>NC_136365.1:475000-1675000 GCF_037039965.1 Doryrhamphus excisus
TACATGAGACGTTAGGGTAGGTTTCTATAGCATGACGGAGTAAAAACACTTGCACAAGGGTTGATCCTCAACTTGAAGGTTACTTCATTATTCTTGACACAGTATTTGTCTACCTGTGTCACACTCTCCTGGAGGACAGGCTGGGACAAGGTTTTGGTCCAAGGGTAAGGATTCTGCTGGAGCTTCTGTGGGTGAAGCTGCAGTCTTGCAGCTCAGCATGCCCATCACGGCTGGCGATGGAGCATCGGAGGTCTGGGCTAAGGATGTAAGTGGATCTTCACACTCTGTCATGGGATCATCAGACGTCACGGGCTGATGCCGACTATCTGCTATTGGATCGTCAGGCTTCAAGAGCTCATCCTGACAACTGGTTACGGGATCATCAGACTTCACAGGCTGGGAAGATGACGTTCCTTTGCTGATTCCCGAGGCGGTGTCCTTGAAGTAGAAAACCAAGACAAATAAATGGAGTCTTTTGACATATCGACAGTATATCATAAACCTGTGCTAAAAGACTCAAAGATTTATTACCTCAGGGGGGCACTGTGAGACACATGTGGGGGGATCCTGTTCTTGCTCTGTGGTTTCCTCTGGAGCAGAAAGAGGAGGAGAGTGGGGGAAGTCGGCTACATCTCCTACTTCATCCACAGTCACAAAGTCGCTCATGTTGAACGGGAATGAATCAAAGTCCTCATCCATACCCTAATTCCACAACAGGATACGTTTGCTTTCAGAGAAGGAAATGTGGATAATAAACAGAAGAACGTACTTTTGTGAACATCTCACCATTTCGGGTATCTCAGCATCTGGTTTGTTTGAGGTTGCTGGCTCATCCGTGGGGGTGGTTTTATATGTCTCAGACCTCCAAGACGATCTCCTTCCTAAGAAGCCATCACCATGTTCCCTCCTCCTGTCCCTCCTTTCTCTTTCCTTCCCGTCTCTCGTGGTTCTTTCCTCCTGCTCCCTATCCCATTTGGCCCTGTGCTCCTTCTCCCGGAGCCTCCTCTCCTTATCTCTCCTGTCTCTCTCCCTTGCGTCCTTCTCCTTTCTGGCCTCTCTTTCAATTCTCTCCCTCTCCTGCGTCTTTAAAGCTGCCTCTGTGTGGCTCTTCTCTGGCTCCTTGGTTTCATCAACTGCCTTTTCCCTTTTCGTCTCCGGGTCTCCATCTGCATCAGATGCCACTTTGTCCGGATGGCCACCAGTTCTTTCTGCAGCATCGCTCACCTCTTGAGAATCCTTGAGAAAGGGATCACATGGTCATAAACCATTATGGAGAATGCTCATGACACTGACACGAATATTGTGATGTTTTACCTCAGTAAACCCGGAAATGATCATGTCATTAGTGTCTTCTTCTGACTCTGCAGCATTTAATGTTGTTGGCGGAGTTGATGTCACCTCGTCAGGCGCCACGTCTGCGTCAACAGCTGATATCTCCTTCATGTCGGGCTTCATGTCTGCTTCAATGACCAGCATCTCCTCGCTGGTCTTCATGTCTGCTTCAATGACCAGCATCTCCTCGCTGGTCTTCATGTCTGTTTCAATGACCAATGTCTCTTCGTCGGTCTTCATATTTACTTGAATAGCTGACCCCGCCCCGTCAGTCTTAATGCTTGTTTCAATAGCCGGCACTTCCTCAGTCGGCTTCATGTCTACTTCAATTGTCGGCATCTCCTCCTCAGTGGTCTGGTCTGCTTCAATTGTCGGCATCTCCTTGTCGGTCTTCATGTCTGCTTCATTAGCCGGCATCTCGTTGGTCTTCTTATCTGCTTCAACATCTGGCATCTCCTCGTCGCCCTTTATGTCTGCGTCAATAGCTGATATTTCAATCTTTGATTGTTCTTGTGCGGAATCAGGGACTTTGTTTGAATTTGTGACAATGTTGCTTCCGTTTTTTGCCACGATTTCATCTTTGCTGTCCACCTTCTCAGGGTCATTTATGACCTCTGGCCCTTGTTCTAGCTTTTTCAAAGAAGAAGTGTCTTCATTTGCCTTCTCCTCTTGGTGAGCTGCACCGGTTTTGCCGTCGTCATTTGCAAGAATTTCCTACAATAGTAAACATGCTTTAGTGTCACAGCAGACATGTACACAGAAACTCATCAAATATAATTTCCATGAAACTTGAAAGATGAAAGCGTTCATAATAATCAGTGGTAAAATATATGGCAGTAGCACTCTGTAGTAGAATAATAAGGCTAACACCCTGAATTAGGCATGTCCACAAGGATACTTTTAAAAGCGCACATTTGCACAGCCGGTGGAGAAAAAAAAAACATGCCAGCAAGATTTAAAAAAATATAAAACTGAAAGATGTTTTTAGATTACTAGCATTCTATGAGATGTAGTTCATTTTAACGTTTGTATAACAATGCTTCTGTCCTGTCCTTCGTGAGGTCACTCGCATCAGACTTGCAAGGGTCTGTTTCAACCGTCTTCCCCTTTGGCAGAATAAATATGATAAAAGACAAATTTGTCATTGAGCAGTTTATTTCTTTTCTCCGCTGGTGCTGATGAAAATGTTCCATCACAAGGCTGATAAAACAATCTGCAGGGTTGCACTTTGGACACCCCTGCTTTTGGGCTATTGTTTTGTTTTTATTTGATGTATGAGAAGTGTGTAAATGATGCCTGCCAACAAATAAAAGTGCATACCTCAGTTGAATGTAGGTTTGGAGAACAGACTTGCGTCTGTGTGCTCACTTTGGGGTCAGGCTTGCGAGAAAACAACAAAGGGTTTGCTTGGATAATGCAGGGGAACCTCTGGAAACGCTTGTAGACAGACATGGCCATGGCTGCAGTTGCCATCTCACAAATAACCTGAGCGGAGATTAAAAAAACAACAACAACAACAACAGCATGACAAAGCAATGAAAAGAGTCCACATATGTGGCTATGTTAGCATCTTTGCACTCTTTACCATATTGTTGACTTCCAGACTTTTGACAACGGTGCCAAAACGTGCAACAAGTTGCCTGACGTCCGAGAAGGCAAACTGTGTGTTTGGAACGTTGCTGATCACCAAGAGGCTGCTCCACCCAACTGGAACTGAAATCTCCTGTTGGAGACAAAATCTAATTCACAAAGTGTACCTTTGCTTTCAGCAACAGTGAACTGAAATGCCGCAAACCAACACAAAGTCAGTGTCAAATACAGTTACCACCGCCATGTTAGATATACTGTACTGAACGGAAATTCTCCTAGACTTTTTTTGGCAGTTGTCAGGCAGTTTTTCCTTGTGCAGCACTGCATCAAATTGGCTGTTAGACCACATGTTAAAAACAAACAAAAAAAAATATTGCATTCTCAAGTAACATAGATAAGATGGAAAGTTGCAGTCTTACATTTGAATTGACAACAGGCTATTGTACAAAGATGACTGAGATTTTGTTGAAATCTGGTATTGCAGAGTTCATCATCATTTATCAATTCCACTGCAAAAGCTGCTGGTGAAAATACTCACCAACGGGTCCACCGACTGCATCAGCAGATTGTAGAGTGCCACCTACGTATAAAAACAGTAAAGTAGTATTACTAATGATCACAAACAATATCAATACAATATCATGTTATGAACATGAAATCTAAATAATTATCAAATAACAGAGAAGAAAAGAAAAAAATGCAAAGGAACGATGAAAGCCTTACTGGTGTGTCGATGCCAACATGCTGTTCGATAGTAATCATCTTGAGCTCACAATCTTTCATTTTTGCAGGCGTTGCAGTGTGAATTTTCACCACCTCTTGAGCAGTTTCCGCATTTGGCACAGACACGAGAACCTGGCACGAAAGGGAACATATTAGGCTTCATCTTACACTTAATGCAGGAACCATATTAAAGGGGGATCATTTGTCCCAGGCACTATGTGGAATACCATGAGAGAACTACAGTCAATCTAATTCAACAAGGCCAAGGCTGTCCCAGTGTATCAGCTACTTGCACTGCTGTCCTTACATTTATTTTTTCTCAAATACCATACAAGCTACACCAACCTTTCTGACTGACGACACCAAGATAATGTCAGTTGGATTCCCAAATGGCTGGATCAGCTTTATGATGTCATTTTCGGAGCAGTCACCATCAGGAAGTCCTGTGATAAGCACTAAGCCCTTCTGTAAATGACAATAAATAGATTCAATGTGAAACACAGTAATAGCCGGCCTCAAAAAAGTACTGGGAGAAATTGGTTAACTGGAAAAACTCCAAGATTTATTTCCAACTGAAAAGTGATGGAGCCGAACAAGACAGTCCAGTACAGTGATTTTTCAACTATGCTTCAAAGCAGTGTCTGTGCTCGGGAAACAAGCAAAATTAAAAGAACCAATTCTGCCAAAAAGAGTAGTCGCAGTGTTCAAGAGCCATAATTATGCCAGAAACGTGATAGTGTCATAAGCTTCTGGTTGAGCTGACACCTGCTAACAAATAACTTTTGTGATTTTTTTTGTACTACACTACAAACCTGAATTGAAAGAAATCCAAACAGTTTATGCACAATTGTCTACATTTACCTTTTCTGGAGTGTTCAGGTCAGCGTCACTCTCTGCAGTCGAAAAATCAAAACAAAAACAAAAATGAGAGCATTTCATCAAAAATGTACAAACATTTGCATAAAAGGGTGGACAAACGTTGTACAATTGTTTTTGCACGACTCCCCAAACAACAAACAATATGTTCAATGTTTCAGAGTTCAAATTGTAAATCCCAAATCCTTTATTTATGTACATTCTGGGTGCTTTATTTAATAAAACCTGCATTTAAAAAAGTTGAAGTACTTCTGAGTAAAGGGACTCAAACATATGTGGGTTTTTTTTTTTATATTTTGCCTTTTGTTTTTTTTTTTACATGTCATACCTGTATTTGGAGAGTATTTGCAGCGCTTCACATTATATTACACATTTTATATTATAGTGCTATTCCATCATGAGGCTCTAGGTTCCATGTGTGTTTCAGACACAAATAGTGCTACACAACACCATCGATAGCAGCACACAGATCTCTTGACGTACCCAAGTCTTTTCTGTCAGCCCCCTTATCTGGACTCGAAGTAGGCTTGCTGAAAATAGAAAAATATGAACCCTTCAGACAAGCCAGAGACAGATATACATTGGTGGCATTGTGGAATAGTATATTGATAAAAAGGAAGGTTGTAATGCAGTTAACAAACCTGTTACCGCAGACAGAAGGCTGCACTGGTTCAGTTTTCTAATAGGGGAAAATTAATCATCATTATATAGTATAGTAGATATTAGGGCTGTCCTGTATTTGGTTTAGGCTAAGATTGATTTTGGCATATGTTACAATCCCAATTGCAAAAGAGATGTAAAGTTTGATTGGTGAAATCTTTGCCTCGTCCAATACTTTCAATACTGTACCTTGGCAAGTGAAGCAGTGATAAGCTGATCTCCGATTTTGATGTCTGCAGACTTTGCCAAAGCCTTAGCATCGGCAGCCTTCACCATGCACACAGATGCCTGCAAAAGGGACATACGCAAGTAAGTGTTTTTCTGAAAGAAACACAAGGCATTGTAGCACCTTAAGACTGAACCATGCATAAGATACCATAACACGTTTTTGCAGCAACTATTTCAAATTTGGTTCCTACAAGGACACTTGCACGGCATGGAAGACAAGATTATAATATAATGGGGTGTCAAAAAGTTAAAATGAACACATCATTTATGTAGACGTGTAGTAATATAAATAGATTTCAGTGCATTAGTTTTGTGCTTATGCTAAAAATAACTACAATTCCCATGATGCCCAGCGCGCCCTAACAGGAAGTGGTGAATAGTTGGAAGTAGTCAGAAATAGACACTAATATCACATACTTTGACAGAGGTCACACGCAGCGATTGTGTTTTGACCTGACAAATCTCAAGTAAGCTTTGTCAAATGTACAATGACTACAGCTACTGCTTGGACATCAACATTGACTGACAGCTGTTGAAATCCGATGGAAAAAAGCAGTCGCTGAGTGACAAGCGATGCTGGGAACACCGAGGTAAGTTGGATTGCAAGGTTCATAGTGTTACGGAAACGGCTGTAGCCTATGTGTGTACAAAAAATATGGCTTATAAATCGGGGTAGACTCCTGAATTTAACGTATATATTAGTATGCCAATAGTAGACATTTTCTTTTTAAAAAAGCTGTTTGCATAATAAGCCACAAAAACTAACTTTTAAATTGAAATTTCAAAGTACCTTTAATCCGTCACTCTTTTCACTCTCTTCTTCAGTACATGGCATGAGGATCACATTGTTGATCTTGCCATAGGACGCCACTAATTTGGTAACTTCCTGCTCTGTGGCTTGCTTTGGAATCCCAGTCAGGTAAACCAGGCGTTCTGCTACGGAAGAGTCTGATGATGCTGGTGTTGACGCGTTTTTCTTCTTGGCTGGTGAGGACTTGGTGGACTGGTAACGACAACAAAAGACCATGGTTAATGTTGGCACAGAGTACCCGGTAGTTCAAATTCTAACATTGATAAGTGATTTACAACATTTTGCTAACGTGTTTCACAAGCTGGGTTTAGACCAGGGGTGTAAAAACCTTTTCCAAAGAGGAGATGAAGAAGATTTGTGCCAATAGTCATTGGTGGATGTTGTGATATCTACCAACCCGGACCCGGCCATACATGCCATAGAATCAGAAGGATTCAATATTATAGGGCACCTTAAAGAGCCTAATGACAGAGCGACTGCTCTGGAAAAAGTACAATCACAGAAGAGCTCCAAGAAATGTTTTTCTGAGGTAGAGGATTAAGTCAAGAACTTTGAGGAAAACATAGCACTGCACAATGATATTAAAAGGTACATGGTGCCCTGTGTGCCGACCTTAAGAAAGAAAAAGAGACAGTGGAAACAAATCATTGAGTAAATGAAGAATACAATTGCTGAGATGGATCAGAATACAAGAACAAACAATGTGATCTGACGGGGGTTAGATTTATACCCAGGTTAATTGTCAGGGCAGATGAAAGGAAAGTTGCTTCAATGGCACAACAAACTTCCAATTTTATAAAGTCAAAGAAAGTCAAAAAAGGTAGAGTATGGCAGAAACAACGCCACATCTGCCAACATCACTAAATTCACCAACAGAAAACTCAACATGTACATGGCGCCATGTCAGGTGTAATTTCCCTCATAGCATTCTCAGTTTGTTGAAAAAAAATATAATGAAATAGAACTTACTGACTCATCAGCCTTGGTACTTGCAGTCTTACTGGTTTTAATTCCAGACTTTGTTGACTTCTTCTCAGCTTTAATGGAGTGGGATGGTCCATGTTTGGAGTTGTGATCAGCCTTGGGATAAGATGTCTTCCAGTTGGTGTCATAAGATCGTTTTAGATCACCAAAAGGGCGCTTCAAATGATATGATGAACCTCCTGTAACAGCGTGAAAAAAGATATAATATAGCCTATTTAAAACTATGAACCTAAAATACAGCAAGGGTGCTGAACTGCAAATATTGATATGTAATTATCAATATTTGATATGAAATAAGATGTAGAAAATATAGTGATCTACCTGCAAAGTGACGGTAATGGTCATAAGGCGAATAAGACCTGCCATACGGCCTGTAGGAAGGAGGGTCCGATCTGCTTTTGCTGTGGGGAGGGCTAAAAACACAAGAGAAGAATTACTGAACTACAAAAAGCAGCAATTAATTTGCAACTCATATCAGTTGGACTGATATGAATCACAACAGTTACCCGAATGCACATTTTAGACAACTAACCTTTTCCAATCTGGCTTCCATTCAGGATACCTAAAACACAAAACCATGTGTTCATATGACTTTCAATAACTTCCGATAAAATGTCATCAAGCTTACATTTTTTAAGGAAACCTGCACATCAACATATCAAAATTAGCTAACAATAATTAAGAAGATAAAAAGTGACAGGTAAGAATGCATGCAATGGGACCCAAAACCTCCAAAAACGGCCAAGAATGCTCCATTTACCAACTTCATATTGTTATACAGAGAACTAGTAGTGACACCTCGTGAATAGCTTCTCTGCACACTCATCATAGCGCGTCGGCGCTACACTCACAATGCCTCAGGCCACTACTACACTAAAGGTAGCAGCAATGCTTATGATTTTGAAATAAATTACGCTATGTGTAGGCATTTGTTTTTATGTTACTGCATGATATCAAGTTACCCAGGAAGGAAGTTCTGTTAATGCTTACAATGACCAAAATACAGTATCTTATAATGAATGTGTCTGGTCACAGCATGGACATAAAACAGTTTCCCTTTTTGTATTTCAATGAAATGATGATTAAAATTCTCACTTGTTCCGCAGGTCCCTGCAGGCGGCTGTGTGGTTAACAGTGTTAATATGGTCAACCCAGTCCTACAGAAAACAAATTGGGACATGAAAACAATTATACACACAGACACACCAAAAAAATGAGCTCACATCTGAAGTTGTCTTTGAGCAGAAAGACACTCCCACTGTGTATGGGTTGGCTAATAAAGTTAAAGTTTTGTATTCTTCATATGCCGTGGGTGGAAAGGTGAAAGGACAAATATCCTGGCAAAATTAACTTATATCCATACAGTTGCACTAAAAATTATACACCCCCCCCAAATTGTGAATTACATTTATTATTATTTTTTTTTTTTACAGGTACAAACTTTCAATACATGGACAAAAAAAATAGTGAGCAACTTCTGCAGAACATTCGAGTGGAGACAGTATGTAAATGCAGGTTGGACAGCACCAAAGGAGAAATGGAGGTGTGTGCGAGACCCCCGTACGTGGGAGCTGACAAAACAGCAAGGTGGGGGTGCTGCAGACGGGGTGAACCACCCAATTCTGCTGCACTTTGGTTGATTCAAATAACAAGTGATGTTTAAAACCTGTGAACTTCTGATTTATGAATTCAACTACATTCAACTACTACATTTTTAGTTTAATTGTAATTACTAAAACTGTTAAAACAATTTCAAATGTCCAATATTTGAAAAGGCCCTCAACGTTCTAAAACATATATTTTTAAAAAAAAACTCTGATCACATCAGATGCATTTTAGTGGCATCTGGCTGCTACTTGTACTCTTTAAACAATTCAACGTACCCTTCACACAGCTCTGGGAATTCAGATTTGTTTAGTATTATAGTGAATAAATAATGACATGATATAATATTTGAAGTTTTGTTGTTCAACTACAGTTGCACTTAGCTAGTTTTAAAACTTTCTAAAGACCAGGTATTTTATTCATAGGTAAAACCTTCTATGGTGTACTTTCTTTTTCACCACTGTGCACTCAAGGCATGGAGTAGAATGTTAATAATGGCTCACATGTTGCTTCTGGAATTACCTTGTCCTCACAAAGGATTGTGATTAAATAGTTCAGACTGAATCAAAACCTACAAGCTACTTAACTAGTTTGCACAAAGGCACAGTCGCACTCAAAATTATTCAAGAATCATTGTAAATTATACTTACAATAAAGCAAGAAATCATTTTTTATGGTACATTTTCTGAAAATGGAATTTACGATGGCGGTTGAATAATTTCAAGTGCAATTGCATGTGTCCATTCTCAGTTGACGTACACATCTGGTCAGAACTACACAGCAATACCCCACCTGTGCCCAAAGTCCTCCAGCTCACCCACGACCCTGATGAGGACAGCCCGTAAATGAAATTATTTTAGTCAAATACCATCTCTTAGTAGTATTACTATCCCTTATTAGCCTACTTTCCCTAATATAATGATGGCTACTGAAATGCACACTGGATTTTTCTGTTAACCTAAAGACGTTCCCAAATATCCCACTTCTGCTTGCTACATCTTATTCTGTGGCAAACCAAAAACCATAACTTGACCCATAAAAAAAAAAAACATGATTTAATGAGACCATCCTGTAATTCATTTTACAAAAGGCATGGTGAAGGTAGATTTTGAACTTGAAATTCACCACAAAAACATTCATTCCCAAACTCTTGAGCATTTATAAGGGCTGTGAATGATTATTATGCGATGCATTCAATTGTAACCTTATGCATGTTCAAATCAAATTAAACCATTACCATTATTACACTCACCTTTTCTTGATCGCACGCAATGTGGCACAGGGTGCAGGAATGAGGAAACGCTTTAGGACACGTGCCAGAGAAATCGCTTATCAAGTCGGAGGTTGGCAACTTCTTGCTCGTAATGTGTGCCGCCGTGCCAGATGATGACGAGCTAGAGTGTCTTGAGGACAGCTCTCTCCTTGATTCTGCGGACGACCTTGGCTTTGATTCATTGTGCCTGTAGTCTTTGTCGACAAGACGAGATTTAGATGGTGGACCTTCACTACTCGGTGACTGACTCCTCTTGTGATGGTTGCTGCTTGGCCTGCGATAGTCCCGGTCTCCGTGTTTGCTAGATTCCAATTGCACCAAACGTACCTGACGTTTTTCAGCTTTTTCCACTTTTGGAGCAGATGCAGAGGAGGAGGATGATGATGACGACAATGATGGGTACAATTCAACTTTCCTATCACTTGAAAGCTTCTCTCTTTTAAAAGTCTTTGTCGTAGTACTTTCCTTTGCACGGCTGGCATGACCATAGTCAATGACTTGCCCTGCTTGCTTTGTAACCGTCAGAAGACTGGGTACTTCAGGGGCGCATGACCCGCTCAGCTGAGAATTGTTTCTCTGGGGAAGCAGCTTGTCACGAATGTTGTGTGTCCCAGTATTTTGGTTGTCCGACTTGTTGATCTGTATGTCACGGAGTATGAACGGTAAAGTGTCTGGGGTTAGCTGATCATCCGGGTAATGACTCAGCACTTCGAGGTCCTCATTTGATAGTCCAAAGCTTGCCAAGATACTTCCCGCATTTTCAGGTGTATACAAACTCTGGCCGTGTGCACCAACACTATGTGCTTGCTGGGCTTGAGAAGAGTTGCTGGATGCCCAACTTGGAATGGTTGTTCCCGTTTGGTTTGTCTGAGATTGCTGGTGGTGGCCTTGGAGTTGAGAGTGATGACCAACACCAGATGGAGGTTTGGTGAACAGTTTATTTGGAGGTTGGAAGCTTGACCAGTCTGCCCTTTGCTGACCAGCCTGATTATCAGAGGTGGGTGGTAATGGGCTGGAACTGTAGCCTCCTTGTTGAGCGACTGCAGACACCGGGCCTTTGCCCTGATGTTGGTTTGGCTGATTTGTGTGGTAATTTAGGCGGTGGTCCGTGTCCCTGCTTCCTCGAACAGCCAGAGCGGATTCTAGCTCATCAGGAAGTTGCGTATGGCGAGGAAATGGGAAGCCAGAACGCATGTTCGAGGCGGGGGAATTATGTTGTTGATTTGTTTGCTGATTATGAACGGGCCTTGGTGAATTGGGAAAAGACGGTGTGTCTTGTGACTGGGACTGGTGGTGATACATCACAGCAGGCAGATATTGTTGTGGTATAACAGTTATGCTGTTTGCAAGTCCTTTTAATGGAGAAGATTTGGGTGGATCCGTTGCCAAGATAACTCAGCAGTCCAGTTGTGGCTGTGACCACGGAACTTCAACTGTTTCGCCACGAGGATGGAAAGATACCCAAAACCATTGTAACCTGAATGTCTCATCAAAGTGTTGATGTATCATCTGTTGAAGTTCCAAATGTGAATAAAGTCTCTCTGGTGTCGCTGGTGACAATGTAGAAATGGGCTCCAAATGAAGGGTGCACGCAAGATGCAAATTACTCTGTATGCACAGCGTGGCTGTGAGGTGAAAAGCAGAAATACACTATTATAGATGAGCAGGCATTAGTTCTTTTCATCGTTACTGTTTGCTACAAAGTCGTCATAGTCCCAAGTATCCTTTCTTCTGTGAAGCATGTCTCAATCCCTAAATATATTCATACTGAAATTGATCATGTGTACCCAATGCTTTATCTTAATGTCAGAAAAGCAAAGGACGTAAGGATGTTGATTTGGTTAAAGTCACAAATGGAAACTATGGATAACCTTGACAAAAGCCAAATCCACTGTACGTAGTCCAGGTTGAATAGAAGGAAACTGAACTTTTGTTCTGATGTTTCACTTTTTAGCCAAACCACTTCCCCAATTTCAGTTCCCAAATAAAGAGCTCCCAAATGAAACGCTGAGATAGGCTGATGAGGGGGTTAATAGAAGGTGAGAAAATAGCAAAATATACCAGTAAGTATGAGCTCACATACAAACACAAATACAGTGGAACCGCGCTTAGCGTGTTTTTCTGTTAACGTGGAAAATGTGCGCCACAATTTTTCCTGTGTTTGTGCGTTCTCCAGTTAGCGGACAATATGGCGAGCGTCTTGTCATGTTATCAAAACACTGCATTAGTCCAACCCTGTTCTCAATGTTTTTATCACAGAACCAATTGACTTTTATAAACCAGACTGTAAAATATTGTTTTGGTTAGAGACGGTTTTCTGGAACAAATTAATGACGCTAACGACAGTTCCACTGTATGCACAAACATCATCCTGTCTGTACTCTGCATTCATTTCATTCAGATCGTTGTCTGTCTCCTGTAAGCTTACAGCAGAAAGCAAAGGACAGTATTATGATTCAACTACTATCAAGCCCCTGAAAATGGAGGTAAATGGTAAACACCTGCCCGTGAAACCTCGTAATTGTCCTAACCTCTCCGTTACCATGAAAACTAACTCATACCTAGAGTCAAAGAGGTCTCACACGGGACTTTTGTTTCCCATCAGGTGATCAACCTCACAGCAACTGCTTCTTTAAAGGGTCAGTGTCTCACCTGACGCACCGAGGGGGGCTTTTAAAAAGAGTAAGGAGCGTGATCCTGGCTCCTGAAAGACCTTGAGATAGGTTTTGTTGGGAATTTGTGCAACGTAACTAAATGACATGTACTTGTGAATACTTTCTGGATGCAAGAATATTAGTTCTAGAGAAAACCAGGACATTTATTAGTGGATGCATGAATCACATACATTTGTGAACAGATGGGTGCAAGACTTTAAACGTGTCTACACGGTCACATTAAGTTCACCTGTAAAGATTACAGTGCATTTTTGGTTCATCCTCAAATATCACTCAAAAGCCGGATATCCCTAACTTTTTGGTGTGAGTAATGTATGTCTGAGTGCGGCAATGTCTTCCAAATACAAAGCCCTGGTAAAGGACTCATCAACTATATAATATTTCCATAATTACAGTATATATTGCCGGGCAGCAAGCAACGTTTGACGTCATTGTAAGTACAAGAATTAGAGACTTTTCAACCAACCCGCAAGGGTTTATTTTTACAGCAAAAGGAACAGGAAACAATAGTAGTACGTTCCAAATAATGCTGAAATTAAGACGATCATTACTTAACGACCAAGCACCATCTTATTGACGCCCACACACAAAATGAAAAGCATCGTGCGGTCAACGCCCTCGTACACGTTATTGTATAAACATGAGTGTGTCTTAAACAGACATGGGCCAAATTACATCAGCAATCGTAGAATCAGTCCGAGTGAATCGTCACATGGAAGCCATTTTACCTTGCTAGCTAGCTAGCTAGCTAGCTAGCTAGGTCAGGATTAGTATCATGGCGACTTATACAATAGACAATAACTTCAATATATTTAAATACCTCTTCTTGCGGAAAGACGCACTGCGGCTCACGTTACCAACCTGGTACCATAACCGCCGATGCTGATGTTGATGTTGTTGCTGCTTCTTCTTCGTCGTCTTCGTCGTCTTCTTCTGTTCTATTACTTTGGTATCAAACTTCAGTTAGTAGTTAACGCCCCCTGTGGTCTGATGACTGGATTTCATTCTAGTTCGTTAAAATAAATACATTCGAATTACCATATGTCGTTTTTTTACGACTTCCAAATTTATCTACTGATACTTAACATTATACATTTTTCTTCTTTAGAAAACAAACGAACGGTTACGATGACGTCACCATCTTGGTTCGCCTGCTGTACCAGGCTTCAATCGATATTGACAGAAACTGATAGAAACAGACACATATGGTTTGGATGGCTTTGTGTTTTATTTACTTTAGTGAAAAACGAAATGTTTATTTACACTCTCAGAGCACTACACTGTGTGTGTAAACACACACACACACACACCAACACACACGGCCTCAGGCAGTGGCAGGGCTTGAATGACACCGTGGGCATTCCCTGGATTCCCTGCAGAATCCTGCCCTGGGCAATTGCCCAAATGCCCCTTAGCTACAACCGCCACTGGCTACGGGGACCTTTTAGTTCCAGGAACTATTCATGCATTCATTTTCTATACCGCTTATCCTGACGAGGGTCGCGGGCGTGCTGGAGCCTATCCCAGCTGTCTTCTGGCGAGAGGCGGGGTCCACCCTGGACTGGTGGCCAGCCAATCACAGGGCACATATAGACAAACAACCATTCATACCACACTTGGCAATTAACCTAGCGTGTTTTTGGAATGTGGGAGGAAAGCGGAGTAAACCCACGCATGCACGGGGAGAACATGCAAACTCCACCAGAGATGCCTGAGGGTGGAATCGAACTCAGGTCTCCTAGCTGTGTGGCCACTCGGCCATGCAGCCCTGTTCCAGGAACTAGTTTCCAGGAATACAATACCAGGTGGCCTTGGTCTCTCGGATGATGACTTTCCTTGTTTTCCTACGCCTCCCCCCCTACCTGCATGCTTGCATGTGAGTGCATGAGTTTTAGCCGTGTAACCCATACCTTTGTTGTTGTATTTCTTCTGTTTTTTGCATGTTATTTTGTTTCCCAGGTAGCTTTGTCTGGTGGCTGGGGGCGGAGCAATGAGGCAGATGGGGAGGGGCAATGAATTCAATCATTCATCAGCAGATTATTCCTGATGGTTTCCCTGTGTTGTTCCTTGTCCCTTGTTTACAATTTCCTTCTTTATGGTAGCTTCCATGAGTGGTTTTTCACAGATCCACTGGGATCTGACAATGCAACTATAATCATTCAAACCCAGGAAATTCATCATTGAACGAAGTTCACCACAGTCTTCACCTCCGAAGGCTCCATCAGGCTGACCCAAGGCCCATTCCAGCCTACAGGAAGAAAGCCAAACATTAACGGCAAAGACGTGTATGAGGTGACTGCTTAGGCTGCCAGTTAACTCGGAGAATGACTTATTTTTATGCTTGAAAATGCTCAAGTTTGCCCCAAAATATGTAAATTGTCTAAAAATAAAGCATTCTTCAACTAATAATTGGCCCTAGTCCATCACAATACAATGACGATTAATCGGGAAGGCACAACTGTAAATATATTGCTATAAAAGCTGTGCACTGAGTATTTATCCAAGTTCATTTCTACAGCAAAATGCAACACAGTTCAACAATAAATATCATTTTTTTGTTTGTTTCTTTTTTTAAGCTCACTTGTCTTTGACTGGTGTTCCATCCACCCACATCCATTTTCCCTCCTGATCCCTGTCAGACATTCCGATCCATGCTGCCTGGGCGAACCCAGTGAGAAAAGCCTGTCACGACACAGAGAAAGTTGAAAGATGACACTCAAAGACACACACACCTATAAAACATTATGTTGACTCAAATATTCTACTTTTCAAATGTAATGTATTTTTTATTTTCAATGCACAGCACTGTACTCAACAACCTTAGTAAAAAAGGACTAATTATAGTATATTTAATATACACTCTTGTATAATTTTAGGAAAAAATGCAATACTTTTTGTACTGTTGGATCATCAGGAGGTTCTAAGCTGAGCTTCAAAATGTAGAAACAGGAGTCAGCAATGTATTGCAAAGCAGCATTAAAGTAAAATAATCTGTTAATCGCTGGTCAAAAGTTGAAGACCACAGCCAAAAATCTTGGATTGTGGATTCTATGTCATCAGGTTTTACACTGTCATGATCTCTTGATGGCAAAGGCAAACATGCTTTCTCTCTTAGAACCTAGTCGGATCGTTGAGCAGCATAAGCCAGGTCTCTTGCAGGAGTTTGGAAGCAGTAAAAAGCAAAATGCTTCCAGAAGAAAAGTAGCGACATTTGTCTTGGTTTAAGTCACTAATAAAGTCAAAGTAAGTCAGAAGTTCAAATTGGCTATCGTTTCCATGATACACTATTGGGTTAAAATTGGATATTTATGCAAAATAAGGCAAAAATGGTAGTTTATGAGAATATACAGTGTGTTTACAAGCAACCGGAAACTACAAAGCAGATAATTATAAGCAGCTGGTGGCAGACCCCCAGGGATGACCCTGCTGCTGAGTAGAAGAGACAAGCCAAAAAGTGTCATTCAGATACTGAATGAAGGGAACTTTGTTGTTTGAAGTGATACTTTACCTTGTTTTTCATAAGATATCACCTGATTTTTCTTATTTCTTGACAGATAAGTGCAAAATATTTTGAACAAAAGTACCTACATCTATTATATAAATTAAATAGAGCACAGTTATCAATTGATTTTCAGTTAATCATATCAAAATAAATGAAATTTAGCCACTTTTAAGATTTGTAGACCATTATAACCTGAGGGTTACAGGAATAAAAAATCCTATTTTCTGTCCATGCCCCTTTACTGACATGTTAGCACGTAGGCTGCGGTTTTGCCAATGCGGAAAGCTACCTGTTCCTGTCTGCTGTTGATGATGACCAGATCAGCACCTCTCTGCAGACAGTCCAGTCGGCTGTCATCCCAGCTCTTCCTCCGGGAGGAAATGTAGTAACAGCTGAAGCTGAACAGGAGCCAGTCTTTCGGACAGCTTTCCCTTGTCTCACCTGGATGCACATTCAAAAGTCACACAGAACTTTGGAGCCCTTGGTCAATGAAAGTCACAACAGAAAAAGAAGACAAGTCTTCACGAGCTGTCACGCCATCATGTTAGCCTCATGTAATATCATGCTTATTTCAGGTAAGAACACAATGACTAATGGATTTGGGAGAACAGACGGAAGACGACATTTGAGACACAGATATGTTTTCATATTCGTCCACCTTTAGGCGCTGCCTCTCTGTGATTCAGTCTCAGAGTGATGTTGAGAACTGCTTGAAGAACGAAGAGAATTCCAAAGGCCAGCAGAAAAACATGGATATGTTTGGATTCTGTACAAGACACGCACAAAAATACAGAATAATAACAACCCATGTAAATAAATGGACATTTTAAAAGCACAGGACCCCAATACGGTGGATTGGTGGTGACAATATCACCAAACTCCACTTGGACTCTAACATCAGTGACCATGGCATTGACTTAGACTTCAGTCTGATGACTTGAAAATAGATTTTCATTGACTGTTGAGTAAAATGTGACCCCATTTAAGGTATTCAACTACTATGATGGTTATTGTGGACATATTTTACCTTTGAATCTGCGTCATTGAATGCTTCTATTGTTCAATCAGGTTTAAAAGCAACTACATGTGTCACATTGGTGTTACGAAGACTTGAGACTTGCAAAACACTGACCCGCTTCCACCTCAGGTACCTGCTACACAATGCTTGCATCAATTTATACGTGCTATACATCCACATAACCAGAAGAGCATCAGCTAAAAGGTCAACCAAAACAAGTTTAGAAAAACAGAAGACAAGTCAAACGACAGGCTGGGTGGTTAGCATATGATGGCCATACAGTCAGGAAATCTGGAAGATCCGAGTTTGAATTTCCCCCAATCTCACATTTACAGTAACCATCAGTGTCCTCTTCACTTTCATACCAAAATCATTCTTGAACATGCACACAAAATCTTGTTATTTTCCCAGCAAGCCCAGGCGTTGAGAAGTTATACAAAACCAAACCTACTTGGTGGAGTCCTTTCCGTTTTGTCGTCAGGTTGATCTTTTGGAAATTGCTGATATTCACCAATTTCAACGCTGACTTGAGGACCGTGAGATTTAAACACGACAGCCATGTTTAGGCAGATGCAATGAGATGTGCCGGAGGTGGTGTAGTGGAGGAGGAACGAGAAGTATTTCACCATATCCTTCCCGTCACAAGCCTACCTGGCTCATTCACTTGCTGTGTGCGGGTCCTTTTTAAAAAATCTCATTGAGTAAGTATAATGTTATACTTGGACCGCCATAAGATGCTCTTGGATGTCTGTCTTGTCTTAAAGGTTATTTATGTCTGGACTTGGGCCTCCACCATTACAGGTACTAAATACAGAGGAAAATGATAAACCGAGTAAATACTATTGTGCTAACCAGGCGTGACCGTAACATAAAGAGTAACCAAGTATCCAGTATTCAAGAAAACGATGACTATTTTACCCTTTTGACAATTAAGCTGATTAGCGCTTACTGTAACTGGACTTGCGTTACACAGACGTAAAGTACTATATTCTTGAATATCACTTGATTTGTATTTTTTGTGAAATGGATCAAATAGAGAACTGCATGAAAACATGTATTTCTTTAATAAAAGACATTTCCAAGTGATCCTAATTATGAGCAATACTGTACATATATATTGTATACACATTTGCAATCAAAATGATTCCACCCTCATTGTAAATTTTATTTACAAGAACTACGTTTCTACACTTGAACATATCTAATTTTACAAATTTGAAAAAAAAAATGCAGTCCTTTTAAAGTACGGCCAGTGTGCTGGGTGTCACTCAGGGGGAGGGGTGGGTGGAGGAAGTGGTGAGAATGGTCCAAAGTTTGGTTGCCAGGGAGCAGGAGGATAAGATGGATTATAGAACGATGGGGTGGAATAAGGAAGAAAGGCGAGCGGGGGAGGAGGGTGGGGAGGGTAAAGGTAGGGAGGGGGAGGAAAATGTGCGTGCTGAGGCGGTGGATGCGAGTGAGGAAATGGTGGTTGGACGTTCTGGCTCAAGGGCTGGTGACTGAAATGAGTCCCCGTTTGTCTTCCTGTTACACCATGGCGATGTGGCTTATGGTTTACAGTTCCCTGAGCACAATTTTCTGTGAGAAGAAGAAAAAAAAAAAAAGAAAACATACAACCATGTTAGGAACATTTACACGTTTTATAGTACCTTGCATCTTTTTTATTTAATGGTCCTCTGCATATTATTCATGAGAGATATAATTTGATATTACTAGTGGTGTCTGACAATCAATTCAATTCCGAAGCATCTGATTGGATTATCAATTTCACTGTACAATTATAAACATTGGGTGTGGCCAAGCCACTGCTGAGCATACATTTTTACAGAGAACGTCTTTGTTTTTATTATAAACTGCATATTTTGATATATCCATCCATGTACTTTCTATGCATACATCCATCCATGTACTTTCTATGCATCCATCCATGTACTTTCTATGCATACATCCATCCATGTACTTTCTATGCATACATCCATCCATGTACTTTCTATGCATACATCCATCCATGTACTTTCTATGCATACATCCATCCATGTACTTTCTATGCATCCATCCATGTACTTTCTATGCATACATCCATCCATGTACTTTCTATGCATCCATCCATGTACTTTCTATGCATACATCCATCCATGTACTTTCTATGCCGCTTGTCCTCACAAGGGTTGCAGGGGCATGCTGGAGCCTATCCCAGCTGTCATTGGACTAGAGGTGGGGTGGACCCTGGACTGGTGGCCAGTCAATGGGTGGGCACACCCGCATTCATAACTATGAGCAATTTAGACTCTACTAACTACAGGATTAATCATGTTCATGTGTACCTGTGTAATTGTTCTGCTTCTTTTTGGAGTTTTTCATTCTCTTAGCTTGCTGCTCCTTCTCGTCATCACTGTAGTCTAAAGCCTGGGGAGTAGAAAATCACTGTTTAGCTGTGTGACATCGGGCGGCTTCCTTCAAAAACACAAGCAACAGGAAGGTTACTGCAATCAAAGAGGACCTTTGTGGTCATAGAGAGCTTTCAAATAGTAAATAGTGAACTCTTCCTGCTATATCAGCTGTAACCACCAATAATAAGTAGGAGGGACATCCGGTAATATTGGCTCATCAGGAGAAAAACCAAGGACGTTCCGTGGACGTTCTTTTACACCTGAACCACTGCACGCAAAGGTGAAAATTTGGAAAAACATGCTGTATTGCTATTATTTTTATGAAAAATTCACCACATACACAACACCGTTGTTATTAAACTAAAATTACGTGAGATTGAAATTTCAAGAATTGCAATAAAATCGGTACACTTTAAGGGACTGACAAAGCACGCACGTAAAAGTTAGCAAGACTGGTTACAAAACCATCCTGGAAGATCTTTGCAAGGGAATATGTGGAACTTGGTAAATAATTGCCCATAAGTGTAATGATTATATAACACTGAGGCTATATCTACTACATGTATTCATGGAGGACTGCCATAGCAATTAACAAAAGTAATTAACAGTCATCGGAAAATGAGAACCATGGGTTGTCTTCATTTTTTCCCATGACTGTATTCCAGGAAACCTATAGCAGTTTGCTATGTTTGAGATATGTTACACAATAAGTCTGACATGCTGTCAAATCAGGGTGGGATTTGCGCTTTAAGTTTTTTATTATTCAACATTTGGTGACCAAACGTTGAACCAAAACCAAACCATTTGCTCAAACTCTATGACATCTTTAGCAGTGAATGCAGACGTTCCGATTGTATAGCAGACCTCCTCCGGTGGTTCTTGGTCATTCTTCCATGATGCATCTGAGCCCTTTAAACTGCATAAAAAAGATATTTTAGCACAATCATCTTGATCACGTAGTGATGAGCGTATGCATGTGTGAACTGAACTCACAGTTGAAGTTGTTGTATGAGTATATATCCTGTGTACTCTTCCATATCTGGTGCATAGTAAACGGTCAAGCCAAGCGTCAGGCCCTTGTTGCTTAAATCCTCGGGAGAGTTAAAGCGCAAAACGTAGAGGGGACTGGAAACGGGACCAAATATTTCAAAAACCTTGGACACAGAAAAAGGAAAGGCAAGTTACTTCCCTGCTGACATACTATTTACCAGTACAAAAGAAGGTTGGATAAGATCCTGCACTGGAGAATTTCAATACTAGTCTCGTATATAAATAAGGGAGTCAGTGTAACAAAGTCATGGAAAAGTGACACAATTCTTAAGATTCCAAAATGTAATTCCAGTACCCCTCTCCCTGCACCTGAGTATGGAGGAGCAGCAACATTAGAGCAAAGTATAATTCGGTCTTCACCGGGATTGAAAATAAACATAATAGAAATCCAACAGGTTCGTGTTGGTAGCCAACCTTGCCCAAAGCGAGTCGATCGTCTCGAAAGATGATGCTGTCATCGGTCAAAGGGGGCGTGTCTCTCAAAGACTGGATTATTACTGCAGAGACATGCAGAGTGCATCAGGATTTAGGTGACAAAATACACAGCGGCATCTGTTATGAGTACAGGGATTACTTACCGAGCTGCTCTATAATGCTGGATACCGTTCCTATTGGGGTTAGGGTGACACCCTCTGGTAATGACACCTTCAGCTCCTCCACTGCAGGCAGGTCCTGCTCACAAATATGAACATTCACATTTTAAAGGTGATAGTATTGCATTCATATTCGAGTACGTGTGTCTCTCTCTCTCTTTTTTCTTTTCCCAAACGCTCAACTAGGCCTGTCTCTCTTTACCACACAGGCTGGATGACAAGAGGAGTCACTCTGCACGTGTCTGTGCGCTTTGGTTCCACAGTGGAATGAACAGTAAGCTTTAACCATCGTGTAAAAAACTTCTACTAGTGAGTGGATACGCTGGCATACATGGAGCGCTAGCAGCAAGTTAGCAAGTCAATGCTAATATGAATGAAGGCACAAAAACAATGCAGCAGAGTCTTCGTCCCGGCAGTCAACGCTTACCAAGGAGTTTGGTTGGCAAAGTAAATCTCAACAAAATGGTGCACGCTCACAGACAGTGTCGCTCGCTACATTAAAGAAGCGGTTGAAAAGCCACCATTTTGTGTGAAATGTTAGAAATGTTTGGCAGACAGTAGGAATTGCCTGGGAGAACATATGTATATGTAATGTACGATTATTAGCTATTTATTTATAGCGCTGACAAGAAACTTTATTAGCATGGGAATATGCTAAATACTCATTTTTGATCTGAAACCATTATAAAATTAACCAATCAATTATGTTCAATACTTCAAATTCATTTCGATAAAGGTTTATGGTTTTAGGTGTGCAGGAGTAAGGGGTAAAAAGTTTGGGAACCACTGGGGGGTGAGACAAAATCGTGCTGCACTTTGGACACCCCTGCCATAAGAGAGGGGGTACATTGTTGTATATTTGATATTGCTTCATGGAACTGGAGTCAAAACACCAAAACTGACCTCAAGTAGAACTTCATCTTTGGTTTTGAAGACAGGTTGGCTTACACGCTCATCATCGTCGTCATTTTCAAAGACGGGGGCAGGTGACAATGACGAGGACGAGGATGACGAAGAGGAGCTCTCACTAAAAACAAAAAATAAATATCATTAAATCTCAGCAGTCTAACTGAAGCATACACTTTGGTACCTGTCTGTATCTTCAGAAGCGTTCCCATCAGCATCCTCCATCCTGCTCTCACTGACCAAGGACGGTACGGCTGACCCAGCAACTTCACATCCACTCGCCTCTGGATGTTCTGGTGTGTTTGACTCAGCGTCTAAATCATCTTTTTGTGTAGTTACGTCTGTCTCGCTCATCTCTGGAGGTTTTGTCTCCTCCAACAGCTGCTCCATCTGAATGATTTCATGTTTAAAGGTTACAATTTCTACTTGTTTTTACAGATAGCTTGATGGCTTTTAGACAAATAAGCCAGCGTCACACTACAAATGCCTCAAAACATCACTGCTGGTCGGCACACAAACACAGCACGATAATGTATTAAAAACGAGGCTTTGATATTTGGGACAATTCGCCCCCCGAACTCCCGACTATTGCCGAGTTGGAAGCCATGACCTTAGAAAAGTGGTCTCGCTGAATGGTAAAATAAGAGTGGAATGGTAAAATGTATCAATCAAACCAGAAAATGTAACCGTTACCAACAAGTGACTCAACTATACTTAAACAATAGCTAAGTAGCACGAAGCGGGAACAAATTAATAGCCAAAATAAAAGTTTGCTAACGAGCAAAGTAGTTAAATGAAACACTTACCTTTTCAAGGTACACAAGCAGCGTCAATCGTAATTCCGAATATAACTGCGGATTCCGTCGAGAACTTCCAAAATAAAAGCCTGTTTTCGTGCATGTATACTATTTCATTGCACACTCTGTAAAATATGTCAACACTCTATAGCACAGAATAAAAAATACAAAAAATGAAAGTCAGATATAACGTTGAAATAATTCCAAGCAAGGCTGAACGCTCGAAGAAGGAAAAAATTGGACCATTGTATTTTATTTTGACATCCATCGACGGAGGTTTGTGTAGTACAAGTGTGACTTGATGCAAAGTAAAGCCGCATGTCTCCATGCGGGTCGTGCTTCCGGACCTGCGCAAGAAAAAGGGGCGGGCACGTATCGAGGAATGGTGGAAGTGATGCAAATATTTAGTTGTATATACGAATACTGATACCGATACTTGTTTTGGTGCTTAGTAGCTCAAACATTTTTTTATTAAAGTACTCGACGTATTCTCCTGGGTGAATACTAGACATGAAGCGTTATATACTTGAGAGTAGTATAGTAGTATTGACCCTTGTGATTTTTTTCGTCATCTGAGGTTTCATTTGTGGTATTTTCCACAATAAACTTGTATTGTTTTGGGTGAATAATGCCAGGTCTGCACATTTAAGTGTAAAATGTAACGGTAAAAAATATTTTTTTAATTCTTCTTCATGAATTCATTAATATTTTTTAATTCTTCTTCACTCTCTGAGTGGCCAGAGAGTGACCAGTGGTGACCATGGCCACCCTGTTGTTTGGACCCTCTGTTAGAGCAATGAATACCCAAGCAGTGTGCTAAGTTTGTTTTCAAAGCATAGTTTCTGGATTCTGCTCACCATCATGGCGGCCAAACCCATGCAGAGCATACATAAGTCAAAGTAAAAATAGGGAAAAAACCTGACCAGATCCAAGAAAAGTAATCATGGAAAACGTACCCACATCTTGCAGTTCATGCAGTTTTATTGACATCTCCGCCGTGAAATAGGCAGCTCTCTTCTGCTCTCCCACGGGAAGTTGTGTGCTGCAGTGAAATGCGCCCAAGCGGAAACAATGGTTAGGCTGAACTTATGTTCTGCACCATTGAGCCACGTTTGTCAAAATTGTCCCTCTAGTTGTGGGGGTGGCCATTGGGGTGGCTGGAGAGTGACCGATTGTGGCCACGTCTTCAGTCCAAGTACAAGTTCCGTTCCTACGATGGCGACGTTAGTCGAGAGTTAGACCTGAACGATACCTAAATCAACACCTAACTGTACGCATAACACATCAAGGACATGTAAGATAACACAATGAAAAAAACTCCTTACTTTTATCCCTGTGGTTGCGTTGCACACTGGAAGGGGCGTTGCAAGCAAGGGAGAGACAGGATTATTGGAAGTCTGAATAATGAGCCGCTGGGACCAAGCATACCGATGCTGTTCAGCGTTTTTACATTTTTACCGTGTCTAATTTCACTACGCTTTTCACTTTCCTTTTCTTTGACGCACAACCCACAAAATGTTCTTTTTTGATTTTTGCACAAACATGGCCGCTCGTAAGAACCTTGAAAACATTTCTTTCATGTTCCACAGTGATAACACACCCACTTCTTAACAATAAGTGTGTGTTCTCTTGCCCTCTATCTCATCAGTTTCCATTGCGCGTGCACGCACGCACACACACACACACACACACACGCACACACACAAAGATCATAAGTCATACTGCGTTTGAATGGCAGGAAGGGAGTGGGATTGTTAATACCGGACTTAACGGTAACATATGGTGTGAACTGTTTTTGTGGCTTTAACTTCTCTGTCTGCTTCCGTGTGAGGGTCTCGCTCACTTGCTTTCTCTCTCTCTCTCTCTCTCTCTCTCTCTCGCCCAAACACACATACACACAATCACAATCCAGCAACATCTTATCTTTCCATCAGCAGACCTGGCTAATTCTGTCCACTTCCTTCCCTCTTGTAGAGTCTTGAGGTGGTATGTGTGTGAGTTCTAAGTGTTTGTTTACTGAACTTCCAACATTTCCAGTCCTGAGTTCCTGGAAACTAAAACAAAAACATACACAAAGTCCGGCTTGCTGACACATGGAGCATCTTCTTATGTTATTGTCATATCTACATATAATGGTGAAAAAACACACGTGTTGTATACAGCATTTTTTAATATCGGTTTTCACGATTCGGCAAAAATCCGATACCATTATCAACCGATATATCACATTTTCATAATTCTCATAAACTCATAATTATGAGAGAAGATAATGTCATTTTAGTAGTATGGTGTTGAAATATTAAAGAGAAACTACTTTTTTTGTGTAACCAAACAGAACGAAATATGGTTGTCATTTTTGGAAAATGAGGTTGGTGTTCGATTATGGGAATAAAATGAAAATATTATGGGAACAAAATATTGGAAGGTGAGATGACTTTTTTTCTATAAATTTGTATATAATATATTCGTATAACTACATTGGGTGGTTTACAAAATATCAAAGTGGCCTCCTTTCATTTTTCAGTGTGCGGACCTCCATGGAAAATGTTTGGACATCTCTGAGTTAACCCCAAACTCCAAACATGACCTCCCTAACCCCAAGTCCTCCTTTGGGCATCACTTACGATCAGCTTGGACAGAAGTTGAATTCCTTCCAGATCGAGCATCGCTGATAATAATAATAATAATAATAATAATAATAAAATGCAGAGCAAAAAAGTGTTTTATCATAACTTTTTAATCAGGCAAAATGTGGCAATCTACAGAAGTTAAAACATCCTTCAATAAATTATTCCATCCATTTCTTACAAGACAATTGAGACGACGTAAGTCCATGAAATTCCAATGAATTTCTGAAAATTTCATCCAAATCCATTGAGAACATTTCAAGTTATTTTGAACACAAACAAACAAAAATATAAACATTGGCAAAAACATATAGGTAATAACGGGGATGGAGATTTTTCAAACACTGTCAGTCAAACCTTTCCTATGAGCTATTTGAGGCTAGAAATACAATACAAAAAATCTCATCAAAATATTCTGTGCAGTATTTGCTGTATTACATGAATTCCGTGATGTCATCACTCTATCCAAAACAAGTCTTTATAAATATATTTGTAGTGCAATACATTACATAAATATACTGGCTTCATTATTTATTCTGTAATGATATAAAATGTGGATAAACAAAATAAGTTTTTGTGTTCCTGTCCATAATATTTTATGATAGGTTTTTTGCTACAGAGACATTGTTAAAAAAATGGATTGATTTGATTTCACCCCAAAGGAAAGCATAAGTACTTGGTGGAGAGGTCAGAGGTCACGGAGGTCAGACGTTTCTTGTCGTCTCAACAACTCCGGAAGGGTTTTTGTCAGAGAAACAATGCGTTTCCACCTCCGTGTTTGCCAGTATGGACGGGCTTGTTGGGCTCGTAGCCACGTTTCCCTTCCTCCAAACGTCATTCATCAACGTCAACGTCAACGTCGGCCATTCCAGACGTCATTGATCAGCTCCTTGCTTGGAATTTGGGCTGGTCCCTCGTTTGCCTCCCAACCGTCCTTACCCCACCAGCTGAAGTCTTGCATTGAGCTCCAGAGCCACGGTGATTTCTTCAATTTATGAATGACTACTTCTTGGAAAGATCTTTGGTCTTGCCCGGCTGGTGGAGAGTTTGAATGAAAGCCAGTGTTTCTGTGAATGGGGTCTGTTATCCACAAAATGAGTTGAGAGTTGGAGTGGCGGCCAGAATGCTTGCTAGTTGGTAGGGGATCAAATACTTACATCACTTCATCAAAAACAAAGGAACTTAGAGCTTTTAATGAACGTTTCCACACGTATTATGTATTGTTCGTGTCGTTGGAAAGGGGGTAAACTTACAAAGCAGGGGATCAAATACTTATTTCCTCCACTGTATCAGTATCATGGTTTATTCATTTATTCTGTAATTACATTCAATTTAGATTAAAATACAAAAATGCTGCCTATTGTATTAGAAATAAATAAAGATAATATAACTAAAGATAAGTTAAGGTGGAGGCGGCCATTTGTTTATATTGATATCCATCTTAATGTCATAAGGATTACAGAGATGAGAGCAAAATCTGTTATTTGTTGAGGATTTGAGAAGCAGGTCTGTCTTAGTTAGGGACAGCGGGTGTGGTGGCACGCCTAGTTAGCGTCTGGTTTTGAAGCATCTGGTAGAACTTGTCATCCAAGATCCTTAGCTGCTCATCACAGTTGCCAAAAGCTGGCTGATTTTGCTGTAGAAGTCCCAATAATATGATGATTATCGGCTCATCCAAGCCAACTCCAGAGGACAAAGAGGCAGCCGCTGAGTTGCCATCGGTTGACAAAAGTAGCGTGCAAGTCAAAAACGCCGCAGTGCGGACGGGCTCTTACTCACTTTCATCCAAGTCAACTGCTGCCATTGCAGTCCACGGGACAAGATGACCTGGTCTGTCTTCCATCAGCAGCTTTAGGTGTTCTACAAGGTGGGGGTCAGTCCACTCGTCTCCAGTGGGACGGTACACAGCGGCACACTTCTTCGCTGAAGAAAAAGCCGGCTTCACACCTTCGTCTCCTGACTTCACATGGAGGCCTGATACAACTGTCAGCAAGGAGAAAAATGAGACAACTATTATTATATTTCTGTTCTTTCCGGTCAGGTTCTCTCCAATAGTGCCATCAAATTCAGCTCTAAACCTGGACAATATTCTAACATCTGCTTTAGCTGGTGGCACCACAACAGTGGGCATATTGAGGTGACCAGAAGTGGCGTGGACCCCCCCTCAAGCCAGCAATACATTTCCCTTTTCTCTGTCGTGTGTTATGTTTCAATGTGGATTGTGCAAATGAACCTGGACCCCCCTCATGATACTCAAGTACACTTGAAAAACACTAAAGTAGTCAGTTCTACTGATTCACATAAATCACTTTGTAAACAGGCTCACATTGGACGGATATGTGTGTGTGTGTATGTGTGTGTGTGTATTGTTTTTTTCTCCTGTGCTGGGACAGGAAATAGTTAAGTGGCAGGTAGGAAAGGTCATTAGCACAGCCAAATCTTCTATTACACTCTGCAGTTTTAACTGAGTGATATCCTCTAGTACTCAAACACTTTGAGACTAAAAAAATGGAGACTAATTTTCCTCACACACGTCATTGAATGGTATGGAATGGAGTTGTGTGGTGGTATGGTATGTTATGGTGTGGTATGGTATGGTAAGGGTTGGCCATGCTTTCAATTGGAATGATTCAGAGTCCAGGGTGTACCCCGCCTCTCGCCCCAAGACAGCTGGGATAGGCTCCAGCACCCCCGCGACCCTCGTGAGGATAAGCGGTGGAAAATGAATGAAGATTGCCCGCTCCCATTCCAGTTCCAAACCATTTTCGATTCTGATGCTTTAAAGTTTTATGGTTTTAATGATGGTGCTAATCACAATTCTGACATTTTAAAATCAAATTAATGTTTTGAATGGCTATTTTAAACCAGCATATAAATACCAATGTATTCAACTTCAATATAAATGTCATGATGTTTCTTTTTACAGAAGTACACTTACACAGATGATGTTTACATTTGAAAATCTCATAAAATGACAAATATATATCATATAAATAAATATATTGAGTATTTATATAAGTATAAATAATATATTATTGACACCCTTGATGAAACCCTTATTTTGTTACAAGTAAACCAAATGCAGGAATTGAAATAAAAAAACTGTAAAAAATCCCAGGAGAACCACACTGTTGGTCCTGGAGATGTTGATGTCCAACCCCAGGTATGGTATGGTATGGTGTGGTGTGATTTATTTGTTTCAGACATGCTTACCTAAGAAAAAACAGATATGATGTTGTCTTTTCTCAGTCTTGTATTCCTACATCTGATTTAGATCATTTAAAGACTTGTGAAGTAAGTAGACAATGACTGTCACATTGTGTCACAAAAATGTCTAATAATGTTATTTTGTTATTTTGCTTTGTCATCTTACCTGCAAGTAGCATAATGAAACCTCCGCCCTTTTAGAAAACACTTAGTGGGGGACTGGTTACATTCGCAGGAGCACTTAGTCTTGTCGAGTGGCTGGTGCTTTGGACAGGTCTTACTGCATGTGCACTGGCAGGTCTCCTTGTTGTATACGTGGTTCTGGGGGCACGGGTGGGTCGGCGCCGTGTTGCACACACACTGGCAAGCACTGCGGTCAAAGTGACGGTGAGCGCCGCAGTCTGGAGTCGGATCTGTGCGCCGACATACACACTGACAGGTTTCCACATGCAGTTCCTTATGCGGGCCACACACATCAGCTGGGAATATGTCTGGAGAGATGGACAGATGTATTTATATAACTGTCATTCATGTTAGCGTATGCTAGCTCATGCAGCTAGGGTAGCAGCTATGCTAGCGATGACAGCCCACTCTCTCCGTTCATTCCACTTATAGAAGCAATGCACACAGACCGATGCAGAGTGAACCCTCTTGTCATCCAGCCTGTGTGGCTCAGAGAGACAGCACACATGCATACGTACATGTATATGTCAATTCCATTTACCATCATTCAACTCATCCATTATCGTAACAACTGAGACTTTCAGTCAGGATTCCACACATTTTATTAGATGAGACCACAGAAAGTAAACATAGCATCTTGATTAGAAAACGTGCAAAAGCTCACCGAGTTCTTGGGGCGATCTCAGAAGGGACGATGATGGACTATGATTGTTTGCCGTGTTGACACATCGACACCGTCTGCTGCTCCAATCTTGATCTTGGGCACACGCCTGATTGGCTATTGGGCACCTTCAACAAACATTTAAACTGTTTTGAAAAAATCACCTACTACAAGATTATACTATGTTAATTAACAACTACTAAGGTCTAAACATAACGTATAACAAGTGCCCGCAGGGCATGCTGGGTAGTCCTGTGATGAATGATAAAACATTGGATCGCGGGTCTCCTTGTGTAATTCCGTGACCACCTCTGGTGGGCTTGATGGTCTACATCAGAGGTAGAGAACCTATGGCTCGGGAGCCAGGTAGGGCTCTTTTGATGACTGTATCTGGCTCTCAAGCATTTCTTACCACAATAAAAATGTATTTTTGCTAAGATATTAAAGTAAACATCACAGAAATGACTGTTAAAAATAATATTAAAAATCAAAAACTTTTTAATGCATTTTAATTTGTCCATCTATTTTCTGCTGCAATACGGCCGACCATATCCATCTTTCCTGATATTTTCCAGGTCAAACACCAAAACTCGATTATTACTGGGTAATGCGTTAGTCTACCTCGGTCATTGAGATGTCAACATGTAAATATAAACTTTTCTCCTTTAGTCAAATAGTCACCTAGCTAAAGCTGCAGAACCAAGCCTTCTGGCGAAGATGGCCAAAAGAATGAAATATACGGAGTATGGTGCAAAACTATGCAGCAGCAGAAGTTGTATTAATGGCAACAAGTATTATTTATTATTAGACACTTCGCTGCTCACGAAAGTGTGCTGGCCACACCCCATTGGCGTGGGGTAGTGTGCCTGGTCTACATAATTAGAACCCATTATCTAAAACTGTTGGTCTTACATAAAAATGCACACATTTTATTGCATTCAATGTTTAAAAATGTATATGGCTCTCACAGATACACATTTTAAAATATCTGGCCTTCATGGCTCTCTTCTCTTCGCCAAAAAGGTTCCCGACCCCTGTTCTACATGGATGGGCTTGGTGTGACGTGAAAATGTACATATCTTTGTTATTGGATTAAAAGTAAATTCATTCCTTCATTTTCTACCGCTTTTCCTCACGAGGGTCACGGGGGGGGGGGGGGGGGTGCTGGAGCCTATCCCAGCTGTCTTCAGGCGAGAGGCGGGGTACACCCTGGACTGGTGGCCAGCCAATCCCAGGGCACATATAGACAAACAACCATTCACACTCACATTCATACCTATGGACAATTTGAAGTGGCTAATTAACCTAGCATGTTTTTGGAATGTGGGAGGAAAGCGGAGTACCCGGAGAAAACCCACGCATGATTTACGTGTGCTGCCCATCCCACAAAAGTATGTTCCTTACAAACACGCTTTCCAATCTATAAACTCTATTGGGACCAAACACAGAACTTTTTGCTGTAGGTGTACCCCCCGATGTGAAATCATGGTGTAGTACTTACTGGGGCACGGCTCTCCTGATGATGCTGTGGACGTGTTTGTACATGTCCAGTTTGGACAAACACCTGCACTGCGTGTGATTGGCCACACTGATGGTTACAGGCTTGGTGCCTTGGCTGACAGGTACTGTGATCTCAAAAATCTGCAATATGAAAAAGATCATTTAGGCAAAGAATTATACAAATACGCCGCCACATAAAACACACATGATACCCTCTTATAACATGACCTCATTAACGAAGACCACTCTTTACCAGCGTCCATTACAGGTGGGAGAGATGTGGCTCTATTTGTGTCTATATTGTGTATCAGATGAAGTTTGGCAACATGGATGTGCAATACAAAGAACTGCTAGTAGATATTTCCCTTTCAGCCTAGAATTTGAACAGTTACTCACAGATTTGCTGAGGTAACCAGTGGAGATATTCCTGCATTGTTTGTCCTCTGAGTGGCAGCATCCTCCACATCTGTAGACGGACACACATGGTGGTTTATAGAAGATGTTGGTGGGTGCACCAAACTCCCTGCCCACGTCGACACACACTTCCCTGGGTATGCACTGGGTTTTTCTCCACTCTGACTCTATACCTGCACACACAAAGTATCCAGTTCATCAATGGCTGGCTCTGGGGGGGAGGGGTCGGCCCTCACTCAAATATCCAGAGTATAAATACTAATATACATTTAGAAAAAATAAAATAAACCCTGGTTTTCTTCACAAGTTAATTTGGCTCCAACTATGTTGCTGCTGTGGTTAATTTGCCTATTCCAGCGTCTCCCCTGGGATCATGTGACCTAGTGCTACAAGGTCACATATGTTCTCGGCCACGCATTACAATCTACAGTCGATCTTTGCTTTTTTAACGTAATATACAATATGCATATCCGTATCCTTAATCTCCCTCACATGATTAGTAAGGTAAACAATGGGGAAAATAATTTTAATAATTTGATCCTGTGCTGATTTTATTGTACTGTGGACCTAATTCCTAGTAGTGCACTCTAAGCATCATGGGAACTGTACTGCATTTTCCACACGAAACGGCACACTTAAAAGTCTTTCATTTTCTCAAAAATCTACGATGCGCCTTATATGTGAACTTGATTATTCCTTGCTCAGATGAAATGTTTTTTTTCCAGGTTACGTCATCCGTGCTGGACAAAGGCCCAAGCAGAACAGCAACCCCAAAACCTACTTTTCAGAACATCCAAGTTGAGGTACGCAGCAGCAAAGGTTGTCTGGTCAGTTTCTGGGCTCAGGCGAGGAGACAGTTTGGACGTAGCAGCAAACGGTAGTTTCGATCTACACTTCAGAGCAGCCCAGTATAAAGGGTACATGAGACGCATCAGTTCATCAACACTGGATGCTGAGCGCAACCTCTGTTCCATGTCTGGCAATGCTGGGGAGTCCTGAAACAAAGAGACAACATATCGTATTTCAAGTCTTGAGTCAGCAGAGGTAAAAAAAAAACTAAAAATGTAATTACAATGTGTTAGGGAGTGCTTGGTAACCGATGGTATGTTCAAGGACCACCAAACAAAGTGGGACAGATCTGCACTTGAAACAAACAACATAAACATGCAAAAACTGTACGAATTCTAACTGTGTATTATATTTATTTATACTAAATAATTAAATAATGGCCCATATTTCCACAATTGATATGCATTTTTTGGCCTTTCCACCAATCATCATATAACTAACTGACATATGGGTAAGTGGCATTTCTGGAGACACTGAAGTTTCCTCTTAAATTGAAACCAAAAAAGGTATAAATATCAGAGGACAGACCAGAGAAGAACCCCCACCAAAAAGCAGCTGGACCAAGCCTAACCAACCAAATATGAGCAGGACACTCGTGGATGTTTCTCCTCAAACTGTCAGAAACAGAAGCCATGAGTGTCAGGAGGGCCCGACATCCACAATGTCCATAAGTGAGGCTTGTGTGTGTGTGTGTGTGTGTGCGTGCGTGTCGTATTGTTAGGGTTAAAACATTATAACAAAAAAAACATTATAAATGATGAAATGGCTGAAATGTGGTGTGCATACGCTATCCAGTAAAGAAAAATCTATTTATATATATTAAATCTATAAATATATTATTGATTTTGAACACTTCCTGTGTGTATACAACTCATGAGAACGCCTTCAGTGATTTACATGAACATGACTGTAACATGCTAATTACTTTCATCTCCAAATCACACTCCTTACTCGCTATTTTGTTTCAAAATGGCCAAATTGTGATTGATGAACGTGATGGCAATACCTACAGTAGCTGCAAGTCACCATTTCAAGACAGAGGCAGATATTGTCATTCATGGATATTTGGAGATGGACATGCACTCAGGGGCTTCTGTACTTGTGTACTTGTGTGAACTTCAACACAAATGTACACAAAAACTTTTTCACTTTTGCTTCTTGACAGTATTTGCAATACATATGAAATACGCAACACTGTCTCTTTACTGCAGTATTTTCATCCATAGGAGGTACATACATGTACATGTATGTGTTATGTTAACTCAAATATTGTTTGGGATTGGCTGGCCACCAGTCCAGGGTGTACCCCGCACAAAGTCAGCTGGGATAGGCTCCAGCACCCCCCCCCCGTACACTAGTGAGGACAAGCCGTATAGATGGATGTTGACTCAAATACTGGGAATTTTTTTCCAACTTACCGCCTCATCTATGTGCTCCTCTTCATCCTCATCAGAATATTCGCAGTAACTCAAGTCAGCGTGAAGCAGGTACGCCAGGAAGAAAGTTATTCCCACAAGGTGCATTTTTTTAAGTCCAACAACGTTTTTGTAATCCAACGATCATTAAAAAACACTTATAACAAACCCTGAGTGCACGCGCCCCTCTCGTGCCGATGACGTAATTGTCTCATTTGTCTTGAATAAATTCCAGCCTTCTTTTGGTCTTCTTGTCTTCTTGTCTTCTTGTCTTCTTGTCTTCTTGTGTTCTTGTCTTCTTTGTCCGTGTATGCTCACGTCTTTTCAAGCCAATGACTGCGTGCTGGTATCCCGCTGTGAGCGGAAAGCGGCTCATATAGAAACACTTACATCCGGTCCAAATATAATTGAATAGTCTCCTCAATAAAGGTCCGAGAGCGCCTGGCATCCTGTTTTATACCGGAACAGGGACAGTGCGCCTTCAAAACAAAAGCCAAGGTCATTTATTCTTTTTGGTTTCAAGAAGATAACTCTTTAAATCGATATTTTGTTTGGAACCGTACAATGTCACAGATTCGTTTTTTTATATCGAACAAGGGAAATGCTGCCATCTAGCGAATCATTTGAATAATTACAATCACCATGAAAAAGTTGGAGGTTTCCTAATGCAGCTTTGGTGCTTCACTTGCTTGCACTTCAACCTTCAGTTGAATAGGCGTCAGCTTTCTGTACCGGATAGTACCACAGGGTGTCGCAATTGCACCAGGGTTTAAAGATGATTTATTTTATTTTATTGGGATGTCCAAGTGCTTACTGGTCTCACTCTTCCCATTAGTTTTTTTTTGATTGAGAGCAAATTAGAGAAGTGTTTTATTGTCTTCATTGCTTTATGACACAGTTGCAGGGTTTCAAGGAAGATTGTAGTTTGACTGACCGTGGGGAATTTGATGCTATAAATAGCTTTTAGTGATTGTTCACTAAACTGCATTGTTATTTTTAAACGTGTTTGTGAAGCCATAACGTCCTGAAAGAGCTGAATGTTTTCATGTTGGAACGGTTTGAATAGCTTGAGAAATGTAAGAAATACAGTCATTTTCATACAGTCCAAAATACAGTCAAAAACAGTCATTTTCAATGATGGAAATGTCCCAATGAATGAAACATTTTGATGCCGGGATGGTCTGAATCAGAAATGTGGAAGAAGTTGAGCGTCAAAAAATGGCATGATAAGAAATGGCAAAATGTTGGTGGAGAACTTTGAAAATGCCTGAAGGTATGAATGAATGATAGTATGGAATGTTGCTTTTCTCCCTGACAGCTCTACAATTGTCTAGCAATGTGTCAAAAATGTCTTCTGGTCATATATCATAGTGGATTTTATCTAAGTTGCATAAACTGAAAGTGTCAAGTGACGTCTGTCAGAACACATTTATGAACAATAAACAAAAGGCAAATATGGACCAGATGGCTCTAAAATGTGTCATTTTGAATGATCTTTATTGAGCAGAAAGAGTCACTTTTAAACAATAAAATAGAGCACAACAGAAGTGGATCATATGTATTTAACATAAATAGAATAAAATGCAGTCCTTAAAGAGTCCCTGACATCAAGTTGCATCTCTTGCAAAACATGTAAATTCAAGTATATTAACATTAAATAATGACATTTAACATTCATTAACATCATGCAAATGTCCCCTCTGAGGGACAAATAAAGGCATATCTTATCTTATTCTATGAAAAGTACAATAGGTTTTCCTTCCAGTCATTTCCTTGATGAAATTGTCTCTCATGGCAGTGAAGTAAATATCTTCAGGAAGTGTGCGGCACTTAGATTCCAGCAAGTTGGTTGTACAGTAAATAGCAAGTACACGACAAATTCAAAATTCCTCTGGCATGTTCTTATTCTCCATTACTGTTCCATCTCAACTTCCAAAACTTCCACTTTATATTTGCTGGAATATAACTACAATAATAATAATCCTTAATATTACCTTCAGGGCAGGCCAAAGCCCTCAGGCAACGTGCACACACACACACACACACACACACACACACACACACAGATATCAGTGCTGCTAGCTGACAGCTCAGTGAGATTTTAGGGAAGGGATCTGTGTTTGTGAGGGGAAGGGGGCCATTAGCGAGGGCTGACAGCCGATGACGAGGGACCAATCCATTCCCCAAAGGGGACAGCAGTGATGGGGTTATAATTGTGGCAAATGTGTGTGTGTGTGTGTGTGTGTGTGTGAGTGAGAGTAGCATTTTTGACACTTTAGTTATCATTTGAAGTGGGAACTTTTGGGATGTGAAAAATGGCCTCACCGAGCTGAAGGTTTTTATGTTGGAATGGATTGAGTGGGTTGAGAAATGTGAGAAATCCAGTACTTGTAAAAAATTGTCATTTCATCTTCTATGGGAATGTTGTGGCGGCAAATCTGGAATTATGAAAAAATGTTTTGGAAACATGACAATAGGGAGTCGTTGTGGCTTAAACAGCTGAACAGTTTGATGTTGATGTTGTCCATCCATCCATCCTCTACCGCTTATCCGAGGTTGGCTCGCGGGGGCATCAGTCCAATCAGGCCCAGTAGGCCCAGGCTTCCCTCTCCTCGTCCACTTCTTCCAGCTCATCCCAGGGAATTCCGACACGTTCCCCGGCCAGTTGGGAGACAGTCTCTCCAGCGTGTCCTGGGTATTCCATGAGACTTTGACAGTTTTATACACGCACATGGGCTGCACGGCGGACGAGTGGTTAGCACGCAGACCTCACAGCTAGGAGACCAGGGTTCAATTCCCCCCTCGGCCATCTCTGTGTGGAGTTTGCATGTTCTCCCCGTGCATGCGTGGGTTTTCTCCGGGTACTCCGGTTTCCTCCCACATTCCAAAAACATGCTAGGTTAATTAGCCACTCCAAATTGTCCATAGGTATGAATGTGAGTGTGAATGGTTGTTTGTCTATATGTGCCCTGGGATTGGCTGGCCACCAGTCCAGGATAGGCTGGTGGGATAGGCTCCAGCACCCCCGCGCATTTTGCGGTATTTTGGTCAACTCGACGATTCCACTACCCCCAGGCTTGGGTATATTTGAATATATAGCATGTCAACTGTCTGGTCCCACTGCGAACATCATTGCCACAGTTTACGGCCCTCCTAAGCCACACGATCATTTCCTAAACGACCTCACAGTTTTACTCTCCCATTTGTCCACACTCTCACCTCGCGGATTATTACAGTGTGACTTTAACATACAGATTATGAATCATGTCTCGACAGTTTTGGTTTTATGAATCTTCAGACTTCACTACTCACATTAAAGGCCATGGCCTGGTCCTCATTTGCTGTTGTGGTCTGCACAGCTGTCAATATCCAAATTCATCTCAATCCGGAACATTACAGACATGAACTTGTATCCCGTATCAGCGCCATTTCATTCCCAGATTGTTTATCCACCCCCGATGAACTTCTCCAGCTCCACAACCATCATCTTAACGCCGTCCTGTATCACTTTGCTCCAGTGACACCTCGCCATGTTTTCTTCTGCTCGTCGGCCCAGTGGTTTACTGAAAATAATACAAAGGTTGACAACAAGAAATGTTTATCAAACTTAAATGTTTCAGATCATCAAACAAATTGAAATATTAGTCACTGACAACACAACTCAACACAAAATGCAGTTTTTAAATAAAACCTTTTATTATTAAGGCAGAGTAAGAAAGCAGTAACAGCTGCTTTCTTACTCTTTCCTCCTGCTAGCATAAATGTATACCGTATAGCTTCAAATACTGCGTATTCTATGGTACACAACGAGCTTGCTAATCCATTGGATATTATAGGAGGTCATTACTCAGTATAACAGTCTGACTCACGGTGACATCTTACAAATAACACTAAACTCATCACACAGCAGATTAACGCTCAAAAGGCATACCTCATAATATGGGAGCATGTACCAACATGTGTTTAAAATTAAAAACTTGTTTTCCCACAATGCCTTGTGTATAAGCAAAGCATTTCATTGGAGCACAAGTGGCATAGAAAATAGATGGATGGATGGTGCTGCTATGCTGATGATGTCCACCTGCTGGAGCTATAGGAGCCCAGAGGTAGGCTGACGTCATTGCAGCACCCCAACAGGCACCAATGAATGTGTTGCTTTGCCACAAAGCAATAAAAACTTCTTTGTTGAGTTGTTATTTTTATTTCAAACTCATTTTGGTACATGTTTACATATATCTCAGGTATACCTTTTGAGTGTTAAGTTGCTGTGTGATGAGTTTAGTGTAATAAGTGAATATCAAATTCCAATATATTGTTATTTAATTAAAAAATACCTTTGGAAAACAAAGTTCTAAAAATATGTTTATTTTATTACCATTTCTCTTTGTATTGTTGCATTTGTTTGTTCATCAGGGTTTTTTTTTTTTTTACCACCCACGTATTGCACACCATGGCGATGGTATCTGGCGATCCATCTTTTCTGCTTTTTCCTGCTTTCATATATCATAGCATCAATCTCTGCGGAGAAATTTGTCCTGATAAAATGTCACTCAAATGCATTCACATGCAAACTTGGTGATGAATACAAAAGGATGCCAAGACTCCCTCACACACATTCTCCCAAATACACACATACACATACACACATACACATACACACATACACACATACACCCAAAGCCTGTATTTGTCCTAATAAAATGTCAAGCCAGGAGCAAAATGAACTTTAATGACTTTCAGCCTCTGCTAATGGCCAATAAATCCTGAATTAGGAAGCCTGCATGCGGTCTTTCTCTCACAACTTCATGCAGACATGCACACACACACACACACACACACACACGAAAACCCCCTGAAACAGAGGGTCAATGTCCCATAGTGGGCTGCACTGGGTTCATTCGGGAGTCACATGAGGAATGTTTTAAGGCTCGGCTGTTACCTTATTTGGAACAGTACACCGCCAAATCATGATTACTTGTGCTGAAATTCATCACACACAACACACACACAACACACACACACACACAACACACACACACACAACTGTGGGCAGAAAGTTGACATACACTCATCATGGGAATGACTTTTATATTAATTCTGGGACCTTAATTATTGCAGGGTCGAATAATTAAGCCTTACAGTATTTTTTAAAACAGACTGTAATTGGGTGCACATGTTTGAATATATTTGGGATTTTAAAAAATGTACTCTTGGTCAAAAGTATACATACAAGCTCAAATATATGCAGTACATACCCGCATCACATTTTTTTGTTCTTCCAATTTTTGTGTCACTAATTGTGGTGAATATGTACATAAATAATAAGCTACTTGTGTATCTATATAGCATATACAACCATTCATACAATATATTACTTAAAGGTGACCTATTATGCTCATTGTTCGGCCCGTTGTATTGAGTTGCGGACTTCTATAGAGCAGTGCACGAAAACCAGCTCAGAAAGCTTTCTAGTTCTTCCAGAATCTGCACCTATTCAGTTGTACTTCTTTGGATTTTGTGGTCTGTTTTAATGTATTCCACCCACGGCCCGCCTCCAGGTGTGGATGGTCACACTCCTGAGTGCACAGAAAGAGTTCCGGTTTGTGGCGCTAACTCTATAAGAGTTGATAATAAATACCGATTTCGTCCTCTCCCGATAAACCGCATTATCTGAAACTTTGGTATGGTTTAACACAAGAATACAACATTAGCTACATTTATAGGTCGGAAAAGTGGAAAGCATAACAGGTGCCCGCTAACCACTCAATTTTAAGATATGTGGGCTTTTATTTTGCCGTGGCGGTGCGCCACCGTGATCAATGACATGTAGCGGAAACCCTGGAATTGAAAAGTCAACATTAAAAACAGTGACGGCTTCCACGGCTTCCACCCGTAGCGCTTTGTTAAACAGCCCAACGTGACTTCTCTTTTTAAATACGGCCGCAATAAAAGCTACGCTCACTTCCAAACAAGCGCTGCAGTGAAGGAGTGCGGCATGCAGCGCTTTTTGTGTTTGATATTCCTGCAGCGCTAACATGTGTTCGCTGATGTGGAACTGGAAGCTGCTCTGCCGTCCTTGTTGGGAGTGAAAGGGGCTGACGCCACATGACCGGTCTTTGCATCTGGCAAACCGCAGTCCGCCTCGGTCGCTTTCTGAGGAGCCCATCCGCTGAGATGGCGAGCAACGAAACACATTTTTTAGTTTGAGTCTTGACGACTTCAAGAGGAGAAGAAAAACATCAAATTGAGCCATTCGTATAATTTCTAGTTCTTAAAACGCATTTATTTATTTTTGGCACATTTGGCAGTCCTTCCTCATTTATTGCAGACTCCATGAAATTGGATTTGATTTTTTGTGCTTTTGAGCTTCTGAATAAAGTTTTTTAAATGATTAGAGCACTCTAGACATGAAATAACACCCCTATAGTCATCTTACGCAATATAGTAGCTATAAAATAGAAAATATGGCATTTCAGACACAAGATTCCTTGTTTTTGTGGCTATTGTCTCATCAATGCATTGTAATGGCGGCTTGAAATGTCTTTACTCTGCTGGTATTACCCAATATATGTAGTACACATAATCAGAGTAAATAAGCTACGTATTTAAGACCTGTTGGTGTGCGTCACAGTAAATATGTTCCCAACGGGACCTTAGTAGTGGAGAGCAGAGATGACGAGAAGACAGGAAAGTGACATCGGAGGTTCAGAGTTGAGTTCTCGCTTGTGGTGGGTTTTGGCCCCAACAGTAGCTCATATTATTATTATTATTATGATTACTATTTGATTATTTGCTATTGTGCTTGTTGTGAGATCATTTAAATTGGGGATGTCCGATAATTATCAGCTCAATATCAGCATAGAAATGTAGTTTTTTCCATCTGTTATCAAATTTTTAATGTCTTGTATTTATATAAAGCAAGCTAGGAAAATATGACTAAGGGGCGTTTAGCCTTAAAACTCCCATCGATAGCCTAACATGACGTATTCTTCACAATAGCAAAAATACTAATAAATCACTCCCTCAATATCACGGTTTCAATGATTTTCAATGAACATATGTTGAATATATGAATATATGTTCTTTGATTATTGTGGAATACATTTACCAGGAAAATCATCTTCAATGTGCTCACTCACCATCGTTTTACTTTCAGTGGCTCGGCATTCATAATGTATGATCACTCTGCTTTGACATTTTCCTGTTAATTATTTTTTCAATTATAATGAACATCATAGTTTTAATTATTCAAAATATTCCACATATTTCATTAGTATTAGTGAATGAATAAGCCATGTTCCTTAAAATGGATTCTAGCTATACGATGGCCATGGGAGGGGAGGAAAAATACAATGACTGTGTACGTATATAGAATTATATAAAACATCCATCCATCCATCCTACTTCATCTCAAGACACATTATCTGTAAATATCATTTTGAAAATCAAGTATTTATTTCCATGCAATGGAAAGAAGAAGTATTCTAAATGATGCTTTTTATATACTGTACATATGAAAGTGTACATTGGCTTGGCTGCAGTTGATATATTCTCAGGCTTTTAATAATAATAATAATAATTTCATAATATGATGTTTTTATTATGCTTTTTGTAGTTAAGCAGCCCAAATGTATTCATGATCAATTAAATGAAAATTATATTTTCAAATTATTTCATTAATAACAATATGTTAATTAATTTGAATAATGAATGTGTTAATTTGTGTGAGTGATGCCCACATTCATTACTGATGGTCAAACACATAAAGTTATAAAGTAAAAAAGTAAAGTAATGAATACAATATTAATGAAATGTAAAAATCAACATTGTTCTCACAAATGTATATGGACCAAATTCATTATTATTATTAATACAAGGGTTACTATATTCAGTCCAGTTTCTCCTTTAAGTCTGAATTGATTTATTGTATATAATAAAAGTGGATTTTTGTTCCTCATAATGTGTTCCTGAAGGATGTACTGTAGGTCAATAGATGGCGCTGACGGGCTACTGTACGTTTGAGAATGGAGTTCTCTGTCCTGGTGGGTCCTGGTGGGTCCTGGTGGGTCCTGGTGGGTCCTGGTGGGTCCTGGTGGGTCCTGGTGGGTCCTGGTGGGTCCTGGTGGGTCCTGGTGGGTCCTGGTGTGGTAAAGAACACGAAAGCATACAAGAAGATTACATTTCAACACTGGGATTCAGAGATAAACATAAATGCAGACATTCAATTGTTATTAATAAAATGAACGTGGGGAGCAACATAACATTCGGCAAATATTTACAGTATCAACAAAATCACACAAGCCGATATCATTCATTGGCATTATTTAGTTATTTCTAGAGCTTTATCTAGCTTTTATTCATTAATGTTCATTTATTCATTTATTTATAATGATTTATTTTAATGTCATTTATTTCTATTTATGAATATTTGAATTGCTCATATTCGTCACTACAGTTTATTCTTTTTACCTCATCACTGCACTTTCATCTCTTTCATTTGTTGGAATTCATCTTATTTTTGATGGATTTTAATTTATTCTTAATTTATTTGCTTGGGGTCACTTATCCATTTTATTGTTAATTGTTAATTTAATTTTTTTTACCTTCATTACCACACATGCTATATTTCAGCCATTTGCGTTTTAAATGATGTCTCTTTAATTTATTGTAATTCACATTATTTTCAATTATTCAATGATTCTAATTTTATTTGTTTAGGGTCATATTCATTTTTTTTCATTTGATCTTTTCTTTCCTCTCATCACTGCCAAAGATACCGTATATTCCAATTTACATTTTGCCTTTATTATCACCACACAAGATATATCGTCCGTCTGTTGTTTGTACCCTAATTTACTTATTGATTCATTTATCTTTCATTTCTTTTTTCTTGCCCATTTCATTCCAATTTTCATACAATTTGTTTCAGTGTTTTTTTTGTTTTGTTCCTAATTTATTGCCTACTTCTATACTTCTTGTTACACATACTGTCTGCGTTTCTCTCCCATTATAAAATATCAATATTTAAACACAGGAAGTGAACACACTCAGTAATTGCTGAGACCCGGAGAAGAGGTAGGATTGAATAAGTGCTGCTTCTTCCTGCTCCTTTTCAGGAATGTTGATGTTCCTTCATGTAAACCCTGACCACGAGCAAACTATGAAGAGATATGCAGCCCTTCTGTATTTATGGCAAATATGACATTTTAGTGGAGTTGAGAGCGGGAGAGAGAGAGATAGAGAGAGAGCGAGAAATATGTGTCAGTAGAACGCCATGAGAAAGATGGAAGCCTCTCCTATCTGAGTTGTGTTTTTCTAGTCATGACAACATATTTCCTGAATGGTTGTGTGAGGGGTGAAGGAGGTCTTCCACGGCTTCCAGTGCTTTGAAGGTAGAAAAGCCACTGCAACTAAAGCCCATTTATCACTTCAGCTTTACTCAGTTGAAGGCCACAGTGGAGGTGGACTTTACCTTGGCGGATTTGGGGGGGGGGGGGCTATGTTTGGATGAATCAATCAATCATTCATTTTCTATCGCTTATCCTCACAAGGGTTGCAGGGGGTGCTGGAGCCTATCCCAGCTGTCTTTGGACAAGAGGCGGGGTCCACCCTGGACTGGTGGCCAGCCAATCCCAGGGAAAAGTATCGTGAAAACTAGTTAACCTCTCCAATTTACTTATTCTCAACTTCAAGTGTTTCAAAACAGAGTGGGGTTGAAGGACAAAGAAAGAAGCCAAAAAGCTACCACTTCCACATGGAATGGGAGGGTACCTTATTTCCACTGGATCATGTCGCATCAATATAAGGTACACCCTGGACTGGTGGCCAGCCAATCCCAGGGTACATATAGACAAACAACCATTCACACTCACATTCATACCTATGGACAATTTGGAGTGGCCAATTAACCTAGCATGTTTTTGGAATGTGGGAGGAAACCGGAGTACCCGGAGAAAAGCCACGCATGCACGGGGAGAACATGCAAACTCCACACAGAGATGGCCGAGGGTGGAATGAGTCTTCCAGCTGTGGAGGAAGTTTGGTCCACTCGTCTTTGCAGGATTGTTGTCATTCAGCCAATTGTTGCCTTTTTAAGGTCATGCCACAGCATCTCAACAGGACTCAGGTCAGGACTTGGACTAGGCCACTCCAAAGTCTTCATTTGGTTTTTCTTCAGTCATTGCGAGGTGGACTTGCTGCTGTGTTTTGGATCATTGTCCTGCTGTAGAACCCAAGCTGGTTTCAGCTTGAGGTCACCAACAGATGGCCGGACATTCTCCTTCAGGATTTTTTGGTAGAGAGCAGAATTCCTGGTTCCTTTTATCACAGCAAGTCTTCCAGGTCCTGAAGGTTTTTTTCCTGTTTAAATTCAGACCAACATGTCCAACATGTTTTTTCTACTGCCAGCATGTTCAAGGACACGAGTGAGCTTCGGGCCTGATTGGTGGTCAAGCAATAACAGGAAGTTGTGAAACCTTGAGTCAAATGAATGAAATGAAAGATTGTACTTCAATGGATGAGTGTTTGGGTTGATCGTTGGGTGTGGGGTTTGTAACCAGCAACCCCAGGGTGAGAGGATTAAGTTGGAGCCAATACAGAAAAGGTTAGTGCTCGGTGTCTCGGGGAGACCCCTTTCACAGCCACCAATGTTTGAAAGAAGGAGAAGAAAGGGAGAAGTTGACATTATTAGAAGCGCGTAGACGAGTCGAGCCAAAGGTTGCATTTGGTGTCAGCTAAACTCGTACACCACCACAGAATCCAAGTCTTAGATGGATCCATAGAAACCTTTCTCAAATAGAAAACTTTCCATTTTTTGGGTGGTGGTTTTTTTGCTGTTCTCTTTGGGCGTCGGACATTTTAGAAGATTTTACCAACAACAAAATGGCGGGTTACATCGTCATACCCAATCAAAATTCCCTGATGGATTGCGGACATGAGGTACAGTATGTTCCATATTATATGTTAATATGAATCATTTAATTGAAGTAATTCATGTATGTTGTACACGATATGTATTAGTAAGTATTCATAGATTCAGAGATGAAAGAGTTAGTGGGATAAAATACAATTGGAATGCCAAAATTTGTGAATTTTAATGTTCCTTTTATGATTTACTTCATGTGTATATTTATTCATATGTTTGGTCATTCAGACAGTTTTCCACACGCCATTCATCAATTCATACTTTTCCCCAAATTCCGCATTTTCCATATCCCCAATTCTATTTGCTCCTTGAGAATCTGTTCATCCACATTCGTCAACTGATTAAAACCATTCCGAAACCAAAACATTCAGGCTGTTGTCCACAAAAATATGTTTCAGATTTCCCCCAAATTCCATGTTTTCCAGCCTAAAAATTCCCATTGAAATGAATGTAATATTTTCTCATTTCTTTCCCATTCTAGCACCAAAGCATTCATGGCAGCTCCCCAAATTCTCACTCTTCCTGAAATTCCACATTTTCCGCACAGTACTTTGATTCAGTTTCAGCAATTACACACCATTAGAAAACTTTGTTACTATTATTACTAATTATAGTAATTTGTTGGTATACATACTGTGGATTGTTCCTGCTATAACAATGGCCAGTTTTCAGAGATGTGTTAAATCACATTCCCATGTTTTCCATGCATTTCCATGTTTATTATTCGTTGCAATTGTCAATGTAATTTAGTATTTTAGTATCATAAAGCAGGCGTGTTCCAATAAACGTCATCGATAGGACCGTTGTATTGACTGTTTGAGAACGGAAGTCACACAGACCGCCACTTTTCTCCCACTCATCCCTTCCATATTCCCTCCATATTCATCCCTTCCCCATCAGGTGACATGTTGGACGGAGCTCCATGTGTTGTTCTTCTTCCATTTATGAATTATTGCACTTGTAGAAAATGTTAAGACCGCTTGAAGAACTTGAAGAATTTACATTGGATATTAAAGAGGTTTGAAAAAACAATTTATTGCAAACAACCCTTAAACTGAAATAGGATGTTCCTCGGCTCTTCAAATGTTGAAGACCATAGCTCAGGAAAGGATTCAGCATTAATAAAAATGTAGTAATCTTTGTAAGATCATAGAAAACATACAAATACCTTTTTAGACGTGAACTAACACACCCATTGTCACCTTTATTCTTTGTTTACACCATATTGCTGCAGGGACATAAGCATAGCAAACGACCGGGAAAACTAGTTAACCTCTCCAATTTTTACTTATTCTCAACTTCAAGTGTTTCAAACTGAGTTTTGGATTGAAGGACAAAGAAAGAAGCCAAAAAATCTACCACTTCCACACGGAATGGGAGGGTACCTTGTTTCCACTGGATCATGTTGCATCAATATAAGGTCCACCCGAGACTGGTGGCCAGCCAATCCCAGGGCACATATAGACAAACAACCATTCACACTCAGGGTTCAATTCCACCCTCGGCCATCTCTGTGTGGAGTTTGCATGTTCTCCCCGTGCATGCGTGGCTTTTCTCCGGGTACTCCGGTTTCCTCCCACATTCCAAAAACATGCTAGGTTAATTGGCCACTCCAAATTGTCCATAGGTATGAATGTGAGTGTGAATGGTTGTTTGTCTATATGTGCCCTGGGATTGGCTGGCCACCAGTCCAGGGTGGACCCCGCCTCTCGCCCAAAGACAGCTGGGATAGGCTCCAGCACCCCCGCGACCCTCGTGAGGAAAAAGCGGTAGAAAATGAATGAATGATTATTTATTATTTATTATTTATTATTTATTATTTATTATTTATTATTTATTATTTATTATTTATTATTTATTATTTATTATTTATTATTTATTATTTATTATTTATTATTTATTATTTATTATTTATACGGGAGCCAGGCAGCGACATTTTGTTGGCAATTTCACTGCTGTGTTATTGTCCAATGACAATGAAGAAAGTCTATCTATGTATCCATAATTATGAATAATGAATAAATGACAAGTGTACATTGTTGGTGAATGCAGGTCATAACTGGCAACTCGATGGTATCTGGACTACAAGCAGCAGGCACGCACATCTGGCAGCTTATTAGCTGATGGTGGTGCTTTTCCATCCCACAGGGGACCTGAGCGCTGGGGATGGTGGATGCTGATGCAGTCAAAAACGTGTTTTGGGGAAGGGATACGGGGAACAATGTGTGTAAGAATAGCGGTATCAATAATACTAATACCGTAGTGCAGGGGATGATCGGTAATGATGATGCTGTGTTCTAATATTACAATTACTGGTGTTTTTTTTATATTTGGCAAGGGAAAAAGACGCTGCCCCGACACTTGTTATATGTGGCAATTAAGGATAGATCCTGATCAAGTGTAACACCAAGGTTCCTAACTGTGCTTCTGGGCTGAGTGCAAAGCCACCAGAGCAGTTCTATCATTAGAGACTTTGCCTCTCAAGTGCTGGGAGCCAAGGACTCTTCTTTCACTTTTATCTGACTTTAGTACTAAGAACTTCCAAGTCATCCAGTTTGTGACATCTTCAAGGGCCTGCCCACACAAGAACTCTTCTTTTTTTGAATCGCGTCCACGCAGTGTGGGATATGTAAATGATCATGTCTACATGAGGAAACCATGTACAGTACAGTCATCCTATGTTAATTGCTGTTAAATGCTTCCAGGCCCGACCGTGATAAGTCAGGGCTCTGCAATCTTTAGCATCAAAAGAGCCGTTTTGTCTTCTCTTCCAGTCAAGAAAAATAGTCTGGAGCGGAAAAACATGACACAGCTTCGACACTTTTAACAAAATTCAACTAATAGAATTGCTTAAGCAATTACTTCATTACTTAAGCATTACACTATAATATGTAGAGTTGTGTAATATGTGTGGAGTTTGCATGTTCTCGGAAAACGGAAAACTTGGAAAACGTACAGACAACTTCCGATGCGGGGGCCACTTTGATACATTTTGTACATGAAGTCATTCAATCCCATACATTTTAAAAAACCGTGGCCATTATAGATGATTTGGTTGATTTTTCAAGGCACACCAAATATGGTGTTCTATGGCTATATGAACATGGAACCCACCAAAAGATGATTCATGATTAGACTCTTGTCTTTAATTACAATGCATTTTTTCATTTAGTAATCAGCAGTAAAACATAAGTAAGAAAAGGAAGTTTTTTTGAAAAGATACATTTCAAGAATAACTTACATTTTTTGCTTTTTAAATATTTACAATACCTAAATAATATATAAGTTATATAATATTTATAATAATATAATTTTAATATACCACAACATGAAAACACAAAAAATGAGTTGTTAAAAAATGTAACACCACAAATTATTTCCAATTTTCACATTAAGAACTAAACTGTGTGTGCAATGCAGTAAAATGTGCAACCTTCTGCACGTTACACCCCTCCACGCTCTCTTTTACTTCCTTGTTGCTGTTGATTAATTATATCAATATTAATAAATAATATAAATTATTAATATAAATAAATAATATTTATCAATAAATAATAATAATAAATATTATAATATAATAATTATATAATATTAAGTATTATACTAATATTAATATTAATACATGATAAAGATCCTCCTTGTGACTGTTTTTATGGCTTAAAACTGCGTGAAATGTGACCTCTTTTATTGTAAACGTGCACCTATTTTTGCCTCTCACGCAACAAAAACCTAAATATGTATAAATAAGTTCAAATAAATCAGGTAAAAACGCTAAAAAGCATCCAGTGTCGGTGGATACATTATAAGCTAAGCTATCTGAACAAAACAGCCGCATCTTCCTGCCCCATTGCAGGGTGTAATCAGGCGGCTCCGCCCCAGGAACTCCAGGAATGGGCACTGAGGAGAGAAAGCGGAGAAGCGCCTCCAACACGGGAAACACACATGAAAGCGGGATCATGACAAATGGCATCCAAATCAAACTGCATAAAGAATGGCTACAAAATCCATAGCATGCCTCCGGCTTTTCCCAGGAGGGATTTACCCCCCCCCCCCCCCCCCTCCTCCCCCCTTGTATTTCACATGAACTTTTTGATATGTATGCATAAACGTGCGCCTAACTGAGGCGATGGGATGATTCTGTATCAGTACTCTGGTACTCTGGTACTCTGGTACTCTGGTACTCTGGTACTCTGGTACTCTGGTACTCTGGCTCCACACATTGAAAACCCTTTTCATTAGCAGTCACATTACTTTAAATTAGCAGACAGTGGACAATTACAGGCAATGGTTGATGCCTCTAATTAAAATCAATTTAAATAAAATACAAATAGAAGTAATTACTCCAAGTGTTAAAGGTTTTGTCTCCTGCCACTTTACTTATTGCTTTATTACGCTGCTCTTATCAAAGAAAATAAAAAAAAGCAAAGAGACGGAAAATGAAGCACTGTCGCTCATTAATGACTTCACCTGATTATTTGGAGTGGAGACTCGTCTGCAAAGCTTCAGTAATTTACAATGATTTTTTTTAATTGAGGTGGATTTGCTTTGCTTGAAATTAAATATAAATAGCTTCTTAAGTAGCTTATCGCAGCCTTGTGACTTGCCAAGCTTTGTCCATAGGCCGAAAGGTTTTAATTTACAGGCAACAAAATGGTCATCCATGCAAGGAATTCATCACGTTGGATAAACGCTTTATATGACCTTTATATGATACAATAATATTGGGGACCTTATGTATTGTAATGGCTTATTCTCTTATTTTGTTGGGTAATGCCATTGTAAAGGTGTCGCGTCTGAAGGGTTCCAATAATTAAAAAAAACATATTTTGAAGTTCTGTAGGTTTCTTATGATCTAATTACAAAAAAAATTAAAACTGCAAGCAGTGATGAGCGGGCTCGAGCACCCCGACGCGCTCGGGGGTACGCGCGGGTCGGGGGTACGCGCGGGTCGGGGTCGTGTGCGCGACCGGACGGGCGCGCGGACGCGCCGTACAAAAAACCGCGGCGAGCGGATAAGCGGTAAGGGAGTCACGGCACTTGCAATTTTCCGCCAGGAGGGGGCGACAGCGGCGGCGAGGCGGGTGCGCGGTAACGTCCCGTCCGACGCCGCGAACCGCCATAAAAAAATTCACGACGATCGGACCGCGCGGTAGGTCCTTGCGGCGGATATACGTTTCCGCCTGTGGGTGGCGCTATAGAGTGTATGCGCCCACACGGTAACGGACCGGAGGGTACCCCGAACCAACAGAAAAAATTACCGGCCGATCCGACCGTGCGTAAGGAAGTTACGGCAGATATACATTTCCACCAGTTGGTGGCGCTATGGCGTATGTACACACACTGTCATAGATCAGAGGGTACCCCAAACCACCAGAAAAAATTTGGGCTTGATCCGACCATGTGGAAGGAAGTTACGGCTATATACATTTCCACCAGTTGGTGGCGCTATACTGTCTATGTACACACACAGACATAGACCAGAGGGTACCCCAAACCACCAGAAAAATTTGTGGCCCGATCCGACCATGTGGAAGGAAGTTACGGCTATATACATTTCCACCAGTTGGTGGCGCTATACAGTCTATGTACACACACAGTCATAGACCAGAGGGTACCCCAAACCACCAGAAAAAATTTGGGCTTGATCCGACCATGTGGAAGGAAGTTACGGCTATATACATTTCCACCAGTTGGTGGCGCTATACTGTCTATGTACACACACAGACATAGACCAGAGGGCACCCCAGACCACAAGAAAAATTTGTGGCCTGATCCGACCATGTGGAAGGAAGTTACGGCTATATACATTTCCACCAGTTGGTGGCGCTATACAGTGTATGTACACACACAGTCATAGACCAGAGGGTACCCCAGACCACCAGAAAAAATTGTGGCCTGATCCAACCATGTGGAAGGAAGTTACGGCTATATACATTTCCACCAGTTGGTGGCGCTATACAGTCTATGTACACACACAGTCATAGACCAGAGGGTACCCCAAACCACCAGAAAAAATTTGGGCTTGATCCGACCATGTGGAAGGAAGTTACGGCTATATACATTTCCACCAGTTGGTGGCGCTATACAGTCTATGTACACACACAGTCATAGACCAGAGGGTACCCCAAACCACCAGAAAAAATTTGGGCTTGATCCGACCATGTGGAAGGAAGTTACGGCTATATACATTTCCACCAGTTGGTGGCGCTATACAGTCTATGAACACACACAGACATAGACCAGAGGGTACCCCAGACCACCAGAAAAATTTGTGGCCCGATCCGACCATGTGGAAGGAAGTTACGGCTATATACATTTCCACCAGTTGGTGGCGCTATAGAGTCTATGTACACACAGTATAACAAACCAGAGATTGACCCAACACACCAAAAAAAATTTCAAGACAATCTGACCATGAATCAGGAAGTTACGGCAGATATACATTTCCACCAGTTGGTGGCGCTGTGTTTTGAACATGGCTTCTGGAGCGTTAAGTGCGTCCTGTCTTGATAGACGTCTCCACCGAAAATCATAGTGATACGTGTAACGGGTGGCGAGGGATAATGAATTGAAACTTCTAGGTGGCGCTAGTGTGTCAATTTAGATTGGTGTCACATGGGAGCACCACCAGGGCGCTCAGGCCTGGATTAAGGCCTCACGTTTAAGATTTCAGCAGCCTGTGACCTTCTGCAGGCAAATGATGACCTTTTGATGGTCAATGGCGAAGGCTGACCATTCGCCGTGGCCACGCCCCCCACATGTGCTTTACACACATCACAGTCCATCGACTGACATCATCAGTCTGTCAGTCAAACTGTGTATTGACTTTGATGTACATTGCTTCAAGGCAAGGCCAGACACCAGGCAGGGCCAGATATGAAATGGTCAAAGTTTGGTGGCGTGCCACGCCCACATCCTATGGAGCAGGCCAAAATCCTTCGCAATTTAACGTGGGCCATCCGTCTAGTGTCCGTTGATGCTACAACGGACTCATTCGGTCAAACCCCCTAGGAGGAGTTCGTCGAGATACGACCCATACATCCGCCCCCAAATGGCCGCCGCCACCTAAAATGGCCAACTTCCTGTTGGTTTTAGAACATGGGTTATTGAGACTTTTTTGTGCGTCCTGTCACGAGTGATGTCTCCTCCGAAAATCATGCCGATACGTGCAACGGGAGGCGAGGGATAATTATTTTAAAACTTCTAGGTGGCGCTAGTGAGTCAATTTGGCTTGGTTTCATATGGGGGCCACACCAGGCCGCTCAGGCCTGGATTCTGACCCCCCCTATGAGTTTTCAAGCCCATGCGACCTTTTGCGGGCGAATGATGACCTTTTCTATGTAAATGGCGAGGCCTGAGCATTCGCCGCCAGGCCACGCCCACCACGTGCGCTTTTCCTGCATCATGGTCCATCAACAGGCTTCACCAGGCTGTCAGGCAGTGACCTTGTGACCCCGATGTTCATCTGATGAATCTCCTGGCAGAAAAGGCCTCATGTAGATGACACGCCTTTAGCCTGTCGCCAAAAGGTGGCGCTGCGACGAAATCAGGAAGTGACCTACGGGGACCTTCGGGGCGGGGCCATGATCACATGTACCAAGTATGATGAAGATCTGACCACGTGGAGCCAAGTTATTCACGTCTACAGTTACGCTCAGCGTGCAAGGCCCGGACATATGAAAATGGGCAAAATTTGGGGGCGTGCCACGCCCACATCGTATGGAATATCCCAAAATCCTTCGCAATTTAACGTCGGCCATCCGTCTAGTGTCCGTTGATGCAACAACGGACTCATTTGGTCAAACCCCCTAGGAGGAGTTCGTCGAGATACGACCCCAACTTCTGGCACGAAAAAGGCCGCCGCCATCCAAAATGGCCGACTTCCTGTTCGTTTTCCAATATGGGTTCTTGAGACTTTTTGGTCCGTCCTGTCACGATAGACGTCTCCACCAAGTTTCGTGACGATAGGTGAAACTGGTGGCGGGGGCCAATTTTTTCAAAAATTAAAGGTGGCGCTAGAGAGTCAATTTTGGAACATTGTTTTCGGGACCCCCACCAGATCGAAATTTTCGGCAGACCTGACGCGCTTGCAAAATTTGGTGAGTTTTCGGGCATGTTAAGGCCCTCAAAATGGCCGTCCTTTCGTCAGAATAATAATAAAAAAAATTAAAACTGCAAGCAGTGATGAGCGGGCTCGAGCACCCCGACGCGCTCGGGGGTACGCGCGGGTCGGGGGTACGCGCGGGTCGGGGTCGCGCGCGCGACCGGACGGGCGCGCGGACGCGCCGTACGAAAAACCGCGGCGAGCGGATAAGCGGTAAGGGAGTCACGGCACTTGCAATTTTCCGCCAGGAGGGGGCGACAGCGGTGGCGAGGCGGGTGCGCGGTCACGTCCCGTCCGACACCGCGAACCGCCATAAAAAAATTCACGACGATCGGACCACGCGGTAGGTCCTTGCGGCGGATATACGTTTCCGCCTGTGGGTGGCGCTATAGAGTGGTTGGCCCACACGGTAACGGACCGGAGGGTACCCCGAACCAACAGAAAAAATTAGGGGCCGATCCGACCGTGCGTAAGGAAGTTACGGCAGATATACAGTTCCACCAGTTGGTGGCGCTATAGCGTATGTACACACACAGTCATAGACCAGAGGGTACCCCAGACCACCAGAAAAAATTTGGGCCTGATCCGACCATGTGGAAGGAAGTTACGGCTATATACATTTCCACCAGTTGGTGGCGCTATACAGTCGATGTACACACACAGTCATAGACCAGAGGGTACCCCAGACCACCAGAAAAAATTTGGGCCTGATCCGACCATGTGGAAGGAAGTTACGGCTATATACATTTCCACCAGTTGGTGGCGCTATACAGTCTATGTACACACACAGTCATAGACCAGAGGGTACCCCAAACCACCAGAAAAAATTTGGGCTTGATCCGACCATGTGGATGGAAGTTACGGCTATATACATTTCCACCAGTTGGTGGCGCTATACAGTGTATGTACACACACAGTCATAGACCAGAGGGTACCCCAGACCACCAGAAAAAATTTGGGCCTGATCCGACCATGTGGAAGGAAGTTACGGCTATATACATTTCCACCAGTTGGTGGCGCTATACAGTCTATGTACACACACAGTCATAGACTAGAGGGTACCCCAAACCACCAGAAAAAATTTGGGCTTGATCCGACCATGTGGAAGGAAGTTACGGCTATATACATTTCCACCAGTTGGTGGCGCTATACTGTCTATGTACACACACAGACATAGACCAGAGGGTACCCCAGACCAGCAGAAAATTTTGTGGCCTGATCCGACCATGTGGAAGGAAGTTACGGCTATATACATTTCCACCAGTTGGTGGCGCTATAGAGTCTATGTACACACACAGTCATAGACCAGAGGGTACCCCAAACCACCAGAAAAAATTTGGGCTTGATCCGACCATGTGGAAGGAAGTTACGGCTATATACCTTTCCACCAGTTGGTGGCGCTATAGAGTCTATGTACACACACAGTCATAGACCAGAGGGTACCCCAAACCACCAGAAAAAATTTGGGCTTGATCCGACCATGTGGAAGGAAGTTACGGCTATATACCTTTCCACCAGTTGGTGGCGCTATAGAGTCTATGTACACACACAGTCATAGACCAGAGGGTACCCCAAACCACCAGAAAAAATTTGGGCTTGATCCGACCATGTGGAAGGAAGTTACGGCTATATACATTTCCACCAGTTGGTGGCGCTATAGAGTCTATGTACACACACAGTCATAGACCAGAGGGTACCCCAAACCACCAGAAAAAATTTGGGCTTGATCCGACCATGTGGAAGGAAGTTACGGCTATATACATTTCCACCAGTTGGTGGCGCTATAGAGTCTATGTACACACAGTATAACAGACCAGAGATTGACCCAACACACCAAAAAAAATTTCAAGACAATCTGACCATGAATCAGGAAGTTACGGCAGATATACATTTCCACCAGTTGGTGGCGCTGTGTTTTGAACATGGCTTCTGGAGCGTTAAGTGCGTCCTGTCATGATAGACGTCTCCACCGAAAATCATAGTGATACGTGTAACGGGTGGCGAGGGATAATGAATTGAAACTTCTAGGTGGCGCTAGTGTGTCAATTTAGATTGGTGTCACATGGGAGCACCACCAGGGCGCTCAGGCCTGGATTAAGGCCTCACGTTTAAGATTTCAGCAGCCTGTGACCTTCTGCAGGCAAATGATGACCTTTTGATGGTCAATGGCGAAGGCTGACCATTCGCCGTGGCCACGCCCCCCACATGTGCTTTACACACATCATAGTCCATCAACTGACTTCAGCAGTCTGTCAGTCAAACTGTGTATTGACTTTGATGTACATTGCTTCAAGGCAAGGCCAGACACCAGGCAGGGCCAGATATGAAATGGTCAAAGTTTGGTGGCGTGCCACGCCCACATCCTATGGAGCGGCCCAAAATCCTTCGCAATTTAACGTGGGCCATCCGTCTAGTGTCCGTTGATGCAACAACGGACTCATTCGGTCAAACCCCCTAGGAGGAGTTCGTCGAGATACGACCCCTACATCCTCCCCCAAATGGCCGCCGCCACCTAAAATGGCCGACTTCCTGTTGGTTTTTGAACATGGGTTCTTGAGACTTTTTTGTGCGTCCTGTCACGAGTGATGTCTCCTCCGAAAATCATGCCGATACGTGCAACGGGAGGCGAGGGATAATTATTTTAAAACTTCTAGGTGGCGCTAGTGAGTCAATTTGGCTTGGTTTCATATGGGGGCCACACCAGGCCGCTCAGGCCTGGATTCTGACCCCCCCTATGAGTTTTCAAGCCCATGCGACCTTTTGCGGGCGAATGATGAGCTTTTCTATGTAAATGGCGAGGCCTGAGCATTCGCCGCCAGGCCACGCCCACCACGTGCGCTTTTCCTGCATCATGGTCCATCAACAGGCTTCACCAGGCTGTCAGGCAGTGACCTTGTGACCCTGATGTTCATCTGATGAATCTCCTGGCAGAAAAGGCCTCATGTAGATGACACGCCTTTAGCCTGTCGCCAATAGGTGGCGCTGCGACGAAATCAGGAAGTGACCTACGGGGACCTTCGGGGCGGGGCCATGATCACATGTACCAAGTATGATGAAGATCTGACCACGTGGAGCCAAGTTATTCACGTCTACAGTTACGCTCAGCGTGCAAGGCCCGGACATATGAAAATGGGCAAAATTTGGGGGCGTGCCACGCCCACATCGTATGGAATATCCCAAAATCCTTCGCAATTTAACGTCGGCCATCCGTCTAGTGTCCGTTGATGCAACAACGGACTCATTTGGTCAAACCCCCTAGGAGGAGTTCGTCGAGATACGACCCCAACTTCTGGCACGAAAAAGGCCGCCGCCATCCAAAATGGCCGACTTCCTGTTCGTTTTCCAATATGGGTTCTTGAGACTTTTTGGTCCGTCCTGTCACGATAGACGTCTCCACCAAGTTTCGTGACGATAGGTGAAACTGGTGGCGGGGGCCAATTTTTTCAAAAATTAAAGGTGGCGCTAGAGAGTCAATTTTGGAACATTGTTTTCGGGACCCCCACCAGATCGAAATTTTCGCCAGACCTGACGCGCTTGCAAAATTTGGTGAGTTTTCGGGCATGTTAAGGCCCTCAAAATGGCCGTCCTTTCGTCAGAATAATAATAAAAAAAATAATAATAATAATAATAAAAAACGGAACGATTACAATAGGGCTTGCGTCAGAATAATAATAAAAAAAATAATAATAATAATAATAAAAAACGGAACGATTACAATAGGGCTTTCGCACTGGTCAGTGCTCGAGCCCTAAAAATAATAATAATTAAAACTGCAAGCAGTGATGAGCGGGCTCGAGCACCCCGACGCGCTCGGGGGTACGCGCGGGTCGGGGGTACGCGCGGGTCGGGGTCGCGCGCGCGACCGGACGGGCGCGCGGACGCGCCGTACGAAAAACCGCGGCGAGCGGATAAGCGGTAAGGGAGTCACGGCACTTGCAATTTTCCGCCAGGAGGGGGCGACAGCGGCGGCGAGGCGGGTGCGCGGTCACGTCCCGTCCGACGCCGCGAACCGCCATAAAAAAATTCACGACGATCGGACCGCGCGGTAGGTCTTTGCGGCGGATATACGTTTCCGCCTGTGGGTGGCGCTATAGAGTGTATGCGCCCACACGGTAACGGACCGGAGGGTACCCCGAACCAACAGAAAAAATTACGGGCCGATCCGACCGTGCGTAAGGAAGTTACGGCAGATATACATTTCCACCAGTTGGTGGCGCTATAGCGTATGTACACACACTGTCATAGACCAGAGGGTACCCCAGACCACCAGAAAAAATTTGGGCCTGATCCGACCATGTGGAAGGAAGTTACGGCTATATACATTTCCACCAGTTGGTGGCGCTATACAGTCGATGTACACACACAGTCATAGACCAGAGGGTACCCCAGACCACCAGAAAAAATTTGGGCCTGATCCGACCATGTGGAAGGAAGTTACGGCTATATACATTTCCACCAGTTGGTGGCGCTATACAGTCTATGTACACACACTGTCATAGACCAGAGGGTACCCCAGACCACCAGAAAAAATTTGGGCCTGATCCGACCATGTGGAAGGAAGTTACGTCTATATACATTTCCACCAGTTGGTGGCGCTATACAGTCGATGTACACACACAGTCATAGACCAGAGGGTACCCCAAACCACCAGAAAAAATTTGGGCTTGATCCGACCATGTGGAAGGAAGTTACGGCTATATACATTTCCACCAGTTGGTGGCGCTATACTGTCTATGTACACACACAGACATAGACCAGAGGGTACCCCAAACCACCAGAAAAATTTGTGGCCCGATCCGACCATGTGGAAGGAAGTTACGGCTATATACATTTCCACCAGTTGGTGGCGCTATACAGTCTATGTACACACACAGTCATAGACCAGAGGGTACCCCAAACCACCAGAAAAAATTTGGGCTTGATCCGACCATGTGGAAGGAAGTTACGGCTATATACATTTCCACCAGTTGGTGGCGCTATACTGTCTATGTACACACACAGACATAGACCAGAGGGCACCCCAGACCACAAGAAAAATTTGTGGCCTGATCCGACCATGTGGAAGGAAGTTACGGCTATATACATTTCCACCAGTTGGTGGCGCTATACAGTGTATGTACACACACAGTCATAGACCAGAGGGTACCCCAGACCACCAGAAAAAATTGTGGCCTGATCCGACCATGTGGAAGGAAGTTACGGCTATATACATTTCTACCAGTTGGAGGCGCTATAGAGTCTATGTACACACAGCATAACAGACCAGAGATTGACCCAACACACCAAAAAAAATTTCAAGACAATCTGACCATGAATCAGGAAGTTACGGCAGATATACATTTCCACCAGTTGGTGGCGCTATACAGTCTATGTACACACACAGTCATAGACCAGAGGGTACCCCAAACCACCAGAAAAAAATTGGGGCTGATCCGACCATGTGGAAGGAAGTTACGGCTATATACATTTCCACCAGTTGGTGGCGCTATACAGTGTATGTACACACACAGTCATAGACCAGAGGGTACCCCAAACCACCAGAAAAAATTTGGGCTTGATCCGACCATGTGGAAGGAAGTTACGGCTATATACATTTCCACCAGTTGGTGGCGCTATACTGTCTATGTACACACACAGACATAGACCAGAGGGTACCCCAGACCACCAGAAAAAATTGTGGCCCGATCCGACCATGTGGAAGGAAGTTGCGGCTATATACATTTCCACCAGTTGGTGGCGCTATAGAGTCTATGTACACACAGTATAACAGACCAGAGATTGACCCAACACACCAAAAAAAATTTCAAGACAATCTGACCATGAATCAGGAAGTTACGGCAGATATACATTTCCACCAGTTGGTGGCGCTGTGTTTTGAACATGGCTTCTGGAGCGTTAGGTGCGTCCTGTCATGATAGACGTCTCCACCGAAAATCATAGTGATACGTGTAACGGGTGGCGAGGGATAATGAATTGAAACTTCTAGGTGGCGCTAGTGTGTCAATTTAGATTGGTGTCACATGGGAGCACCACCAGGGCGCTCAGGCCTGGATTAAGGCCTGACGTGTAAGATTTCAGCAGCATGTGACCTTCTGCGGGCAAAATATGAGCCTTCGATGGTCAATGGCGAAGGATGACCATTCGCCGTGGCCACGCCCCCCACATGTGCTTTCCACACATCACAGTCCATCGACTGACATCATCAGTCTGTCAGTCAAACTGTGTATTGACTTTGATGTACATTGCTTCAAGGCAAGGCCAGACACCAGGCAGGGCCAGATATGAAAAAGGTAAAAGTTTGATGGCGTGCCACGCCCACATCCTAAGGAGCAGCCCAAAATCCTTCGCAATTTAACGTGGGCCATCCGTCTAGTGTTCGTTGATGCTACAACGGACTCATTCGGTCAAACCCCCTAGGAGGAGTTCGTCGAGATACGACCCCTACATCCTCCCCCAAATGGCCGCCGCCACCTAAAATGGCCGACTTCCTGTTGGTTTTAGAACATGGGTTATTGAGACTTTTTTGTGCGTCCTGTCACGAGTGATGTCTCCTCCGAAAATCATGCCGATACGTGCAACGGGAGGCGAGGGATAATTATTTTAAAACTTCTAGGTGGCGCTAGTGAGTCAATTTGGCTTGGTTTCATATGGGGGCCACACCAGGCCGCTCAGGCCTGGATTCTGACCCCCCCTATGAGTTTTCAAGCCCATGCGACCTTTTGCGGGCGAATGATGAGCTTTTCTATGTAAATGGCGAGGCCTGAGCATTCGCCGCCAGGCCACGCCCACCACGTGCGCTTTTCCTGCATCATGGTCCATCAACAGGCTTCACCAGGCTGTCAGGCAGTGACCTTGTGACCCTGATGTTCATCTGATGAATCTCCTGGCAGAAAAGGCCTCATGTAGATGACACGCCTTTAGCCTGTCGCCAATAGGTGGCGCTGCGACGAAATCAGGAAGTGACCTACGGGGACCTTCGGGGCGGGGCCATGATCACATGTACCAAGTATGATGAAGATCTGACCACGTGGAGCCAAGTTATTCACGTCTACAGTTACGCTCAGCGTGCAAGGCCCGGACATATGAAAATGGGCAAAATTTGGGGGCGTGCCACGCCCACATCGTATGGAATATCCCAAAATCCTTCGCAATTTAACGTCGGCCATCCGTCTAGTGTCCGTTGATGCAACAACGGACTCATTTGGTCAAACCCCCTAGGAGGAGTTCGTCGAGATACGACCCCAACTTCTGGCACGAAAAAGGCCGCCGCCATCCAAAATGGCCGACTTCCTGTTCGTTTTCCAATATGGGTTCTTGAGACTTTTTGGTCCGTCCTGTCACGATAGACGTCTCCACCAAGTTTCGTGACGATAGGTGAAACTGGTGGCGGGGGCCAATTTTTTTTAAATTTCAAGGTGGCGCTAGAGAGCCAATTTTCGAACATGATATTTGAAACCCATAAAATATCAAATTTTTCGCCAGACCTGATGCGCTCGCCAAATTTGGTGAGTTTTCGGGCATGTTAAGGCCCTCAAAATGGCGCTCATTTTGGGAGAAGAAGAATAATAATAATTAAAACTGCAAGCAGTGATGAGCGGGCTCGAGCACCCCGACGCGCTCGGGGGTACGCGCGGGTCGGGGGTACGCGCGGGTCGGGGTCGCGCGCGCGACCGGACGGGCGCGTGGACGCGCCGTACGAAAAACCGCGGCGAGCGGATAAGCGGTAAGGTAGTCACGGCACTTGCAATTTTCCGCCAGGAGGGGGCGACAGCGGCGGCGAGGCGGGTGCGCGGTCACGTCCCGTCCGACACCGCGAACCGCCATAAAAAAATTCACGACGATCGGACCACGCGGTAGGTCCTTGCGGCGGATATACGTTTCCGCCTGTGGGTGGCGCTATAGAGTGGTTGGCTCACACGGTAACGGACCGGAGGGTACCCCGAACCAACAGAAAAAATTAGGGGCCGATCCGACCGTGCGTAAGGAAGTTACGGCAGATATACATTTCCACCAGTTGGTGGCGCTATAGCGTATGTACACACACTGTCATAGACCAGAGGGTACCCCAGACCACCAGAAAAAATTTGGGCCTGATCCGACCATGTGGAAGGAAGTTACGGCTATATACATTTCCACCAGTTGGTGGCGCTATACAGTCTATGTACACACACAGTCATAGACCAGAGGGTACCCCAAACCACCAGAAAAAATTTGGGCTTGATCCGACCATGTGGATGGAAGTTACGGCTATATACATTTCCACCAGTTGGTGGCGCTATACAGTGTATGTACACACACAGTCATAGACCAGAGGGTACCCCAAACCACCAGAAAAAATTTGGGCCTGATCCGACCATGTGGAAGGAAGTTACGGCTATATACATTTCCACCAGTTGGTGGCGCTATACAGTCTATGTACACACACAGTCATAGACCAGAGGGTACCCCAAACCACCAGAAAAAATTTGGGCTTGATCCGACCATGTGGAAGGAAGTTACGGCTATATACATTTCCACCAGTTGGTGGCGCTATAGAGTCTATGTACACACAGTATAACAAACCAGAGATTGACCCAACACACCAAAAAAAATTTCAAGAATATCTGACCATGAATCAGGAAGTTACGGCAGATATACATTCCCACCAGTTGGTGGCGCTGTGTTTTGAACATGGCTTCTGGAGCGTTAGGTGCGTCCTGTCATGATAGACGTCTCCACCGAAAATCATAGTGATACGTGTAACGGGTGGCGAGGGATAATGAATTGAAACTTCTAGGTGGCGCTAGTGTGTCAATTTAGATTGGTGTCACATGGGAGCACCACCAGGGCGCTCAGGCCTGGATTAAGGCCTCACGTTTAAGATTTCAGCAGCCTGTGACCTTCTGCAGGCAAATGATGACCTTTTGATGGTCAATGGCGAAGGCTGACCATTCGCCGTGGCCACGCCCCCCACATGTGCTTTACACACATCATAGTCCATCAACTGACATCATCAGTCTGTCAGTCAAACTGTGTATTGACTTTGATGTACATTGCTTCAAGGCAAGGCCAGACACCAGGCAGGGCCAGATATGAAATGGTCAAAGTTTGGTGGCGTGCCACGCCCACATCCTATGGAGCGGCCCAAAATCCTTCGCAATTTAACGTGGGCCATCCGTCTAGTGTCCGTTGATGCAACAACGGACTCATTCGGTCAAACCCCCTAGGAGGAGTTCGTCGAGATACGACCCCTACATCCGCCCCCAAATGGCCGCCGCCACCTAAAATGGCCGACTTCCTGTTGGTTTTAGAACATGGGTTCTTGAGACTTTTTTGTGCGTCCTGTCACGAGTGATGTCTCCTCCGAAAATCATGCCGATACGTGCAACGGGAGGCGAGGGATAATTATTTTAAAACTTCTAGGTGGCGCTAGTGAGTCAATTTGGCTTGGTTTCATATGGGGGCCACACCAGGCCGCTCAGGCCTGGATTCTGACCCCCCCTATGAGTTTTCAAGCCCATGCGACCTTTTGCGGGCGAATGATGACCTTTTCTATGTAAATGGCGAGGCCTGAGCATTCGCTGCCAGGCCACGCCCACCACGTGCGCTTTTCCTGCATCATGGTCCATCAACAGGCTTCACCAGGCTGTCAGGCAGTGACCTTGTGACCCTGATGTTCATCTGATGAATCTCCTGGCAGAAAAGGCCTCATGTAGATGACACGCCTTTAGCCTGTCGCCAATAGGTGGCGCTGCGACGAAATCAGGAAGTGACCTACGGGGACCTTCGGGGCGGGGCCATGATCACATGTACCAAGTATGATGAAGATCTGACCACGTGGAGCCAAGTTATTCACGTCTACAGTTACGGTCAGCGTGCAAGGCCGGGGCAGATGAACAAGGGCAAAATTTGGGGGCGTGCCACGCCCACATCGTATGGAATATCCCAAAATCCTTCGCAATTTAACGTCGGCCATCCGTCTAGTGTCCGTTGATGCAACAACGGACTAATTTGGTCAAACCCCCTAGGAGGAGTTCGTCGAGATACGACCCCAACTTCTGGCCCAAAAACGGCCGCCGCCATCCAAAATGGCTGACTTCCTGTTCGTTTTCCAATATGGGTTCTTGAGACTTTTTGGTCCGTCCTGTCACGATAGACGTCTCCACCGAGTTTCGTGACGATAGGTGAAACTGGTGTCGGGGGCCAATTTTTTCAAAAATAAAAGGTGGCGCTAGAGAGTCAATTTTGGAACATTGTTTTCGGGACCCCCACCAGATCGAAATTTTCGGCAGACCTGACGCGCTTGGAAAATTTGGTGAGTTTTGGGGCATGTTCAGGCCCTCAAAATGGCCGTCCTTTCGTCAGAATAATAATAATAATAATAATAATAATAATAATAATAATAAACATTACGATTACAATAGGGCTTTCGCACTGGTCAGTGCTCGAGCCCTAATAAAAAACGGAACGATTACAATAGGGCTTTCGCACTGGTCAGTGCTCGAGCCCTAATAATTTCTAAATATGGAAAAAAATGTATCACTGTCAGGTCTGGGACCAATCCATCCATACATCCATTTTCTATGCCACTTATCCTCACACTGTGTTGGGGCGAGGGGCGAGGTCCACCCCGGGCCGGTCTGTCTGGGGCCAATTATATGCGATAAACAAGGTATATCAGTGTACATTACTCACCCACATAACCGATCCACAAACACTTATTATTGTTATTATTAGATGACTACTTATTTCAGCATCTTATTTTGGCTTTATTTTACTATGCACCAGCTGGGGTATTATGAGTATAGGAATAGTGTTTTACAGCTTTTGACTGAATAAGACTCCCAGAATGCATATAAATGAAACATCTTGGATTTACAATTTGAACTATGAAATATAAAACATCCTGCATCTGAAAGTTTGGGCCAGCTCTCGAGACGAGATGATGGACGGGATTGGGTCCATGGGAAGGAGATTCGATTTTTTTAACATTTTATTTTTAAGAAAAGTGCAATGGAAATATATGGGCAAATAGACGTTTTATTTTAACACAATTATGAAAGTGCATTTTGGAGTGTTTGTTCCCCTAATTGTTATATAAACCATATTTTTGTAGCTACGAGACCTGAGTTCAATTCCACCCTCGGAGTTTGCATGTTCTCCCCGTGCATGCGTGGGTTTTCTCCGGGTACTCCGGTTTCCTCCCACATTCCAAAAACATGCTAGGTTAATTGGCCACTCCAAATTGTCCATAGGTATGAATGTGAGTGTGAATGGTTGTTTGTCTATATGTGCCCTGGGATTGGCTGGCCACCAGTCCAGGGTGGACCCCGCCTCTCGCCCCAAGACAGCTGGGATAGGCTCCAGCACCCCCAGGACCCTTATGAGGTTAAGCGGTAGAAAATGAATGAATGAATGAATGAATGAATGAGTGAATGAATGAATGCACCCATCAACATGAGTGAATGTTATGCTCCACACTTTGGTTTAATATGATTTTCATTTTTTTGACCTGGTGGCGTTTGACTTACTTTTTCCTTGTTTTTATTTTTTTCAGAATTCCTGCGACAAGGAGGCTGAGCCAAAAGACGCACCTGTAGGTAATTCATCGTCTGGCCTTCTGTTCTTTTTCATCGTGGGTGCCTTTTCGCTGCAGGCCACACTTGGGACCCTGCTCCTCACACCCATTTGCGCTACTAAGGCGTTCCTAGTATATTTTCTTTTTACTACTAACTTTATTTGTTTGGTCTCCTGGCGCTTTTTCCTCCGCCACGTTTGTTGTTGAATCAGTGGAGCTTTTAAGTTGTTTTTGTGTGGAATTTTGTCAGGGTCTGCCGCCTCACCCTTTTTTTGCACTTAGTCGTCCTTTTGTTCCCATTTTTCCAAGTGGTGTGTTTCGCCTTCCGTTGCTTTTTTTGTCCTGCATTTTGGATAAAATAAAAAAACTATAATCAAATAATAAAAACTCCTGTTTGCCCGCATCAGCTTAACACTAGATATGTTTGCTTTATGCAAATAATTGTTTATTAAAAAAAACAAAGCCACCAGTAAGGTAAACTGTCCATCACTCATAAAGTCAGTTTACAGAAGAAGGACTACGCCCATAAACTGTACCGTGCAGTCAGGCTATAAATGATACACATTACACAAACACTTGTCTTAGTACGATGATGTAGCAGTATCGCAGTATTACTATTTCAATGGATAAGCTGTCAAAGTTTGAAAGTAAATCAAAAAAGTTGACAATACGTACTGAGGAATTTTGAGGCCAACTGTACGCGTGGTCATTGCCGTTTCCACGTCTCCATTTCCTTCTTATTGGTGTGTGTTCTGACCACCAGGGAAACACGGCAGGTTTTTTAGTGCCGTTCCCCAGCTAATGCATTAATGTGAGAACTTAATTAAGGCGACAGTAAGGAAAGCTATTACAGGTAAGTTGTTAGAAATTAACCAGTCAATCTAAGGTTGTCTAAATTGAATTTTTCGCTGAAGCGTCCGGTGTTCAACTCATCAACTCTCATCTTCTCTTGCTAACCCTGACCCCCTGGGTTCAATTTCCGTCTGCGCATTTTATATTACCAAGAATACAAAAGTCAATTAAGAAAGTGCTTTAGAAATCCAATTAAAAGTCTTTGGACAATTCCTGTACTTGGTTTCTACATCCTCCACTACTAATAATGAAATAACACTCACATATCCTCTGTCGCTCTTCCCGCCTCTTCTAAATAATGAAGCCACCTAAAAACACTCTCGGGTGTTAGATGAAGGCTTTAACCTGTGAGAATCCGTGGTGACACGCCCGTCAGCAACACGTTTAAAAGTGTTCATACGTGTCCTGTATGCTTGAAGTCGTTTTGGAGCAGTTGACCTGAAAGTTACGTGACGACCTCAGATATGGCGTCCCCAAAATGGCAATATATCAAGTAAGCTAGCTCATTTCCAAAAGCATTTTACCATTTAAAGCTCATTATACAGTAAAGTGACCCGGCCGTGATAAGTGAGTCTGCAAGGTAGGATCGGTTATGTGTAAGTGGAATGTTTTCATAGCTAGAGCACATAAATACTGCGTTTAAATACTGTTCCGCTTGCAAGAAACTGTAACTGTTTCTTTGGCAGGAGCTATCAGCTATCATCACTCACAACAAACTTTTGAACCAATTTGAATTCACAGGACGTCATTATATATATCACCGTGTCATCTTTCAAACATTTTACTAACAACGCTGAATTCATCGCACAGTAGCTTCACACGCAAAAGGGATGTATATACAAATATACAAACATGTCCCAATATGAGTCCACCCCCCAACATTTTAAAGTTTTTCTATAAACCGTTGCATTTGAGGAACACATCACTGTGGCGCTGCAGTGATGTCAGCTTCCCTCTGGGTTCCGGGTCCCATGGCTCCCTCTGGTGGACAGAAGCAGCATTGTAGCAACATCCACATGTGGTTTCTATGCTCCTCCAGTCAAATGCATCACTTTAAATTGTTGTTTTTTTTCATAAACTCGTATTGATATATGTTTGTATAAATTCACTGGTCTGGAACCAATTAACTGTGATAAACGAGGGACGACTGAATTGGCTCTTATTGAAATATAGACTTACTCCTTTTTAAGGTCATACTAGAGCATCTCAATAGGCAAAAAGCATAAATGATAAAAGCATAAATGATATTGATTTATGTGGATGTTTGAACTTGAAGGTGGCTATTCAATAAAAGACTAATCTTTTCAGTCGTTGAGGTGCAGTTGACGGTGTGTATGTGCTCTTCACGATTCCATCATTAACGTGCCTAACTATCTTATGCTACGTTGGCCACAGGGACAAGACATTTTAAACACGAGTCTCTCCTCGCAACCCCTAATAATGTTCATATGGGCCACGCTGTGGCTTTAATTACTAGTGTGTCTCTGAGGTCATGTAGAAACAGCTTTTATTAAATCAGCTTCGTGGGTCCACATTTAGAGAGAAGTGTCTAGCGGGGGTTGTATACATTATATATTATCTTATATAAATATAAATATATGCTTTGGAGAGTACACAGAGAATGTCTGCAATCATCCAGCACGGATGGAGGCTGACTAATAGATCATGAAATAATGATCGGCAAAGTCATGTTGTCTTCAGGCAGAACAGATTCCTTTTACCCGCTAAATGGAGTTTCAGCCCAGCCCGGGGTGTACAATGCCTCTCCCCCCGAGACAGCTGGGATAGGCTCCAGCATACCCTAGTGAGGATAAGCGGCATAGAAAATGGATGAATGGATAGAGTTTGGATAGAGTTTTAAAGTATGCAAAACCACCCCAGGGATCATTTGGTGTAGATATACTGCATATAGTACACATACAGTACATATATGTGTATATATAAACAGCAGTGGTGTGAAAAAGTGATTCCTGATTTCTATTTTTTACAAGTCAATTGCAACACAAAATGCATATTTTAAATGGCTCTTTTCAATATTAAGGGACAAAACAAAATCCAAACTATGTATCACGTCATATGTAGCGATTGTATTTCGATCTGACAAATCTTAAGTAACTTTGATCAAATGTAGAATTAGTACAACTTCTGCATCTGGTGAACTCAGATGAAAAAACAGTGAAGCGGGTTACGCTGGGAACGCCGAGTGCAGGTAGGATTGCAAGGTTTACGTAAAGCATGGTGCATCGTGCACCGCCTCTTCCCTATGACATGCAGTATCGTTCATGGTAGCAATATCATTTTATCGTTTAACTTTAAACGAGAAATATGATCATGTTTTAAGCTGACACGAGATCTTGTAACACCCCTACTATTCAGAATGTAATCATATATAATTATCCGTTATTTTTATTATTATTATTCAGCTGTAATCGTCTGATTATCAAAATAGACGAATAAAAGTGAGGGGAGATAACTGACTTTTTGTAGAAAAGAAATCCTGGAACGCCAATGCCACATCCTTCAGCTCAGTTTCATGTATATAAAAATATCAATTTGACACACTAATGTGTGAAGTGCAACCACGTGAAAGAAGTACATAAGAACATAAGAAGTGTGTGTGAATCAGAGATGGCGAGACAGCGAGAGGCCGCAAAGGGTTGCAGCGCTGCGATAGATCAACAGCCTTGACTGAGTCAATTATCTGTGCTCTCAAGACGATTTATCTGCCCATTTTGACACGCAGGTAATTTACTGTGACAAGTGAAGGAGTCATTGTCGTGAGCTGCCATCGCATTGTTTGTGCGCGCGTGCAGAAGCCAGAGCGTTTGTCAGCGTGTGAGGAGTCTAATGGGGCGTGCAAGTCATTCATATGCATCACAGTGGCAAATTGAGACCTAAAAATGATACTGGCATTGATTTTAAACCAGCAAGCGCTCATGCCCGATGCCCGCCTCTCATTGCCTGTATTAAGTCTGTCGTGTCCATGAGTTGACTGATTAACAACGTTACCAGTCATTGTGTTGCTGCGCTGAACTCTACTCAGTTCTACACTTGCATCAAATGATCAGTGCGAAAGAACCACATTACGGGTCCATCGCGTTCTTTTCTAATGGCGTTTGTTTATTGACAATTTTGCCCCGTCTGGGGAACCCCGACATTTGGATGGCGTTCTGACTTTGGACATTTGAACTGCAGGCGGCAGTAGTGTGCATGTTGTGATGGTTTATTTGAGCTGTTCTTTTTCAAGAGTGAAAGGATTATACATCCTCAGTCATTTTTAAAAACAGGAATTGGATGCACAAATTTGAATTCATTTGAGATTTTTGCTCAGATACACACGGTCAAAATAGTCAAATGTCGACGTAGATTCACCAAAATCAGAGGTTTTCATCAGTCGACTGCCACCAAGGCAGCGGCAGCTCATTTTTTGTATTGGCCTTTGGCAGATTTTTCAAATACATTTAATGAATTCATCATTAATGAGATGAGTGATTCGATGTGACGCTAGTTAGCTTAGTTGTCTTTAACATAGTTGTCTTTTAGATAGTTATAACAACATAACAATCCGACTCATGGTGTCGTCTCTCAAACAATACTCACACTAAATTCATCACACAGCAGCTTCACACGCAAAAGGGAAATACAAACATGTCCCAATATGAGTCTAAATAGCACCCCTGTATGTGCATGTAATAGTTTTTCTATAAGGCACTGTATTTGAGCAACACATTCACTGGGGCGCTGCAGCCCTCTGGGCTCCGGGTCCTGTGCCTGCCCCCTTTAGTTTAGCATACATTCACTTACAGTGGATTGGTTTTTGCATCTTTAATGGCCAAAATGTATCCAAGTGGACCCCCCATCCTTTTTCTGGGAAAGGCTTTGGGCACTCCTGTCCTCCAGTCTTTGTCAACTTTGTAAACAATTCACATTCTTGTGAATTTTTGACTGTATTCTCGTGATATTAGTACATGTTTTTCTGCTTTATTTTGGAAATCCCAGATTATTTTAATACTCATAACAGGCTATGAATGGGGGGGGGTTAGGCGTGGGGGTAAGGAAGGCTGAGATGACAAGGGCTAGACATGCGTATCTGTAAATCTTTTTAATGTAAAATTTGGATTTTATTTTGAAAATCACCAATTCTTTTGATTTAACGTGTCTCCATTGTAATATTTCCCCACCCAAATTAGAATACTGTATAACATGAAGCCAACATGTTGAAGAAAATGGATGATTGTAAACATAAGATGAAAGGAAAAATAAAAAGCAAAACTATGACAAAAAATACTAAAATAAGAAAACATATTTAAAAAAAATTACAATGTCAATATTATTGAGAAAAAAGCAGAGGAGCTGAGAGGAAAACCTGGAAAACCCCAGAACACAAAGTATGACCGCAACCTTCCAGAAATGGTGCAACGAGGAAACGACTGCGTCAGCAAAAAATACACAAAGGAATAGAAAATCTGCATGGAAGCTGCGAGGGAAGCTGAGGAAACAAGCCAGCATCTTCCTGGTGTGGATGATTTCTGATCGAGTCCACCTTATGAATTTTTAGGGGGGGCTAAGAACGTCCCGCTCTATCCATCCATCCATCTTCTGTGCTGCTTATCCTCACTAGACGTCAGACTCTAACCAGTTTCCATAAGAGATTATGGAAATCCAATTCATCTCAAAACACAAAACATGTTTTTATGCTTATACAATTGTCGTTTGTAAATTGGATACGTATCCAGATAATGATGACGAGAAGGGGTAAATGAACATTTAAGGTTACTTTCTCACCTCAAGCCTCTGCTTTTCTTTGGATCACAGCTGCCCAAAATAGAAAAGAACCCAAAATAAAGTTCCAGCATCTCAATAGGATTCAGGTCAGGACTTGGACTAGGCCACTCCAAAGTCTTCATTTGGTTTTTCTTCAGCCATTCAGAGGTGGTCTTGCTGGTGTGTTTTGGATCATTGTCCTGCTGCAGAACCCAAGTTGGTTTCAGCTTGAGGTCACCAACATGACCGGACATTCTCCTTAGACAGCAGAATCCATGGTTCCATTGATCACAGCAAGACCATCAAAACAGCCCCAGACCATCACACCACCACCACCATATTTTACTGTTGGTATGATGTTCTTTTTCTGAAATGTGGCATCACTCAGCAGTGGTTTTGGTCCTGGAACTCTGCCCTGCAGGCCATTTCTGCCAGTGTCTTTCTGTCGTGAACACTGACCTTAACTGAGGCAAGTGAGGCCTGAAGTTCTTTGGATGTTGTTGTGGGGTCTTTTGTGACCTCCTGCATGAGTCATCACTGCGCTCTTGGAGTAATTATGGTTTGCCGACCACTCCGGGGAAGATTCAACACTGTTCCATGTTTTCACCGTTTGTGGATAATGGCTCTCACTGTGGTTGGCTAGAGTCCCAAAGCTTTAGAAATGGTTTTCTAACCTTTTCCAGACTGATAGAGCTCAATAAATCTCAGTTGCGTTTTAATGTGGACGGATCACTTTTTCACTCAGAGCCATGTAGGTTTGGCTTTGAAAAAAAAATCATAATAAAATGTTCCATTTTGTGTTCAGTTGTGTTGCTATTGACTAATATTTACATTTGTTTGATGATCTGAAACATTTAAAGTGTGACAATCATGTAAAAAAAAAATCAGGATGTGAAGACTTTTTCACGCCACTACGTTTCACTACGGTAATCCAAAGGCACGGCGTCACCGCAGCTTTGAGAAGACGAAGCTTTGATGCAAAGCAGAGTGGGGGTTTGCAAGGCAGACTGAGCCTGTTTGACAAAGAGGAACGGAGGAGCGAGCTTTTCATGACAAAGTTGTGGAGAAAAGACACATTTTTGCTATGGTTTTATTTGATTATAAACATGCGGGGGGGGGGGGGGGGGGGGGTGGGTCAAGGAGGGACGAAATCATCCCCAGTCAGTAGTAAAAAAAACTGTAAAATTCAATTGAGTTTTTGAGTTGTTCCTTCACAGTACTCCGGTATAACAAAACGCTCCATGTTGAGACACACAAAGTTTGTGTGTTAGAGCATGGAATTTCCATCTTTTGTCTTGATGGATCAATGTGTTGTTATTTTTGCAAATGTGATGCAATGACGTCACCTTTATCAGTAGATAAATTTAGACGGAAAATCAAGTAGGAGTTCAACCGGGTTAAAATAATCTTGTCTTGGTCTGACAAAGTTTCGTGTGTTGAAACGATGAGAGAGACATCTCCCTGCTGTCTCGTCGTTTTGTACGGCAGAAGCTTTTGTGCTATCTGGCGTCTGACGCTACTCGCCACATAAAAGAGACAGACGGTTTAGAGAAAAGAAGAAAGATTAGAGTCACAATCATTTCCACAGCCAAGGAGAAGAGAGAAGACAATAGTGAGCGAGGTTTGCTGAATGGAGGAACCCTCGCACGTGTCCACGTTATGATGTCGTTAATGATGGAATACAATTTGTTTACATCAATCTGGTCATCATTCAGCTGACCTAATTCCGTCTTCAATGCTGTCACAAGTAAACAAATAAATGCATGTCTATTTTGTATTACTGCATACAATATATCACCATTTTTCAAACGTTAATAATGGTGGTTGAAGTCTTATTAGTCAAAGGTATTAATCACCTTCATCATCGGGTTTCTTTTCACAGTCTTGCCTAAAAATGGTGTCCAAATTCCTTCACAGACATGTTTTACACTTCATCCATTCAGCCATCTTTTTGTTCTGGAGGGAGTACAGACGAAAGAAATCATTAGAAAGGTCAGAGAAGAAATGGTCACACTAAAAAGATGCTTTGATGATAATAGATTGTTCTTCAACCTAAATAAAACTAAAATCATGCTGTTTGCTAACAGCAGAAAGACGTAAGATAAGCAATTGTGCACAGCGGTCTAGTGGTTAGCGCGCAGACCTCAATCCCACCCTCGGCCATCTCTGTGTGGAGTTTGCATGTTCTCCCCGTGCATGCGTGGGTTTTCTCCGGGTACTCCGGTTTCCTCCCACATTCCAAAAACATGCTAGGTTAATTAGCCACTCCAAATTGTCCATAGGTATGAATGTGAGTGTGAATGGTTGTTTGTCTATATGTGCCCTGGGATTGGCTCTCCAAGGGTGTACCCCGCCCCTCGCCCGAAGACAGCTGGGATAGGCTCCAGCACCCCTTATAAGGGGTAGCGATAGAAAATGAATGAATAAACAATAACGGAACCTTTTAATAATCTCACAAACATAAATATGTCCACATTAAACTGCTACTAGAGACAAAGGCAGGTTAAACATGTTGGACACAAAACAAACAGTCAGTCCTCCATAATCTTTGCACACCTGTTGTTCCTAAGTGACTCTTACTTTGGACTTCCATCGTTATACGGCAAGTAGCAGGTGGCCAATTAGCACCAACCTGAGGCAGGAACTCCTGTGGTGTACCTAGCTTCTGAACAATTAGAGTACTTGATTTATACATGCAATACCCCTCATCACAGTGCTGCGTACACACACCACTTCATGGGCTCTCACACTCAGGTCGAGAAAAACCAGAGAAGCACAAATTGCACACCTTCAAATATGGGCACTGTCCTTTCATAATCAGCAATTAGGACCTTGAGATCATTCGACTTTGGATGGAGGATGGTGGAAATCGGCATACTTTTTATTGATGACCAAAGATTGCTGTTTCCTAAAATGATATTTAGTTATGTTTTTCCTGTTGTTCCCTGGTGTCCATTGTTGTGTTGGGAGTTTCTCCTGTATTCCTCCTCTTGTCTCCTCCCATCTTTCCCAAGCGTGCCTCATTGATTAGCCTGTCTGGGTTTAGTTTGAGGCTAGTTTCGGTTTGTCATTGTCAATCGAGGTCGCTTTGTACAACATGAGCCTCCATCACTTTTTTGTACAACGTACTTCTCTGTAATTTCCCCTGCCTGCACTCCTGCATGGTTGCCATCATGACAACATGACCCGGCCAAAATAAGCCCCCAGTGGGAAGCACACGGGGTCTGCCTGTTTGCGATCCGTTACAATCATGCTGTCCGATGTAGTTAATAATTGGTGAGAAGATTGATCTGCGGTGGAGCACAGATAAGAGCTACAGTGATCTCAGTCAAAAGATCAAGTCCTGGTCCCAAAAAAAAAATCAACATACATCGAAATCCAAATGGGTCATTTGTACGAGAAATGGGTTGTTTATGTCGTGTTGTAATAATGCCAACATCATGATGGCTTGTTTTTGCCACAGTAGACACGTAGGTCCTTATGTCAAAATCAATACAGGAGCAACAGGAACGGAGCTGCCACTTAACCTTCAAAGCTTCGGCTTTCTTGGCGATGTCAACGCTGCGTTTTGTCAGTTGCACATTTTTGGAGGTGTTTGTTCCTTTCAGCCTGCTTGTCTGCCTCGGCTGCTACCTTCTTTTTCCTGCTGGTCAATTTTATGGGGATATTTCTGCCAGAAATTAGGATATTTTCCTCTTTCCGAATGGAATCTTTCCAAATGACTTACCAGAAAACAGCGTATCCATGGAAAGGAATATTCCAATCTCCTGTCTACATGCAGCGCTATAATCAAACGGAATAGTCAATGGGGCATGCGCAGTAAAACGTAAACAACATCACGTGATTCATCAAAGATGGCGGACAAGAGTGCGATTACCACGGTTGTTGGGACAGTTGCTACGTTTTTTTTAAAGCAGCAACTTGAACGTTCAGTTTTTTGAAAGTTTTTATCAAAAACAAACTTTCCGCTGTTGTCCACTGATGACTGCTCGCCGCCATTTTCAAAACCTGAGAGACGTCTGCGTGTTACGTCACAGCTGAGCATTCGCTGAAAGAACGCACCCTGACAACTTTCCGATGGAGCGGGTACAAGATACCTCAATCGGATTGGTTAAAGGAATATTCCAATATTCCACCCCTGGGAATCCCATTATATATTCATTGGGATTGGCACTTTTCTTTGGGAATGAGGTGTATACAAAGGTTACATTCTTTCCGTTTGAGCAAATAACCCGAATGGAATTGGAATATTTGGGTCCATGTAAACGTGGCTATTGTTGTTGTTAACATAAGACTCAAATAAGACTCAAATAGTAATATAATATAATAGTATATATAATAGTAATAGTAATAGAAAGTGTCAGACAGATGAAACCGTTAACTAAACCACCAAGGTGCTACAGTAGAATTAGCCGGACGACATATTTGGAGGACAATATTTTCAATGTCACGCGTCGGCAGTCTGCGCTAGTAATAAGTCAAACATACAGTAGCGCTGTTCCATCTGTGTCTTGAGCTTGGATACTTAAAAATGCAGTTGGTAGCTCCAAGCCCCCCTAGTGTTCACTGTAGGTGATCAGATGAAAGCTATGCCGGTTAGTGTGCATATACAGTGAAGAAAATAAGTATTTGAACACCCTGCTATTTTGCTATTTCTCCCACTTAGAAATCATGGAGGGGTCTGAAATTTTCATCGTAGGTGCATGTCCACTGTGAGAGAGATAAACTAAAAAGAAAAATCCAGAAATCACAATGCATGATTTTTTAACAATTTATTTGTGTGATACAGCTGCAAATAAGTATTTGAACACCTGTGTATCATCTAGAATTCTGACCCTGAAAGACCTGTTAGTCTGCCCATTAGAAGTCCACCTGCACTCCATGTATCATCCTGAATCAGATGCACCTGTTTGAGGTCGTTAGCTGCATAAAGACACCTGTCCACCCCATACAATCAGTAAGACTTTAACTTGTAACATGGCGAAGACCAAAGAGCTGTCCAAAGACACCAGAGACAAAATTGTACACCTCCACAAGGCTGGAAAGGGCTACGGAGCAATTACCAAGCAGCTTGGTGAAAAAAGGTCCACTGTTGGAGCTATCATTAGAAAATGGAAGAAGCTAAACATGACGGTCAATCTCAATCGGAGTGGAGCCCCATGCAAGATATCACCTCGTGGGGTCTCAATGATTCTAAGAAAGGTGAGGAATCAGCCCAGAACTACACGACAGGACTTGGTCAATGACCTGAAAAGAGCTGGGACCACCGTTTCCAAGGTTACTGTAGGTAATACACTAAGACGTCATGATGTGAAATCATGCATGGCACGAAAGGTTCCCCTGCTTAAACCAGCACATGTCAAGGCCCGTCTTAAGTTTGCATATGACCATTTGGATGATACAGAGGAGTCATGGGAGAAAGTTTTATGGTCAGATGAGACCAAAATAGAACTTTTTGGTCATAATTCCAATAAGCGTGTTTGGAGGAAGAAGAATGAAGAGTACAATCCGAAGAACACCATCCCTACTGTGAAGCATGGGGGTGGTAGCATCATGCTTTGGGGGTGTTTTTCTGCACATGGGACAGGACGAGTGCACTGCATTAAAGAGAGGATGACTGGGGCCGTGTATTGTGAGATTTTGGGGAACAACCTCCTTCCCTCTGTCAGAGCATTGAAGATGGGTCGTGGCTGGGTCTTCCAACACGACAACGACCCGAAGCACACAGCCAGGAAAACCAAGGAGTGGCTCCGTAAGAAGCATATCAAGGTTCTAGCATGGCCCAGCCAGTCTCCAGACCTGAACCCAATCGAAAATCTTTGGAGGGAGCTCAAACTCCGTGTTTCTCAGCGACAGCCCAGAAACCTGACTGATCTAGAGAAGATCTGTGTGGAGGAGTGGGCCAAGATCCCTCCTGCAGTGTGTGCAAACCTGGTGAAAAACTACAGGAAACGTTTGACCTCTGTAATAGCAAACAAAGGCTACTGTACCAAATATTAACATTCATTTTCTCAGGTGTTCAAATACTTATTTGCAGCTGTATCACACAAATAAATTGTTAAAAAATCATGCATTGTGATTTCTGGATTTTTCTTTTTAGTTTATCTCTCTCACAGTGGACATGCACCTACGATGAAAATTTCAGACCCCTCCATGATTTCTAAGTGGGAGAAATAGCAAAATAGCAGGGTGTTCAAATACTTATTTTCTTCACTGTACACACAAATATGCACACACACACACACACACACACACACACAACGTTTGAAGTGTCACCTCGAAGCGGAGTTGAGTTGCGTTAAAAATTCCCCTAAGAAAAGCACACATACTTGACGCCTTTTTTCCAGCTTAACATATTTGAACCGGAGGTGACAATTATCCACTTTATACTTGTGGACATTTCATCAGTAATTGGTATTATTATGAACATGAGTGTGAATGGTTGTTTGTCTATATGTGCCCTGGGATTGGCTGGCCACCAGTCCAGGGTGGACCCCGCCTCTCGCCCCAAGACGGCTGGGATAGGCTCCAGCACCCCTGCGACCCTCGTGAGGATAACTCCACACAGAGATGGCCGAGGGTGGGATTGAACTCTCCCAGCTGTGAGGTCTGCGTGCTAACCACTAGACCGCCGTGCAGCCCAAATTCATTCATTCTGTTTTAAAAAAAAAATTATTATTATTTTGCCCTGTTTTCCGCATTTCTTAAAATTTCTTTAAAATTTGAACTCGGGTTTCCTTGCTGTGAGGCCTGCATGCTAACCACTCGTTCGCCGTGCAGCACAGATCTATTATATTTGTAAATACATTTTATTTTGATGTCAAACAAAGTGAAGGTTATGCTTGGAATTGATCTTTTTACAAAATGTTGTTTCTCTCCCTTTTCTAGTTGGGAACTGATATTTTCCTGAAACCTATCTATGTTCTACTGCTGATTACTAAAGAACGGAAAAAGGTAGAACTAGAAAGAATCTTTTTTCTCTGATGAAAGATGAGAGTTGAATATTTCTTTTGGCAGGTTCCATGCCTATATTGCCGTAGAACACAATATTATGTGTGCCTTGAAATATCAGTTATCCAAGATGGCCGGTACTAACGTGGTTGTATTTTGAAAAATGGCCGGGATTGAACGAGTTACGTGTGTTTAAATGTGTCCTGGGCAGCTTAGTGCTTGACCTGACGTCACGACCAGTCAGTCACGCATGTCAAATGCTAGCATGTCAGGTAAGCTAGCTCTTTGTTGCCTTTAACGCTCATATTGAAGCCATTTAACAATTGTGATGCTTTACTAGGGTGTCAAATATCACAAATCAACTTCTCCTGCTAGATTTCCTCAATGAGTTCATATCGCTAAGGGGCTTTTTGCTTAAAAAGGGCAATATGAAGCCAAAAACGTAATAAGACACTCAATAAATGTCACCGTTTCAAACACACACAAAAAAAGTGCCCCCTGCTTACCCGGTTCCAGGTTGCGGGAGCAGCAGTCCAGACTTCCTGGTCCCCGGTCACGTCTTCCAGTTCCATTGAGAAAACACCAAGGCATTCCCAGGCCAGCTATGAGACATAATCCCTCATAGCATATCCTTGGTCTGCCCTGGGGCCTTCTCCCGGCTGGGCATGCCCAGAACACCTCACCAGGGAGGCATCTTCTCACATCAATTAGCAGTGTAGTAATACTACATATATCTTCTATGTGGTATTTTGCACATCATTTTACTTCAAATGGATGTAAATTCTTATGGGTTAAGACACATAAAATGATTAAAATTGTCTGATTCCATATGTGTTCCATGGCGGAGCGTGATCGTTCCATAAATGCAGAATTGAAGTGGTTAAATATGGAGCATTAAAAGGCTCTAAAAACTCCCACGGCTCAGATGATCGACAACAGTGATGCATGCGAATAACAAGAAATCCCTTTGGGAGGACATGATTTTGTCAAAATATTCATGTTTATTAATGTCAACTGACTTATGTGCACAGGCAAAGTCCGCAAAGACCGGCTCTCCTCCAATGGCAGTTTTCCTCCGGACCAATCACCTGTCATCCCATTCAAAGCAACATCATCCCAGCTGCTTCTATTCCTGCTTTCCACGCATGCAAACTCCCAGCATCCAAACTCCTCTTCTGCGGCCCACAGCTCTCTCCGGGGTGCCATAGTAACTCGGTAGGGGGTAAGCGTTGCCTCTCTTTTTCTGCCGCCACCCTCCAACCTCTTCCTGGTTGCCCTCCAATCACGTTGTGCATTTGTGAATCATCCAATACCAGCATCTTCAGCACCTGCGGGTCGTCCTCAGCTCTCAGCCAATAGACGCAAACGATGTGTGTCGCAGCAGGGGGTTGCTTTAAAGCTGCTCAGTAACAATGAAGGGCAAAAAAAAACATGGTAGTAAAAATGGTGACCTAGTTATTCCCCAAAACCCCCACTATTCCACTCTGAAATTCTCTCCTCTCTTCGGCTGTGACGTGATGTGAGGTTATTGGTGAGACGTTGATTCCAGCTGTCAGATTTACAACTATAGAAACACAAAATATAAGCCATCATTTATCATTTGGATTAAAAAACACACAAACTTTCAAGTTTAAATTTCAATATTTTGCTAAATTTGCAATCCATACTCTTGTTAGGTCAAATAAACATATATAAACGTCATGCAGATTTTAATTTTGACCTCAAGGGAAATAATTTATCGCTTGAATATTTTTGGTCATTTTAAGAAATAATAAAGTATAAGCTGTCCGGCCGTTCTAAATTAGCATAACAAAAACATCAAATAAAGCCAAATATACAACAGGGAAGGTGTAGCTTATACTTTTGCCTGGCAGAGCAAATCTGTTCAGCATGTAAGGGCATTTAGATCAATAATACTATCTGCCCCAATGGCTGGACGGGACAAAAAAATTAATAGAAATAATAATACATTTTATATTGCATATTCATTATTATTATTATTAATATTATTATTATTATTATTATTATCATCAAGAGTGCATTTCAATACCGGAGATTTTACCTTTGATAATGTATTTTTATTTCATTTATATAGTAAAAAATACACATATACTTTATTTTTCATTTGTACTTATTGATATGTCAATATCAGTATCAAATTCAAAAAAAATTTGTGTACTCCAATGGTACGTCCTTCCCAGTGACATGTGACGGACGGGTAAGGCATCATGAAAAAAAAATACATAAACTAAATCTTAACCTTTGTCCAGTGATCCGTGTTATACATCTAATTTCTGTACGATTCCAATCATTTTTAACATTTTCTTCAGCAAAAATTGCTCTATTTGCACATTTCTCATTAGCACAATCCCTGAAAAAGTGGGTTGCGGGTCCCGTCTTTAATCTCAGCGTGTTGCCATTAGAAAGTTTGCAGAAACATCCACCATGGTTTTCTACAGCTGGGCCATTTTTGGCACACGGTTCATTTTTACTGTCTCTTGGCATATTGTAAACAAACAAAAAATAATAATTAGATATTGCTCTATCACCTTTGCATATACTAATATTGACCCACATTGGCGTGGTTTTAGCGAAGCACAAAATGTATCATAGTGGCCCCCTGCATCCTTTTTTTTGGTATGGAGCCCTCACTGTTGTGAACTATTATATATGATTTCATATGTATTCATGAATTGTTTTTAATTGAGAATTGTATTGAATGGATAATGAAAAATGGACAAATGGAAATTGAACCTACATACCCTGAGCATCAATGCATCAATGCATCAATGCAGTATGTGGGGTAGCACATTCTGGGGTGAGGCTCGTCCGTGCCTCCTCTTGCATTTCCTTCTGTGTTTGGAAAGGAAATGCCTATAAACAATAATCATGTCTGATTATGATAGCATGATAGCACAGATCACCTATATTGTCTTTTTTTTACTTTACTTATGCTCTGTCTCCCTCTTGGAGGTGAAAAGGGGAAACAGTGTTCTTCTCCAAACACTAAGTGTAAGAATCATATATGCCACTCAACATGGTGGCACATACTCATCATCATCATCATCATCATCTCAAAGCACATGACCCTTTGTGTGTGTGTGTGGATTGTTCTTTTTCTATGGACATTCTAGTGCCCTCCTGTGGTGCAGTCCTGTGTGTGTGTGTGTGTGTGTGTGTGTGAGTGTGTTGGGGTGTGAGTGATATTTTTATGTGCAGTTTGGTGATTGGATGTTTTTTGAGACAGACGTTCCAAGACCTTGCATCCAACGCTTCCCGTGTGTGTGTTGTTATTGTGGGTTTGCGTCGTGACAATTGTGTGTTTTTGGTGTTTGTGCTGCCGATTGCTCAATCATGGCGGAAGAGGAGGGACTAATTTGGGTTTTGTGATGGCTCCCAGTCTTAAATAATTCTATTTTTTCCAATTCCAGGTTCATCCTTGTGCTACATTTGCAGGTTTTAGACGATCTTATTTGAACCTTTAATCGTAAGAAGACCGAGTATCGATTTAGCATTTCAGGCAATTAGGAAACGAAACTGAGTTTGTGCAAACTTTGATGAAAAGGACAGTTGCATTCTGAAGTCGATTGCAGCATTTATTATTTATTGTTTTGCAAACATTGCTGTTTGATTATCATTTGAAGCAAATGATCTGGCTTCATTCGAAATTCAGCTCCTCCAAACCGCGTTCATGTCTGCATGGTTACTGTATGTGGTTGTGCACGCGCAAGGAAAACACTGCATTAATATTACAGTGCAATTCAAATGATTGCATAATTAAGTCAACCAGGCAGGGAGAGGTTTGGTGTACCTTAACATCAACTACTACGTCTTTGTGTAATCATCCTACTTTGGAATACTACTAGAAGTTAAATTCAAGGCAACTCAATTTGATTAATATAGCATCAAACGGGGCTGCACGGCGTACGAGTGGTTGGCCACGCAGCTAAGAGACCCGAGTTTAATTCCACTCTTGGTCATCTCTGTGTGGAGTTTGCATATTTTCCGGTCTCCGGTTTCCTCCCACATTCCAAAAACATGCTAGGCTAATTGGCCACTCCAAATTGTCCATAGGTATGAATGTGAGTGTGAATGGTTGTTTGTCTATATGTGCCCTGGGATTGGCTGGCCACCAGTCCAGGGTGTACCCCGCCTCTCGCCCCAAAGACAGCTGGGATAGGCTCCAGCCCGCCTGAGACCCTCGTGAGGATAAGCGGTAGAAAATGAATGAATGAATGAATTCAAATGCCCACAAGGCATGCTGGGTAGTCCTCTGAACTTATCCTCTTTACGCTCTGTGGAAGAAATATGCAAATATTTTACCATTCTCTTATGTCAGTGAATATTTTTTTACAACTTTACCATAAAAAAAACACAAACAAAATATCTGTACCAGACGTCAACATAATTGTTGCTATGAAGAACTCCAAAGCTGTTGTTGGATTTCTGAAAAGTTATGAAGAGGCAGGCATGCCCTTTTACTAAATGAATCAATTTATCAAGTAAGCACATGTGACCCCAGCTATTAAGTCAGGTGACATAAATGATGTGAATAACGAGAGGCCAATTAGTATATTGCCAGTTTTTTTTATATATAAAAAGGTACTTAAATGTGGTTTGCAAGTCAATATGTTAATATCGACCAAACCGAGTCGCACCTCATGCAATTCCAATTCAACGCCATCTGCCATAACTAGGGATGCTCCGATCAATCGGCCACCGATTGGTATCTACCGATATCATATCGATATTGGCCGATACTGGCCACCAGTCCAGGGTGGACCATGCCTCTCGCCCAAAGACAGCTGGGATAGGCTCCAGCACCCCCGCGACCCTCGTGAGGATAAGCGGTAGAAAATGAATGAATGAATATTATTTTCTAAAAATGACTCCAACTGAATAAAACAACCTTTTTTTTAATCAAACATTGGATGACAGGTTGGAAAAAGGTCTAAAATTAGATGAAACAGTTGTCTGGGTTTATTAATCAGTGTCAACTGCATGTTTAAAAAACATCCGAACCACCCCTGAAGTGAGACAACTGTTAATAAAGTAGAGAAGACCCACTGCTACAGCGTTAAAACATCCTCCAGCACCTGGGGAGGAATAACCACCCAACAACAATCGAAATGTGACGTCTTGTTAACAATTTCACGGAGTTGTGCCAGACAGGCCCGCTCAAACCTTTCAAACACAACCCAGCATTCACGGGAACGTGAACTGACATCCACTCCTGCTGCACAAGATGCTCTGTAGGAACTTTGAAAATTGTCACAAGTAGTACTTGAGACCTGCGACACTGCAGTAGGAGGCTTTAGGACAGAGTTCATTGTCCTAAATAAAACCTGAGGACGGTCATCACCACACAGACGAGGGCCTTCAGTCACGAGGGATGCCCCCCTTTCAACATCTCCAAATAGCTAGTTGCACAACCTGAGGCTCCATTGTTCAGTTGAAGGAAAAAGCACCCCAGATCATGAAAAAACATTTTTTCTTCCAGAGAAAAATGTCTTTGGTTCCAAACGAACAAACCTTCTCTTGCAGATGCTGTTTGATGCTTATTGGACTGTACTGGGCACCAGTAATAACGTTTGTACAGGCCAAGGATGGTCCCGTATCTTTAAGAACTGCCAACAAGATCCTGTTGCCAGTCCATTTTCGGGGGGTTTACCACTTGACTTTTTTGTTTCATAACTCTCATTTAAGAAGAAGTGTTACGACGTCCAACCTCAACAGCAACGGCAGACTGCAAGAGGCCTTGCTTATGCAGCTCAATAATCCATCCGCGCTTAAAGATACAGAACTTTTTTGTCTTTATTATCATTAACAGATCACAACTGACAGAAAATGATGATGAACATGTTTCAATAACTTAGTTTTTACACGGCATCCCAATAACGTAATTATACTTACCGTGAGTTCAATGGTTCTCCATCAGCTCATAACTGACGGCGACACTTGACGCATGCGTGAGCACAATGTGAGCATCGCAACCGTGAGAACTAACATGATGCACGTCTTCTGTGTACGCGTTGATTAACATGAACAATGAGTACTGATTGATTTGACGCCACAAACGTCGCTAAATTCACATTTGTCATTGGCGCCACCGAGTCACTCGTACCAACAATTTGTCAAATATATTGGCTAATTAACCTATTCAGCTTGTATTGATTGATTGAGTTGACACAAGTTAGCTGACACTTTGCCATGATTGGGATAATAAAATAGAGTATCTCTCCTTGCGTTGCTGACAGAGATCGTGCCCATGTCAGGTTTGGTACACTTTCCTAAATCATAACAAGAACAATACATAACTTGGTTCATTTACTTTACACTTTCTGTTAAGGCCAACTTTTACTTTTTTGTCTACTTGAGTACAACAGAGAATAAAGCTCAACTCAAGTATTTTCTCTTAAGAAACTTTGTGTCCCGATCGGGCTTCACCCCTTCGTGACAACTCTTAGTTGTCCTTTTTGCCTGAGTTCCTAGTTGCCCTTATTTTGTATTTACTTCCTGTGTTGCTCTGTTTCGGTTTCAGTTGCTTTCAATTATCTCCCTCACCTGTTCCCATTAGGTGTTGCCTATTTAGTTCAGGTGCACTCCTTTCGTTGTTGGGTCGTTGATGTTGTTTTCTTATGGACATGCTAGGGCGTTGTTCTGCTGCATCGCCAATAAAATACATTTATACCTGCTATTGGGGTCCTCGTCTCTGCATCCTGGGGTCGCACTGCAAAGGTCACAAGCCGGAACGTGACACTTTGTCTTTTACGAAAATCCTTTTCCGGGAAGTTTCGTATCTTTACGTTTTCGCTAGTATGGCAATCACAGGATACTCATTGATACTCAAGTGCTGTTACAGAAATGCACTAAGCATGATTCTTAAATCAGTTCATTAAATTAGTTACATTATTTATTTCATTGAAGCTTAAAAACAGGTTCAAAGGTTGTATATTATTATAATGAGCTGACAAATAAGTTGTGTATCTTTTGGCTGTTCCCATGACGGAACTGAAGATTCTTGTTTTGTGCTGCTAAGACTTAAGTCCTTAAGACTTTAAGGACCTCTTTTCACGACCAGCAGTCGTTAATTAGTCTTCACGATATTAAGTTTCATTTGCATACGTTTGATATGACGGGATCATACATGTGACATGTACCGTTTGTATCTGGTTGAATGCAGTTCTCACGGCGTGAAGGCAAAGATGTAAGAGAAACAAGCTTGTGTATTAAACGCCCGTTTCAAGGAACCGACCTGTGTCCGTTGTCGTGGAGAGAGCTACACCCATATTGTCGCCGTGTGGGGGCTGCAAGTCCACCTGCAACTGAAGTCAGGCGAGTTATCCAGGAAGCCATCAGTGACAAAATGAACCTTCTTTATGGCACAGTAGGTCACAGCCTGGTTTACTGGGCTGGGTAGCAGATGACGAATGCCAAGCTTCTGGGATGAGACTCCTCCAAATCTGGGGCTATGGTTCTCACCGAGAAAAGGCTGGTTTGCCCCCATTGGGTTGGGAGTGAAGTCTTGCCACAGATAAAGGATTTCAAGTATCTTGGGGTCTTGTTCACGAGTGACGGAAAGCTGGAGTGTGAGATTGACAGGCAGATCGGCGTAGCATCTGCAGTAACGAGGTTGTTGTATCGTACCATCTTGGCGAAGAGACAACTGAGCCAGAAGGAACAGCTCTCAATTTGATGGTCCATTTCAATTCCAACCTTGACCGATGGTCATGAGCTTTGGGTCATGACCACAATGAGTTTGTGGCGTCACCCTTAATCATAAGGTGAGGACCCAGTAGAGCTGCTGCTCCTTCACATTGAAAGGAGCCAGTGGAGGCAACTTGGGAATCTAGGTCAATGGTAGGCAAACCTTGGACACACTGGGGAGATTATTTCTCAGTGTCCACCGCCAGTAGCTGGGCATCAGGAAAGTCTGGACTTCCCGACCGAAATAAGCAGAAGACAATGCATGGCTGGATAATTTATGGAACATTGTCACCCAAATTATAATCTGACAATATGCTTTGTTGTCTTAGGACAACAAGACAGGAAATATGGTTGACAACCTGGTACGCCAGGTTGTCCGGAAACTGGGAGGTTGGCGGTTTGATCCACCCAGTCACTTTTGTTGTGTCCCTGGGGCAAGACACCTGGACCAACTTCGCAAGGCAAAACCTGCTCCAAATTGTAAAACTCTGCGTACCGTCGTACCAAGCTAGCAAGGCCGAGAGGGGGCCCAGGTTGAATGGGCAGCACTCCAATGTCAACATACATGGTCGACTGCTTGTGTTGACATTTGTATGGAAAATGGGTCAGTTGATGTTGACATGTGTTGTAGTACTGTTGGCCTTCATCGTTATTGCTTAGCAGCTGAAACCTCATCGACATACACAGCATTAAAACCTGCACACAGTGACTTCCTGTTCAAAGTAAACTTAGAACGAAATATATTTTTTGATTGTTGGGGTACACAGCAGCTTATAAAACGATTCCTTATAGAATCCTTATATGCTTTATTGGTAGTCTTCTTGTGTTTTGTCATATGATGTCTTTATTTTAAGAAAAAAGTGAAGTATGATAAAGAACCAAATTCTGGTTCAAACTCAAGTTAAACAAAAAACCAGTGTGATGCAGCCAAGAGTCCACAGAGAGGAGAGCTAGCGATCCGCCACAGGTAGAACTCTTTTCTTTCCTGGGAGCGTCCTCCCAGGTGCTGCAAATCAACAATCGAGATGGCTGGCTTCCATGGAAACCTCAGGTAGACAGCACGTTAGCCAATATGACATAGCGGTCCCTTGGAGCCTCAGCAGGCCCGTCACACTTGACTCCTGATTCCAATAGCCTTGGGCGTCCAGGCATGTGAGAGATAGCATTAGCCTCTCATTTTAGATTCCACCTCTCCTTGCATACGCATTTATTATAAAGTAACATTAGTCTCTGTACAAGTTAGACATTGTCTCCCAAAACCATTGCTTTAGCTTTTATTGCTTTTTAGTACAGTTTTAGTCATCGTAGCGCTCATTTTTTTCCTCAAAGGACTTGTCTTGTCTCGCGTCTATATTGAAGCCAGCAGCAAAATTTCCCTTGACTGTTAGATTTGAGAATAAAACCAGAAAAATCTAAATAAAATCTGCTGATTTTGGCGAGCCAGTCGGACGGGTGTCGACGCCGCACCATTTCAATCTGCTGCCCGGGCATTAGTTTTCCAACATAGCGATCAGTTGGCACAAAACAGCTTTCTTAAAAGGCCTCTCTAAGGGAATCCATCAACTTTGATTTTTACATTAGAGCTCTGAAAAAAAAAGCCCTGAAAGCCGAAGACTTGAAGAACCAAAATCATTTGTCTCCAGAAAGTCGTAGGTATGATTTTAGACTTAATTGAGATCCGAGGAAGGTGCGGGTTGAACCCAGTCATTAACATCACCATCCTCTCCAACTTCTTTTAGCCTTTAAGTGTATGATACTTCTGTCAGTTCATCTGAAAATGAATTATAGGCACTGGTCAGAAGTTACTTTTATCGGCGCCTCGCTGTCGTGCACAGCAAAACCATGCACTTACCAAAAGCCCACTGGTAAAGAGGCAATGGTCCCATATCTTCCCAACTCCCACCCTAATTAGGTGATCAATTATTAACACACCCATAAACTTCCTGAATAAGTAATGCAGTTAAGGCTTATGGAGCTACAAGCACACTGCCGTGGCATTTGATCAAATATTGGCTGAAATAAATTGTATTGTCTAAAACAGATGGTCGTCAGTCTATTATATTTTGACATTGTCATTTACTTTAGGGAATGTCAGTGAATTTCATTTAGGCTGTTTGTCTCAAACAAACCCACAAAAAAAAAAACAAACAAGGAACGCTGCATGTTTGCAGGAGAGGAAGCGTTGCATGATATTTGATATATGAGCGTTTCTGATCTTAGAATTGAGTGAATTTTATTTTGTATTAGGTCACATTCAATTATATCAAATGAAAGGAAAGTGTTGTGTGACTGAGCTACATTTTGCATTTTTTTTTTCACCTGAATCTTGAACAGAATGTTTATTTGTGTCAATAATTCGTAATTGAGGTGATGCTGAATGAATCGGTGTAAAAAATGGTATCAGTAACTCTAAATACTGTACCGCTTGTGCAGTCAGGGAGGAAATGGTAGCTTTTTCTTTGGTGGGAGCCAATCACAAGCTGGCAGTCAACTTATGACGAGCTTGTTGACCCATTGGAAATCGTCATGACACATTATTACAGTCATCACTGCGTCATCTTACGACTAAACTCGTCACACAGCAACTTAACACTTCAAGTGTACCTTGGGAATATACTGTATATTACAATTAAAATATAGAACAACAACCTCATTACTACAATGCATTCTGTCCAAGCAAAGCATTCATTGGGGCCTGTCGGGGTGCTGCAATGATGTCGGCCTCCTCCTCCTCCTGCGGATAGAGATTCATTTTCTATGCTGCTTGTCCTTCAATATAATGCTTTGCCCAGATGAAATGCATTGTGGGAAAATGTAAAAAAATATATTTTAATTTTGAACTAATTATTAAGTCATATTAAAAGATGAATAAAGATAAATAGACATTCCAATATAATAGTCACTGCATGACCCCATCGACTAATTTTCACTTGTTCTGGAGATCTAACAGATTTTTTTCATACAAATATCATAGGAGTTAGCAATATATAAATGCACTTATTATGTCTAGAACAAATAAAGAAATGCAGTGATTTATTTTGAGATGACAATGAAGAAACAATTACATTTGGTGACTGGGACTGGGACTTGGACTTGGACTGGGACTGGGTATGTGCCTGCACGATTCATTTCGCAATCAAGCCTCGGTGGGGCCGGTGGAGCCCGCCATATTCACCGCTCGCATGCCCTGAGACTGGGGAGGAGTTGGGACAGCCCCCGCTGCTTGTTAAAGACAATTGTCAGCTAAAAGCTACAGTTGTGCTACATTCAGTAATTCAGTACATTCAGATACTTCAGTCCTAATGTTAATTCCACTATTTAAATGTGCTTCACTTATCTTACTTTTTAACATCTTCAGTTATAATTATGTACTAATTTTTTATTGTATTATCAACCATTTATGACTCTTTTATTACTCTTTTACGTTTTTTTCAAGGTCATTTTTTGGTGTCATAATTTTTAATCCAGTTATTTATTCATTTGTAGCTTATTTCAATTGTAACTTATTTTATATTTATCATTAATATTAATGGTTATGGCATGTTTAGTTCATTTTTTTCCTTTACCTTAAGATCTTTATTTTATTTTTTTATTTTTCTTTTCTACAGTATATAATGTCAGCTTTTTTTTTGGTACTAATATTAGATGATTAGGTTTTCATTCCACACAGAATAGGTTATCTATCTGCTATTAAACATTCTGTTGTTTTCTCTTTAATCAGAAAATGACATTTAAAGTTGTAGATATAAATGGATAAGGGGTGGGATTCAATAAACTCTGCTTCTACCTGCTACTTTTTGGACATGCTGAATTGCGTATGCGTGATCATGTAACGATCCTGCCTTTATTTCAAACAATCTTAACAGGAGGGATGCAGGAAATAACGTAATTAAAGACCCTGGACTGGTTACCAGTTACAGTACCAGCCATTCACACTCATATTCATACTGTACCTGTGGACAATTTACAGTCTCCAATCAACTTAAGATGCATGTTCTTGGACTTGGAGAGGAAGCCGGAGTACCGGCATGCAAGCACGGGGACAACATGTAATCCCAAAAGGGTATAAAAACCCCGTCCTATACAATAATAAACAAATAATAATAATAATAATCAGGACTAATGACTATGCTGTTGAGATGAATAATGAATCATTTTGATACTTCACTTTGATTGAATGTTTCTTGCTCATTGCCACACGTGATCCTTCTCCTAGTGAGATGCTCTGTGAGCAGACGCCATGACTTCTTGTCAACTTTTTTCTCTCAAACAGCATTTGGGGAAAAGTCCTTCAATTTGTATGACGCCGGCGTGTCCTCATTATGACGACTCGCTCATTGTGGGGAGAAGCTCCATCTGCCTCTGTTCTCTCACGCTGAGCTGGAATAAATTCCTCCATTGTTCATGTGCTCTCCTTTCTCACTGGATCCTCTCCGCCGTCAACTTGTTCCTCTGAAACGTGCTGCACCGTCCTTCTCCGTGTTTCTCTTTGTTCGGGAAAAAAAACTTTTTAGTTGGTCTAACTGGTGTGCTGTTAGAGCTGCGTTATCGCCGTGCCAGGAATTAGGACAAGGAGAAAAGGTCTGTGGTGCCTGAACTGCAGAAATAGTACTTCACTCAAGTACTTTTATTGTCTTAATGATCAACACAATTCACCCAATAATGCATTTGACATATTTGTATATTACACATATACATGTATACACATGGGCTATTATTAGGGGTGCCACAACATTACAGTATGATGAAAAATATGACATGCATGAAATGTTTATTGTGCCCCAAATTAATACTGATAAAAATATTATTGCAAACATTGCTGTATTTTGACACCAAATTAACCACCAATACAAATCATTACAGTAATAATTATATATATCCTATATATATCCTATATATATCCTATATAATATGTCATCTTGTATGATGAATGTTGTATTTTAACATATCTTTTACTCTGTTTTTATTCAACTCCATTTTTCTGTAAAGAGTATTTTGAAAAGCACTATACAAATAAAATGTATTATTATTATCTTTCATTACTGTTAAGTTGTGGAACTAAAGTTTGTGACATGTATTTTCTCACAGGCAATTCATACTGTCTGTCAAGCATTTGCAGCATTTCTCACAATTCACGTATTAAAGAGCAGCCTTTCTTTTGTAATGTAGAAAACTACACTTTCTGTGAACGCAATTTGTGTTGCTTTCTGGATGGATTTCTAATTCAGTTTCTACCGTGTTACCTTGCATTGCTCCGTCTGCACTCTGTGTCCTCGCTTGCAGCACCACGGCCAGAGACGCGGCGTGACTCTCACTCTGTTCACGTGGTTGTTTTATGGCACAAACGCACCAAAGAGGGAAACGTTTGTTTGGAAGCCAGAGGAGAGGAAAACATGACAATATTCATTTCTTTCTGATTGTCACAGCCTAAACCCACAAAACAAGAAATCTTGTCATGTTGTGTGCCATCCCTAGTTATGATGCAACAATCTTCCAAACAATCCAAACATGATTTTGGGAATGAAGAATATCTATTCACTTCAATTATATTCACTAAACAATTCCCACATTCTCCATAATTACACATTTTCTACAACTATAATTTTTACAATTGCCAGAGTTGTCAACCAATTCAACCATTTCAATATTCAACTAATTTCCAGTTTTCAATCCAACTAATTTCCCATTTTCCTGAAATTCCACATTTTCAGAACATACATTACATTTGATATTCCAACACAAGCACGTTGAGCTCATACAGGATGTTCAGGCTAACAAGTCAAATACCCCAATTTCCCCCAAATTCCTACTTTTCCAGAAATTCCACATTTTTCATAACCCAACTTCCGTTTGGTCTAAAGAATTCTTAGCACTTCCACATGACTCAACACGTTCAGAAGATTTAACTTCTTCAAAACATTCACATGATCTGTTTTCCACATTCAAATGTTTTACTGGAATTTCACATTTTCCAGCCTAAATCCCATTAAATGTAATTCCCCACATTCCGACATTATAATGTTAAGCTCATTCAGGAAATGCAGTATATCCACCGCCATGTTAAAAAAAAAAATACATTTTGCATACTTCCACATTTTCCACAACAACATTCCCAATGAAAATGAATGGACAAGTTCCACCCCGATTGAAGCTATCCCAACATGAAAACAATTGAACTCATTCAGGACATTGTGAATAACATGTTTCCACATCCTCAGAATTCCAAATGTTTCCATAACTAATTGTTCCAAACATTCAAGCTGTCTATTTCCCATTCAGAAAGGTATTCCTGGATTCCCCCATTTTCCAGCTCAAAAATTCCTGTTGAGTGCAATTTTTCCACATTCCAAATTGTTCAGCTCATTGGGGAAATGCGGCCTATTTTGGAACACATAAACACATTCCACCCCCAAAATGTTAGTGATTGCGGTTAATTTAGCAAAAACATAAACACTAAAGTGTCGGGGATGCCCACCTTATTACCTGACTTCATAGAGATTGCTCCCTGCAATGTCATTTCTTTTCTTTGACACATTCAAATTAAGATCGGCCTTTTTTAATACACCTTGGCCAAGCGGGATTTGTTAAGTGGTGCTATTCAATTATGAAAGTTGCCACATTGGTAATTATTCAAGGCCGTAACGTATTGTTTTATGGCCTTGATTGTGTGTTCAGGTGAAAATGAGATGCTTTTAATGCCAGCACCAAGAGGATTTCTTTGTTAAAGCGCTAATGTCTGTAATGAAGCGATCCAATCTAAAAACTAAAAGAATGACAGAGAACTTTGTTTTGACGCACACACACACACACACACACACACACACACACACACACACACAAACACACACACACAATCACTGAAAGCCATGATAAGACTTGCTGATAAGAACTGACTTTGTATTCTGTTGTATTTGTCAACACTTTTCTCTTTTATAATACCTGACAAATATTTGTTTTGTTTAGTTTGAGTCGCTGTACATTTTTGCTATTTCTAAACTCTTATCACATCTCGAAATTGGCAGGACCCCAGATGGAGAGACGCCAACAAAAGTGTCTTTAATTAACGCTCATGTAGAGTTTTGTCACACAACAAAGTACAAAGTAAAAGAGTCGTTCCAAAGGCGATGGTGTGTAAAAAACAACAAAAGTGAACAAGGCTAAATAGGAGAAACAATCCACAGCTAAACCAAAATGGAGGGGTATAAATAGAGTAAATAAAATTCAAATGTGTAATCTAAAACAGCCGACCATACAGACGATGTCTAACAATGCATACCATTTTTATCCAAGTATGTTCCTTCATATGGAACCATTGTGACTGATTTAAATAACATAATCTTTGGTATTAAACGCAGTCAATAGCCCTGGTGAATTACTCACTCATTTACTGCTCTGTTCAAAATCACCTCAACGTAATCAGAAAATTGTCAGGCTTAAAAGGAAAACATTTTGCAGACTGTTCCAGTATTTAACCCTTTTAATTAAGCACAGGAAGTCTTATCGAGTACCAGGGTTGACAAATTATAGACACTTTGTTGATGCACACCGCTAGGAAGTTTAAAACTTGGAGAGATAAAAGAAGCTTTCTAATCCCAAATTAGAATCTTAATTCTATATTAGGAATTAGGAAGTGGGAGGATTGTTGCTCGCCCTTCAACTCATTTTTTATACTGACAGTGTTCTCCAAATCACATACCTTTCCCTCTCCTGTCAAATTGATGGCAGTTATAGACGAAATATTGGTGATGTACTGCTCTTTATTAGCAATACTGATACTCTTCCCTGCGTCCCTTCCCTGAAACTACAGTAATTAAAAAATAATAAAAAACACATTGACTTTTTTTGCTGTGATGCCACTGGATGCATTTCACAAATAAACACTGTTGGTGCGAAACAAGACAACTACTTCAATATGCAATGTAAGTATTCCATTTTTCAGTACTGGCCATTATATTGACTGACAATTTTGACTGATCTTTCAAGGCACACAGAATGTCTTTTTAGTGTCTTTCACCTTTTTCTGATCTTTGATAATCAGCAGTAGAACATAGGTAAGTTTTGGGAAAATATCAGTTCCCGACTAAAAAAAAAATTTTTGTGAAAAGATAAATTTGACTTTGACACAAATATTTTTTGCTTTTGTGACAACATGAACAACACACAAATTTGTTGTTTTACATCAAAATATATATTTTTTACAAATATAACACCAAGCTTTATTAGGAAAGCAGGAAGTGAACAAATGTAACAGTTAGTGATTGTAAAAGTACCAGATGGAGGGGTAGGATTTAATAAGCTTTGCTTCTTCCTACTCCTTTTGGACATGTGGAACTGGGAGCTGATTATGGGATGCACTCAATTGGAATCTGATGCATGTTCAAATGAAATAAAACCATTACCATTACCATTTTGTATTTTTCATTCTTTTTTAATAGATGTGTATGCACCTACTATACCAAAACAAATTCCTAGTATGTGTTTGATCATACATGGCAATAAACCATTTCTGATTCTGATTCTGATTCATTACCATTACCATTACCATTACCATTACCATTACCATTACCATTACCATTACCATTACCATTACCATTACCATACTGTCTATAAGTAGAGCTTTACCATCATTGCAACTTACCATCATACTTTCAGACTCAGGTGCTCTGAATATGAGGCTAACAAAAACGTCCGGCTAAAATAGGGTGCCCTATTTTGATTACCGAAAAGCAGGACAGTCGGCCTGGCAATGAGATACTCAAATGATTCTTCCAAGTTTACCCAAAGATGACTTAGAATATTCTCCTATATTCAATCCTGTGATTGGCTGGCCACCAGTCCAGGGTGGACCCCGCCTCTCATCCAGAGACAGCTGGGATAGGCTCCAGCACCCCCTGCTACCCTCGTGAGGATAAGCAGTAGAAAATGAATGAATGAATGAAAAATGATATTTAAAAAATGCTGTATATAACAAGTATGTTTTATTCCGGTTATGCAACATTATATTTTATTATAAATAAAATAACAGATTTTTGATGGGTCTCAATGGTGCCAAAATGTGAAAATATCTTAAATAAATTAATGATAGAAATTATGTACTCTGCGTAAGCTGCATTACAAAAATCAAGCTGGACAAAAATGACAAATATGGAAAAAAATATGAAATAATATTTGTTATATAAGCAAATCCAGAACCACCGCCTGTCAAATGAATAGCCCGCAATATGAAACAAGGAAACATTTCCTTTGCTCTTTTTGTCGGCTACTTGGTCTGGTGGCTGGTGGCAGAGCAACAAGGCAGATGGACCTAAACGATAATTAACATCATTCATATGCTCAGCGTCCACACCAGGAAGACGGCTCATTATTAGTCAGGGCTTCCCCATTAGTAGAAAATGAATGAACAAAGGTCTATCATTAGTCAAAACATATTGAAATGCAAGTGCTATGTAGCATTCTGGCCACTAGGCAGCAGTAATGCTACATGGATGCATGCATGAATGCAGAGTGAGAAAAAGTTTCTCCTCCCATTCCATGTGGAAGTGGTAATTATGAGGCTTCTCAGTTTGTCCACTAAGCCTGAAAGCCTTTCTTAAGTCGAAAATAAATCAATTTGAGGTTAGCTTGTTAGTTTGCTAGCAGCTGTTTACAGTACATGTAACGGCGCATTGTGTAATAATGGTGCAATAATGATGTGGTGCACTAATGATGTCATAAATATTCACATGATTATGGAAAAACGCCACATTTTAAATAAAGTCCACATTGTGTAATAAAAGTATTGAACTCATTTTGTAATAACCTTTGCAATATGTCACAAGTTTGACCACATTTTTGGCACATTTTTGTGGGCACAAATATCTAACAAGATATTTCGGCAAAATTGATTACAAATGTATTACAAAATATGTTACAAAATGACAAGTAATTACATAATGACGTAAAAATGTATTACATTTCTGCATACATATATCATACATAGACTACATAATGCGGTATTACAGTTCCGCAGTAAACAATGAATGAGTGTAATAGTGACTATAGGGGTGTTATTCAATGTCTACAGGGCTCTAATAACATTGAATCCTACATTACGGAAATGTATCGCAGTCGGGTCCGGAAGAAATTACCAATTACAAATTTAATACAAATTATTGAAAAGTTTTATTAAAACTTTTATATATTTTTTTTTACATTCTATCTTTCTGCATGAAAATAAACCTACCATTAAAATTCAGGACCGTTCATATCATCGCGTCGGGGTGAACTTACAATTACTTTCACCACTGTAGGTCAAGAAGTTCTCTTCCCATTTGAATATAAAGTCATATTTGATAATTGTTTCTGAAAATAATGACAGTCCCTATTACTGCGTATCCTCCTCCGTGGTCAGCCTGTGGTCTTTTCACTGTGAGAATAGATAATGAATAGGATTACAGGGTGTCTCCGCTTCTTGCCACCGCTTCCTTGTCTTACAACCACTCTGCCGACACCCACTCTCGCCTTTCTTTCTTTTCTTTCATTTTCTCTCCAAAAGGAGTCTTTCAGGCATGTCCAATTGGCTCAGGCCACCACATGCATGCGTCCCTGGCGGATAAAAAAAATAAAAAGCCTCGCTCTCACGCACGCACACATTCACATGCGCTGCGTACGGCTTTAAATGAAGCTGTGACTCAAGGAATAGGCCACTAAAAACATCAGACTTCTCATTACGGACCCTCTATACTGTCCTTGTCCCCTCATCAGTGTGTGTGTGAGTGTGTGTGGGTGAGTGTGAGTGTGTGTGTGTGTGGGAGACAGAGAGAGACACAGATAGATCCCTGTGGTAATATTGCGGGTCCTCGCCTGGTTATGTGCCACATAGGTCCTGTTTAGTGGACTCTTGCTACGCGCGTTCAGTCATACAGGCTAACGCTCACCCAATCACAGAGACGTGCATAGACAAAGTAAATTGGCTAGATTTATATTATTGCTGTTGGAAAACTTGTGTTGCGGCTTGGCCTTGTTTTCCTTCTTTTCACAAGCAATGCCTTCGGTGAAATATTCTTATGGCCATCGCCGTCCAACCGCCAACCGCAGGAAGATGTCTTTTGTTCAACGCTTCATGTCTGTACATTATTTTTGCATCAACATGGTTTCGGACGTCACTGAAAATAAGCAAGTGAAATGAAAATAGATGGCGATACATTTTTATTACCTGGGATCTACGTATAATATGCTGAAGTTATGGACTATTTTGGAGCTTTTCAGGAACCGGAGTACCTGGAGAAAACCCACGCATGCTCAAGGAGAACATGCAAACTCCACACAGAGATGGCCGAGGGTGGAATTGAACCCGGGTCTCCTAGCTGTGAGGTCTGCACGCTAACCACACGACCACCTTGCAGCCTTTCATGACTGTGAACAATAATCAGATACCGATATCAACCAGTATCGCATTTTTATTCTGATATCAGGCCGATTATTATCAGACATCACTAATTTTGTTTGTAGAGTTTCGTTTTTAAATTCATTTTCTGCTCCTTTTGGGACAAATGGAGCTGTACGAGGTTAAACATGACACCTTCTTTCATGGCGCTTTGTGAAAGAAATGAAACCATTAGCGTTTAAGGAGTAGCGACTGTACATATTTGAGCCTTGGATTACTCTAAGTACACAATTAACTCAGTAATTATACACCCTGGAAATACAGCATAAAAATCCCCAAATCAATATGACATTCATGTCTGTGATGAGCGTAAGCAAACCTTTGACCACAAGTGGAAGTGTTTGAATCGATTGAGTGTCACATTGAAATGTCCGTTGGAGTTGTTGAATTTTCCATTGTGGAATTCTTTAGGACGGAGCGAAAGGCCAATTTGAATAATGTGTCTTTTTTTTAACTGCACACATACTAATTAAAAACTGCGAGGTGTTTTAGAGGGTAAGATATCTCCTGGCAGTTCTGTCTTCTGTTTGGTGTGATGACAAGCTGGGGAAAAATGTGGTGACCTGTGATCTTTGTGCTTTTTGGCTGTGCTTTGGTTTGCAACAACGTGGAAATAATCAGTACGATGCAACTAATGCTACACGTATAAATGGGTCAATATTTGTGAATACATAGGCAGGTAATGTACAGAAATCAAGAAAGAAATGAATTAGTAGTCAAGCCGTTTTTAATAAATCTGCGTACCGCACTTTGGGAACCCAGGCTTTATATCATTTCTACGTTCTAGCGCAGAAATGATGATGCTAACCGGGGCACGGGTTAGCGTACGTCCTGGTTAGCATGTTTTTTGAACACCTTTGCCTCCGTTTGCGGTTAGTACACACATTTTGTTGTGTTATTAATACATTTAATGAGTACAATTGTGTTCTTAAATGTATTTTAAACACAAAACATCCCTGTTAGCATCATATTAGCTAGCTGACTTCTAACTATTCCTCCTGTGCGCCACTACTTCCACATTCCCTTGTTTGCTTGCTACAAGCTACCATGCTAAGTCTGGTTTCTTGTAGAGTGGAACTTTGGTTAGCATTATGATTTTTTTCCATAAGAAATAAAAAAAAAATCCATCTTGTCCACTTTCATTGAAGTTGTGATTCTTTTTTTTATATATGAAATGTGACTGTTCCAAAAGACACGACGTGGCAGCGAGATCAGCACCTTTCTCTGTAAACTATCTTCCTGTTTTGCCATTTATTCAGGTTTTTCTTGAATTCAATGGCGTTTCTCACCTCAGTAACCCAAAATGGATCCAAAGAAAGTGGCAAGTGTCAGCAAACTGACAAAGAAAGTGAGAAGCGCGATTGAATTTATGAAATAAATCAACAAAACAGGAAAGTGGTGTTGAGGTGGAAGGTGTTCCCGCTGCCACATTGTGTCTTTGGGAACAGTCAATCAAAGTAACTTGAAATGTTTTCTGTTCATTTAAGCATGTAGAACGATTAAAACGTGTTTTGTGTTAACATTTTTTGATGACATCATAGATGGCGACGGGCAGACTTCCGGTTCCAGTTGCCATTTTGTTAGCAAGCTAAGGATGCTAGCAACGGTGGTTTGTAATTAAAAAAAATATGAAGAACACTGTTGGACTTGTGCAGTGTATTAATAAAACGACAAGACATGGACACATAAGCTAACTGGAGAATGTACTCAAACCGAGGCGCTCCATCATTAACTGAAAAAAAAACACCCTAACTGGGGTTCCATCTTTTGTCTGAGTTTGTTACGGGTTGGTTTTTGGGTGTTACTTTGGTTTTAGTTGGTACTATCTTCCTGGACTTCCTGGGCTTCATGTCTAATATTGTAAGTGCTGTACTCGCCTTAAAGGGGAGCTACTATGCCATATTTTCCACTTTTCTGACCTGTAAATATTGTTAGAATATCGTATTCCCGTGTTAAACGATACCAAAGTATCAGATAATTTGGAAGTAAGCCCTGAAAGAAGTTTGGGAGGCTCTGAACGCTGGGTTTCAGAGAGTGTTCTAACACTGGCGATTTGTGATGTCACAGATTGCTTGACTTCCTTATATGAGCGTGCGCTGTAGGCCAGATACGGTCTCTGCCCGACCCCAAGCTCTCTTTTCCCGCCCTCTGCTTCTCTGTTTAATTTGTTAGCAATGTCTCCCAGGAAGTGTTTCGTCTGTCGTAGGGGAAAACTACATTTGTTTACAATTCCAAATGAGGAAAACATCAAAGTTTATCAACTCCTATAAAGTTGGGGTCGTAGCTAGCAGCACAACACCGGAGGTCCTTCTAAGGAGAGTGGGCGTGCCCGAAGACGGGCCGTGGGTGGAATAAGTTAAAACAGATGCTTTTCACGGGAAGCGCGAAATCCAAAGAAATACAGCTGAATAGGTGCAGATTCTGGAAGAACTAGAAAGCTTTCTGTGTGGGTTATTGTGTGTAGCTGCTCTATAAGAGTCCACAACTCAATACAAAGGGCCAAAAATGAGCATACTAGGTCCCCTTTTGGATACTCTTGATTTTTTATGTTGTTATTTAGAGTCCATTTTTTTGTCAGCTCTTCCTGTTGTTTTTGTTTACACTTTGCTTTCTGCATTTTTAATATTGTCATTGACTTTTTCTCATGTTATATATCTTCCTAATAAATGAAATTGTGAATAAATAAATACTGTTTTGTGTTTTTGTGTCATGTCGAACGACCGAGCCAGGCCGTCACAGTTGACGTGACGTGACGTGACGTGACGTGACGTGCGTCTGTGTGTTTGCACCCACATGAAGCTCATGTTAAACAGTATTTATGGTAATAGTTTCTGCACGGCACCGTGACCAACAACAAGTTTAAGCATGCCAGGTGCTGCAGGTGTTTCCAAGCGCATTTTGAAAGGAAAAAGACAGCTTTACTTGAGTTCAAATATGCAAATCTATTCTGACAAGCAATTCAGGTACTCTGAGCAAAGGCTAGTGGACCCACAAGACCTTCTCTACCTAATGCATGTGTGTGTGCTCTTTCTCCCCCCATCGCTCTCTCCCTTTCTCCTGCCTACTCCCTGAATCTCTGGAGAATGTTTAAGGCCTCCTCGCTGGATTTAGAGGAGACATATTGTCTTCTGCTGAAACAGCCAGAGCACTAATTGGCTAAAGAGAAGTTTGGAAACAACATAGAGTGAGGCGTGGAGAGAGGGATGTAGTAAAAAAAAAAGAGAGAGAGGGAGAGAGAGAAATAAAGCAAGAGAGTGAGTCAGGAATGTTACGGAGACTAAAGTACTTTAAACCCATAATGGACCTGTTTCCAGACAGGCGCCATTTTAAACTTTTATCCACCCACTCTTTGCCACACGAGTACAAAAACAAGACACACACATCACATTGATTCGGGGTTCTTTAGAAATGACAATGTATAATCATCTGGGTATTTATTATTGTAGTAGTAGCACAAGTACTGTGAAGTTGAATTGAAAAATTCAAATTGAATAAATTGTAAACTGAAATTTCAAAAGCTTGTTCCTACGCTTGTATTCAGCAGTTGCTGAATACTTATGTGCTGCAATACCTTACGTTTTTTTTACTTAAAAAATCAGCAGTGAAATCAGTACGGGGGGGCAAGTTATTAATATATTTTGTAGATCAACCCATGAAGATGTGCTACTAAAAAAAGCCTGCATCTCATCTTTGTTTTATACATATAGGGGACAAAGTGTACCATTATTATTATTATTATTATTATTATTATTATTATTATTATTATTATTATTATTATTATTATTATTATTATTATTATTATATTAAACTTTTCTCCACTTTCGTTTTTGCTGTTGTTGCTTTTCAAATTTTCAGTAAGGGGGGCACGTTGTTAATATAATATATTTTGTAAATCAACCCATGAAGATGTGCTATTAAAAAAAGCCTGCATCTCAGCTGTTATTATTATTATTATTATTATTATTATTATTATTATTATTATTATTATTATTATTATTATTATTATTATTATTATTATTATTATTATTATTATTATTATTACTTTTATTATTAACTTTTCTCCACTTTCGTTTTTGCTGTTGTTTACAGATTTTTCAATCTTTTCATATTTTTCCCCTAAATATTTTTCCCCACATTTTGACTCTTTTTATAAAATTAATACACAAGTTCCCCAAAACTTCCACTTTGTTTTCTTTCAAATGTTATGACTATTGTTTAATATTTCAACTCTATGATTCAAAACATTTCATTATTCTTATTATTTATTATTATGCCCTTTATATTTCATAAAATCACTGCTCTTTTTTTTTTATAGTTGCTGTTGTTTTTGTTAGATTCGTTTAATTGTATTTTTAAAAAGCCATGGCCTGCAAGTGACCCCCTGGCCACAGGTTGGACACCACTGCTGTACGTAACTAAATGCATAAAATGTGCCGGCGCGCTGTTGTTTTTACTTCCATCGAATAAATGATGTTTTCGTAAAGCTTCTTCTGACCGCTTGTAAGTTTGCATGTTGAACCACGCCCAAACATTTTTTTCTTCCGTCTGCAATATTTGATGTTCCTCATGCAGACAAAACCCTCCCCAAATGATTGCAAAGGTGAAAATACCTATACTTAATTATATTTGTGATATTAATAACTGGAGTAAGGGACAGTGATTGATTAATAAAAGAATGTAAAATCTATACAAAGTAATTACAGCGGCCATGTGAAGTCCAAATATCAGTCTGTCATAATGACTCATAAAAATGCAGGCGTTGACGCTCCCCAACGTGCCAGTTTGGACCTCGGTGGAAAGCAGTTTGGCAGTATGGATCTTCTCATTTCATATGCAGTGATTATTACAGCGGGGAATGTTGGGAATACTTTTGATTGGAGCATGCAGAGTAAATGAATCGTCCTGCAAGCACACAATTCTCTGGGTGAGAATGAATTAGACTGATTGAACACTTCAATAAGCGGGAGTGCAAGTCCCCAGCCCCCCCGACACACAAACACACACGCTGAGTGAATGCTGCGTCCATATTTCACACACTTGTGCACCGTGTCATACACACAAACACAATCAATTTACACATCAGGTCTGGTATTGATCATGCTATTTGCTGCTCCGGTCCCCTGCCCTGGCCTTTCAATTATGGGGAAAGGAGAGAGCTGAAATATTGATACACTGTGTAAGACCAACAAAGTATTTACTACTTACACGGCTTCAATTGCTCTTGATTATTTCATATCATTTTAGCTGATTTAGGGATTGACTCGGTGTGACGGTGACACAAAAAAACAAGATTTCAGCATCTGATGCCCGCTTTTAAAAGCAGACAGAGGATAAACTCTAAAAATGTGATGCAATTTTATTTAAAATGACTTCTCTCTTATTGTAATATGAGCATTTTCCCATATTGTAGGCTGAAATGAAAATGAAGTGTGAATGTGAGAACAGGGGGGTGCATGTGCATTTTCTTTATTGGCCACCCGGGGAAGATTCAATACATAAAATTAAAGATGAAACATTATGCAGGAGGATTAGGGCCACATTGGAAAGAAAAACATTTTAAATATATTATAATATACTTCACAAGTGGGGATGCTTTTAGTGTGTTTCATAACAATTAAAATAAAGAATTCACATTCTTTACGATTTCTGTATGTGGCCCTGGACTGAAGTGGTTGTATTGTATTGTTGTATTGGTCCCCAAAGTGGTACGTCAATTGCCAAAGGAGGTATGTGAATAAAAACGCTCAAAATGACAAGTGCGCCTGAACGCCTCAGACTGCACGGGGAAGGAGACAGAGCGTCAAGTTGTTCTTTGCTCTGTATGCATCATATCAACTAATACGTACGTCTGAATGGTTCATCTTGAAGATTTCATTGATATTGGCGTTCCAATTGATCCCCGCACGGTGAAAGGCTGCCACTGTGAGTGGACAGACACTCAAAAATGAGGCTTTATTGACTGTATGTATTTTTGTATTTCAGATACTATTAAGAAGGAGGTAATGGTTCCTTTCGAGTTGGGACACCATGGAAAGATTCCATACTCAACAAGCAGGATTAAAACTAGCTGTCACTTGTAAATCACAGCACAAGCACATGCAGCTCAAAGTCGGTGATATTTTCAAAATATCATACAACAAAATAGAATTACTCTGAATTACCATGAAAATAAATATGAAATAAATGAACCAATGAATTGTCCTTGATATTTCAAGTTAATTAACATAATAAGGTTTTTTTTTAAGTGAGCGTCTGAAGGGGTAAAGTCACTGAAAAACAGAAACAAAATTGCAAAGTATGAATACAACGGACTACGAATTATATGAGTCCACCATATATGAATATGTACATATCATTGGTAATGGTAATGGTAATATTCCATTTGAACATGCATCAGATTACAATTGAATGCATCCCATAATCAGTTCCCAGTTCCACATGTCCAAAAGGAGTAGGAAGAAGCAAAGCTTATTAAATCCTACCCTTCCATCTGGTACTTTTACAATCAGTAACTTTTTCTTTTTTTATTTTTTTATCATTGGCCGAAGCCATAGTTGCATAATTGCAAGAATGTATATTTTGCACTGATGGATCTTAAGGAAGGTCAAAGTAGAAAAAGAAAAAAGTGTGAGCGAGACGTGTTTTTATTGCAAACAAGCAGTAAAGTGAAATAAGCTGTTCATCAACTGATCAAAAGCTGAAGACCATAAAGTTCCCTCAAACAGAAATAACATTTTTAAAAAGGACTCAGTAATGAGTAGCTGCTCCATTCTTGTTAATCACCTTCAAAATTGGTATGGGTGTGCTTGTTTGCTATGCCGGTGTTTCCAGGGGGCGAGTGGGAATGTTGGTCCAGGTGGTGAAGATGGCTTCATGGAGGGCATCCTCTGTCTGGTGTGTCACTGTCACTTTCATGATGATGCTGCAGTTGATGTTCATGTACGTATATGACTAACGATGATTGTAAAGGAGAGGCAAATATGGATAAAGTCCAGTATCAGTATCACATTCATATGTTTTTGTTGTGTTGTTATATTCTCTGTACTCTTATATTAAACTTAAACTTAAAAAAAACATTAAACCATATTAGGAAAGCAGGTAGTGAACAAGTGTAACAGTTACTGATTGTCATTGTATGCTCATATCACCTTGTACCTAAGTACGAGGTGCATTATTAAAGAAAACCAAAAAAAAAAACCTTAAACTGTATTATGGAAAGCAGGAAGTGAACAAATGTAACAGTTAGTGATTGTAAAAGTACCAGATGGAGGGGTAGGATTTAATAAGCTTTGTTTCTTCCTACTCCTTTTGGACATGTGGAACTGGGAACTGATTATGGGATGCACTCAATTGGAATCAAATGAAATAAAACCATTACCATTACCATTACCATTACCATTAGCATATTGTTATATTATTTACAAATTCAGGGAATTAAACTCAACAAAGCAGACTGGTATTTTGCATCATTCACTTATTTTGCATGTAATAAAAGATTATTTAATAAAAGTATTATTTTGCTAATGATGTTACCCAGTGGTTAGCATGTTGGGCTCACAGTCAGGAAATCTGGGTACGTATCTCCACTGGAACATCTCCGTGTGGAGTTTGCGTGTTTCCAGCTCCAGCATGCCCGTGACTCCAGTGAGGACAAGCGATATAGTAAATGGGTGGACGGGTGTTACGTTGTCTTTTATTCTTGTATTTATATACAGTGGAACCTTGGGTAGCATCATTCATTTGTCCCAGAGGGTGACACGAACACGAACACCATTTTGTGGGTTATTCTTTTCATCACAGCTGCAAAGTAAACCAAATAAATGGAGAGAAACACTATTGAATTAGAGAAATCACTCATGACAAAACATGGAGGTGGTTGATCTCGCGGCCATATTGTGTCTTTGTCAACAATTAACAGCAATCAACAATTGTAACTCAATAATTTCCCCTTCTGAGCGTCATGGAGAGAAAGAGCAAAGAGTCATTCCTCGTCCCTCACTGGCTTAACAACCTGAGCGCCATTCCGACGGTGTGATCCGCCTTTTTGATCAAATCCAATGATTATTCCCTCTGTGATATTCCTGGCCACGATGCTCCTCCCTTGGCAGACGACGGCAAAGACACTTGTTATCACAGACTGATGGAGCTCCAGAATTTCATCTCATACAATGACAGATGTGATCCTCCTCTGGAAATTGTCTGCTGTTTGGTGAGACACACAAGCACCAGACTTGTTCAGCGGAACAACAGGCTTTTATTGCAGGTTTGAATTATCTTTCGGTGTGTGCAGCAAGCTGTGGAAGACGTGTTACCAGACAGTGGCAGTCAGCCCTGGACTTTGCAGTGACTTCTTGTGGGGACATAAACTGTGTAGCGTAGAGACAAACTGATCCAGAAAGCAGGACAAGTCATGAGCACTCAGCTGGAGGTGTTTGTGACAGTGAGAGACAAGAGGACCAACTGCTCTCCGTCATGGAGATCAAACCCGCCCATTCACTCCACCGGACCACAGAGGGACAGCGGAGCTCATTCTCCAATAGACTCCTCCAGTTTGCTCCCAGAGTGAACGCTAAGGACTTCATTCATTCATCCATCCAGCTTTACTTCTCACCTGCCTGGAACTGATCTTTTTGGATCATTAGCAAAAAGTCAAATGCAATAAAAACATTTTCATGCTTGGCTGAATGAATGAATGAATGAATGAATGAATGAAGTTGAAGCATTATATAGTATGTAAGGTAAAATATGTATCAAAAACAGAAAGTGATCAAGGACAAGGTGCATGTATGAGGTAAAAGGTCAGACCAAGAAACCTCGTAATGGTAATGGTAATGGTAATGGTAATGGTAATGGTAATGGTAATGGTAATGGTAATGGTAATGGTTTAATTTCATTTGAACATGCATCAGATTCCAATTGAGTGCATCCCATAATCAGTTCCCAGTTCCACATGTCCAAAAGGAGTAGGACAAAGCAAAGCTTATTAAATCCTACCCCTCCATCTGGTACTTTTACAATCAGTAACTGTTACATTTGTTCACTTCCTGCTTTCCATAATACAGTTTAAGTTTTTTTTTTAAAATAATGCACCTCGTACCAAAGTACTGGGTGATATGAGCATCCAATGCCATAATGGGTACCATAGTAAGTGTCAATATAGTGATATATATAGCACATCATGACTGGTTCAAGACTCTTCATCCTTGTATTTAGCAAACATCAACTGCTTGTATTGTTTCTTGAATTGGCTCATCGTTGTGCATTGTTTGATTTCCTTACTCAATCCATTCCATAGTTTGATTCCACATACTGAAAAGCTATGGCTAGCATAACGTAGTCCGTAAACAGAGGACCACCTGTAAAATTCAATTAGTTTCAACTACTGCTGAGCCAAATTTAGCTACACTTCCATATTTTATTTTTTTCTGCTACAACATTAATGGAGCACGCATGACCCTTGATTGAACTCTACGCTAAAATGTGTTTGTGATTTGGGGTTTGAACAAAGTGTCGTCCACAGCCGAGTCATGTCTCTTAAACCTCCTTACAAAGAAGACGTGAGATGGAATGCATCACATCAATAATGAAAACATACAAGTAGGAGGACTGAAAGCCCCACGGAGGAAAGGAGACAGAATGGCCAAAATGTGATACGAGAGGACGGCCATAAAATGGACGGTTAGCTGAAAGGGTGACAAGTCTACGACAAGTCTGTACGACGTCGATATAGATCAAGGGTGCCCAAAGTGCGGCTCCTTGCTGTTTGCTTATTGCATGATGTAAAAATATAATTTAACTAGAAAACAAAAAAAATCTGCAATGATTTTACAAGAATAAAGTCAAAATACTTGAAAAAAGTCTTTTAAAAGAAAAAAGTAGTCTAAAAATGTTCCACACATGCACATAGATGCATCCATACATGCATCCATCCATTTTCTATGCCGCTTATCCTCACGAGGGTCGCGGGGTTGTGCTGGAGCCTATCCCAGCTGACTTCAGGCGAGGGGGGGGTTTTCTCCGGGTACTCCGGTTTCCTCCAACATTCCAAAAACATGCTAGGTTAATTAGCCACTCCAAATTGTCCATAGGTATGAATGTGAGTGTGAATGGTTGTTTGTCTATATGTGCCATGTGATTGGCTGGCTACCTTATATTGATGCGACATGATCCAGTGGAAACAAGGTACCCTCCCATTCCATGTGGAAGTGGTAGATTTCTGGCTCTGTTTTGAAACACTTGAAGTTGAGAATAAGTAAATTGGAGAGGTTAACTAGTTTTATACTTTTATACCGATACTTTTCCCTGTGATTGGCCGGTGACCAGTCCAGGGTGTACCCCGCTTCTTGTCCGAAGACAGCTGGGATAGGCTCCAGCACCCTTGCAACCCTTGTGAGGATAAGCGGTAGAAAATGAATGAATGAATGAATGAATATTCATTGAATATAATATTGAATATAATATGGATATAATAATGCAGCACCCACCAAATGTGCTTGAAAGCTGGTGAATGTGTTTTAATGTGGAGAGACTTTAAAAACAACAACAACAACAAGAACTCCAGACATGTTTATGAAAATACCCGCCTTCATTCCTGCTTGAAATGTCTACTTTCCAATAGTCTCTGTGGCAGTGAATGTATCCTTACTATCGATTGGATGAGCCAGGGAAAAGGGGGGGGGGGGGGGGGGGGCTGTGGATATATATGACTATGGTTGGTCCGGAGTGGTTTTTCCTTTCAATAAAGTGATCGTTGATCAACCACCTCCTGGCCATTCTCTCAAGGTCGGGCAAAAGCTGCACTATTTTATATCCACACGTCACAATCGGTGAGATGTGTGCAGCAAGTCCAAATTATGAAATGAATCGTTATGAATGAATGAATGTATTTGACTTTGAAGTCAAATACTCAAAAACCGAAAGTGACTGAAGAAGGATATCGGATGCGTGTACTTTAAATATGAATCAAAAACAGTTTGACGAACCACATCACATTCAGGTATGATGCGGTCGGATGACTCAGGACTAATTTGTGTGTTTCATGGACACACGACTGGTCTGCGGGGGGGGGGGGGGGGGGGGAATCCTGCCTGGTCGGTCGGGGATCACATATGTCAGTCAGTCAAATACAAATCAATTTACAAGCGCTATTTTACTTTTTTTTTCCCCGAGTGTCACCGAGACCGCCGTAACATGATCTGTCTCTAATCTTCTTAATGTAACTTTTGGTAATTAGATGATGGAAAACGCCAGAGACACAACAAAGCACACATGCCTACGCTCACACACACACAAGCAGGCGCATGCACACGCACACCATCTGATGACCCCGGCTTTTCTCATAAGATCTGTGCGAGCGCTTGACGTTGATGGTTTACAAATGCAGATAAATGATCAGTGAATGACAATTCCTGTAATCGTTAGCCCTCCAACTCCTCTCCACTCTGCCATCCAGAGGCAACAAATCAGCCGATGTGTAAGTGCGGGTGTGCAAGTGTGTGCTATCCATCAAGGGAGAGTGGAAAAGGGAGAAGATCCCAAGTGTCACATTTGTCGAGAGTACAGAAGAAGGGAGGAGGGGTTGGGATGGAGAGAGAAAGAGGATGGATGAAAACCTTCTACAATCTCTTTTTCCCCTGTTTTTCTCTATTTTGGTACTTTGCCAGGTTTTTGCTATTTTTCATACGCTTTAATATCCATGAATTGTGCTACCCTGCTTTAGTTTGACAAGCTGACACCCACAGTATATTCCCCACACAAAGAACCTGCTCTGTCCTCGATATGCCCCAAAGTGTATTTTTAACCCGTAAGAATCCATGCTGACAAAGTGTGTCAGCAACACTTTAAACGTGTTCAAATATGTCCTATATAGCTTTATGTTTGACTTGAACTGGTGAAGTCCCTCAAAGACACGTAGGAAACATTTTGGAGTGGTGGATACTGTGGCAGGAAAGCTCATTTGCGACGAAAAACAAAAATTGAAAGCAATTTACAGTTTTTGCCAACTGCTTACACCCAAAAAGCCGATGCTCGGACCAAAGCTTCAGAACCAAAAGCAGCTAAGAGACAATGCCACAATACCTTAAGCACATTTTCTGCTTTGTACTTTGCTTGCAATTGTTTAACACAGTTGTCGCACAACATTACACAACGTTTCCTACATTAAGTCAACGTAACTCAAAGACAAAATGCCTCGTTATCATTGGGAAAATACAGATTTTGTGGATTGCTTGCACACATTTTGCAAAATTTGGCTTACTTCTTTCAAAACTCACATTTCACGGCTCTGTCTAAATGAAACTCTCCAGTCAAAACCTAGCGATACCTTCTAAAAAGATACAACATGCACCAGTTTGAAACACTTAGCACTCCATTTCTAGATTGCTAAAAAACCTTTCTGCTCTCTTTTTCTGTAACTGAACACAAAACTCAATTTTCAGACTTTTCTTCCACAACCAAACGCTCACCTTAAAATATTTCAAGGGGTATATTTCACTTCCCAGTGAAATACTTGAATGGTCAAAGACACGTGAATACCATAATAGCGATGTGCTGCCATTGTTCCGTAGAGCTGGTGAAAACTTTCATACAAAGAAACCTTCAAGACCACAAAGTAGCAGTTTTGGGCCTGTAGTTTGTTTTTTTATTGGCTCTTTGCATATTCTAAAAATATATAGTATTAATTATTAATGAGCTATCATTTGAAATTTCGCTACCTTGCTTTATTAACTATAAGATAAAAGTTAAGATGTGGATGTTTTGCTCAGACTGTTTAGCGTTTATATTTATATTTATTTAGTTTATATTGTCCTACAGTGATTTGGATTTAATGTTATTTATTCATTGAATTAATTTCATGTAAATGTACAAAATGTATTAAAGTTGAAGATTTGATTTATTGTACATTTAGATACCAGCAGTTGCATGATAACATGTCATTCTTACAATATTTTGCCATATTTTGGTTCTTTTTAGCATTACCGGAACTTCCTTCCACAAAAATAACAAAAATATCAGCATCAGTAGCGGCAGCTCCAAGTTGTAGCAGCACCTTTTGGTCGTGGCCTGAGGGCATCGAGAGTGTTTATGGTGAAGCGGTGTGGTGTGGTAAGGTGTCAATACCCCAGAAACGTAGTTGGATCGAGGTAACAATGTTAATAATAATAATAATAATGTAGCTGTAGTTTGGTTAATATGCACATGACATTATATGTAAATGTAGTGTTTTTGCTGTTTTTTTCAGAAGGCTTCATAGGAGGAATATATTCCAATTCCCGTTTCGGAGATGGTCTGTCCTGTTTCCTCGTCTTCCAGCCAGCCTGGCCGGTCTGCTTGCTGCCCTTTTGGCCTGGCTGCCTTTTCTGTTGTTAACTTAATTATTAGTATTTCATGGGCCTTTTGTTTTTTCCCCTGCACCGTCATATTTAGTTATTTGTCACCTGAGAGTATCCTGATTGTTTTTTATGGTGTGCTTATGGACAATCTCACTCTTTGTGAGCATTAATGACTTTATTTTTTGCTATCGCTGCCTCTCTCTGCATCCGGGGTCCCATCCAAAAGCAAAATGTTACACTTCCAGTGGATAAGTTACCAGTGCTGGACTGGTTAATGAGACTACTGAGTAAACTGAGTAAATATCATTTTCCCCGAGCATATAAATTGAATGCTGATCTCAAGGCTGTACTTAAGTGTTTTTACAGTATATTACAGTATATTACAGTATATTACAGTATATACACAGTCTCTACAGTCCAGTCGAATGGCTGCACTTTACTTCTTTTCAGTAGCCTATTGGTACTGTAATGGGTGCGATCAAAATGTTACTAGCGGTTGAAAAATTGCAAGAGGTTACATTTTGCATGGTTGAATCCTAAGGAGGTTGTAAGCACAACTTTAAAATACTAAAAGAAGAAATGTGAGTGGAGTAAGCAATGTATTGTGAAGTGGGGGCACCCTCGCCGGCATGTTCTCATGAAGTACTTCAAAGTTCAGTCTTGAATTTTGAACGAGTTCAAAGTTCAGGTCATTTCAGTTTTTGTTCGGTGAAAAATGAGAATGAAAGACTGACCTTGTTTTTTTTTTTTTAAAGAAAACGATGACATCAATCACCATTGTTTACAATTACAATGTATTGGACATATTTTACAGTTTTTCTCGATTGTTTACACACAATTTGTGATGTCCGAGACACAATGACCACAACGTAGAACCAATGCACCAACTCCATGAACCAAGTCTGCTAAACTAGAAGCACAATTCCTGCTTTACACTCGGACTGCAGATCTACAACACAATTTTTTCAAAACGCTACACACAATTCTCTGAGTTTTGGCACAATTTTCATGAAGTAAACTTCTTGTTTTCACAAAGAACACGATGCCACTCAAAAGAGTCAAATGAATATTCCTATTATTCACACTGACTCATCATATGGGTAAACACCTTTCACACATTTTTACAATTAGCTATCAGAGCTTTAGCATAAAACGACAACAGGTGAGTTTCTCTGTTTTGGAACAAACAATGCCAATAAAAAAAATATATTTCTGTGTAATTTTGTGTTCCGAGTCAAAGAAAATGCAAAAAAAACAATTCTAAAATATTTAGCAAGAATTGTCACACTGAACACAAAAAGTCATGACGAATATTACGTAATCCCAGTGTTTTACACTGAGCACATCAGTGTTCGACTGGTTCATATAAATATTTGTTCATATTTGTGTGCGTCATTTGGAGACAAAACACCATTTTGAGAAGAATGAAGACTGTTTTGGATGTAAAGTTTCATTTTGCAGGAGAATTGAGGAGTTTTCAGAAATGTTTGATTTGTGTGTAGAGTTCTGAGAATATGAGGCATCCTTTCAGAAAATGTGTTTAAACAATCAAGAAAAACTGTAAATGCAATATCTTCTTGACTTATGCTTTGTAGCCTATTTCTTCACACCCTGCAAACCAAAACTACAATTTTTTTTGTGTTATTCATCTCTTTCCCCAATACTGTTCCTCTCGAAAAGGACTCCAATTAAGGTTTTCTGACTTTTCGATGATGTTGCATTGTCATGTGAAACTATGCCAAAGCATCAGATAAACAATGTTTTTGCATTTGTAAAAGGCTTATTCCATAGATATATGCACATACTGTACATGCAACGCTGCATACAAGGAAGGACCAGGCAGACAAAGAGTGTGCAGTCGCAGCCAATCAGGCCGCAAACTGCCATTAAGCAAATATAGTCAATCCACTGAAGACAGGATTTCAGTGGAATAATGTGGGTGCATTTCTCGAAAAGCAACAACCTTACGTAGCCCTCAGCATCTTGTCAGGACTCGATGTAACCAGACATGAAACCACAATCACTGGGGACGTTGCTGCTTCCCTGTCCCTGTCATTCTGTCTGTCACACTCGCACACACACACACACACATACACACACACACACACACACACACACACACACGCTCTGTCCCCAGGTCAGGCCAGGGACATTTTTTGCTCTCTCGCTATACTCTCAGTGGGGCTGAGCTTGACAGGTGTCCGTTCTTTTAAAGCCACCCACAACTTTTTCTTAGCTGTTCATTCATTTGCATTCTGTCCCTTTTTTTTTTTTTGGTGACTTTTTTACATCGTCATATGGTCTAAATGGCATTTTTCATTTAAAGCCATAGTGACATATGTGTCAGTAAAATTGAGTTCAAATGTTTCCGGTAAAGCTTTGTGCTTGACTTGAGCCCATTAAGGCCCTTGGATTGGCTGACTCACATCAACATTCATTCATTCATTCATTCATTCATTCTCTACCACTTTTTCCTCACAAGGGTCGCGGGGGGTGCTGGAGCCTATCCCAGCTGTCTTCAGATGAGAGGCGGGGTACACCCTGGACTGGTGGCCAACCAATCCCAGGTCACATATAGACAAACAACCATTCACACTCACATTCATACCTATGGACAATTTGGAGTGGCTAATTAACCTAGCATGTTTTTGGAATGTGGGAGGAAACCGGAGTACCCGGAGAAAACCCACGCATGCACGGGGAGAACATGCAAACTCCACACAGAGATGGCCGAGGGTGGAATTGAACCCTGTCGCATCAACATACCTAACCGAAAATAGCCATCGCTTGCACATTTCCGTGTGACTTTAGCCGTGGACATCAGGATATCATCGGGCGATGATAAAGGATTTTTGAAGCTTTGGCAAGTTTCTGTTAACTAAATGTTGTCATTGACTTTCCCAAGGAGCGCCTTTCAGTGAATTCATGTTTGCAACTCCGTTTATTTTGACCCAAAGTGTCAGATGTTGGGAAAATATGTGTTCAATCTGCAGTTTTGGGTTCAGGTAACCTTCAACACCTGAGTTGTTCACACACAAAACAGAAAACAGAAAACAGGTAGAGCTCTCTTCGTGTATCTCGCTACACATACTTTGCAGTTTCCAGTTGGAGGCACATTGGAACAAGCGTGATGCACTCTGATTGCCCTCACTTTGCTGAAAGGGAACAGTGGGTTCAAAAGTTCAAGTTTGGTTGTGGAGTGAGAGAGGAAGACTGGGTACAGGGTGTGACCTCAGAATGTAAATTATGAATAAGCATCTTTGGTTGGGAAGGTTTCCACGTTCAGCCTGCTGGTGCCGAGGTCCTGACTGCTTGCGTGGAAAAGTCCAGGGTGTCTTTAGTTGAAGAAGTACAGTAAATGTTTGTCAATATAAAATGATGGTACATTTTAACCTTTTAAACCGTCGGGGGCCAGTGTGGTTGCAGATGTGTTGCTATGGTAACTGCTTTGCAAAGCTCGTTTCAATATATACCGTATTTTCCAAACTATAAGTCACACTTTTTTTCATAGGTTGGCTGATCCTGTGACTTATACTCCAGAGCGACTTATCAATGAAAAAAGTGTTTATGTTACATAAAAACTGGACACCTTTTGTGTTCATGTTTATTTTTTGTGTAGCTGAATAAGCATTGTGTTAGCATATGTTACACCTATTCAGCCTGTTTTCTATTCTTTTATTATTGTTACAACTTGAATTCCAAGATGACCTAATGTCTGTTTTGGTCAAGTAGTTTGGAAAATAAATTACCTGCAAAAAATGTGACTTATACTCCAGTGCGACTTATGGATGTTTTTTTCCACCTAATTATGCATTTTTGGCCTTGTGCGACTTAAACTCCGGAGCGACTTCTAGTCCAGGAAATACGGCACATGGTCCACATCCATGTAACTGGAAGAACGTCAGCTAGAAGCTCGAAAAAGACAACTCAAACCACGGGAACTTCATGAGTAAATGTTGAAAACAAGTAAGCAGTCAGGAAGACACAAATGCAACTAGCTTAGCATCGTGACGCTCCTTTACGCTTTTGCACAAACACTGTTGCATTTACCCAACGATGATGCAGCATCACAAACACATGGGGGTTCAATATGTTGCCCAAGGATACTTCCACATGATAACAAGAGGAATGAGGCTCGAACCAGCCACCTTCAATTTGGGAGACGACCACCCAGGCACCTGAGCCATGCCTGGGAAAGAAAGAAACCTCCAAAAAGAAAAGAAATGTCACCGTATGCATGTGTAACGAGTCAAAACGGATTCTTCTAGTTCACACTCTGTCCTCCTCACTACTTCCAGATAGATTAGCATCCTGTGGTCTGTTAGCTTTCCAATCATTGTTGTTGTTGCATATAACTGCTATGAAATGTATGGACAGTATGGTATTTTTGAGCATTTAGCAAAACAGCCACAATTATATTATATTGAATGTCCGTGTACAACACATCAAGCAACGTGGTTGTGAGAGTTTCCTCTGAAAGGAAATCATGCATGTGATGGAAGCCTGAAGGACTACAGCTGTAATTTGGGTCTACACATACGTACACGCCGCCAAACCTCATGTGATATTCCATGGAGGCAAAGAAGAGAAATAATACCAACCAAGTGGAACTTGGCTCCGTGGTTAGAAAGCATGGAGACTCAACATTGAAGATCCGTGTAAGATGTGTGGAATTGTTCCGTCCAGTCAGCTAAATGGATTTTGGCAGGCAACGTAGAGCGGCCTGAAAATAAACAAACAGTTGGGGAAATCCTGTTGGGTGCAGAAACATGGACTCTAACACGGACTGACATCAGCAAATCTTTGACAAGCAAACCAAAGCTTGGGTTTACCAATGGGTAGGAGCAAGAGAAGAAGGTAGTCTGCTTCCTCGGTTGAAGTACAGGAAAATGTGTATATACATCCACTGGAAGGGTTGGCTGGATAGCCTAGTACAGAGGACCATGAAAGGAGAGGTTGCAGGAAAATTGAAGCCAGAAAGAAGGAAAAAAAATGGTTTCCAATCCATGGAAACACTGCAGAAAGACATGCAGAATCTGGAGGATCTGGAAAGTTATTGTGGGTAGCTGCTCTATAGGAGTGCAAAACTTTTTGTCTCATCATTTTGACCTTCTTATCTTGTAATTTTAACTGTTGATCTCATATGACTTTTAGGACTTTGATGACTTTATCTCCTTTTATCGCATAATTTGGGCTTTTTATCTCATAATTTTGAATTTCTTATCTCATTATTTTGACTTTTTAAGGGCATCCGGAATATAAGTGGCTCAAGCAAAAAATATGTATCCCAAAAAAAAAAAAGATCCGCTGTGGCGACTCCTTATTCAGGAAAAAGCAGAAAAAAATAAACAAAATCTCATAATTATGACATTTTATCTCATAATTTTGACTTTCTTATCTCATTATTTTGACTTTTTATCTCCTAATTTTGACTTTCTTATCTGATTAGTTTGACTTATTATCTCTTAATTTGGACTTTTTAATCACATGATTTGGACTTTTTATTTCATAATTATGACTTCTTATCTCATAATTTAAAATTTTTTATTTCATAATTTTGACTTTTTTCCATTAGTGTGACTTTTTATCTTATAATTTTGAGTTTTTATCCTTTAATTTAGACTTTTTATCTCATAATTATGACTTTTTAATCTCCTAATTTTTAATTTCTTATCTCATTATTTTGACTTTTTATCTCCTAATTTTGACTTTCTTATCTGATTAGTTTGACTTATTATCTCTTAATTTGGACTTTTTAATCACATGATTTGGACTTTTTATTTCATAATTATGACTTCTTATCTCATAATTTAAAATTTTTTATTTCATAATTTTGACTTTTTTCCATTAGTGTGACTTTTTATCTTATAATTTTGAGTTTTTATCCTTTAATTTAGACTTTTTATCTCATAATTATGACTTTTTAATCTCCTAATTTTTAATTTCTTATCTCATTATTTTGACTTTCTAATCTCATAATTATGACTTACCATTGGGATCATTTTTTCAGTGGCGGAAACGGGCTTCCGTAGGAACCTGCTGTGTGTGTGTGTGTGTGTGAGAATGTGTGTTATGTAAGTCTGTTGGACTTTCCGGGTCAGGAATATAGTCTGGACTAATTTGAATATATGTAAAAGCTATGGCCCGCTGGAGACCCAGAAGCTGAAGGGAGGTGTCATGGACAAGCGTATGTACAAAAGAAAGAAAAGTGGTTGAGGTTTGGACACGCGTGAGCGGTCCGGCAGCGCTGTGCAAACGTACTTCCTGCCACAATTAACATACACACCCTCCAACCAGCAGGCCGTGCAGTTTGAAAGTTTAGCTCATGGCTATCCATTTGGCAACAACAGGAGGAACGTTTAGCTTGACCCGCTACACTCCCAAAGAGCACAGTCATCCTGCCTCGGGGCGCAGCATTGAACACGGAACAACGGGACGGGACGTTGCATCAACATGATAAAATCCATTGTTTGGACCGGAGCTTCTCAACTGGGCTTAATGGAGTTTTATATTCCACTTTCAGGTGATACAGTACAGGTTATCATTTCACCCGCCAATGTCTTCCTTCTTCCTGTCTTCCTGTCTTCCTTCCTTCAAAATCTTCCTTCCATCCTCCTATTATGGGAATGGGAATAGCACAGGTTATTCCCAATACCAGTTTCTGCATCAAAGTGAACATTAAACCGTTCCATCATGTACTTCTACTTTTATCTATTTCCCACATCAGACTACTAGCACTGCTATTTCTCACCCAATTAATAAATATCATATAATATAATATGGATATAATATATATCCACTTCATCCCCCAACATACAGGCTATTGGGAATGGACCCCTGGAGCGCAAATATTCCCAAACTCATACAAACCATTCCAACATCAAAACAAAACTTTTTATCACATACTTATGACATTTTATCTCATAATTTTGAATTTATTATCTCATTATTTTGACTTTCTTTGACTTTTTAACGGCATGCAGAATATAAATGGCTCAAGCAAAAAATTAATATGCGGATCAAAAAAAAAAGATCCGCTGTGACGACTCCTTAATCAGGAAAAAGCTGAAACAAAAAAATCTCATAATTCTGACATTTTATCTCATAATTTTGCCTTTTTTTATCTCATTACTCTTTATCTTTATATTTTTTATGTTATAATTATGATTTTTTTAATCTCATAATTTTGAATTTCTTATCTCATCATTTTTATGAGATTTTTATGAGATTATTTCATAATCATAATTTCATAACTCATACAAACCATTCCAACATCAAAACAAAACTTTTTATCTCATAATTATGACTTTATCTCCAAATTATCACTTTTTATCTCATAATATTGAATTTCTTATGTCATTATTTTGACTTTCTTTGACTTTTTAAGGGCATCCGTAATATTCCAACATCAAAACAAATTTTGCACATGATAAAATTCCCACTTTTCCGATGCTTCATCATTTCACATTGATTAGCATCAACATTTAGAATAATATTTGATGTGTTCATACTAATTAGAAAGTTCAACTTTCATGCGAATCTAAGGGCACATCCAACGTAGTAATGACTTATCCTTGACGGTAGATCACACAATGTCACCGGTCTTCTTCTAAAAAGCCTCATGTAATGCTGCAGTGGGGTCAGCCAGAGGTTAAAACACTCATAAATATTTTACCTGCCCAACCAAGGGAAGAAAAAGCACTATACTTGTCTACTGCGCTATCTTCACAAGAGGCAGTGAAAGAGAACAAGGCTCAATCCGTTCCATGCGCACAACAACAATTATTGGCCAATACGCTTCAAGCTAAGAAACTACATTTCACAATTGAAATCATGATTACTTTCAATAAATATACGTTGTTTACTTCAATTCTAAGTACATTTGAGCTACATAAAAAGTGTCAAGTTGAGTTGTTTTCAAATAAGGAATACATTTATGTTTAACAACATAACATATATGTAACCGCTACACATTAATACTTTGTTTTTTTCATTCAGTATATTTATTCCAGACTCCGTTCACTGTGTGATATCTATATTATTATATATCAACCTCCACGTGCAATATTAAGGCTCTAAATGCAATATATTAAGTTGTATGTGAAGTATTTCTATAATGCCTCACATTAACTCACTAGCAAAATCTCATAGTGTATAGACTGCTCATATATCTCATCTTGTTTCATATTATCTGCAAAGTGTATTTGTATATAACTTGATTTTGTTAATAACACTGTAGCTGGGATAGCAGCGACAATTGGGAAGTAGTAAGACTCAAGTGTGATTATTTCATTTGAGGTATTTCAAAGAATATTTGTCTTTTTTTTCTCACATTTATTTTTTATTCTCACTGTAACAATACCATAACATTGATGTTTTTATATCCATGTTATATCCATGTTAGCTTGTGATGACTGGTGTGGTGACTGCGTCGATTCCAACAAATGTATTTATACATCTTTTACATTTTTTTTGTTGCGCAAGAGGAAAAAAAAGATAATGTTGCTACTCCCCACTAATGGATTTAATTTCAGAGCAAATTTAAGCCATAAAAATGGACGCCACGCATTTGATAACAGCTCAGCAGAGATCATGTTGACAGAAAAAACACACATGACAGGAAGGAGGAAGTGAAAGAGAGTGGATGAGTGTAGGGCGTAGACCACACACACACTCATGTGAAAATTGTAAACAGTTCATGGTATTTTATTTGTAAATAAACTCTTATTTTGATGTCAAACAACCAATTTTTTGTGTTGTTTATGTTGGTATAGTTGCTTAGATATTTGATTATTCATGAAAGCAAAAAATATTTGTGTCAGAGTGAAATTTGCTTCTAGTTGGGAACTGATATTTTCCTGAAACTTACCTATGTTCTGCTTCTGATTACTAAAGAATGGAAAAAGGTAGAAACAAAGTATTTTTTCTGATGGAAAACAAGCATTGAATCTTTCTTTTGGTATATCTTATCTTATCTAACATTAGATAGATGAATTTACATTTTATTTGAAATAAGTCCGTGTAGGCTTGGAGAATTAAGTACAGTACTAGTACTCACAAATTGGCCAACTATATTTTGGACTTTTGTCGAGAGAAGAATTCTTTGTCTGTCAGTCATTGCAAGACAGGTAAAGCATATTGTGTGTGTGTGTGTGTGTGTGTGTGTGTGTGTGTTAATTTGTGCGCGTGAGAGTGTAAAGCACTTGCCCTCACAAGTGCCGGGGCAGCTCCAGTGAGTCACAGAGCCATGTATACTTCTCTCATCCAACATTTACAAGCCTTCTGCTCCATCTATCTTTTTCTCTGGGCTGCCAACATGTTAGTCACGCTCCGCTGCTTCGCCTTCCTCTCAATCTCACGTTTATTTCTGCTTATCGCCCGCCTCTATGCGCTTCTTATTAGCTTTCTCCGTTCATTGCGTCAATGTTGAAAGGCATTCACACATATTAGTATGCACCTAAACTCTTTGAAAATTATGGACTATAAGCCACTACTTTTTTCACGGCCTTTAAACAATAACAGTAACAAAAAGTTACTATGGTACCCATTATGTCATTGGATGCTCATATACCCTAGTACTTTGGTACGAGGTGCATTATTAAAAAAAAAATAACTGTATTATGGAAAGCAGGAAGTGAACAAATGTAAGAGTTAGTGATTGTAAAAGTACCAGATGGAGGGGTAGGATTTAATAAGCTTTGCTTCTTCCTACTCCTTTTGGACATGTGGAACTGGGAACTGATTATGGGATGCACTCAATTGGAATCTGATGCATGTTCAAATGAAATAAAACCATTACCATTACCATTACCATTACCATTACCATTACCATTACCATTACCATTACCATTACCATTACTTGGACTGTGGCAGCGGTTGAGTAAAGATGACAAAAAGTGTCTGACAATGTGCCACCCTTACAAGCAACAACTGCAATCAAGCACTTGTGATAACTTGCAATGAGTCTCTTACAGCTCTGTGGAATTCTGAGGATCTCAATAATCTCAGTTATGGATTTCACTTTTTCCACACAGGGCATGTAGGTATATATGAAATATATGCCTTATGCAAAAAATAATAAAAAAATCTCTGTCTATGGATATATATACTGTATGCAAAGTGTGTGTACGAGATATATTAGTTTATAAATATAAACTATAAAACAGTTGAATAATAAAAACAAAATTATTATCTGACGTAATGGACTATTAAGTCCAGTTTTTATATTTTTTATATTATTTTTTATATTTATATTTATATATTTTTATGTAAATACGATGGTGATCATGTCCAGGTCCTTTAATGACCCAATCACTTACCTGAATTGCACTGTCATTAGATTATTATCCATTTTGCACATCTTAATCTTACTTTTTAATTATTCATTTGTGTGTGTGTGCGCAGTGAGAGGTCATCTAACCACAGTCAAATGTGTAAGCATGCTTGGCCAATAAAGCGGATTCTGATTCTAAATGGAAAGACTGAAAATAATGCATAATGCTAAAAAATACGCAAAGAAAGCCTATTAAAAAAAATTCGACCAGCCAGCTCCCAAAGCAGCCATTATTTACTGCTTGCAAATTTAGACATCTGACAGCAAGAAATGTTGGCATTACGTCCACACTGGAGGTACTGCTTATGTTTACTCCTCGTATTTGACAATCCCTCGTTAAAACAAACATGAGTAATAATCAAGCGCGGCTTTATTTAGTTATTTTTTGTGATTCCCGAAACACAAACACCAGCAGGGTGACATATTTATTTAACCAAAAGACTGTCGAGGATGGCGCACAGTTTTGAGATCTTTGATATTTAATAACTAATGTTAAGTCAATGCATAAGAGTGAAAGACACAAGAAAGACACGTAGACTGTACATAATGTATAATCAACGACTGAATTTGTCATTAGGATTATTGCATTGGTAAAGATAAATTGTGAATATTTTGCAAAATAGGGGATGGACAGATGGACAGACTACAAAGTACAACAAATTAAAACACTGTTGCAAAGTAATTCATTTCCCGGGTATTTTTGAATTATGTATGTGAGTAAAGTTTTGTGTTGCTCCAAAGTATTCAAAATTATTATTATCATTTATTGACCCTCAACACATTTTAGAAATGAAATTAAAGGAGAAAAAAATAGAGCCAAAAAAGGCCAAATGTGAAATGAAGAAGCAAAAATGTTGATACTAATAACTCACAAAACAAAGCTTTGTATTAAAATAAGCATAGAATATGCAAACTAGAAAATAAATAAAATATCAGCGTTAATTTGGCAAAAATAATACACTTCAGATAACTAATCCATCCGTTTTCTATGCCGCTTTGTCCTCACTTTGTCCTCACAAGGTCGCGGGTATGCTGGAGCCTATCCCAAAGGTTTTCAGGTGAGAGGTGGGAGTCAATTGGAAAGCACATATCGACAAAAAAAAACCCATTCACACTCTTTTTCAATGTCAAATAATGAAAACAATGAATTCATCTACTGTACATTTTAATGGTGGCTTCATGGTGCCTGGTGCAAAAATTCAATCCGATCGGCTGGCAATTTCTTTCCAGGACAAAGCTTTTTTCAATTTGTGTGTCTTGACAAAGACAAATCTGCCGACTGCCTCTAAAACTGTCTCTACTGTAAATATGTCGTTTTTCTTCTCCTCCTATGCTTATTTCTACCATAAGTTTAGGCCAATGTATAATGTATATTTTGTATGTTTCAGATATCCTTGGAAAGGCCATTGGTGTACACCAAGGTGTATCAGGTGATGATAGGAGATATAAAGCATAAAAAGTAACGTCTAAAATAAATGATTATTTTTCCTATGTATGGAAACATATGGCCCACACGTACGTCTTTTTTTTGTGGGGGTGCTTATTTTTCTTCATAACAGAGAATGATGTTAGGCCAGGGTCAAATTCCTGGAGGGGTGACACACAAGGAGAAAAAAGTTGAATTGCTTGGACCTTGACTGTATCTGCACACCCTTGAATACAATTCTTCATATTATTTTTATTAGCAGAAAAATATACTTTGGGGCAACGTTAAAAAAAAAATGCGGAAATAGCAGCATATGTGGTACGATCCATTGGAGACGACTCAGAAAGTATAAACTGCTAGTCAATAGATATAGCCTGAGAATACAAGAGAATATTCACAGGCAAAATAAACAGACAAATAGCAAATACTTGTATCCATCTATGTAATAATAGCAGTAAAAATAGCCTTTGAGGTAGCAGTGGTATCAAAGATTCTGCTGTAAATGACAAGGGTTTGCTTACGAGATGAATGAGAGTTTTATCATCAAGTGGATTTTATGGATATTTCCATGTATCCCGGTATCAGGTACCATGGAGACAGGAATCTGTCAAATTCTGAGCCTGGTGATGTCATAAAATGCACAAATTTGCCAATCACAAACTTGATGTTTTGTCTAATTTTCAGTGTGCCTTTATCGCTAACCATTTTCAAGCCACAACCTTTTGAAATAGTCATGTCAAATTTATTTTTAAAACTCTTGTGCCTGTCAAAAGTATAGCAACAACAACAAAAAAAGAAGAGAATCGCTTTGGTTACATTTTTTTTTTGATAGTTAGGTAGTTTTTTGATACTGTTTACTTTTTTATACACAAAAAAACACAACTTCTTACTTGACTTATTTGCCACTTTACTCGTTCTCTTTGAAGTTATGATACTTTGTGGTAAAAGTCTGATCATTCCCTGGTGAGCTTGGGTATATCATCCTCCATCTTGGCAGTCAGATTCATAAAAATGTGAAATGTGAGATGTAGGAAATGAAGGACAAGGAGACATCTGAAGAGGGATACGTGTAAGAAAGAGAGGACAGAGGGCCAAATGTGTAACCTGTGACGACAGCCAGGAGGAAAGCAATTTGCCATGCTGTCGTTCTCTTGATCCGCCATCCATTCTTGTTACTTTCTAAACTCCGCCTTTGTGCTTTTTCTTCATTTGTCATCAATTTGTGGTTTCCGTTGAAATGTGCAATCCTCAGTGACTTGGGACACGATCCCCTTTGTAAATAATGATCATTGAAGTCTTCTTAACCCGGTTAAGCTTTTTTTTTTTTTTTTTTGCAGGGCGTACATGAATACCTTTCTCAGTCAAAGGAGAGCAGTTAGACCACATGACAATGTTTCAATTACACGGTGGATTCAATTGCATGGACCCTGCTCCACTTTCATGGAGTTCTTTATTGGGACGGCACCAACTAGCCGCCTTTTTGGGGGGAATCACCCACAGTTTCATCTATAATTAGGATATTTTGGAATTGTAACAACAAAGAGATTGTTTTTGTGACAAAATCCTAATCATTTTGTAAGTATTTTTTGGAATCCAAAAAATAATGCAATAGTAGTCATTTATTCCCAACAGTCTATTATCTATGTTTAGTAGCGTCTTTTCAGGGTGCTTTTCTTCCAGTAGCTGATAATGGTTTTTTTCCAGATTTCAGCGTCTACTGTATGTGTTTCCATATCAATGTAATCCATGTAGGGCCTTTAGCATCAGGAGTTCTGGTCCATGTCACATCCACGCATACAGGGGACAGGAATTCTGGGCCCAAGAAAGAAAATCATATTGGGCCCCCGTAGATGCATATTATGAAGTAATACACCATGTATTTTTATTCTAATACTCGGCAACATTGTATCTTTTGGGCTGCTAAGAAGTACCGTCACCAAGAAGTACCGTGCTAAATGCAGGGCCAAACCATTTCATCTAGATATGGGGGGCAGCTGGTCAATGTGCAGGTTTACTTTTTGGTCAATATAAAAGTAAAACAACCTTTAAGATGCATCAGTAATTTATTGTGTAACTTTTTAAACAGGAAAAAAAATCATTGTTATTAAATGTTATGTGTTTGTGTGGAAATCCGTAGCAAAGTAAGAACAATTAAATGCCAAGGAAAGTCAACGGCAAAATAAAAGTGACTCAAACTTACTTTTATCGAACTTTCGAGTCACTTTGAACGTTTACAGTGTGTACTCGAGTACACACTGTAAACGTTTTCTTCCCAACATTGAGTCGTTGGAATGAAAGTGGATTGTAAAGCTGGCATTTTATTGGTTGAGCGGGATATTGAAACGGTTACTTTAGGCACGCGATATGGCAACAGTTCGGCATGTGTTGGCATCACATGGAAGACTCCATTAGTGAAATGGAGGAGCAGTTGTCGTAATGGTTGGTGTCCTACGCCGAGCCATCTGACAGCTGCAGTTTTTAAAAAATGGCTTCGAGGGTGGGCATCTAAAATGTCCCCCCACGGTGGTCTTCATCCAAACAATTAGGATAAAGTACGGTGAGAGCACTTTACTTTCCATACGTGGTTTTATAACTTTGCCGATGAAGTCTGATTGCACCAGCTAATTTGTCTGGCAAATTAGCTTTAGCATGTCTCGCAGCGTGATTCAACAATTACAACAATTGGAGGCAAATTGTTTTTTGCATTTGGGCGTCTGGCGCCATGATGAATGGCTAGTCTCAAAATGGGTAAGCGCCATTTAGCCATCAAATTAAATGGTTTTTAATCAGTTGGTGTTTTTAATAGTGGCTATGTGTGGCATCAGTTGTGCTCAACGCCGACCAGGGAAGGGGACAAATATGGTCGACTTGTAATTGAAATGGCTGTGATACCTCGGTTAAATCGTCTTATTATGATGCTGTTATTTTTGGCTCGCACTCTTGCTCAGCTTGCTCGGATCATGTTTATTTATTTATTTGCTCGAGGGACCTTCGGATTGGTGCTTGTTTTACGGTCGTATATTTGTCAAAGAAGTTGTTGAAGATAGTTTGTGCTACGATGTGCGCGAGTGCGCACAAGCTAAACACTAACACTTGACAAAAAAAGTTATAAATGTTCTTTTACCATACAAATTCCTAACAACATAATTTGGCTTTTGCTTAACCATCATCTTAATGTACTCATTTGTTTTGTTACTACGTCCAAATATTTGCGAATATCAGCAAAAAAAATTTACCTAATGTCTTAAATATTTTCACGCTTGACATAACCTTTAAAAAAATTATGTGATAAATCATTTTTCTTATTATTATTTTTAGTGTAATATTCAACCTCTTCTTTCCTTTTCCCCAATTTTTGATGTTTTTTCCCTTCTTTAATGGTATTTTTAAAAAGGCCAGTAATACCATTAAAGGCCTACTTACACTGACTCAAACGATACTGCTGGACGACATTCCTATACTGTTGTCCTCTTTTGTGGCCCAGTTCAACAACGGCCATGGCCTGGTATGGCATCCAAAAGGACCGTGCTCATATCGCCTTTCATGGCCTTGTGCGCACACACACACACACACACACACACACACACACACACACACAGACTCCCTTACCTATCGTAAAAGATAATAAACAAAGTGCAGACAATGATTGTTCTCCAGGATGAGTGGCGCCTCTGGCAGTGTCCAAGTGTGTGCGTACGCTGATATATTATGGCTTACTTATGGTCATTAAAATTAATGACAAAGGGCTGATGAAGTAAAAAGAAATGTTTGTAGATATGAAAGCACGAGTGTCACAATCTATGTTGGGGTGTACACAAAATGAGCTCGAACAAAATGAGTGAATCAATCAGGACTAGACTAGACTAGACCCCTTAGTGTGAACCCTTGGACCCCGTACTGGATGCGCCTCTGAATCTTAAGTCTTTAAGTCATTTTGGACAAATGTTTACAAGATGCCTATTTTGTTCCACCATGATTATTCCCTAGTGCACCAAATAAGGCCCACAAAGGAGGCATGAATGGACGAAACTGGATAATTCCCCACAAAACAACAAATCCCCAAACAAGCAAGTCTAGAGTTAATAAATGATGATAATGCGATAACATAACTGGCGACAATACCATTTGGAGAACAAATGAACAAAGTAGAGTTCCAAGTATGAAAGTTGGACTAACAAACGTAGTTAAATGAACTGGACTCGTCTCAGCACGTCTGCCGTCACTCATTATTTGACCTGCGTATGAGTCCAAGTGATCCTTCCTGAGGTGTGATATTAGATTGGAAGTATTAGAGGAAGTCATCTTAGTCACCCTTGCCTTTGCTTTACACTCATCGCAAATTGCAAATTTTCCAATCCAGAGGCGAAGCTTGGAATATAATTCTGGACTCTGGATATAGTGAGCTAGCGTGGAAGACGTCTTCACCTCGAGCTCGGATATCAGCCAAAGTCTGATATGACTTGATGTCTCATTTTATCAGTCAGACAATATTATCGGACATCTGTGATTGTTGTGCATTGTTGTCTGCATGTAAATCTCCAATTATTCTCTATAAATGTACACTGGGGGTCTCCGGAACAAATGTATTGAATTGACATTATTTCCAATATTCATAGCAAAAATGGAGGTACCACTGTATGACATGCACTCAGCATTTCTGAAGAAGTGGAGGTTTAGAAAAGTTTTCCCAATCTTTACAACCTTGAAGTGATGCGTTACAATCATGCAATCAACGATTTGATTATTTTTCCAAATTCAAGCACTTCCTGAATCTGTTGGTTCTGTAAGGACCGTACGACTCAACATCTAAACCCAAATTTTTACCAACAATACGAACAAACTGAATCTCAGCCTGGGCTGCACGGCGGACGAGTGGTTAGCGTGCAACCTCACGGCGAGGAGACCTGAGTTCGGTTCCACCCTCGGCCATCTCTGTGTGGAGTTTGCATGTTCTCCCCGTGCATGCGTGGGTTTTCTCCGGGTACTCCGGTTTCCTCCCACATTCCAAAAACATGCTAGGTTAATTAGCCACTCCAAATTGTCCATAGGTATGAATGTGAGTGTGAATGGTTGTTTGTCTAAATGTGCCCTGTGATTGGCTGGCCACCAGTCCAGGGTGTACCCCGCCTCTCGGTCAAATACAGCTGGGATAGGCTCCAGCACTCCAGCGACCCTCGCAGTAGAAAATGAATGAATGAATCTCAGCCTGAGATCTTGTGGATTGTGGGATGTCCTCCTGCTGTTGTCCGGTATAAACCAGTTTTAGTCAGTAATAGTCCCATTGTGGAAGTGGTAAAAGAATAATATATATTTAATATACAAAGTGCCATAGGTAATAACTCCATACCTGCGTCAATTACTCTAGGTCACTCTTGTCTTCGTTGTTTGACTTTGATTCGCTCAATTTTTGTCGACTCTTGTCTGTCCCCTCTTAAACCAACCAATGTTGTTACTGTTGTGAAATTGTCAATTGTTCCTCCCCTGTTGCTCGTACACACACATTTATAAATGTTTCAAATCAGCAGCTGGTCTCACTGGTCGACAAGAATGCCCAACAACAACAAATATTCGGTTGTGATCGTAAAATACCACAGCAGTATTTCAAGAAGGTTCTCGTATAGTTCCCCCAACAGTACGCCTGGCCTGCACCAACCCGGGTAATCTATTTATCGTAATGCACTCAAAACGTACAATTACATTTGTGCAACTTTGTTACTCAAACCTCTGGATGTTCCTGCCGTTGCAGGGGTGAATACTGCAATATAAAATCTCAAATACAACACAAGTGTAGCAGTGCTCTTATTTGAGGCTGCATTTGGTTTGTCGGTGGATTTTTTCATCATATACAGTAGTTGCTTATTTTTCTTTCAATGATCAAATGCTAGGGCAATAGTATTTTGTTGTGTACTTTATTCATAGCTACAATAGATATCAATATGACCGTGCCAACAATATTAACAACACAACAGCCCCCAGGATATTTAAGTATAAAGTGGAAGGACACGGAAAAGTCATCACGCTAGTATTGATCCGACACTGATGGACACTGGGATCAATCCACGTCTTCACTTGTACGGAAACGCGTCTGTCCTCAGTCGTGCGATATTGATGACGGCGCTTTCAGAAAACAATTTTAAACTAAGAAATGCAAGGTTTTACTTTGAAAACCAAAAAAAACAACAAGGCATTGCATGGTTTATAAAACGGGGACAAAGTGTTTCAGGGGAATTTGCAATTTACAGACAGGCGCTACCAAGAGTTCCCCTTTGGAGGCCTGCTTCATTTCCCCAACAACACGAACGTCCCTTGGGAACGGCGATGCTGTGTTCATTTTTGAAGATTTATGACAGTGTATGTTTGGCTTGACATTTAAACTGAAGACATAATGTATGCTGAATAGTAGGCTGCATCAGTTCCTCTGTGCAAAGAAGTGGGCTGGAGTACGAGGACTTACCGCTGCTAAAAACTTCCAGAAGCATTTTCTGTGCGATGGATGTATGCTTTAAACATGCGGTTTTAAAGTACATTTTTATATAGAATGTATTTTACTTTGATTGATATAACCTATTTTGATACCAAATCAGTTTAATTTGAGTTAATAAAAACTCCAAAAGAAATGCATTCAAAGATGTGATGATATGGATTATTCCGTGGCCCTAAATGCACCACCACAGCATGACCTAAGTGAACCGGAGCAGCGTCTGCGATAAAGCAACAAATGCAAATATATCCAGGTTAGATTCTGTCATGTGTGGTTTTTTCCTCAGGACAAGATAGATATAATATAAAATACTATACTAATTCACGCCAAAGATGTGTTCATGTTACATTATTTAAATGTATTCCTTATTTCAAAATAGCTCAACTTGACACTTTTTGTGTAGACCGAATGTATTTTAGAACATAGAGTCATTGAAAATCATTGAAACAGTGACATTTATTGATCAAGACTGATATTAGCATCTTTGATTTGATTTGATTTTTTTTGTCGTTTTTTCGTTTGTGCAAAATGATTTTGACCAAACCAAAATTTGTTTGGAATTTTGGAGTGGTACGAATTCATGGGAAAGAAGTTATGCAATAATTAATTTTCTTAGTGCTAAATAACACATTTAACAGAGAACAACAAGAATAACTTTAGCTTCTAGCTTTTTACCTGAGTTGGACAATGGCAATCACAAAAGAAAGAAGCTTATTAAAAAAATAAGTGGTGATTTTTGATCTTTAATTTAAAATCATTGGCGACGGAGCAAGAAAAGGCTGGGAATAAGTATACTAACTACTAAAACTATTTTTTGATTCTCATGACAACGGAGACTATCTTATCTATTTGTAAATACAGGATGATGACAACCCTACAAATAGGTCCGATTTAACAAAAAGGATTTAGCACTTTTTTATATAAAATACATTTAGTGATAATAATTGCACCATATTAAAGCATTGAATGGCTTTAAAATAAACTTTAATGGCAAAAGACGAGCTTGGGAAAATGCTAGCTTACCTGACACGCTGCCATTTTGGGAAGCCAACCACTCCAAAACGTTTCCTCTCCATCAGCTCGGGCCACCATGAGTTCAGGTGCATCATGGCTTCTTACGGGTAAGTTTGATGAGCAGGACGTCTTGTTTTGACGCATCTGAAGAGATCATGTGAGGGCAAAGTCCTGGTTCTTGTCAACATGAAAGAAACATTCCTGCTTTCCAGGCTCGTCCATACACTCCATGTGTTCCACAGCTTTACCCCCCGCACAACACAGCCAGTGTATTTCTGCCAAATGTTATTTCATGCCATAGGGCCTCTCCGCAGTCAGCCATTTTGTCTGACAGACGTATTTATGCGGTGCTTCTGGGGTCTGGTATTATTTCACGGCCTGTGCTCACCCAGCAGGGGGGACATTGTGCATCGGTCACTGAATGAAGTTTGAGGCATTGACCTCCTGTGGCCTGTAAATGTCTTCCTGTCCAACCTTGTTCCACGGCATCCTTTCTCCCACCAGGCAGCCATTTTGTGCCAAATGGAGGAGAAGAGCGGCTGAAGGTGCTGGTTGATTGTCATCGCACAGATCTGCTTCTTTCATTCTGTCAGGTCCCAAATGTGTTTCAAGGGACACGGGACCGCTATACCTTGAATGAAATCATTATGGACATGCATGCTGTCCAAAATTCTTCAATGGTATCAAAATCAGGAATAGGAAGAGGATTTACCTTCATCGTAACATCTCTTGCATTTCCACCAAACATGGACATTTTTGTCATGAATTTTTTGTACTTTTGGTACTTTAGTATTTTCTACTGTGACGCCATTGGCTGTGCTGTTATTACTGTATACTGCATACGGTGTTGCCGATTCGCTCTAAGCGATCAATAATGTTACATTTGTGTTTCTATTGAGAAACACGTTTACTATGAACAACGTAACATGCATGTAACATTACACATCTTGGACAGAAATTAGTAGTATTTCAGAAAAACAACATCACCAAAGTCTTCTATGTGACGTCGTAACAAAATGACATTCAATTCAAAGGGACTTTTGGGGCAGAAAATGTGGAATTCCCGGATAACTGGGAATTGCATGGATGTGAAAAATAGATAAAAATGGTTTGAATCAAACAATTAAAGGGATAGTTGGGATTTTTATGACATGGAGTTGTATGACATCCCCCATCAGCAGTGTAGTGCATCAACGGTAACTTGCCCCCCACGTCGATGGTCGGCGATGGGGACTGTAGTTCCAGTTAGTTAGTGTGGCCATTTAATTAAAGAATTGGGTTTTTCAAAACAATATGCGTTCAAAAGCGTCCATTTTTGTGTATGTGTTCCACAATGGATGCAGAGTGTGAGTGTTTTTTTTTTTCCAAGGAGACATTTTTGTTACATGCTTGTGTGGAATTTCGGGAAAAAATTTAATGAGCTCCACTGATTTAGTTTTCCAGTCCGATACCGAATCAAATATTGGCTGGTATCAGGTATACAGAATCAGATTTTTGTACAAATTACACCTAATATCGCTGGGACATTTGAAAGATCCATGTATTTCAGATCCTACAGAATACAAAACACCACAGTAAAGTATTGAGTTATTTTAAACTATGCAGTATAGAGTAAAACAGGAAAAACAGAAGACTAAATATGTCAGATATGTGAAAAGGATATTTTAAACAATTAAAAAAAAACGGTCTCACTTTAAAATAAGTATAAATACAGTAGTTGCAGAAGAGCTAATGAGGAACTAATGACAAATGCACATAAATTGAAAGTAGTTACTGAGGAACTAATGAAGAACTCATGAGGAACTAATGAGTCGTGGTTAGGGGCAGCTTGGTTTGTTCCTCATTAACGACTGTAATTATACATACCTGAGTTTGTGCTCCTGTTATATCCTTACGTATATCATATATCATTATCGCCAAATACTTGTAAAAATTGTACATTTTTATGTGGGCTACATGTGGATTTTTTGTGTTGTGCTTGTGTTGAGCATTTTGTGAAAGTAGTTTATGACAAATGACAAAATAAAAATAATAAATAGAAGAATTTGAATGTCGAAAAACGTATTGTAGGTGCCGATAACATACAAGAATACAACAACACCAACAATATCTCTTACTGACTTAGTTTCCACGAAGCTTCTGCCGAAGGGACGACGTAGCGGCATGGAACAGAATTAGACAGAGAGACACTAGTCATCCGAGGGGGGGGTCTAGCAGAGGTGGGATTCCCTGCCGATTCCGGGCACTGCCTACTGAGTTTCCCATGACCATTCATTTACTGAAAGGTCAGAAAGGTTTGTGAAAGGCTGGAGCGAACACACCACAAAGCACACGGAGAGAAAATTGTACAGTGCAACCGAGCTGACAGCTGACAGCTGACTTGTTCCTTGTGCAAAGGCCATTACCCAACATCTTTTGGCATGGACTTATTTTGCATTATATTCCAATCTAGCTGCTGTTTTATCGGAATTGTAGGTAAATATGTTCACGTGATTGTGTCCGGTCATCGAAACTACAGATTAATGGAGATAGCATGCGGCTTTTGTTGAATGTAAACATGCCTTCGGTCTTCCAGTTTCATTCAACTAAGACCTGTTGTTTCATTTACCTTGCAGGTGTTCTTGTTTGGATTCAACCACCCCACGGAGAAAAGATCATTTCTTTTCCAACTCTCAAAAAAACATTCATGGGCAAAGACAGTGGATGACTTATCAAGAGGCAAACACACTGGTAAGATTATATTTGGCATGAAAATATGATTCATTTTATCATTTGAAACTCTGCATGATTAAATCTTGAATAGACAGTCGCTGAGGCGTTGCTGTTTTCTGTTCATCATTTAGTCAGAAAAGACAGAATGATATGTTGTAACATCGCCAACGATACTAAAATAATACAAAAAATGGTATTTAACTCATTCAATCCCAGCCATTATTCAAAAGACGGCCCCTTCAGTACCGTCGGTTTTACATGATTTGGACTGATATTTCAAGGCACACAGAATATGGTGTTCCGTGGCTATAATAACATGGAACCTACCAAAAGAAAGATTAGATGCTCATTTTCCATCAGAAAAAATTGTTTGTTTCTACCTTTTTCCGTTCTTTAGTAATCAGAAGCAGAACATAGGTAAGTTTCAGGAAAATATCAGTTCCCGACTAGAAGCAAATTTCACTCTGACACAAATATTTTTTGACAGCTCAAATATCTAAGCGACTATAGCAACATAAACAACACAAAAAATTGGTTGTTTGACATCAAAATAAGAGTTTATTTACAAATCAAACACCATGAACTGTTTACAATTTTGCATGTTCTGCGCCCTACACTCATCCACTCTCTTTCACTTCCTCCTTCCTGTCATGTGTGTTTTTTCTGTCTCCATGATCTCTGCTGAGCTGTTATCAAATGCGTGGCGTCCATTTTTATGGCTTCAAATTGCTATGAAATTAAATCCATTAGTGGGGAGTAGCAACATTATCTTTTTTTTCCTCTTGCGCAAAAAAAAAAAAATGTAAAAGATGTATAAATACATTTGTTGGAATTGTGCGCTTGGGTTGATGAAAATGTATAACTATGTCTTTGTTATGAATGGGTTAATAGTAATGCATAGTTTACATAACCGCCAAGCTGTGTCACAAGGTTACGCCTTAAAACGCGTATCTATCCTTCTTTAATTCTAAAGTCAATGTCATCTTAATGTGGGCCCTTATTCGTTTATTTGAACCATTTCAAGTGAGCAAAAAAGAACATAGTATAACCAAACCAAAGTTTCTGAGAATTTGACAAGTAAAAGCAATGGTGGGTCGACAAAAAACACATAATTGGCACCAAGGAAGAACAACTAAACATAAGGGAAAAGATTATTTACGTTATTTGTCAACAATGACAGGAAGGTTTCCAACTGTCAGTCATGGATGTGGGTGGTAGACGCTCTCATGCTCTGGGGCTGCTTGGCTGCCACTGCTACTGGTACTGCTACTGGTACTGCCACTGGTACTGCTACTGGTACTGCTACTGGTACTGCTACTGGTACTGCCTCCAAATTAATCAAATCCCCCTCAGATCAACATCTACATGGCTGAAACCAGGACTGATTTTGGAATGTGTCCCAATAAAAGCAAACAATTTAAACGAACTCTACCACTTGTACAGGTACTCAATACTAATGTAGGACGAACAGATTGAACATGTGTACTTTTGACCACTTTTAAGAATGCGCTCGTGAAAAGATGTGAAAATGTACTTTGTATAATCATCTGACTCTGGAAGAAGAATGCTTCAAATAAATCATTAAGGGAACACAATGCATTTGACATTAATTCCTATGGTAAGTGTATGCAAGTGTATAGCCATCAATAATGAACATGATTCACTCCCTTTCACTTAAACTAATCAATATTTAAATTGTTGGGAGGTTTTTTTTTGAAAATTGAAGTGAAAATTGCTGCAGTTAATGGTGCTACTGTATATGAGTCTCAAATAGCCTACTAAGACACTATTTGGAGTAGTGTAGTGTAGTGTTTACTTGAGTAATGTAAATGATGTCACGTCTATACAGTCTTTTCACTGCTGCCAAGGGACAGCCTCTGCGATTGCTCACTATTGTAAATATTGAATATGGCCTTGCTTTGGAGGAAGTCGTCACCAACTACCTGGAGTCATTGTAGTAAAAGGAAAGGAAGTGAATTAGCTTTGTGACGTGTGAACATACATCGGTATTGGTCACAATTTGAAATCATCTTGACATGATTGATTGATTGATCCTTCCAGCTCTACTAATCTTTGCTTATACCCGATTGGAGGTCCAGCTCTCATGAGAAATGAAAACAGTACAATGACCACAATCATTAATACAGTCTATTAATCAATCATAATTCCTTCTTGAATGTCCGACAGTAACCAAAACGGATGCTAACCAAATACATTTTGAAGATGGACGCCATATTGTACTCTAACTGGAAAAGGTAAAAAATTGTGATACACCAGAAAGTGTAAGGGACACGTTAACCACGTATGTAATCATGAGTGTATTGGGGTTGACTGGTTGAAGAACAGACAGTGATAACGGAATTTTCACAAAGTAGGAATTCTTATTTTTAAATCAAATATTTTCCGAGTTGAGCAAAAAATGTTGCCAACATTATGACTTAAACTTTTGATCAAGTGATGAACAGCCTATTTCCCGTCAGTGCTTGTTTGTAATGAATGTATCAATAAAATATTTTACTAGCAAGGACTAGTAGATTGCCATACCAAGGTTGGCGGTCTGTCCTATTTATTTACTAGTACTTGTATTTTGGGTGTATTCGGTGGTTGTACATGGTGTGCATACATGTGCATTTTAGAACCCCCTGTGGTGCTTATTTGCCATCTCCATGACAGAGCATACAGCTGCATCTCAAGACAAACTAGGCCAACAACAGCTCTATGGAGGTCGGACTACTGGCGTTTGTCAGCCATTATCCGTACCTCTCAGGACTTTTCATGTTGGAAACTCTCAGGAGTGAATATCCTGGGTTTTTTTCTTGACCCATGTTTTCTTTGTTTTCTTTTCCCTATTTGTTCCTCAACAAGACCAAATTGTGTCAACTATTACTGAACTTGAGTGTTTATTTTAAGGGTATAATGTTAATTCATCATCAGATTTTTTTGGTATGGAACATTGGTTTTGGTAAAGATACACATTGAAGGACCGGATCATGACAGGCTTCTACTCGGTAGAATGCCAAGCAGCTTAAGCTTGTGGTTTATTAACACAAACATGATGTTAGCATGATGTAGCGTTCAAGAATTGTAAGTAGCATCCCAAACTAAACTAGGCCAAAACAAAGCTTTAGAGACTCACGGCTGACATTTGGCATTTACAGCAATTCTCCAAAGATTTCCTTTCCTTTCTTCGGGTATCCGTGTTCCCTTACACGTTTGACTTTGCTAGACTTGCTTGTTTCAAAAGAGCCCAACTGCAGATGAATGATTTCACTCCATTCACTGATCTTACATTTCCTACAAATCTATATTGTCAACAGTCATGTCCCTCCGCGATACGCACAACACAATACATTTGTTGGAGAAATGGCGTGTGAATTCTGAAGTGTGGAAGCTGAACTGAAATGCTAGACAGGAAATACAGGGGTATGAAAAAGTTTGGGCACCCCTGATCATTTTCAAGATTTTTCTTTATAAATCACTGCTTGTCGGGATCAGCCATTTCAGTTAAATATATCATACAGCTTCGTTTATCGGACTTACAGAAAGTACTGGTCACACGCCCAATCGCATCAAAATTCAACCCAATCAATATCACACATTCCACACTTAGGTACACACATAGTGACGCTACATGGGAGAAAAGGATCAGTGTCAGGTTGTCTGAAGCTGAAGAGAAATGCTGTACGCAGCAGGAAGGAATTATTAGCCTGAAGGTTTTAATGCTGGAATACTTGGAATGGGTTAAGGTTCAGAAATGTAGAAAAATCATTCATTTCAATGTGTGATGTTTGTTTTTGGAATATGAAAAGCAGATAGCCTTCATATGTTGAATGTGCCGGATGCTGGTTGTTAGAGTGGTCATCAGTTGGAAGTCATGTGGAAGAAATAAGTATTCTATCAAAGAACCCCCCCCCCCCCCAGATGGATGACTTTATTGTCCTTCCGGGAGTCTTGATGCTCTTCATCACAGGAACCCTTCTTTTCCCTCCACGGCGCCTCCATCAGAGACCCGACTTCACCTTTTCCAGCAACATAGTCATCGGTGTCATCGCCCTTTTGCGTCTGTGCCCCTGTCCCTCTCATCTTTTCTGGGCGGTGTCTATCAGCGTGACATTCCATTAGACCACCAGTAACCATGACAAGCCAACCGCGCATTTTCAACTTCACGATTACAGATCTGTGAGCCTCGCTCATGCGCGCCTAAATGACTTTTTAGTCTCTTGGTGGAGTCGTACTCTGACTTTTGGATATAGAGATGTTTAACAACGTGTGATGCAGGAAAGACAAGGATGAAGTTGGAAAAGGAACAGTCATTAAATGTCTACTAGAAACAGATAGATTGTCTTATCATAGATAGAACATAGAACATATTGTCTTATACCCTAATTGGGCCTTTTTCCCATTTCCCCTTCCCGGTGTGACTCATTTAGGTCTCAGGTGTGAATGGGAAGCAGGTGTGTTAAATCCTGGTCACTGGAAGTTCAACATGGCACCTCGTTGCCAAGAACGCTTTGAGGATGTGGATAAAGAATTGTTGCTCGACATAAAGATGTTGTATACTATAAGAACATTCCGAACACCCCGAAACTTAGGTGCAGCATGTGGTAAACGACTATAAATATGCAGTACTTTAACAGGTATATAGAGTACTTCCCACGGTTCACCAAAGAAGTTGAGTGCAGGTGATCAGCCGTTGAGTACTGCCAGCATTGCTGCAGAATTTGAAGGGATGGGGCGGGGGGGGTCAGTCTGTCAGTGCCCAAACCATACGGTGCACTCTGCATCAAATTGGTCCGCAGAAGGAGGAAGCCTCTTGGAAAGATGATCCCGCCAACAGTTTACTGAAGACAATCTGGTTAAGGACATGGATTAGTGGAACCATGTCCTGTAGCCTGATGAGACAAAGATAAACCCTTTTGGTCCACGTGGTGTCAAGACTGTATCGTGACAAATTTGCCAATAAATTCCAATTCCCAAATCCAAAATAACACCACCATATTTATTTTCAAACACGAATCAACGTTACCTATCCCGGTTCTTGGGACACACTTAACAGCGGTGTTGCTCACTCCACTCACCAAACAACGGATCCTGCAAGAATTGTTTTCTCAGCAGGTGAATGGCTGTGTTCGGTACGTTGGTTTGACTCTCAAAGCGTACAATAGGACTTAAAACCAACAGTGGCCTTTTGCTTCAAACTGTGTCCCCCGCTGAACACTCACCCAGCCTCCCGGGTATGCTAGGGGACACGACTCTAAATCACTAACTAATTCCTCCTTGTCCAGCTCAATGGTTAGCGCTCTCGACATTCATTCAGGGGCCCCCGGTTCAAGCCCAGGGGCCGAGGGTACAAGGTTTATTTGGCTGATCTTGGTATGAAAGTAAAGAGATTTTGATGGTTACCGTGGATGTAAAAATGGTTCCTGGATAAGATTCAACGAAGCCGCTTGTCCAGTGACGTTTGACGTTTAGCGGTAGAGGAATTTCAGTCCTTGTGGTTAGAATTGTCTCCTGTTTTTCCAAAACTGGTTTGGTTGAGTTTCAGCTGAACTTGGTCTATTTATGTGGCTGTATAGCGTGTGTATATTGATACAAGTGTCCCATAGCAGTTACCATCGCAACACAAATGCAACCCAGCTGCCCCCTGGACTGGGGTCCGACCCTTTTAAAAGGTTAATGTTGCATTAGTGGAAAAAAAGAAGCTAGTAGGTGCAGAATTTACAAAATTGGCTTGGACTGTCACGCTGAAGTAAATGTTTTGATGATTTTGTTTAAATGATATTTATTTTGTTGGTAAATGCATTGAACTGGGTCACAGGTCTTGTTTTTGTTTCATTCCAACATAGCAAGCAAGAGAATGTCCTAATGAGATTCAGTCGACAAGATAAGCTGAATTTATTCAATTTCTGTCCCAGGCTGAGAAAGTTTAAAGAGCCGCCTCAGTAGGGGATTTTCAAATAGCCCCCTCCTGTGATTCTTCAAATACAGCATCTGTCCAAAGGCTTGGCTTGGGATTCAAACTATTAAACACAGGATGGCTCACTATGCTACTGAAATATTCAAGGCAATTCTTTATTGTCAACTGCATTTAATGATGGGTCAAGACCAGAAAATAGGTCAGGGTTTTTTTGCTCCTTAGACTTTTTCTTCCCTATCCTCAGTCCCGGAAAAGCAGCAGAGATACGTGTGTGTGTGTGTGTGTGTGTGTGCGTGTGTGTGTGTGTGTGTGTGTGTGTGCCCCATGCAAAACAAATGAAATCAACTTCATGTTGAAAAATAAAAGATGAAGTTGAAAGTAGTTCAATTGAAACTGTAGGAATGGAGCAGTACGCCATAATCATAGTTGGGTACTTTTCTCGGCTTCAAGGTCACCATTTGGATCATTTAGGGCACAGAAAGAGAACAACATTCAACCATCCATTTTCTACTGAACGTGTCCTCATTAGGGTCACGGTTGAGCTGGAGCCTCGGATGACTTCGGGGGAGAGGCGGGTACATGTGATCAGCAGCCAATCACAGGACACATGCAACCATTCATGCTCACATTTATACAATCCACCATTCTCCAGAAAAGTGATGATAATAATACATATGGATATGGAATGGATGGTATCATAACCATTCAGTCATTCATTTTCTACTGCTTATCCTCACAATTGGATGGGTCACGAGAGGCGGGGTCCACCCTGGACTGGTGGCCAGCCAATCACAGGGCACATATAGACAAACAACCATTCACACTCACATTCATACCTATGGACAATTTGGAGAAAACCCACGCATGCACGGGAAGAACATGCAAACTCCACACAGAGATGGCCGAGGGTGGAATTGAACTGGGGTCTCCTAGCTGTGAGGCCTGCGTGCTAACCACTCAACCACCGTGCAGCCTGGTATCACAACCATAGAACTCCAAATTGTTGGTTGCTTCTCTGAGACCGTATGGACATTAACGTGTATACGAGACAGCCGTAAGTGACAGCCAGGAATTATTTTTGTTATTTTATTCAGTCAGGAAAAAAAAATGACAACATTTTCCATGCAGTTGAATTCATAATTGTGAAAGATTTGGACAATCTGTCATTTTACACCACTATTGGTAACATACGCTATGGTGCTCTTTCTTGTTTGCTTTATAAAAAAATATAATTTGGAGCGAGCCGCACACAAGCCCTTAAACAAATAACATCTTCAATATGACTGCCAATATTTCTGATGAATAGCTTGATTCACAACGCGAGATGGAGATGAAACTACTGCAGTGGAGGATCATGGGGGGTTTGGTCCTCCAGAGTGTGGTGGTTAACTTGGCTGACAACCCAGCAGGCCTCAGAACTTGCGGTTTTAGAGGATAGGCAGCGAGCTGAGATTGCTCTTTGTTCAGTCCCACACCGGAGCAAGGCTTTCTGGGGAGGAAACACAAAGAACAGCGAGTAGGAGGATGGAGAGGCTTTATGAGGTCTCATAGTGTAGAACGCTTGGTCCATTGTGTGTGTCCAAATATGTTGCCTTGCAAGATAGAGACCAACTTCATTGTATATAATTTGTTCATTTGGACCACCAATGGACGTTGTCCTTCATAAATCACAATTGAACATTTCTCCCGATGGGGATAAAGCAGACAAAATGTCTTCTCCGTGGTTGCAGCCAATAGTAGAAGCGTTGCTACGAATGCGTTCAGCATGTCGCCAAGTATGCCAGTCACGGTTAGCAATGGTTCAGTAGTACGTAGTTTCAACTTGTTGGAGCTGTCACAGATTTAGGAAAGCCTTTTTTAACAAGGCAGATGTACAGTCCACTGATCTGCAGCTATTGTCATGTTTTGTCTTACAGATCACTGGCACCTTTGTTTGATTGACATCGACACAGTCATTTCACTCTGCTTCCCTAAGATGCAGACTAGGATGAAAAGACAACGTTAACTAAATGCTAATATATGTCATTTTATGCCATTTCAAGTAACATGATGCGGCGGAATACACCTGTTTTTCTTCAATACTGCTGATTAATGTCAACAATGTGTGATGTTACATACAGTATGTGTATCTTTGTGCATGGTAAATACTGTATATTCCTTATTTGACCTTGGCTAACATTCTTCAGTTACACCGACATGTGTTTATTATTATTGAACAATTACCATAGCAACACAGACACCCCCTGAACCGCAGTCTTGCTATTGGCCCTTTGAGTTTTGGACAAAAACGCTTCTTGTTTTCATCACATTTGACTTAGTTCCACAGTACAGAACAAAAGTTTGGACACACACAACACAACTGGTGGTCCCAAACTTGTTAATAAGGCAAGGAATTCCAATAAGTAAACAATTGTGTCCTCTAGTGGGGGGCATGACAGGTCAACAGGTTATTACATAATCAACTGTAGGTGTGGCATATCTTAAATAATATACATACATATCAATTACACATCATCATTCGTTTTAGCACAACATATTAGCATGTTAAAACATCTGATAGACATTTTTATCCAGTCTGGTCTTGTCAATGAAAGCTCACTCACTACTTTAGTCATCCAGTAGCCATCTTTGGCTGGTCACCATCTGGTTTTCATCATGAAAAAAAAAGCTTAAATGTAATGATTTTGATTTTGTTGTTAACGGAAGCAACACCTCTGTGCCGGAGTCCAAAACTTGACTTTAAAAAGGTCCATTGTCTCCAAAAACACTGTGGGTGATCTTGGTTTTCCATTGTTTACTATAGATTGATTGACATGACAGTTAAAAGAATCTGAGTCCAAGAGCAGGAGTGTCGGGTAGGAGTGAATTTTTGTGGTAGATGTTACAATATCTTTACAATATCTGAATGAATGGGAAGGGAGGTCTTGGCTTCAAATCCATTCAACATGTTTGGAGGCAGACAAGTGTGAACCCTGGTGAGGTTGGGTACATAATCCTCCATCTTGGCAGTCAAATTCATTCCTTCCTTCTGCAGAGCATGATCGCACTCAGTGTGTACAAAAGACGGAAAGCGCAAGGCGCAGGGTGGGAGGCGGGGCTTACACACAAAGTTGAGAAGTGGAGCTCACTGCGGCCTCATTTTAGGTTTCTGCCCTGTATTACATCCGGAAATGTGTAAAGTCAGTGATTTTTACTTAAGAAAGTATCACAAATGATTGGAATCAAACAGACAATGCATTTATAATACAGTTCAATTGACACATTCATATTTTTTTGGTTAAAATTCATTAAAAAATGGTGAGGCTATGCCTCCCTTTACCGGACATCATGGTACTCTGCTATTCTGTCACTCTCTGGTCAAATCTGACCCACTATGGACAGAACCACAAATCAACTTGAAGTTAACGATACTACAAGACACATCAACAAAAACTTTTTTTGTAGAAATGACCACTGAGTGAAGCAGGCACGTTTTAGTAATAATAGTAATAACAAAAACACTTGACTTGATGGGTTGTCGACATAAATGATGTCCACTAAACTACCGCGGGTTCCACTGTATAAGAATGAACGGGAAGAAATAATACTCAAACTATAAAGACAACCTCTTTAGGCATGCAGAGATGTAAAACCCTAGAAGAGGCCAACATAGCCACCTAGCCAAGATCTGAAGTTCTGATAATGTCCTGTAATTCAAGGCGTTGTCAGTGGTCTTCTATCCTACATGTTACTGATGCCTAATTCATTGAAACAAGACTGGTGTGGCACGCACTCACTCTGCTAAGAAAACACATTCAAGAGCCCCTCAAGGCAAGTCTAGTCAAGTTCATCTGGCACTTAAAACATGACCATTAGTAAACTGATCTGTGAATGGGAATATACGTATGCATGACTGTGTGTGTATGTGAGAGAGAGGGGGGGGTTAAATGGGAAACTGCCTTGACACAACAGTTTCCCCAAGTGCTTTTAAAGCTATTTTCATAGCTGTATGGCTGCCATTCCTGTGTGTCAAACACTCCACCTTACCTCTTGAACATGCCACGGCAGACGCTGTTTCAGGGTATGCGTGTGAGTTAATTATACTGACAGACATTGCTGTCACAAGATAGAGTTACTCCCTCTAAAAGACAAAAAAACCCAAAACATTTCATATAAGCCATTTGAGCAGACTTTCAAAATAAAGAAGTTAATGAAAACAGCATGAACACACACTAGTGATGGTAAACTCCATTCCTTTTACTGACTCGAGTCAGGCCTCACAGCTAGGGGACCCGAGTTCAATTCCACCCTCGGCCATCTCTGTGTGGAGTTTGCATGTTCTCCCCGTGCATGCGTGGCTTTTCTCCGGGTACTCCGGTTTCCTCCAACACATTCCAAAAACATGCTAATCAATTAATTGGCCACTCCAAATTGTCCATAGGTATGAATGTGAGTGTGAATGGTTGTTTGTCTATATGTGCCCTGTGATTGGCTGGCCACCAGTCCAGGGTGTACCCCTCAACTTATTATGTGGATAAGAGACACCTATCACAGAAAGTCTCTTCCATTCAAAACTCCCCACCAATATGGGCAAGACCAAAGAGCCGTCAAAGGAAGGCAGGGACAAGACCGTAGCCCTGCACAAAACTGAAATGGCCCATTAACAAGAAGCCTAGTGAGAAACTATAGGTGAAATAATTCATAAATAGAAGAAATACAAGACCACAGTCAATCACCCCCTGACAAGGCTTAGGAGAATGGGATGTGGTCACATGAGACCCAAATGGAAATTTCTGGCATGAAGCCGACTGGACGAGTTTGGAGGCAGAGAAATTGTGAATATGAGTCCAACAACAGCATTCCGACTGTCAAGCGTGGAGGTGGGAACATGAAAATGAATGAAGTGAATGAGTTTTCATGAGTCAGTCACTGAAGTGAATTGAGTAAAAAAAAAAACCTCACCCGGAGACTCCCGTAGACATATAGACAAACAACCATTCACACTCACATTCATACCTATGGACAATTTGGAGTGGCCAATTAACCTAGCATGTTTTTGGAATGTGGGAGGAAACCGGAGTACCCGGAGAAAACCCACACATGCACGGGGAGAACATGCAAACCCCACACAGAGATGTTCTCCAAATCTAATAGTGGAATATTTCTAAGACACGATAGTCAAATGGAATGAAACCAAGGTGGCTGTGCCTTTGGTATTTGTTAGAGGCTAAATGAATGCCCTGGGAATACAATGACCTGGATGAATACGAATATTCACAGGCATTCTGAATGGACATATTCCTTCGCCTTCACTGCCAATTCTTTCTCGTGTGCTTTGATGTGTGACAAGAAATTAGCAAACAGCAGACAAAGAAAATGTAACGTTGAGAACAATTTTCAAAGAAAGCATTCAGCTTTTTCGTAAAAGTACCCCATTGCAGATGGATGCGAGGGAGTGATTTCGGAACTACCACGGAAGGTTGAGCAGAGCAAAGAGATTTTCAAGAAGCAGCATCTATTCTAAGAATGAAAAAAATATAAACAGGAAATTAGTCACGAAATGAAAGATTTTCCTCTCTCTGCAAAGACGGTCAAGGCCAGGACCACCACAATGGCAACAAACATCACCAGTAGGCGACTTGATGACATTAATTCAGCACAAGCATATTGAATCGCCTGTGACGACTCAAGCGACGGAAAGGACATTGAGCAGACAGCACTCATATGTACAGTATATAATGTAACTATGATGGGTTTTTTATGTTAACGGTGGCTATGTCCCGTTTTAATGTTATACCGTAACAATGTGGTTCGGCGTTTAAACTTGCCTAGACATCCACTTGTACGAGTCCAATTCTGTTCTTGTAAAATACAGTTGAAAAAGGTTTATAACTTTTGCGGTTCCAGACCATTTTCCTTCACAGGAAGATGAGGGGAAATGACTCGTTTGATGCTAAAGGCCGCCAACCCGTCATAGAGGAATGACAGAACTTAGAAGATCGTTGTGTTTGTATCGAGGGTTGGACCAAACTGCGAAAAGGACAGGCAGGAACAATTGGACACAGATTACTTCCACATTAACAGTAGCTTTAGGATATTTTTATGAATGCGCACACATTGCCAACGGATGTACATAAGAGCCCAACCCCGAGCCAAAGTCACACTCACGCTGACAGTGACACAGAGAAAGGTTTCGCTTGAATACACACCTGTCCTTACGCTCGATGGAACACAGCATCCAGACTGACCACAGGCCGTGCCCTCTGCGTGCATATGTGTGTTTTAACCCACTCCTGGGTATTCATGTACACAGGCAATTCCTCACAGGGTGAAAGTTCTGTATAACAACCTCAGCCAGGCTTTTTTCCCTTACTTCTCTTGTTCATTCACCCTTTTGACTTGTTTCCCCTCTCGCTCTCTCTCTTTTAGTTCCACTTTTCCTCAGGGTTTGCCCACTTTGTCCCAGAAGAGGAATACATTTGCATGATTTTACTTTGGAAATGTCCCCAGATGTGATGTGTCAGTGTGTCACTGTATCAGTTTGGGGGTGTCAACCTGTGAGTCAGTGTTTGTGTGTGGATACACTCGAGCACATGCACGGGCGGGGCATGGCTTTGTGTTCAACACGGAGTTGATCACGTCCAAGGGTGATACAGTGGAACCTGTTTATGTGGACGCCCCTCGGACCGGCTGACTCAAAGTCATTGCTTGCACATTTACATGCAACTTTGATGGAAGACACACCAAGAACGGGTGATAGTAAAAAGGTTTCTTTTTGCACCACTTGTGTATATATTTATATATATTTATTTGGATTCTTCTGCTAAGCTGCTGCGGTAATGAGCTTTCGTGCATGTGCAAATTTTCCTTCCGATTACACAAGATTACATAAAGAATTCAGGGTAGTACTGGGTAATACTGCCATGCTGTTATTCTGAAGATTACTTTACACTGAACAGGAAGTGACTATGTTCTATGTTGTGTAACTTTGTGTAAATGAAATGTGGAAATATTCATTAATCTGTGCTGTGCAAACTGAACTTGAAACTGAAAGCAGGAAAATGCAACAAACGGGAGCGCATACAAGCGTTTTCAAGAGTCAAAGTGCATGTTGAGTACTCTAGGTTTGTACATGTTGGCAAGGCTGCACTAAGAGGAAATTTATTATCGCAAGACTTTTAGGAATGAGAAATCTTGCCAGTCTTTAATCTCAAGAGAGGTACTGGGTAATACTGCCAAGCTGTTATTCTGAGGCTTACTTTACACTGAACAGGAAGTGACTATGTTCTATGTTGTGTAACTTGACTAAGACTTGATGAGTTGGTCCATGGTTTGTTGACACAAAGGGGGTCAACTTAAGTGGGTTTCACTCTTTAATTGGTTCAGAAGGTCCATCTCCAACTAAAAAATTGTATCTGAAACAAATGTTCTCGTAAGAAATAATGTAAATCCGATGGATCCATTCCAGAAATCCAAAAATGTTAAAAGAAAAAACATTTATGTAGTTTTACAATTATAGTTTGACATGCTTAAAATGATACAAAATACATATAAATGATGAATGAACACTTGAGGTTATTTTGCCGTCTTTGAAGACATGATTCTTGCCAAAGGGACGGACACAAACACCACCTTCCTCAATAACCCAAATCTGAGCCAAAGAACGCTGCAAGTGCCAGCATTTCATGAGGAATGTGACAATCACGATTGAATTGAATAAATAACTCAACTTGCTGCCACATCGTGTCTTTGGGAACAGTTCCTATTTCCATGTGGCAAGCTAATAGGATGCATTGTGGGTGCTATGTGATAATAATACATTAAAAACACGGTTGCACTGATGCAGTGTATTAACACAATGCTAATGCTAATTGCATGCTAATTGAAGAATGTACGCTAATAGAGACAGAATTTTGTCAAAAACTCAACGACAATAACCGAAAACTCATTAACCAGGGCCATACGCTAACCAAGGTTCCACTGTATGGGATTTTATTAGTAAACAATGTTCTTCGTCCCACACTTACTTGAAGTAAAAAAAATTGCCCATCATTCACAATTCTTATGTGAAACACAAACACATATTTCTTTCTTTTTTCTGTGCATTATACCATGAGAAAATTATTTAATTTCAGCTAGCTTACAATGCTCTCATTGAGATAACCTCTAACAAGGTTGCATCGTTTGACATACACGCTATGATCATGCATTACTACATACACTGATGACAACATGTAATAGTTGCAGTATCTACCGAAAGTGCACATTGATATATATATTATACACAAACTTATGCTAGTTCTGTCAACAACAACAGGAACTTAGGATGTCTGCTCTCAGCAGATAAATCACGTGTTCCAGCATCCAGAATCCTCTCTTCCGTCTGAGAATGACGCTGAGACGAGCCATTAGCGACGTACCGTGTTAGTTAGCGAGATAAAAATATTTCATATGGCTGTAGCTTGGTTAATATACAAGGCAGGTAGGTTGGCATGTTTTGTGTAAAAAATAGGTAGTTCCCATGATGCCCATTGATAGCTCATATAAACTTGTTCTCTCGTGCTAGAATGCAATTCTAAAAAAAAAAATGCTGTTCCCGTTTAATGCTTTGATTACTCTGGCGTCATCTCATCCCCAAAACATGCATTTTAGGCTAATTCAGTGCTTCTCAATTATTTTCTGTCTTGCACCCCCAAGGGACAGAAATTCTCCCCCATCCCTGATTTGAAACACCAGAGAAACTGATAATATCTATTCATTAATCCGTGCTGTGCAAACTGAACTTGAAACTGAAAGCAGGAAAATGCAACAAAACGGGAGAGCATACGTTAAGCGTTTTTAAGAATTAAAGTGCATGTTGAGTACTCGAAGTTTGTACATGTTGGCAGGGCTGCACTAAAAGGAAATTTATTATCGCAAGACTTTTAGGAATGAGAAATCTTACCAGGCTTTAATCTGGAGAGCTTGTGAGACGAGCACCTCTGGTGGATCCATACGTGGATATATTCACACTGCAGGGAATGATGCAGTTGGGATTTTGGATTCTTGTGGTTTTACGTAGATGTATAGCATATGTATAGTGGTAGTGACTCTCCATTATAATTCATTTGGATAATTAATTTGCAGTCAAGACAATCCTGAATACAGATAGTACAATTGTAAAAGTGGACAATGATAAGGTCGTAAAAATGTGTGGATGTCTGAGAAACAATCTGTAAAAAAAACAGTGTGCACAAGCTGCCCTGTAAATTATACTTTATTTGATTTGAAGAAACTGCAATTATTTTTCCCACCAGAAGGAAAATGCTCTCACTATTGTAAATGTTGGCTGCAATGATCAGACATCAAAGTAAAGCCCATATTTGCATACGAATAATTGCCTCAGTGGCTCAAGGTTTGGGCAATATTTATTCTTTCCCTTCACAAAGGAAATTGAACATACAGTACACTCATCCCTTGTTACATTGCGGTTCGAGCATTGCTCCCTCATTCTGCCATGGCTTTTCAAAACAACTCTATGGCTATTTAAGCAAACTGTACTTATTATTGGCCTAGATTAAGCATTTAAGCATGACAATTGCTATATGAATACACTATATGAGCTAAAATACGTATATGTAGTTATGTACGTATTCTACATAACAATAGCAGGTGTGTCACAAGACATGAGGAAAATATTCCATTACCAAATAAGGAATCCTATTTTGCGGGAATCGTCTTATCAGGTTCGGGTCTGGAACCAATTAAGGTAAACGAGAGGTTAAAAAGATGATTTATATTGTTAATATAACTTAAAATGATGTGTGAATGCTGAACTGAAATCGTGGATGGAAATGTGGAATTATGGGAAAAGAAATGTGGGGAAAATAGAATCAATTCAGTGGAAATGTTTTGGTTGGCGATTCTGAGAAAATCAGAAGTATTTAGAATCAGAATCAGAAATTGTTTATTGCAGGTATGATCAAACATACTAGGAAATTGTTTTGGTGAAGTATAGGTGCAGACACATCTATTAAAAAATTAAAAAAATGAAAATACAAAATATACAGAATATACAGTATAAATATATATACACAGTCTGTTTTTTCCGGAAGCACAGTCTGATGAATGTGGAAAATAGACATACAATACAGGTGTAATAGTAATACATCCCAGAGCCTTTACAATAAGAAAAGTAAGAAAAGGTGTCAGAGTAGGCAGTTGGACCCCCCTACCATACCCCCCCCCCCCCCATAGTAATTTTAAGCACATACCACGTTTTTCCTTGGCCTGTATTTAATTTCTTAAGCCACATTGTTTTGCTATTAGGACAAAAGTCCGGCAGGTGTACCTAATATTGTGGCTGTAGCTACACATGCTTTCCGGGTGTTGACCAAAGAGGACACCCGGAAGTGCCATTAAAGACGACACTCTTTCACCACGATGCTGTATCTCCACCTGGGAAGTCACGGCTGACCCAACCCACCATCCAAGCACGCACACGCACACGCACACGCACACGCACACACGCCACCGTCGCTGCGGCCCGGCTGGGACGTCAGGATTGGACGCAGCAGGGGATCCCCGGCAGTCCGTTTGTGCCTCGCTCGGCGTGTCATCATCTTCTTACCGGAGGAGGAGATGACATCGCGGCGTCTCCCGCTCGCAGAGAAAGTCGAAGAAGAAGAAGAAGAGGACGAAGAAGTCCTCCCTCGCACTTTATTTATTTGGCCGCACGCGCGCTCCTCGTCAGCAAAAGAGGACGAGCGAACAAAATGGTTGACCTTTAGAGCACTTTGTTATTTTATACTTTCCGACTTGTTGGAGGCTCTATCGTTGATGGTGATGACGATGATGGTGGCGCTCGTTCACAGTTGGACGTGATGAATCCATCACAAGGTCACACAGGCGGAGATGCAAACACCGTCTTTCTTTTTGAAGGCGTGTAGTCTTTTCTAACGACACTGTTGTCTTTGGATGGACGCAGCATTCTTTCAATTGCTCTCCTTTTTTACGTCATATTCACAATTAAAAGACACACGAGAGAAGACGGACAAAGGCAAAGACAAACCAACCGAGTGGAAGAAGAACTTTGTAGCTTTTTCCCACCCCCCATGTCGTCTTTCCTCCATCGAGGAGTCTGCTTGACGACGCGCACGAGGAACATCTCAGGTAAGTCAAAGTCAAAGTCCGACCAAATGACTTTATTCCGTCATCGGTCGGCGTTCAAGCAGCCAGACGTGTGCCAAAGAGAAACCAAAGTAAAGGAATAATGGCAATCGGAAGACTTAGTTGTTGCCGGAGTCTCCAACGTCTTCTTCATGCCGCCTTTTGCTGTTCATTTCAAAAGGCTGTCAAGGATGGACACGTGCAGGCACGAGTGCATATGGAAACAATAGGATGGACGTATAGTATAGTATAGTATAGTATAGTATAGTATAATATAGTATAGTAGTATAGCATTAATACATCCATCTTTTAAAGTCTTTATTTCATTTACAATGGATTTACATTTACATTTTGTGTTTATATATTTTTCAGTTTAAGATTATCCAATTTTAACCTGAAATAATGTGTATACAATTATACAAATTATGTATTAACATTTTTAGTCAATATATAATCTTAAATATTATATAAAATACATATTTGACATTTGATTTATTCCTGTTATCTATTTTGTTATTATTATTATGACATAATGTATGTATTAATATTCATTAGGGTTATTACTAATTATTAATAATGATAATCTACTAACAGTTTTTACACTTATTTGATTAGATTTTTAAAAATAATTTGGTATATGTATTTTTTTCTATTAAATTCCTTTTTGTCCAATACCTATATAGCTGTTTATATGTGTACGTATATTATGTACAGGGGGTCTGAAGTCTGGACACAGGCAAATATGCTCATGCTCTACAATTATATATTTTTCACATCTTATAAGTTCATAAATACATATACATCCATAATATACATACATATTTATATAATTATGTATTTTTTTATTACATTTTAATTGTTTTTAAATTTCATGTATTATTCACTGATATTTAGCAAGTAAATCTAAACTAAATTAATCTTTTTTATAATGAACGTATATATTGTACAGTGTGTCAAAACTTATACATAAATACATTTGTCAATATTTGGCGACCTGTCCAGGGTGTATGTCGTCCTCTTGCTGGGATAGGCTCCAGCAGACATGCGACCTTAGTGAGGAAAAGCGGTACAGAAAATGGTTGGACAGATGCACGGATCAATATCTGGACTTGGGTGTACACACACACACACACACACACACACACAGATGGACACACATCAAGTCAATTCAGTTTTAGTTCCAGAAAGCCCAAATTTGTGCATTTATTTGCAAAATACAGTCGTCATCTGTTTTTACGATGACTTACTGGTGTCCAAAGTGCGGCCTGGGGGCCATTGGTGCCCGCTGCTCGTTCTTTACTGGCCCTCGGCACATTCTAAAAGTACAATCAAATAAATACAACTGAAACATTTGAGAAAAGAGCAAGAATATGTGTAACAAAAGACTGTTGAAATGTTGAGACTAGTAATAATAAATAGAAAGGCCAATTAGTGTAGAAGTTAGAGTGAATCCTGAGGCTGAACTGAGACAGAAAATGTGAAATTATGGGAAAGTCGTGACTTTCCATAATGTGGAAATTGTTATCCTTAATGTTTTGATGCTGGAATGGTTTGTATGGGTTGAGAAATGTGGACATTTGAAAATGAATTGCTGAAGCTGAGCTGAAATGCTGTACTGGAAATGTGGAATTCTTGGATAATTGTGAATTGTTGGAATGTGTAGAAGAAATAGCCTGGATGTTTTGAATGAGCTGAATGTTTTGGTGTTGGAATGGTTTGAATCGGGTGAGAAATATGCGAGTGGTAAGAATTCTTAGGATTTGTGTTGCCGAAAATGTGGAATATTGGGAATTTTTGGGGTGTGTAAAGTCATCAGCTCGAATGTCCTAGATACGTTGAAGGCTCTGTGTACGTTGTTTCCATTCATTTTCAATGGGAATGTTGCTGCGGACAAAGTGGACTTAGAGAAAATTAGAGAATTATTTGAAATGGAATGCGTTTGATTCCTGAATGAGGTGAACCTTTTGATGTCGGAATGATTTGAATTTGAGAAATGTGAGAGTAGATCAGCGGTGGGTGAAAAAAAATGTCTGGCATAAAAACAAAATAATGTAGGTGCAGAATAACATATGTAGTAATATATCATTTATTATTGTGTGAATAACCTTCAGTCATTACACAATAAGTGTAACATAACTACTGCATATCTATTTAAATACACAGTATATACAGTATGCCTTGAAGCAGCCTTTATCTCACCAATTCTGTATTTCTATTCATTGCTATTGTACTTTTCTACCTACCTACCGACCTAACCTGAGCTTGAAGTATATAATCATTTAAAATCTCACACACACACACACACACACACACACACACACGCCCACAGAGCTAACATCACCATCACAACTTGGTACAGTATGGTTGATGGTGTGCCAAAAATGACCTAAATGTGGGCTTGCAGAGTTTTATTTAAGGGGTGCCCAAACAGCCTGCATTTCATTTTATTAGTTTATAATTTTGATGAATTTAATTTATGAACATATATGATACCCTTTGATCTTTTTTGCTATTTTTACTAGTAGTTTCAGTCTTCTTTAATTGTATTTTTAGAATGCGCTGCGGTGTCACGCTCCGGTTGCCAATTTGGACTTTGCGTTCCGTTCCTGCCTTAGCTACGTTTTCATGCTCTTATTTTGTTATACTTCCTGTTTGGTTCCATCTAGTTTTCCGCCGCCTTAACCTGCCGCTTTCACGCACCTGCGGCTAAATTGTGTTGGGATTATTTGTTGTGTTTGCCTTTCGATTGGAGCATTGAGCTTTGTGCTTGTTAGGTTTCTCTTGCCGGGTGGCTTTTTCTGCTGTGAAGTCTTTATTCCTTTTACCTGCACTTGGGTCCCGTCTTTGTCATCTTGAGGCCGTTGCCACAGCACCACCGTGTCACGCTGCAACATGCGGGCCAATAATAAACGAGCTGATACTGCATGTAACACTTGTACTGTAAATGAATCAATAGAATCTAACCATGATGGTCGGATTATTGTAGATCAGGATTGTTTTTGATGCGTTGAAAATCAAATATAACTCATCTCTCGAGCTGCAAAAACCTGTAAGTTGATGATGTAATGACTGATGTAATGGTGAATATTGTAAATATGATACTTATATGTATATATATGGTTGAATGGCATTTTTTAACCATAGGGTAAGCTGAATACAAGCTGCACCCACCAACTCTAAAGAGAAATACATTTTGCACATACGTACATAGGCCATTCTTGTTTACAAGCCATAGATGTCGACATTGTAACATGGCATATTTACAAAGAAGGACAGACTATAAACCTTGCTATCTTTCTTCTAACCTCTGTTCCCAGCGTCAGTCTCGGTGAGTGTGATGTAGGACCTTTTTTTTTCATCTGAGCTGAACATCTGCCGTGGTCCAAGAATTCCAAGCAGAAGCTGTAGTAATCCTACACTTGATCCAATTTACTTAATATTTGTCAGATCAAAAAGACTTCAAAAGGTGACAATAGTGTGCTCGTTAGTACTCCAATTTGCTACTTCCTGAATCTGCACTCCAAGCATCACAGGAACTTCCATAAATTAGACGCATCATTGATGCATCATTTACTACGTCTACAGTCAGTCAATATTCCGGTTTCTGAAACATTCGGAATAACCTGTTTACATGCCTGAGCAAACAGGGTTATTCCTGTAGACATTGTAATCGTAAACAATCGGGATCTCCCGACGCACAGACTATGTCTCAACGCACGGAGAACGTCATGACACAATGTGCATCATTTCTGATTTCTTCTTCCACTATAATGAACAACCCTGGACATTTCACCACATTAATGAGATGTTTAGTTTCCTCCTCGCTCAAAAAACGTGCAGTTTTGCGTGCCGCCATGTTTTCAAATTCAATAGTTCCCTTCAAAGACCCAAGATTCCTTTTGAATGGAACATGCGCAGAACACAAATCCATATTCCTTTCGATGGGGATATCCCGGTAGGCGTATACATGACCCAATATTCAGGTTAGGAAAGGGGTAACACAGGGGTAATATTCAGGTTTTTAAGAAACAGAATATGAGCATATTGGGGTTTTTCAAAAGGGATATTGGTGTCTACATGGCCGTGTGCAACCGGCTTATTGCTAATATTCCGGTTATGATAGGGTTATTTGACTGCATAGCCATTGTTTGGACGCATCATTGTTTAAGCCACAGGGTTGAAAGTGTGTGGAATACGAATGTAACATCTTATATTCCTGAAGTTGAGGAACTAAAGCACATACATTTGGAGTAGTTTCTGAGGAACTAATGAAGAATTAATCAGTGGTGGTTAGTGTTAGGTTAGGTAGGTTTGTAATTCTGTGTGGTTTATAGGAACTGGAAGTGTTGATGGTTCAATCAAGGTCACATACAAAGTGTCCTGTGATTGCTCCTTACACTTACATTTGCACGTGTGCTTTGTTGTGTGTGTGTGTGTGTGTGTGTGTGTGTGTGTGTGTGTGAGAGACTCTAACTATGATGCAATCGCTCAGTTACAAGCTAACAAAACAGTTACATCTCACAGTCTGTCATAACAAAAAGCAAAATAAAGACTCAAAAGTCAATTACAGACATGATGATCATTGAAATCACGGCATTTCTCTTCCACGTGTGATACAGAGGGCATATGATAAATTGCAAACGTGTAGCGACAGCAATGCCATAGTTCCATGCAAGTAAGCGAAGTAAGATATTGTATAAAATGCACTTTGTTATTACTTCTGATGTGATCTCAAGCTTTTTTAAAATTTCCAAGTATAAAGGCTGGGAAACTATAGAAATTAGCCAATAATAATACATTTTATTCATAGAGCACTTTTTAAAAAAATCTAAGACGCTTTACATTGTAAAAGCATATAGAAAAAAGGAGTATAGAGTTCAGAATTAAACATTTTGTCCATCTATAATTTCGAACAATATACTTGCAGGCTATACATCTATGCATGGTTGTGTGAATCCCGAATACCAAAACCATGCGGGGGGGGGGGGGTTGAAATTGTCAAACAAATTGGCACTGAATGATGTTATCTTCTACATTTTTGGAGACCAAATAAAACGCTGTTGTGATAGTTATAAAATAATAATAATAACAACAAAATTATAATCTTAATAATATAATAATATATGGTGATAAAAACGCCTCCTCGAAAAAAATCGGACCTCACAATCGTTCAACGCTACTTTCTCGTCTGTCGTATTACTGCGTGTTTTGTCATGGATCATTACACAATGACTGTTTCCCCCATGATGAATACTGTTTTTCATTGAATTTTCCACTCAGTGGGGTCCAAAGTCCACCCTGGGGGCTATTTGTGGCCAACAGCTTGTTTTGGTTTGCCCATAGTATATTTATTTATTTAAAAATCCTGGATATTGAAATAAAATTGCAAATAAAAAATGTGTTACATTTATTTGTTATTATATATTATTGTTATTAATTCTACTAATTATACAGGTATTTTTAATGGTAAATTGTGTTAAGCATATTTTCACTTCCACAGGATTGGTTTTATAAACACAAATGTGAAGAATTGTGGCCCCTGCATCTTTTTATCCTTGGTGGAAAAAGTTTAGACACCCCTGCCGGAAGTATTTAACACCGACACGAGGATTTGCTTGACTGTATTCAATGTGATGCACAAAAAATACTGTGGCGCTGTCATAGCAGCCAGCCAGCTCACTTAAAAGCGTGAAAAGGGGAGAAGGCCGCGGCTGGGTAAGCACGCCACATGAACCGTGGGAACTTTGTTTTCCTCTCGGCCATTTTTGAAATAAATTTATGATGACAAAGGATCTGCGATTTATATATTTTTATTCCTGTAGAAATGCTTGGGTCGCTGAAGTGAATAGGCGCCATGTTTAAGAGAAAGACAGTGACTTGTCTTCAGCCACGCTTGCATTTTCTTTTCTCGTTAGAAGGCTTCAGCCATGCTTCTTGGAATTACAATGATTAGTCATAATAGCTAAGATGTAGCTGGAGCCGAGCAACGCCAATGGCAGGAAGATAAAGGAACAGAGGCAGCAATAAAGAATAGAGCAATACTACAGAAATAGGAACACAATACTAGACAGTGGAACCCAGTACGCTGTGTCTGTGTCGATGAGAGGCTGTAGCGATATAGCGAAGATAATTTGCCATTTTTACCTGACAACATTTCCGCGTGGACAGCCCGTAAATCACAACAGAAGTATTCCAGATTTATGGAAAGTAAGAATAGTCTTGGATTTACGGAAATATGAATAATTTAGGTTTCTATAGTATTTGAGACTTACAACTGCTACTTATGTTTGGACAGTGAAATCAAAATGTGAGGATTCCTGTATTGGCAGAGACGCGGTGCATGACAAAAAATACACAATATCAATACAAAGTACAACATAAAACTTGTAATTCCAAATTCCAAGGGAGCAGGAAGACAGAAAAGAACAGAAAAGAATATGTGCGAGACGCAGACTAGAAAGGGATGCAGCTCTTCAATAGTGAAGTACAATCCCACTTCCTGCTGCAGCTGCTGTGCTTAAAAGCATGATTAACTGTCAAGTGGCTGCTGATGTACCTCGTTGCTCCACCACAGACTGGAACAAAACCGAAAGGGGGGCGGGAAACAAAACCAAATACAATACAAGTAGGCCATTCCTTCATTCATTTTCTGCCGCTTATCCTCACGAGGGTCGCGGGGGTGCTGGAGCCTATCCCAGCTGTCTTGGGGCGAGAGGCGGGGTACACCCTGGACTGGTGGCCAGCCAATCCCAGGGCACATATAGACAAACAACCATTCACACTCACATTCATACCTATGGAGAATTTGGAGTGGCTAATTAACCTAGCATGTTTTTGGAATGTGGGAGGAAACCTGAACATGCAAACTCCACACAGAGATGGCCGAGAGTGGAATTGAACTCAGGTCTCCTAGCTGTGAGGCCTGCACGCTAACCACTGGACTCGACCCTCCGTGCAGGTAAGCCAACCAATACAAAATAAAAGGCTAAACGGAACACAATGTGAAGATCGTAGGATCGTAGGATTTTTTAAGATCACAGAGAAATGTGTGAAAAGTTGGAATTTTGGGATCTTGAAAAAGGAATATGTGGGACTTATAAAAACTGTCCATTCCATTAGTGACTTTTTTGGAATGTTTTAATAGATTTCTGTCTTGTTCCAAATAATGTAAATATTGTTCATTCATTCATTTTCTACCGCTTATCCTCATGAGGGTTGAAATACCAGAATAATCATCATAGTTCAAGACTTACGATAATTAAAGAACGGCATTGCAGCCATATTGCTGGCTACCGCTTGGATGTTGAAGGTTTAAAAAAATATATTTTTTACAGGTCTGGTGGGTGGGATGAAAAAAGTCTAACTTGCAGGTGCTCATGCTCATTCTCACGCGCTTATGCTTGCATTTGCTGCTTATTTTGGGTTTAAATGGTTTGCATTCATCGTACTTAATAACAGAAGTGGGAGCAAATCAGATGAGTCAAGTCTCAAGTCACAGGCTTGGAATTTTACAAGCACTGTTTACTGTTTCTCAAATAAAATTCTATTTTAATAATGTATCTATTAAATTTGAAGCATGGTACATTTTGAATTGGTTTATTGTTTAAATAAAGTAAGACCCGTGTGACAAGACTTAGTCGCAGAAAAAGAATGGAGACCCATTTTTACTTGACACGGTATTTTCAAGTCATCAGACTAAAGTTTGGCTCAAGTGGACTGGACTCCACACACACACACACACACACACACACACACACACACACACACACATTGGAATCCACACCTCTGCTTTAATAGAAAACATTTTTCATGTTTCAGCTAGGCCACGAGAACACAAAATAAAACTAGACTTGCAGCAAAAAATAAACACAGAATGAAAATGTATGCGTTTATGTGTGGAAAGGTCAGCGCCATCCTGCCTGAAAGTGTGAAATTCTCTCTTGCTGTAATTGTATTTGCATATCAGTCCACACAAAAACAAAACACACTCATTTTCACACACTGTGAATGTGTTCCTCTCGATGTCTGCGCATATTCAAATTTGGATCGTTGGTGCTCATCCATGTTGAAACTCTACTCTGCAGTGTGTATATCCTGGACTCCAAGTGTGTGTGTGTGTGTCGAAGCAGTGTATCTAGTATAAGTGAGTAGTAATAAGCTTAAATTTTATGTCTAGTGCTTTGCAATGTTCTTACAATTTGGCCAAATATCCTTAAAATAGCTTTATTCGTACTATGTTACACCAGTTTGCTTGTCTTAAGTTTATATGTACTAGAATTTAAGCTGTATGAACAATGATGATCTGCCAAGTGAACAAATAAAAAAAAATCTGTAGGTTCATTGGTGACTCCATATCGTCCATATGGTCCATATGTATGAATGTGAGTGTGAATGGTTGTTTGGCTGCCCGAAGACAGCTGTGATAGGCTGGATAGGCTCCAGCATACCCACAACCCTAATAAGGGTCACACTCCTCAGCCTCCCTGGCAAAGTCTATTCCATGGTCCTGGATTGATATCGATTTTTTACAAATATCAGTATTTCTGTTAAGCACGATATCAAAATTAAGCATATCATTCATATCGATATAGACAGGATTTGATGTGGAGGTTTTAATATGCCGCAAGCTAGTTAAGGCATTAGTGTTTTACTTTCTTGTTTTTTGTGTATTTTCACTTCATGAATTAAATAAATGAATGGAACCAAGTACTTTTTGTCCAAATTGTTTCCCAAAAGTGACTTATCCGTTTCTTTTCCTTGCTTTCCTCTTAATGAGTATTACATAAAAAAAACTCCAAAGGAGTCAGTGGCACACCAGCAATCAACCTTACAGCGCATCCCTGCATCAATAGCATACAAATATGTCTACAAGGGATGCTAATTTTTAGTAGCTAAAAAAAGCTAAACTGTCGAGTGATTGTGGTAGACGTTTGTTTCTGTAGAGTTAAAACAATGAATTAGTTCCCAGAAGGTTTCATATTGTTTTTGTGTAACTGTAATCTCTTGTGTGCTTGGGCTTGCTGAATGGTTACATCATCAGTTTGTTTTTAAACTCTCTTTTATTATATGACTATTAAAATATTCATTCATTTGCTTTTAAAATATTGTATCCAACTATGGCCCCTGTTTTTTTTTCTTTGATCAGTTTGGTAGTCAATTGAACAAGTGCCAGAAATTCGGTAATAGAAACAGGAACCCTTAAGAGTCTGCAGTTCAAACAATACACAAGGTAACAACAAATACAGTAGAACATGTTTAATAATTACTGCTGTGGCTGCATGAATCTGGAATAAATGTAAATCTTGATTTTCTTGTTCAGTGCTTACCTTAAACTCCTCATGGTTTTGTTTTGATTGAAATAAGCTTCCATTGGTCTTTCTTCTTGGAAGTTCAGAAAAAAAATCAATCAAGTCAAAAAGATGGCACACTCACTCGTTTAGATTCTTCAAAAGAGATTCTTCAAAAGAGTGATGCTCATCCTCGTCAGCAGGTATTGTGAACTGTAGTGTTGTTCTGTTGAAAAAAAAACAGTCATTACCACAAGGGTCTATGGGTCTAAGGGTCTTCAGTCATGAGGAATGACCCCTGCAGCATCTCCACTTAACCAGCTGCCGTTTGATGCCCCTGCAAAACCTGAAGCTCCCTTGTTCCACTGAAGGAACAAGTACCTCAGATCATGATGGCTCCCCCTCCACTGTGCCATGTGGAAAACATCTCAGGTGGGATCTTCTTGTCACGCCAGTAAGATGGGAACCAATCAGTACCATCCAACTTTCTTCCACTTTTCAATTTCCCATGTTTGTGCTTTTGTGCAACTTCCAAATGTAGCATTTCGTGGCATCAGAGGACATAAGGCCTTTGAAGATTTTTTTTAACTGTTCTCTCGCAGATGATCCTACACTTGGTCTGCACTCGACACCAATAACAACCTTCATTTAGGCCAAGTATTGTCCAGTGTCATGACAGGCAGAGAATTGGATCCACAACTGTCAGGATCTTTGAGGATGTTTCAAATGACTATCTTACTTCTTCCAACCTTGGCCTTGCTTACGCAGCTCAACAATCTGATTGTGTCCAAAGAGGCAAATATTTTTTGCTTTTGCCATCAGGAAACCATGACTGAAGGCCTAACAGAAAATGACATTGAATCCATATTTTTGCCAAGAGCCAAGAGGCTTTGGTCTTCAACGTTTGATCTACAGATGAACAGTGTATTTCACTTTACTGCAATAAATTGCTGACTACTTTTTGAATTTTGGAGCACATCCTAAAGGTCCAACAGTGCAAATTGAAATTCTTGCAATTTTTCAGCTGGTTCAAATTTTAATTGGTGTGTATGCCCTACTATTGGCTGGCCACCAGCCCAGGTTGTACTACGCCTCTCGACTGAAGTCAGCTGGGATAGTCCCCATCTTACCCGAAACCCTAAGGTGGAGAAGCGATATAGAAAATGAAAGGATGGATGCATGGATTACTGTGGATATTACTCCACCATGTTGGCACAGAGGAACAAAATGTCAAACTAAAGCCAATGAACTTCAGGTATACTAGTGGAAGCCCTCTGTGATTAGTAGGCACTCTGGAAGGTCTGTCAGATGGAAAAGAGGGAACATAGACGAGAGCCGAGGGAGGGAAAGGTAAGTTGGGAGGGGGATGTGGGAGTAATTCCTTGCACACCTCTCAGTCATAAATATGGAAAGGAACTGTGCGGCTGAGCCAGTCCTCCTACGTGCAGAATGTTACTGTGCCTCCTTGGCAGGGTGAAAAAGCATCCAGCTAAGAGACACACAACGCAGACTAAGATGTTATGAGGAGGGGAGACAAGTGAACCCAAGAGCAGGAATGTGCAGACTGGCAGGATTTTGCTGAACTTCTTTTTTTTCCACTAACCAATTTAAGTTTTATAAGAAAGGAACAGGACTTGGGGAGTAGTCATTGGCAGAAACATTGCCAAAAGCTGAGTAGAAACCCATTTCAACAAAACACTTTCTGTCAGAGCGACATACAACAGGACTAATATACAGTCTTCCACTGCAACTTGGCACTTCTACTTAGGCCGTTTGACTCTCACCGTTTTTTAAAAATATATAAAATCATGCTGTTTTGGGATTGAATAATGCCTAGTTTTAGCACCAAAAAATCCATATTTAGACTAATATAAAAATTAAGAATCCAGAGACGTTTGTTTAAGGTTAAATGACGACTTAATATTGTTTTATGTAGCACAAATGTACGTTGAATTGAATATATGTACAGTATATACATTATTAATTGAAAATCATTAAAATAATGACATTTGAGTATCTTATTATTACTGTTGCTATTCTAACAAATAGGCTTTCCATAACGATTTTAAGGCTAAACCACAACATGAAGCATGAAGATATTGTTTCATGTATATCGTAAGGACAGTAATTGATGAAAAAAGGGGATTCAAGTGGTTTGAACAGAAAATCACGATGGAAGGAATGGGAATGGGAACCTCCACCCCAGGCAGTACGGTGTACTCAACAATTCATTGGTAGCGTGAAAGAAGCAGGAATTGGGTATGAGCGAGAACAATGCCTGTGGACTTGGATAAACAAGGTGGAATGGTTAGGTCATGTGACTACGTAGAGCCATTTAGTATTATAAATACATATATAATGTCCTTTTCCATGTAAAACAAACAGAGGCCTGAATCCAGAACACATATCTATATCAGTTATGTCAGTATTAGACAGATTACATTTAATGTATTTTCCTTCTGCAGGACAGCAATTATCAATGTCAAAAATCAATGCAAATACATTATGTGAAGCATGCAAATGAATAATCTTCACTTTTCAGATTAAAACATATCCAGCCTGTCCTGACTTGATACCATCCATATTTTCTCATCTAACAACTGAACGAGCCACATCGACAAACACGATGAACAGATATGACATAGGAAAGAGAAGATCTGAGACAATCTTTGCTGAAAATAGAAACATGAAGAACGAGAAAGGCTTTGAACCAACAGGATCACAGACTCCTCTAAGTTCACAGGATGAATGTGGCCTCAGTTGTCTTGGAAGTGTATTCTTATAATGTTATGTATTTTGTTTAATATTACACTACCACTACGGATACATGTATAGTATAAGCAGGTAATGTAGATGTACATGGAGTGGCATTGCAGAAAAAAATGCCAAAACATGTATTCACTGTGCACAAGATAGGAAAAGACATTAAGTCACTGAACTTCACTGAACTTTTATGTGGTTGTTCATCAATGAACCACCTGGTCATTTGTACAGGCATCATTTTGAGTCATCTAATTCATCAAAATTATCAAAAGAAATATCCAAATAAGCACACATTATGTCATCATGTTATGTGTAATAATATAAAACATAAGCTGCATAAGGGAACTCACAACGAGCTTGTCAACGCATCGGAAATCACAGAAGGTAAAACTCAATAAAACAGTCTGACTGAAGAAAGAATGCTAAAATTCATCACTCAGCAACTTAACTCACAAAAGACATTGTATGTAATAAATATAGAAGACAAGTACCAATACAAGGGTAAAATAACAGCTCTCTTAACTGCTTCCCATCATGCATTGTTTCAAAGCAAAGCAAATCTGTTTTCTGCTTTTAACTTTTATGCCAATATCAGCCAGACATATGTGATTTTAACATATTTAAACTATGTCAGCATGGATGCTTATGCAATATTTTTTTCTGTCATGCAGAAAATCTACGTTTGAATAATCTTCATCCTTGTCGTGTGTACATACTGCAGCTTCAGGTAGATGACATGGGGAACTGTAAGTCTAGGATATCATAGTATGATACAGTACGCTATAGTATTGTATTGGTATTCTTGAAAGGAGGCCAGACAGACATTAACACGTAACCTTGTCAATAAAAGACAGATGGCCTTCTATATGGACTCCAGTGTGGGCGAGTTGTAAGCTGCTTCTGGTGTCATGGAGTTGGAGAGGTGACAGGGTGACATGTGTCTCATTATCACTGCTCGGTGACAAGCACATGATCCTCTGCAACCCAACCTTTCCTTTTTAAGTCGTCCCCGCTATTTTTCCCACAAATTGTTGAAGCAGTTGTGTTGATGTGCATGTGTTTGCATTTTACAACAAAACTGTAATATGAAAATGTTGATTTTTTATGAAGCAGGGATGCACGATATTCTTGTTTTCAAGCCGATACCGATAACTTTTAAGGATACTTTGACATGATCAGGGGAGGATGGAGGATCGACCCTGCAACCTTCAGTTGGGGAGACAACCACTCTACCACCTGAGCCATGCCACCACTATAATTCATAATTATAATTCCTCATTCATAAATCATAAGTGTGAAGGATATTTTGTCAAATCTTGGACCATTTTGACAGAAAAAAACAACATAAACAGCAGTTTTGTGTAAATGTACAAGGTATAGCTGGTATCAGCTGACCGGTTCCGTGGACATGTCTATATTGTTAGGAGCAGTTACCATAGCAACAGAGACACAACCCGGCAGGCCCCACTATGGAGTTCGGCGGTTTTAAATGACTAAAAACATTCCCAGTTTTCATTTTAATTTGGGTATTGATTCTCTGCTTTGTGGGAGGTTCATAGTTTGCAGAATGCTAATGTGACAAATTGCTGATTATTCAATCCATTATTCATTTCCATTGAGAAAATCTGACTGTTGAATGAGACAGTAAATACATATTTCTTTCTGTACTCTAAAAGCTCTTGCCGTGATTAGCGAGATAAAGGCGGTAAATAGCAACATGCATTTTGGAGTGGAGATAGCTATTATAAAATCCCATTCATTATTTGATTTAAATTAGAGAGAATTTTCCGTTAAAAAGCAGCAGGAACACTCACTGCCATGCTCCATTCAAGAGATGCTTTTAATGTAGCTCATTTTCAACAAAATGTATTTTGAGTGTATATACAAATTGCGGTTTTATTAAAAACCCAGATGATGTCAGCCTTCGTATCATAACAAACGTATTATATGGCATGAGTGTTGGGAATCAGATCCAGTACTCCTTGAAGCATGTGTGTACACATGCATGATACTAAATCACATTCACTTAAACGATTTATTGTTTCAATATTAAGTAAATCTCACTCAAGTAAAACATACTTAACACTATGCTATCCATATGTCAGCAAATGTTATGTTTTGTATTTTTTGCCTGTATTATGCTAGGAGTCCACTGGGCCGGCGCCAGTTGGCGCCAAAGATTAGATGTGATTGGTGCGTAGTGGCTGGCTGTGGCGACGAATTGATGTTCGCTCGGCATGTTGCCATGTTGCCGTGATTCTACACCACTGCGAGCCACTACACGGCAGTCACATAATCTTTGGCACCAACTGGCACCAACTGGCGGCAGCCCAGTAGACTCCTAGCATCAGTGGCGCAACTTGGCTCGCACCATTACATTCCAGTGGATTCCAATCGGCGGATTGTTTGTGACATTTGGTTCCACTTGGTGGACGAAGATTTTAAACATTTTGAAATTTTCTCTCTGCCAAACTAAATTTTTGCCGCCGTTTCATGTCTAATGTTAAAAAATGTTATTTAGGTTTGTTTTTATAATTAAGCTTAACAAAGCTATTAAAAGATAGACAAGACCATAATAGAAGTATGATGAGCACCCTTCACAGTTCTTGGCATGGTAATGAGAACCGTGGAAGACGAGGAAGAGGACCGCCACAGACGCTGTGCTTTTGAACATGACTAATTGGGAAGCGACTGCAGGTGTGTCTCATTGCTCCGACGCCGTAGTGGAAGTAACTGAATCTTGCAGAGCAAACACAAAAAGAAACCAGTGGAGGAAAATAATAGGAACTAAAAGGCTGGGCGGAAAAGCGTAACGTGACAGTCTGAGTTATTCTGTAATGTATTGTGCTGTCTATTGGTTGACTGCATTGGCGTTTGTCTTGTGTCTTTTCTCTGGAAATCTCTTGTTGAAGAGTGAGAACATTAGACTTGATTAGGACATTCTTCTCACAGTTCGACTGGGGGAAAAAAAAGCACATCACCCGCTCTGCAATTTGAACACGTGCAGGAAACAAGCGATTGTGATGAATCAAAGAAGGGGCAGGAAACAATGAAAGAAAAGGAAAATCAACAAGCAAATGAATTGCCAATTTCTGGTTTTGTCAAGTGTGGAAGGCAACTCTTGAGGAAAATCTGTTTCCACTAAAACATTCCGAGAGCAGCTTCTCTCTGTGTGTGTGTGTGTGTGTGTGTGTGTGGTTGAATGGATGACGCTCTGCATTCAACAGAGCAGGACCGATCAGTTTTCTTTTTACTGCCACATTTGTGATTGGCAGATTTATAAAAACAATACTATATAGCCTTGATTTTCACATGCAACACAAGTCTCGTCAAATGAAGCTTGATTATTATGCAGACAATACCTGGGTTGCTATTATCATCATACTGGTACAGTTTTGAGTTTCCAGGGCTCTTACTGTAAATGATCAGTCAGCTAAACTTCTATCTTCATCTTCTCTTCAGTCAGAGGTGTCCAAACATTGTGCACCGACGGCAGCATATCGAGAAAATGGCACATCCAAGGTCCAATTAATTAGCTATTTCTTTACTTAATTACACGCTAAACCAATTCCATAAAGGTGAAAATACTTGTAGGTAAATATATTTAACTAAGCTTTGTATTATAGCTGACAAAGCAAATTGTTGGTAATTAAAGGTGCTGTCTGTCACGTTTTGTACTGCATTGGAGACGCAAGCATTCCAACATGCTCTGCATGCTCAGCCATGACTGGTAATTGTTAATAGCTTCTAAGAAGGACCTTCTACATCAAAGTTCCTGATAGTGAAGAAGATCAAAATGGTCCAGGAATGGCCAGCCCAGACATCATACATGAACGCTATTGAGCCTGTTTGGGGTTAGATGAAGGAGGAGGCTTGGAAGATGAAACCAAAGAATCTTGATGAAGTCGGGCGGGGGAGGGGGGGGGGGGTTATCAATTACTTGTTTGAGTCATTGGAGTACAGATGGAGTCCTCCAAGCTCATGGGAGTCAGGCACACAATATTACAGAGGTACATCTTTCTTTGGCTTAAAGAGGCACCCTGACTTAATTTATTTTAAATACACTTTATTTTGCTACAACAAGCACAATCATTTGTACCTTCTTGGTGCCTTATTGATGAAAGGAGAAGTGGTTAGGGTGTTCAGGAACACCTGGAAACGGCTGGACCGCCAATGTTAATGTCAATGATTATGGAGAGGTCTGAGCATGCATGTATTTGTAATCAGATTTTTCAGTCTGTAATATTCTGTATATTTGGTACAGGGGCATGCCAATTACCCACATTAAGAGATAGGCAGGAAATGTTTGTCACATTAATAAACAGTGCAGCCCAGCCTTTGGCTGGCAGGTGTCATGACCCGAGAAAACCCTTTACTTTAATACAAATCAATTAATTGTTCATACTGTGAAAAATGTTACCATTGCACTTTCAGAAAAAAAGACACCTTCTAAAAATCTCATTTTGTAATTTTATTTTTTAATTTTAATTTTTTAATTTTATTTTTGTTTGAGGTTTTTTTTCAACCATGGCACCAACACACTGCCTTTGGGGTTGTCCATTGTCAGACTCAAGCCTGAATAAATGACGTCCCTTGTAAAAACTAAGCCAAATCAAACAAAAAAGCTAAAAAAAAGAATATAAAGGAAAATATATAAATTAATTTCAATAAAATATTGTAGAATTACTGATTGTAATTTTTATGCTTAATTCAAAATAATTAACAGTGTGTGCACAAAAGCTAAGTAGCTTTATTTGTTGCGTTCCGTTCCCTTACAGTTCTCAAAATGAACCAAACCGTGACCTCAACAGTGTTGTACGTACTGGTCTCCGATTATGGCGTACCATTACGCCCCTACTGTTTGGTATTGTCAACATAGTTATGTAACCATATAAACCCTCGGCAGTGATTGATGTGAGCTGACGGCTAGGGAATAACCATGTGACGTCTCGGATAGACCTGCTAACAGAAAGAGGTAGACCCACCGGGCCATCATTGCTAATGACACTCATGCCAAGTCAGGCTCCTGACTCTCCCAACCAGTTGGAAGCTTCCCTTGGGGTGAATACACAATTGAGTGCTTTTGAGCCAACTTATTCCCAATTCCCCTTTCTGACAACAAGCAGAGAAATCTGGTGCTGGCCTGACACAATCTTCAGCACTGGAATACCTAATCGAGATTGAAAAGATTTTTATTGTCAAGTCGCCATATGTACAGCGCGTGCAGAGAATCTGAATAGTGTTTCGCTCAACAACAAGTAAATAAAATACGAGATAAATCATGAGATGCACAGTGGCCAGATGTTTCGATATATTCATCATGGGAATTAATGTCATGTTCATTTTGGGCACTCAATCATTTATTTGAACAATTAATTATCCACTTTGGAATAATTATACGTCTTTAATAGGAAGAATGGGTGCACAAAAAATACACTTGCATCTGTCATTGGTTGTGTTCATTACTTTTATGGACCAAATGTCTTGGCTTATCAGGGTGTTGACGGGTTCCGGTTTGGTGGCTGCAGGACTGGGTCTCTGTGTGGTCTTGCTGGCTTCATCGAGACGTCACCTTCAACTCTCACTGGATCGGTTTGCAGATGAGTGTGAAGTGGTTGGGATGAGAATCGGCACCTCCGAGTCCAAGTCCATGATTCTCGCCCAGAAAAAGGGTGGAGTGCCATCGGGGGATGAAATCTTGCCCCAAGTGGCCAGCACCAGATTTAAGTATCTCAGGGTCTTGTTCACAAGTGAGGAAGATTGGAACAGATCGACAAGCGAATTGGTGTGGCATCTAATGTGATGTGGACTGATGGTGAAGAGGGAGCCGACCCAAAAGGTAAAGCTCTCAATCTACATTTCTACACTCACCTATGGTCATGACCTTTGGTTAGTGACCGAAAGGACAAGATTGTGGGTACAAGCAGCCAAAATGAATTTTCCTCCTAGTATGGCTGAGCCCTGCCTTGGAAATAAGGTTAGAAGAACTGTCTTTGGGAGAAACCTGGAGTAGAACCACTACTCCTCCACACTGAGAGGAGACGGGTGAGGTGGCTTGGGCATCTGGTCTGAATGTCCCCTGGGGAGGTGCCTCCCTGGGGAGGTGTTCAGGGCAGGGGGGAGCATGGATCAGGTGGTGGCCAAATTCGATCCTCCGTCCTCCTGAGATCATGTCAAAGTGTCCTTGGGCAAGATACTGAACCCCCAGCTGCTCCTGATGCTGCGTCATCAGTAGTTAAACAGTGTCAAAGCACTTTGAGTGCCTTGGCGGTGCAACAGCGCTATACAACTGAAAGACCAGTTATCATTTACCACGTCAGACGGGACTGTGTCTCAGCTTACCTGGGAAAACCTCAGGATCCGCTGGGAGCAGCTGGATGAAGTGGCTGGGGAGAGGGAAGTTTGGCCTTCTATACCTCCACTGCTGACCCTGCGACCCAACCTCGGACAAGGAATGCAAATGTTTAGGATATCCACAAAGCCTTTACAGTACATACTCAGTGCTTTTGATTCACATTGCATTACATTGGGACTGCATGATCGTGGGTTCCTAAATCCAACCTTTCCAGACCATTGGATTGGAAGGGATGACCAAATTATCTGTCTGACTTCTTTCTATGAGTTATGTTAAAGATGAATGGAACAAAGTTACACAGACATCAGTGACCTGAAGCAAAAGATCAGTGATGTCATTGCCAGCGATAATGACCAACGTGATTGTGCATGAACAGATATACGTACAATGGGTTTTACAGTGGGATTAATAGTCATTAAATAATGATGAAGTGAGGAACAGTCCTGGTGATTATGCAATGTGTACAGTTTGGCCAAGCCTGTACTCATGCGTGAGCATTTGTGTCGAGCCGAGGCTGATGTGTTCTAACTGTACTGCAGCCAGGGAGGTGTATTGAGTTTGCGTGGCACAGAGCACTCACTCAAGTCGCACAAGTTTTGCCCTGATGATGATATGACTTAAGCCACCTTGGCACTTGCACACATTTTGTAAGTTACGCAACTTTGCAAGCCAATGTGTAAATCTGTCGGAGACTGGTGTGAAGTATGTGGAAACAGTGGGACTTTGTGCCAATTTTGCGATGTTTCAAATTTCTTCTTGCCACAACTAGTTGTGAATATTGTATAGTATTTGTAAACAATGCAAGTGGTGCATATCAAAGTGTGCCTCTTTCCGACCCTACATGCATTGATTTCACGCACTCTGCAGTACATAAAATAATGCAGAGTCCCGTCATGTCCAAGCCATCAGCGAACAATACTGCAATACAGTGCTACAAGATACCTGCCAGGAAGACAAGAACAGGACAAGGCCAGCACTGCCTGGACTTGAAGAAGAGCCCAGGCAAGAAACTGAGACAGAAGGAGAGCCGGAAGTTGCAGAGAGGGATATTTCTCCCTCTATCCTTCCACAATAGTACTGCAGTTGCAAGATAATATAGACTAGTTTACTTTCATGCAATGAGAGCTTCTTCTCTGGAGTACTACATCTTGAGTACCAAAATCCAGTCATCCAACGGTCATCGCAGTTAGTTGAATCCAGAACTGACTGTGATGAGTGAATTTCCATGTACTAGGATTTATAAATGAATTATATTTCTATATTTTTGCAAAGCAAAATACATAATACATACAAATACATACATACAATACATTCATACTACCAAATATAATAGATGCATTCAGAAAAAATAAGCTATTTAAGACATAAATAAGGCTCGTGCTTGTGTGTGTCACAATAAATGTGTTCCGGACGTGTCATGATGCCGGGTTCAGAGTTGAATTTCAGCTGGATTATGGCCACAACAGTAGCCTGTGTTATCATTATGATTATTATCGTATTATTGCGTCTGTTGTCAGATAATTCTAGCATGCTTGTATGTGTCACTGAGTGACCATTGTAGAATACTGCAATACTGATTTCTTAATGCCTTATATTTGCATTTTACTTACAAAATGCTTCATTTAGGAAAAAAATACAATTTAATATGTTATTATTATGTTTATTTTCAACCACGAAACAGTATGATTTATTAATTAATACATTTTATAAAAACTCTGACAGAGTGAAGCTGTAAAATTCAAGAGTTGTTGATTAATTGGATAATCGATAAATCATGGATTAATTGTTGCTGCTTTAATGATACACATCTATTGACTGAGGCTGGAAAAAGTATGGAATTTTGAATCCGTAAGAACCCTGAATAGAAGAATTCATGAAGCTAGAAGTCTGCTATAGCATGGCGTCCAAGTAACTGCTTCACAGATGCGGGAAGTGGTGGTGACAGTACATACCCATGCTGGAACAATGCGTGTTGTGTGTATTATGTCGTACACTCCACCTTAACACTACTTGGAGTCGGTGTAAATAAGTCGTGCAGTAACGTGGCATTTGAAGTGTGTGATGAATTGTGTGCCAAGTGTAAAACATGCTTGTAAACAAGACGCAAACAGCACACAAAACTAGTGTTCACACGTTCAGGCGGACCATCTACAATGACACGCATCGCCACAGAGAATTGCCGGACAATGCAGAGGCAAAATGTGTGCAAGTGTCAAGGTGGCTTTACTTGGCCTTGGGCAGCAAACAGGGAGACCACCGCTGTGAGGCTTACAGTCGCTGATCGTTGAAGGCCCCCATGACTCGATGTTGTGATTGGGGATGCGATTTATCATCCTCATCCTGAGGTTGTTCATAGAGGGAATAGTCATCTGCTTCTTCAGTTATGAATACACTTGAACTCTTGTCGTCTTTGAGTGATCGTGATGATGCGATCATACTTGTTTCCAATTTCTTGTTGCCTTTTCCGTTTCTTTGTATCTACTCCCCGCATGTGTTATGTTCATGATTTGAATAAAAGAATGTTTTTCCTTAGTGTTTATCACGGGAGTAATGGTACATGTACCTGTAATTTGGGTCAGATTTTCTGGTACAGAACCTGCGTTTTTTCTAGTCTGTTAGACTAGAAAGTTAGACTAAATGTACTAATATACAGTAGATTAGCCTAAAATACTAACCAGCTTGAAACTGTTCACCTAATCAGGGATTTTGTTCATTGTTCTTCCTACAGTTGCGACGTTTGAAACTGCTTTCCAAAGCAACAGTTTGTTAACAAGCTGTCTGAGGATGTTGTTCGGTTGGATAGTCTACTAAAAAGTGCTGAAGGGAAAAAGGGAGACAGGAACGTCAATAACATTGCTGTCCAAATGAAAATCTTCAAATTTAGCATGTTCCTTTTTCTTTTTGGATAGACCCAAGATGAGGAGATATAGTGACAATAAGTACAGTACATTTACTGCAAAAAGGTAATCATTATCATAAGGTAATATTATTCTCGTCCACAGCACGCCAATAATGGACATAATAAATAACAGAATTAAAGAAGTACCAGCCACTATGGAGAGATCAAGGTTTTATCTCACTGATTCGGATGCCATTTGTGCTATTTTCATGAAAGGAATTAACCTCACATAATCCACACGGACATCTGGCATTTTCACCAGCTGGACTCAAATCAGGATGAGATTCTATTTGCATGCTCGGTACTCTCCAGTCACCTGACTGCTCACATTTACATTTTAGAAGTGAGGCTTTACGTTGAGATATGCCTGAAGCGTCATGTGGAAGGTTACATGCCCTTCCTGAAAAATGGGAATGTATATAAACTGGATGATTGTGTATTGTAGATATTTTGTGACATTCCAGCTAGGTTTTGGACCCTGGACACAGAAGTGGTGAATGTTGTATATCAGGGGTGGGCAAACTACGGCCCGGGGGCCACATCCGGCCTGCCAAGTGTTTGAATAAGGCCGCCCGTGCTTTCCAAAGTATTTCATTTAAACTTAACATACAACCTGGCATCATGGCTTGAGCCAATATTTGGATGGTTTAAGTAGTTTTAAGTAGTAGTTTATGGTTTTCCTTCCTCCGGTCTATAATAAGTTTGGATTGTGGTGATATCGGCAGGCAATCTTGTGATTGTGGTCAAGATATGTCGTCAGAAAAAACGCCAAAGTACTCGCATAGCAGTACACAACAGCGGTGTTTGCACTTGCACTAATTTTGCCCTCCACACGGTCCTGCAATTTTTCCGGGGCAGTGAGTGTCATTTATTTATTCATAACACACCTAAACGACTAGTTTGCGCACTGTTTCAGTTTGTGTATGGATAAATTGGCACCTGGCATTTGTGAGCGAAATTGGCCCATTGACGCCAACCGACCACGCTCCTGCGATATACGATAGAAATTCACAACTTGTTTACACCATGGCGGACACTGTTTATGTCTCGTGCACAACAATAGTACGCGACCACATGCTAACCACTACACCACCGTGGGGCATATAATCATTCTATCAGGGAAAGGCAGGGTTCTGATTAATTCTATTCATGAATTAGAATGCATTTTATGTTTTAGTTAAAAATGAATTTGACATTGATGGTGATCGAATGTAAACTTCTGACTACAACAGTACCAGTGATACCAGTGATACCAAGGGCCCAGATGGAGTGCCATGTTTTTTGCTCGTATGCTGTGCAGACGTTGTCATCAGCATGATGTCCTATTTAACAATACTCTCAATGGACTTAGAATGTGGAGTCCCAGCTTTATGAAAGAGGCCATTCATTGGCCAATTGTCCATCCATCCATTCTACTGCCAGTTTTGATATATTCTTTTGCTGGCAACTTTTTTTTTCATAAAAAAACAAAAGGCCTAAATTTGTGAGAGATACTTGAACTCTTCCACCTAGACCAGACCTCTTTCCAACCAGGAGGGTGAAATCCATCTGAGGACCATGGCCTCAGATGGTGCTGTGTTTCATCCGAGAAGCTTCACACTCAGTTGCAGAGGGCCTCAGTAAATGCTAAAGGTCACAGCCGTGAACAGGCTCGACTTACTACTGGCAGTGGGAACCAGACTCATTGTACGGAGGAACCCTGTACTCCCAGAACACCACCCTTTTCTGACACAAGGGTGTAGAGCTGGTCCAGTGTTTCATGCCCATAACAAAAACCACATTGGACCTCTCGTAATCGAGGTTTGACTTACGGATGCACTCTTCTGTCCGGCGCTCTGGGACTCTTGGACTTTCCTCACGAGACTGAGGAGTGTGATCCCCTGTCGTCACAACAGACCCTCGGGTCTTCTTTAAAAAAGGGACCACCAAAGTAGTCTGCCAATCCCAAGATGCCTTTACCTACTAACACACAATGTTAAAAAGTCCAAGACGGTCCCACAACATCCAGGTGATGAAAATAGTTTGAAAACTAGATTCATTTGCAGGCTGCACGGTGACCTTGTGGTTAGCATATTGAGTGCACAGTCAGGAGATCTAGCTTTGTATCTCTGTTGGAACATCTGTGTGGAGTTTGCATGTTCTTCCCATTTGTGGGTTTTCTCCAGCTTTCTCCCACTCTCTGAAAATATGCAAGTTTGCTAATTTCAGACTCTAAATTATCAGTGAGTGTGAATGGTTGTTTGTGTGCCCTGTGATTGGCTGGCGACCAGTCCAGAGTGTACCTGAAGTCAACTAGGTTTGGCTCACTTTACAGTAGATCCTCTCACTCACCCTCAGCAGTCACGGCCCTGCAAATTTGCGGACTTTTTGTCAAAGTTTTATTTTTTTTCTCTGACAATAGGCTATTTTTCTGCAGAAAACACATCTCATTCCATACACTGTCAGTAGTTCCTGTACAAGCTGAACTGGAAACTGAAACCAAAATGCACCAAAATGGAGAACAGTGAGAAATATAAGCATATTCAAGAGTCATATTGCATGCTGAGTATGACAAATTAATACATGTTGGCAGGTCTGCACAAATATTGAAAATCCTCCCTGCCGCTCGCGTCTCCCCGACTGTTCACCGGGCTTGCCCCGTTATTTGAGAAGCACCGTTATAAGTCCACAATGAAATACAGAAATATGTGATAATACAGATATACTGTACATAATACATTCTACAGCGTGACCCCAATATGTGCACATTTTGTAATTTAAATGCATTTAAATAAAATTCAAATACGTGAGACACACCAAAGAGCTGAATCTAATCTAATAATTCCAACAGTCTTATTGTTGATCAGGAATCCGAGGGGAATGTCAACACAATCTTGCAAGAGGGTTTGGATAGGTAGCAAGGTGTGTATGAAAAATACACATTTTAACAATGACTTGCCATTTGTTGTTGGTCCCGGATGGTAACCCCCGGGAAAATCAGGGTTCTACTGTAATATATTTTCTTCTTCTCATTCCACACCTCTCTTTTCTTCGTACCTAAATTGAAGCTGGTCATTCATCGGTATAAGTTTAGCAAAAAAAGCCACACCCGTTTTTTTTTCTCCCCCAAACCCGATCCTCTCTCCAACTGTCACTTTTGCCATCCCTCCCTCTATTTTAATCTTGTAGGAGAGATGCGGGATTAGGTGGGAGTGAGGGAAAGTTAGGAGATGATGGGAAAGAGAAAGAGATTAAGTAGATTGCACTTGTGAACTCCTTGAAACTCAGGTCAGATTATGTGGGATGGCAAAGTATAAGCAGAAAAAAATGAAGGGAAGAGCACTTATGCTGTTTGTGGATTGGTATGGATGAGTTTCATTCAGATTCATTTGATTATTATGGAGAAGAGTTATTGAAAACAGTCAACAGATGAGCAGAAAACGTCAGGTAGGCTTCAAATTCAAAGCAGATGTGCTTGTTTCCTTGTCATATATCCAAAGAATTAAGTGTTATGTCATGGCACCCATTTCCCTACAATATTGAAAGAATTGTCTTTTGTTTGTGCAAGTTTCATGCTGATATTGTTTGCTCTTTCACGCCGCCGTCCACATGTACGTGAAGGTGGAAAAGCCATTGTAGCAGATAAAAGTGTCGGTTTCCGGTTTGAAGGTATAGCATGGTATGAAAAAGTCACGGTTTCAAAATGAAATTGTCCGCCATGCAGTTCCTGAGGTATGAGAGAAAGTGGAGGTCCAGCGGGGCCGCTATATGGAAATACTTTGTCACATCCTGTGTTATTCCTTGCAGTTGGAACTGGGCTTTGATGTGCTCAAACCACAGGCGTGGGCTGTGTTGCCAAAAGTTGGCCATTGATTGCACCGTTTTTAGCTGCCTCGTTAGCACTGAGTGGCGCCGCTCGGGCCACGCTGTTGTCGACATATTACTCACGTCAAGGGTCACCAAATGTGATTCAGAACGAGACAGGCATGGAGGACAAGTGGTACAAACCCTTGACTCCGTAGTTGCATGACCTGGAAACTGACTTGTAGTCAAGTGTGGCCGGCACATTCACCACTTTGAAATAATAATGTCGACACCTTCTTGGCACTTGGCGGAGGTCTGTGCTCTCCGAGTGCTTCTCCAGTTCATTATAAATATATATGTTACACTTTGATTGTGTTCTGTTGTCATTCTATTATAATGACTTATCACAAGGCAGGTCTGGAGCCAATAAACCGTGATTATAACAAGGGATTACTGTTTTACTTTTTTTACACTTGTGTGTTCTCACAAACATTTGTGCTGACTCCCCATCGATGTAAGCCTTGAGCCTTGAGTTTTCCAGAGAAAAGGTGGTTTGATGTGTGTGAGTGACAGTGGCGGAGGCAGGGTCTGAACATCATTTTGCACAATGCCATTGTGACGAGTATTGACAAATTGCAAGAATTGACATTTTACACTGTTGGATCTTGTTAGAGGTTAAGTAGAGCTTCAAAATAATCAATGTTAATTTATTTTATTAATGTTACCCCAATGTCGTTATCTCTTGACGGCAAAAACAAAAAGGCTTTTGCACCGTTCCTGCTGAGATTGGACGCAGTACGACATTTATTTTCAACTTCTGTAAACGATCCTGAGGGTGGAACAAAAAAGTCAAGTGGTAAACCCACAAAAATATTGACACAGTTTTCACACAGACTTGCTATGATTGTTTGTTCAAAGCTCAAGACCTCTTCTCTTCACATGCTCAGGTTCAACAGCCTTGGGCGTCCTGGCATTTTAAGATAGCTTTAACCTCTCAGATTAGCCCTCCCATTACATATGATGTCGAAGTTATACATTTTCTCTAGAGGCCGTTGCAATCATTTCTCTCATGCAGCGTTTTATTTAATTGCTTATTATTCTTAAACAACTTATTTAGGCTTTTGTCTATTTTGAAGCCAGATGCAAAATTTCCTTTGACTCCCCACCAAACACGGGACATTAAAAGGCGGAAGAAAATGTCCTCTATTAAGAAACAATTTCACCTTAACGGTCTTGATGACTTCCAACGTTACTGAGATGTTTTCCATACGCCACAGTGGACGGAGCGCCGTCATGATTTGGGGTGATTTTTCCTTCAATGCGACATTGGAGCTTCAGGTTGTGCAGGGGCGTCAAACAGCAGATGAAGGCCCTGGTCTGTGTGGTAATGACTGGCTGCAGTTCACAGTGCCACAATACAAAGGACGTCTTCCAGAGGAATTATTCAGGTACTTGTTTGTTTTTAAGTGATAGACAGAAGACTGTGTTCAAATGATTTCATAAAATTGCTCTGTTGTTTATCAAATCAGCTTAATAGCTCGAGTCAAGATGCCTTTTTTGTCTGTTTGCGTAAGCAGTTGTTGCTACTGTTCCTAGCTGTACTATTACAGTATATGTGGTAGCCTATATTTAGACAGTGAATTGGGAGCTAAAAGTAAATACAGTATATTCTTTTTAGCACATGATAACACAATAGTACAGTCAGCGAGAGTAACTGGCATTCACGCTTGCTCCATTTTGAATTAAGCATGTAATATGGTAATTGGCTAGCTGGCCTGATGACATGGTGTGTGAAACACTTCTCAGGTATGTGGTTTATGCATTTACAGCATTTACGGTATATTTTTCCTTTCTATATATCTTTCCACCCCATTGTAATTAGTGATCTGATTTTTTTTAAGCAGGGCTTCATCAGCAGCAACTAATGTGTGATGTCATGTTGTGAAGTGCCAGCTGGGCACTTAACAAGCTCGTGCAAATATTCAGTCAAAAAAAGACTGCTACACAACAGGTGAGCTAATGTTGCTAAGCATAGATTGTATTTAGCACGTTTCCTCTGTATATAATGACTGTTTTTTTTCTACTACTGGCTCAAAAACATTTTTCTCTTTACATAGATTCCAACACCAAAGCAGATGGACTCCTCAAGTATTGAGACAGAGGATAACACGACCATCCCTCCATCCTGGCAGCATAGACGCCCAAGGAGGTCCCATTCAGACTCCTGACCTCTCCAGTGCAGATTACATTAGTAACACTATTCAATATTCTTTCTCCAATCAGTACACATTGTATGGTCTTTCTTTCCAGATGAATCCCGAAAGGAAAAAAAAAATCAAGAAAGCTGTACAGGACTGTCCGTATGCCTGGAAGCCCTGTGGTGAAGTTATACAGTTATGCAGTTATGTATTTAAGAGCATTGGCAATCAAGTCATACTGTATCCCTGCTTTGAGCTAACATTCATGATGAACAGCGTGGTGCACGTTATGTGACCAATCTGCTGTGTTTATGTGCCTTTTGCAGGTCAGCAGATATGTATGTCTTCACCACCTCCATGTAGGTTTTTTATTGTCTAATGTAACAGAATAGGTTTATCTTTTGCACACACCAGGTATAGGAAGCCCACCATAAACGAACTCAACATTCATATCCCCTTCTCAGATGAATCAACACCAGTCAGTCTCTTCAAATCCCAGCCAGTCACCCGGGATCAGAAAGGTCTTCCACATCTCTGGACCCAGTTCAATGTACACTGGCCTTCCATTTCCAATAGACGACCAGGAAGTTGAACATCAACATTTCTTTTCTGAAACGTTAGCATTGACTCATAATGGACAGGAAGGTGTCTCAGCTGTCTTTGCTTTGTGTGTTTTGTGCTTTTGTTTCAGGTGCCCTAACCCAACATCTTGGCACCGAACGATGATGATTTAGTCAAGCAGTGAAAAGTGGCTGCCCGATGCACCAGGACAAACAGGAAGTGTTAGTCATGGCAGTGAATGAAATGAAATAAAACCTGTTTGATCAAATCATATATTTTAAGCCTATGACACCCTGACTTTAGACCTGTGCTTCTCAAATAGTGGGGAAGATTACCCAGGGGGGGTTTGAGGAACTGTCAGGGGGGGACGCAAGATGCTTTCATTTTAGTACTCAACATGCAATTTGACTCTTGAATACACGTGTATGCTCTCCCTTTTTGTTGCATTTTCTTTGTTTCAGTCTCAAGTTCAGTTTGTACGGTACAGATAAATGAATAGAATTACATTTTCTCTTGTATTTAAAATCAGGGAAGCGTGAAAAATGTTCTGTCCCTTGGGGGGCCATGACAGAAAATAACTGCTTTAGACAAAGCATGATTTTTATTAAATGCTGGTAATGAATGAAGCATTAAATAAGTTGTGTTTTTTTTACATTATCATTGAAATATTGAAAACACATTGATTTTTACTGACATTGAATTTGAAACATTTTCAAGTTCACAATACTGAAATACAACTAAAATTGTGTTGACGCATTGTTATGAAATGAACATTGTTGCAATGTTAGCAGCGGGTGCAAATTGATGCTACATTGTTTCAACTTCACCTTACCATCTGAGAGCCCATTTCAGTTAAATAGTAATAATAATAACAAAAAAACCTTAAAGTGTATTATGGAAAGCAGGAAGTGAACAAATGTAACAGTTACTGATTGTAAAAGTACCAGATGGAGGGCTAGGATTTAATAAGCTTTGCTTCTTCCTACTTCTTTTGGACATGTGGAACTGGGAACTGATTATGGGATGCACTCAATTGTAATCTGATGCTTGTTCTAATGAAATAAAACCATTACCATAATATGTATTTGTAATCTGCGTTTTCGATATGGAACCTTCTTGAAGTGTTATATTGTCAGTAACAAACTAAGTTTCTGTCAACTGTCTGGATATTGTTGCATTTATTTGGCATTGACTTGATCAGTTTATTGATCGCTATCCACTCTTCATTCATGGCAATACATTGTGTTGGTGGGTGAATGTCACAGCATTGAACGTGGGGTTGTCTGTAAGGCCAACATGCAGCACTGAGGCAAGAGCTTCCATTTACACAATGCCAAGGGGCAGTCTGGTTGCCGTTGTGTTGTCATGGTAACTGTTACTCTACTTGTATCAATTTAGACATGTCGTAGGTCAAAATGTTTTTATTTCATAATGTGTTGCAAAATGTAAACACCATATGACAGCACTCTTGGTGCTATTGTGTGCTACTCACACACATTTTTAAAACCTTGATACTAATGATGATGATGTAACTGATTTAGTAACACTGATATAATATGGTATGTATTCTTTTAAATATGCAATCAAACAAACCTGACAAGCTCCTTGTCGAGGTGTGAAAAAAATTCACAAAAACCTCTGCCATAAACTTCCCTTGCCATCTATCCGCAAATGTTCTCAATTGGATTTAGACCAGGGGACTTCACAGGATGGTCCAAAAAGAGAGGGGTTATTCTTCTGGACAAGTCCTTTGTCAGGCGGGCATTGTGAACTGTTGAAAGACCCAGTCATTACCACACAAGTGGCCCACTTCATAGATACAAAACTGAGAATGCTAAATGCGGTGGGACACTAAGTGTGTTGTTTACATACCTCTGAAATGATTTTAGCATGTTAGCACTTTAACCATTTTCACAGGTTTAAACTGACACAGACACTTAGCATTTGTATGTTTAGCGGTGCTGTGCTAGCAGTGTTAGAATGCTGACATTGGCATGCACAGATTGAACAATAGGGGTCCCAGGATTGACTTCTGGGGAGCCCCCAGGTCATGGCCATTTTGTCCGAGACATAGTTAACACTTTCTGTCTGTACTTGAGGAAGTCTCAATAATGACACCTTTAGGCTGCGTAGTTTTCACTGTCCATTTCATAGGAGCCGATCCTTACATCTGTTCCAGCATATCATCTTTATCCTTGATGATGGTTGCAGCATTTTAACGGCTTGTAGAAGGCATGCAGTCTTCGTTGATCAGCATTTAACGCTGTCTAATTTGCACTTCACTTGTCACTTTCTTTTTCTTTGATGCACTTCCTTAAGAAGAGTATCCCTCACGCTTGGTTGACATGGAAGTTAACGTTAATAAATTACTCAAAAAGAACTAAAGTGACGTGTGGTGCAGTTACATTCTATGTCCCACGTGTTACTTATTGTGTTATTTTTGGTTGCACCGTGAGTGAGGGAAGCATGACCTGTTGGTTTGTGTTTCCAAATTTTTAAGTGTGTTTCATTTAGTCATGGTATTCATGGATTGTCCAAGAACACAAATGTCATACATACGTATATATCATGTAAATGATATTTACCACTGAATATCCTTAGTATCAGTTTTAACTTGTGATAGATCAAATGCAATTCAAACAAATTCTTACATTTCAAATGTAAAACATTGTATATGAGCGATGTCGAGCCAGTAGTCACTGTGAGGCTCCAAAGTGTGTTTGATGAATATTAACCCACCCTGTTGGATGAACGTGTTAATCCAGGTTCAAATCTCCCCTAGTAAGCATCGTTGGTATTGGTCATGATATAAATATGAAAGTAGTGACGATATGTCTCTTTCTCTGTTCTCTGTATTCACAGGTGGACTTCAACGGATCTCTATCGCTTTGCTCTTTATTCTTGCTTTCTTTTTCTTCGCCTCTGTCTTTCCACCTGATCAGCTGCACCACAGCATGCCTCAATGTTTGCCAGCAACACCAGCAGAAGCATTATGGAAGTAAAAGAGCGACGTCCATACTGCTCACTGACCAAGGGCCACAAGGACAAGGAGGGGCCATACCCTGGTGAGAAAGTCAGCGTTCATTCATTTGATTTCACTCCACGGTGCTTGTAAATTGGAAACTATCCTTCAACCCGTAACAATCATCTTTAACTCAAGAAGTTAAATCATGGTGGATATACGATAATGTTTTTGTTCTAAAATACTAGTAATTCATGCCAAAGATGAGGTTAAAAACAACTAAACTTTTCAAATTATAGTGTAAGACAAAACTCATACCTAAATTAACACGTAAGCAAAAAGAAACATGGAACTGCTGCACTTCTTTGAAGACGTCCTTGAAGTTCATATCCAGGAATGTGAAATCCGCTCCTTTGTATGAATCTATGGTAGGTTCTTCAGGGGACAGTGAAGACTGTGCTATTGCTCCACACGGCCTGCGAGTCCCGACTCAAAAGTCCTACTCATCTAGTGAAACACTCAAGGCCTTTGACCAGCACCAAGACCAGACCAGGTTAGAACTGCAACCATGTTGCATAATGTTGCTGCCCATTCAAGTTTCAATTTTGGTTGTTTTTAAGTTCAAGGAAAGTCAGGTAACTTTGAAATCAATGCTTTTCATTTGGATAGAAAATACATCATATAATTTTATTTTTTTAGCTTTTTTAAATTAGCATATTATTAATATTACAATGTAACCTCGATTGTCAAACACATCCATTCCAGGATGAAGTGTGTTCAAAAAATGTCAGTAAGGAATGTGGAATAATTACCAGTACCAATAATTGTCGGCCTGATATCAGCATAAAAATGTGATCGGTTGATATCGGCATCTGATCATGAAAACCGATATACAACACATATATATTTATTCCACCACAGGAAATATGTCATGTCACAAATAATTTATAAAGTCGATTTAATGTTATGTATTCTTTTTGAGTTTATTTGTATTTTTTTACATAAAAAAAAAACATAAGTCCGGACTCACACTGAATCTGTTGTAACTCCTGATCCAGTCCGGCTTGCCTCAAAGTTCCATCCATCCTGACTCCGGTAGACGTAGCAGTAAGGTTTGATTCTCTCAGCTTTACCAGAGAGTGCTCCGTTTCGGCGGCCGCCGCGGACTGCGTTAGTGTATCACAAAGGATTCAGTGTGTGAGCCCGAGGTAAAATTATGTTTGGAAGGAGGTAAACTTGCAAATTCGGCTCAAATACTTATTTTTTACACTATAGCTGCGTGGTGGTGTAATGGCACATACTGTATTTGCATTTATTCAATTTCTAGTTAGTTTTTTTTTCAGGAAGGGCATCTAGCGTAACAACTAAACCAAAAACTTTCCATCTGAAATCATGAGCATGCGTTCAAGCTGAAAGGAGGAAAAAAGATGTATTCTGTCTACCAACTGTTTTTCTGTAATTATACATTTTCTGTTTGTAATTCATCATAGGAAACTATGACATATTTTGACAGGTTACTTTATGGGACTACAAAAGGACACAAGGACATGGTTCGTCGTGAGCAAGATGATTATAACATAGATGGTGAGTATCAATTCTCTTCAATTCTTCCTTTATTTTCTTTTTGGGCATACTTACTGTAAAATCAACATAGTGAATTTGGAATAAACATTGTTGATAATCTGTGATCATAATGCATTTCAATTCGGGCCCACCGATATGATAAAAATGTAACATCGGTAGATATTGGTGTCATGTTTTTTCATTTCATGAAAAATGATTTTAAAAATGCTATATAGATGATGTTTCAATGTTCACACGTCCAGGATGACACCACCGTTTGTTCACATACAGTGCAAGCCCACACGGTCTTGTGTCCCTGTCCACTTGGACTGTGCTAAAGTCTGCTAGCTCTACTTTAGCATCTGGGATGCTAGTAGCTCCTAGCCATGTTCCATTGAAGCACAGTAAGATGCGCTCCCTGAAGGTCTTGATTTCAACTTCCTTGCTCGCCACTTGGCTTTCATCTTAACTTCATCTGCTGCCTTGATACGTTTCTTTTCTCAATACTAAACAGGGAATCAAACCAATGCAGGACTTGCTTTCATGGCGTGTAAAAAATCCATAGTATAGAATATATCATTTCAAAGATGATAATAGCAGGGGGACAAACAGAGCCGCTTGAAAGCAACGTTTAAAAAGAGCAATTGCTCCCCGCACCAAGGTCTGACCCCCTCATGTTCTGGCTTAGTAGTATAGTCCTGGTCTCGCCCGGAAAATGGGTGTTTCATTTGATCTTTGTCTTGGTTTCGTTCCATGGCCAGCTTGACCTCTTTCAAGTTGGAGCTTGACCTCGTCCTGCAATTTCCCACCCATTAAAACGTCTCCACAACGTCAAGAATAAACAAATGATGGTCTACTGCCTAGCATGCGAGGCGAGCGCATTTATGGTCATCCAAGTTAGCATGCCAGTGAAATGGATGCCAGCTGTGTGAAGGTGTATAGGTAAACCTCCCTCCCGACGCCGTAAGAGTCAACCTGAACACTGAGTTGACAGACGGGTTTTTAGATCAACGCTGAGAGGTCTCAACTCACATTCCGTGGACTGTGGGTCACCCCCCTGGATGTGAGGAGCGGCAGAACAAAAAGGTCCGACATAGTTACAACAAAATCAATATATCCTTCCATCAGTGTATTCTAAGTGTATTATATGCGAGCATACAAATGTACGTATAAGTCATCCAGTCATCCAGTCATCCAGTCATCCAGTCATGGGCTACCGTCACGAAACGCTTGGTTGCATCAAAACACTTGACAAAATGCAACAAGGACAAAAATGATCAAAAATCCAAACTTCTACAGAAAGTATACCAGACCATAGCTGCCCCGATCTTCTCCTGCACCAATTAACACATTGTCAATTTGGAGAAATTCTTATCTGCTTTATATTCACTTTTGCTCTAATTGGAGCTCATTTAAAATTAATATGAGTTTTAATTGGAGAGCGGCACTCTTTATCTTCAATTGTGACATTAATTACGGAACGCCTTTGTAATTTCCCTTTCATTTGCTGATTAAAGATGAACGGGAACACGCTGTGATTTTTCAGATAATTTGTTTGCCCCCCTTCCATTCATATTTCAAAGGATTGCATATCATTTGGACCTGATTTCATTTTCCAATTTGAAGGTAATTTTCACCTTCATCCTTAAATACCCATTATCAAATGTGCTTCATTTGTCTTCTTGTGAAAATGTGTGGAACAGTGGAACCTTGGTTATCGTCCTTAATCCATTCCAGAAGGTCCCACTTTAACCGAAACAGACCAAGTCATTTTTTCCATAGGCTCCAGCAGAAAATGAATGAACGAATGAATAATAGAAATGTTTACGTGATGTTTTCTAACGGTTCTGTTCCAACTCCATTAGGTCAAAATTTCAGTCTTCGTCAGCTGGGCATCTGTGAGCCGCCTTCACGTCATGGCCTGGTATTCTGCTCCGAGATGGGCCTTCCCCACCATGGTTTCTCTGTGACCACAACCCAGGACCTGGACGTGGACGCCCAGGCTGTGATGTCACCAGATCGAGCCATTAACTTGTGGGGCCGTGGGGGTTTGGGCAAGTCGTCTGAGAGGAGTTCCTGTCTGTCCAGCCGCTCCAACTCGGTACTGACTCTCACCGATACCGAGCATGAGAACAAGTCCGACAGTGACAATGGTAGGATATTTTCTCTTCTTTTCTGACGTCTCAGTATTGTTGGATAAAACACACATGACATGACTGGCCTAAAAGGCAGTGGTCTTTTTCATTTCTTACATCTATATGTTCATCTCTTGACAGAAACATAAATGCAACACTACAGGATTTTATTTTCACTACATAAACCACACTTCCACTCTACATGACATCAATGTCAAAATATAGCAACCCTTCATTCATCATCAGCCTGATTGCAATAAATTGCCATGACCTTTGAGGTGGAAACAAACGCAGATGACCAGCAATTGTTTTACCTCTTGGTAAAAATGTTCTTGGAATTTGGATCGAAAAGGACCCATAGTAACACCGCTAGCTCAAATACAGTAAATGACACCAGGAATTATTTCACAATTTATTCAAGTTGCTTAAAAAGTTCCTGGGATTTTGTGGTTACATCGATACAATAAAGTTGTAAAAACTCGCCCCGAAAGGGAGAGTGAGTTTAGTCTCTGGGATGAGGTCTTGCCCTAAGTCACATGTGTGAACGGAGGACCGAAGCACTGCAGGTTATCTTTCCAACCAGTTTCTCCAGCAGGTGATTTGATTGACAAGCTCATTCCGTCAAACCAACGGAGGGTTAATCATTAAAATCGCCTGCTTTAGTCACCGGCTGGAAAGAAAACCTGCAATGTCTCGGCCCTCCATGGCATGACCTTGACACCCCCGCCTTAAGTGGAGGAGTTTGAGTACCTCGGGGTCTTGTTCAAGAGCAAGGGGAGGATGGAAGGCGAGATCGACAGGCGAATTGTTGGAGCGTCTGCAGTGATGCGAACTCTGCATCGGTTTGTTGTCATGAAGTCCGTTGTCATCGGTCCGTTGTCTCTTAGAGATGAGAGGAGAAGTACTGTCATCCGGAAGAACCGCTGTTGGAGGGGCCACATTAGGTGGCTTGGGCATCTGGTCAGGATGCCTCCCAGATGCCTTCCCTGCCTGGGGAAGCGATCAAGGCCCATCCAACTGGTAGAAGGCCTTGGGGAAGACCCGGGACACGTTGGAGAGATAATGTCTCCCAACTGGCTCGGGAACGCTTTGGGATCCACCAGGAGGAGCTGGACAAAGTGGGCGGGAAGAGGGAATTCTGGGCTTCTCTGCTTAGGCTGCCGTCCCTCGCGACCCCACCTCAGATAAGCAGCAGAAGATGGATGGAAGTTGGAACATTTGCACTAAAGTGAAAATGGATGTACCCGACCTCATCCACTCACCAAGTTGTGTGTGTTGTGTAAATGCATGATTTACATCCAGGTGTGTGTGTTCTTGTGTGTGTGTGTTTGTGTGTGTCTGCTGGTGGGAGGGGCTTTCCCTAACAGGTGTGATTTTCATAATTAATAAAGGACATCTTTCAGTCACAAATGCACACACACTACAGTGTGCACTGTATTTTCATTAAGGCGGACTAGCACACACCAGAGTGGGCTTTCATTAAGAGACATGATGTTGTAATTAACGCTGAGATAAAGTGCTGAGTGGCTATATTTCCTATATTAAGTTTGATAATGTTTTTATTAGATGACATTATACGGTGTAAGTCAGAGCTCCGGAGGATACACTTCTCCTGTAAAAGTGAGTAGTCGTCAAGTTTCCCGTGGCTAATTGACACTTAAATAAGCAGCTGTTCAGGTTTGAGTGGGCGTTTGGTGCGCAACTCGTTTTATTAAGCCTCGCTTTAAGTCGGTGTGCTGGCTCTTATTTTCATGTTTGATTATGGAGATTGAAGTGCTTGAAATGACAACGCTTGCTCACTTGTGGGACCGATTGCATCACAAGGAGTATACTTTTGTCTTCTTACGAGAGAGCATGAAGCGTCTTTGTCAGGCCGGTGATGACTGAGGTGGAAGATGCTACAAATCTTGGTATCATGTGAAACAATAATACTTTTATCCTTGGGGTAGTCTTGCACTCTGGAAGGGGTATTACATGAGAGGCAGAGATGGGTTTATTGGGACCAGGGCGTGTCCTTTGTGAGACCACTATATTGCTTAGTGGTCATTGTCCATTTTATAGGACCAGATCCTTCACATGTGACCATCTTGGTCACAGTGTTTGAGTGGCTGAAACAAGGTAATGGTGATCACCATTTGTCCTCTTCCTGAGCATTTTACAATGTCTAATGTCTAATTTAACTTCACTTCCCTTTTCATTGATACACTGCAATTGCTAAAATATGCCTCGGTGGATGAGTGGCTAGCACATAGGCCACACAGTCTGGGTTTGATTCTCCGCTCTGCGTGGGTTTCTCTGCATTCCAAAAACATGCTAGGTTAATTAGCCACTCCAAATTGTCCATAGGTATGAATGTGAGTGTGAATGGTTGTTTGTCTATATGTGCCCTGGGATTGGCTGGCCACCAGTCCAGGGTGGACCCCGCCTCTTGTCCGAAGACAGCTGGGATAGGCTCCAGCATACCACAGTGAGGATAAGCGTCATAGAAAATGGATGGATGGAAGCCTCAAACATTTTTTTTATTTGTTTGCTTAAAAGCTGTAACATGAGGACTTCCTGTATTAATTAATAATGTACTTTGTCACCTACAATGTTTTTCAATATGCGTCCCTCATTGGAAAATATTTGGACAAAGTGAAAAGCACATCATATTTTTGAACCCAACACCAAAAGAATAGTACAGGAAGAAGCAGACAGAAGATATAAAATGGGGATGTAATCGGTCTTTTCTAACCAGATTACTTTACTATGTGTCAACAAACACTTAATCCATTCACCATCTTTAAGCTGCTTAACACGATAACATGAGCTGCTACACTTAGCCACATGTCTGGATGGGTTCACACGGAACTGGGAATGATCTGAAAATAAAACAAATGCATCTTGTTGAGGACTGTTGGTTGGGAATGCTGACTTTTCCTTTGTCTCAGAGTGAAAGCTATCACAAAAACACCATTTCATTGAATAACAAACGTAAACATAATAATAAGAACTAGAGAAGGCCATAGCTGATGTGAAATGCTTTACGGCAGGGGTCAGCAACCTGCGGCTCCAGAGCCGCATGTGGCTCTTCAGCCTCTTTATTGTGGCTCCCTTTGCGATGCTTGAATATTTTTAACACCCGAGTGGGGAAAATGCACGTCTTTTGTAATGAGTTTTAAAAAATCCAACTTTGTCTGAGACCATGAATGCATCCTGAGTGAGTTCTGACTGCTATCCAGTTCAGTACATGAAGGAAAACAAGTAATACTTACCTACAAATCTAAAAAATAAATTTGAGATAATTTAAAAACAGCGGCATGGGAACTTGTTTTTACGTTTACAGTAGTTTACACATACATTTATGTAAGTTTATCTCCAAAACTAGCAAGAGTACTCCAACTTGTCTTTTCTTATCTGAACTACTTTGATACCCCCAAATTCCCTCCAATGTTGTTTTAAACATACTATATGTTTTGCGGCTCCAGGCTATTTTTCTTCAGTGGGCATTGGGTAAAATGGCTCTTTTCATAGTAAAGGTTGCCGACCCCTGCTTTACGGAAAATGTGGAATTATAGGAAAGTGGGAATTATTGGCATGTGGAAAAGTGTGAGTGTGAATGGTTGTTTGTCTTTTTGTGCCCTGTGATTGGCTGGCCACCAGTCCAGGGTCGCCTCTCGCCTGAAATCAGCTGGGATAGGCTCCAGCATACCCCGCGGCCCTCAGGCATAGAAAGTGGATGGATGTAATTCATAAATGAAGAGATCAGAGATATTGTGCAGTAATAAATGTGTGAAGAAAAACTGTTGTACTTTACATGTTTGGTGTCAAACATTCAAGGTGAGAACTATGATCAAATATCACGCGTATCAAGTTCAGCTTGGGTTTCATATCTGTCACATTACAGTAATGGGAGTAGTGACAAACTGGCCGGCCAAAGCCGCCCTCACAAAAACCAACACCGACATTTCTTTTTTAAATAAGACACGCTGTGTTTTCTGTATAATGTTCATCTTCCTTTCACACTCACACATGCATGCACACACACACACACACACACACGCACACACCCATGAACGCATAAACACATGCATTAATTAGTACGTGGTGTTGTGTAATGGCTAGATCAATATCTCTACTGTTCTTACAGGATCATGTGACCTCATTGACAGCCACTACATCATTAGGAAACGGGAGAAGGCAATTTGTATAGAAATTGCGTGTGAATGCTGAACAGCTGAAGCTGATGTGAGTTGAGAAATGCGGAAAAATGCAATTTTTTTAAAATGTGGAAAATAAGTGGATGAGTGGTTAGCATGTAGGACACACAGTCAGGAGATCGGATACTCTGTTTTCCTCCCACATTCCAAAAACATCCATGTTAGGTTCATTGGCGTGTCCAAATTGTCCATAGGTATGAATGTGAGTGTGAATGGTTGTTTGTCTATATGTGCCCTGGGATTGGCTGGCCACCAGTCCAGGGTGTACCCCGCTCAAAGACAGCTGGGATCACCCTAGTTGGGATCATCATCACCCTAGTGAGGATAAGCGACATAGAAAATGGATGGATGTGGGAAAATAAAGCTTGTATGTTTTGAGTGAGCTGAATGTTTCCAAGTTGGAATGCCTTGAATCGGTTGAGAAATGTGGAAGTATCTGTTAAGAATTCTTAATTTTAAAGACCTTTTGGGGTAAATGGTAATGTATGGGATGTCTAACACTGTTTTCATGTTGGAATGATTTGAATCGGTTACAAAATATGAGCAATGTGGGACTTTTCAGAAAACGTGACAATTTGGGGAAATTTAATGAAATGAATGGGCTGAATTTTGACTTATACGGAAAAATATATATTTTTACATGTACATTTTTGGCCACAAATGCAGACATTTTTGGAATGTAGAAAATAAGGCCAGGATGTTTTCAGTGAGCTGAGTATTTTTGTGTTGAGAAATAAGATGGTCCATTTCTTTGGGAATGTTGTCTCGGTACATGTGAAGTTATGAAAAAAACTGTAATTTTTGGAATGTGTCAAATAGGTAGACTGAGTTCTTGCTGAAACCTTGTTGAAACCTTGCTATACTTTTTTAGCACGTTAGCACACGCTGTTGTTGTGATCACATGGGCTCTTACCGATGGCTGCTGGATGGAATCTGGAATCGACTGCTTCCCAATATCGGAGCTTGTAGACGAAGGCTGATATAATCCGATACTCCTATTGTTGTTGACAGAAGCCTGATATCATTTTTATGTTGGGAATGTTTGTCGGTTGAGAAATGTGGAACTTGTAACAACTGTCCATTCCTTGGAAAATGTAGATTTATGAGATTTGGAATTTTTAGGAATGTGTCAATTGGTGGTCTGATGTCCTGCAGGACATGTTCAACAGTTACCAGTTACCTTCATCCCATTGGAGACTTTGGGGAATTTGTGGAATTCCTGGAAAATCTGCCGTTTTGAAATGTGGAAAATAACCAGCTAGAATGTTTTGGGCATGTGTGGAATTCTTAGTCCAAATGTGCTGATTGAGATGAACGTTTGGAGCCAGCCTGGGTGTCCTGAATGTGCTGAACATTTTAATGATAGTATATATCATTATAGTTTGAAGTGGCTGAGAAATGTGGAAGTCGTTGAGTCCAAATGGGGCAGAATGAAAAAAATAAATAGAATAATTTAGGTGCAGAAACACTAGAGTGATAATTACCACTCACCACACTTTCCACTGGCTTGTGGTCCGCCACTGTCATTCTCTCTCTCCACCATCATTTCATGCATTTTCTATTTATTGTCTCCAGCTGAATAATTGCTGAATTAAATATGAACAAAAGCGTGTACATGTTTGTATCCTTGCTCATTATTGATCTGAATGGGTCCTGTATGTCATCTTAAGAAAGAAAACATATTTGTTGCTGGAAGGACTTTCAACTAGTTGCATCTCTGATGAGCAATAACACTTAAACCCTCAGTGTCAGCCTGAGGGAAGCCTGCCCTATTCAGCAAGTTGATTCATCAGCAGTTAGAATGTTATAGAGTACAGGAATATATTGTTGTCCAGCAGAGATAATTAAATAGGCTGCTCAGGGACTTGAACAGTAAGGAAGTTCATGGAACAGCGTGCGTGTGTAATTAAAGCCTCTTCTTTATCTGGTGCGATTAATCAAATGCTAAAGGATTTGCAGCAGCGATATGGACCTTAGCACATATCATGATATTTTTTAAGAAGTATCAAGATGTATGCAGTGGGGGTGCTGGAGCCTATCCCAGCTGTCTTGGGGCGAGAGGCGGGGTCCACCCTGGACTGGTGGCCAGCCAATCCCAGGGCACATATAGACAAACAACCATTCACACTCACATTCATACCTATGGACAATTTGGAGTGGCCAATTAACCTAGCATGTTTTTGGAATGTGGGAGGAAACCGGAGTACCCGGAGAAAAGCCACGCATGCACGGGGAGAACATGCAAACTCCACACAGAGATGGCCGAGGGTGGTATTGAACTCGGGTCTCCTAGCTGTGAGGCCTGCGTGCTAACCACACGTCCGCACGTCGCTTTATATCATATAAAATTATATAAAATTTAAGTCAGCAAAAAGGTTTAATTATTTATTTATTATTATTTATATTATATTATTTTATCAGCCACTGCACATTAACACATAATATTATTCACAAGTTTATATTAGTTTTTTTACTCCTCCTTGTTATTGGACGCTCGACTAATACCTCTTAACTAATACCACAAAATAATCCGAATGAAGTACTGTACCATTCTAATTATACATATGAAGTAAAATTAATGATTATTCCATCATTTGCAAATGAATAGCATTAATTAATAATATTAATATTAGTGGTGGCGGTGGAAATTCTTGTGGAAGATTTATTTTATATTATTGTTATTATAATTGTTTTTTTGTTTTTTAAAAAATATTTATTTCATATATTTACTTATTTTCCCTTCCCGTTTTTAGTGAACATTTCTCATATTTTATAATGTTGACAAGTACGGCTCGACTGCTTCCACATCTTTCAATCAATTCAAATCATTCAACATCATGTTCAGCTCGTTCAGGACACAATGACTAAATACCGACACATAAAAAAAACAACCTATGGTGATATGATTCACGGACAAACAATTTACACATCCCAAAAATCTCCACTTTTCCCCAAATTACACATTTCCTGGCCATAAATTGCTTTTTTTCTCCACATTTGACAACCCATTCAAAGCATTCCAGCCTCGAAACATTCATGCAAACAATTTTCCAAATCCCCACTTTTCCCAACTCCTCATTTTCCGTACGGCACTTTTCAAATGACCTTTACAAGTTACTAACAATGTAGTTTTTCTTGAACGCTCGTATACTCTGGTATGTGACGCTGTAGTTAGGATGGAACATACGACATACTCATGCTCTCTCTCGCTGTCTTCCTTTCTTCCACGCATGCCAGCCTTCCAAAAGTGTCGGAAAGGAAGTGATAGTGTGGCTGACCTCGGCATATGGCTAATTTCTTTCTTTTAAAAAAATATCTCTTGCTTCAATACAAATCTGCATGTTCTCACGTTGCATTGCCTGTCCTTGGCAGATATTTCCACTGTCATATTGCTTCCACTAAATGTGATTATGACACTAACAATGGCTTCTCAGCTGTGTGTGTGTGTGTGTGTGTGTGTGTGAAATAATCACGAGTGATGCTGTGTTGCTTCAGCACTGTGAACTATTGTGTGATATGTTTGTTTATACAAAACACAGTGTAAAAAAAATCATTTTCAAAAATAATACTTTCAATGAAGTAGTCTTAACACAGCAGACATTAAGTGCATAAAACACATTACACATGGAACACTGAAAATACAACCCAAATACACACATATTCTCCACAGTACCACACCGTGTTCCAGTTACTCACTTTTAAAAAATGTTTACATCATTATTGTGGCGTTGCCGTCATTTAACGATAAGCTAAAACCTGAAATGAGGAAGAATAACTGCAAAAGTAACCTTGCGTTGGATTGAATGAAATGATTATTTCATGACATTATGCTCTTGACTGGACTATCTGGGGCAGTAATGATTTTTTCATACAGAGCCATATAGGTTTAGATTTTTTTTTCTCCATTAATAAAATAAACTTTCATTTAAAAACTGCATTTTGTGTTGTTTTGACATTAGATACCTTCAACCACAGGTTGCAAGTGGCTAACCCTGCATCTTTTGTATTGTATTGTATTTTATTGTATTGTATTTTGTCTTCGGGCGAGAGGCGGGGTCCACCCTGGACTGGTGGCCAGCCAATCACAGGGCACATATAGACAAACAACCATTCACACTCACATTCATACCTATGGACAATTTGGAGTGGCCAATTAACCTAGCATGTTTTTGGAACGTGGGAGGAAACCGGAGTCGCCTCAATTCAGTGCCACCATAATACATATTAATATATACACTTTAATCAAATTAAATAATTAAATTAATTAAATACAATTAGACTTCTGAATAGAAGACGTAACGGAGTAGTCATGTATAAATAAATAGTCTCTATTTACGCATCTCTGATTATATGTGTTATTATGAACCTGTCACACATTCATCACGATGTATGCAGTGTATGTGTGAGTGTGTGTATCTGTGTGTTGAAATGCTTACGTGTCACAGATGATGTCAAGAAAATGTGTGGCCAGTATCTCCATCAAGGATACTTTGACAAGACTTGAGAGACCAGAATCGAACCACTGAGCTTCCAGTTGCCAGATGGCAACTATACCACCCAAATTATGCCGCCCCCTGTGTGCACCTGTTGAGTGGGTTGTCCGATTTGTCCCGCCAAATCTTTAAAAAAAGGACGAAAAATAATAGAGAATTTGTGTAATTGGGTGTATATGCTGAAGAGCTGAAGCTGAACTGGAATGCTGTACGGAAAATGTGGAACTACAGGGAAAGTAGAGTTTTTTGGGATGTGGAAAATTGTTAGTGTGAATATTTTGATGCTGGTATGGGTTGAGAAATGTAGGAAAAATATGAGTTAAATGATGCCTTTTTGCTGCATTTTTCCACTTTTGCTGGGTTTTTGTTTATTTTATTTCTGCATTGAGCCACATTCCACAAATGGCCCCTGAACCACAATTTGGACACTCATACATGTTTCGCCAGTGTTGCCAGGTGACAAAGGAGTGTGTCGGATTGCATTATGGAGGGGTTTATGCAGCTTTCACACCCACATTGTACGGCGGTAGGAAGGACACACCCATTGTACATTGCACTCACACTTGTCTGCATGGCGGATACTACTACTACATTTTTGCAGTGCTTGTATATAATTACTGAATAAAAAGAAAAAGGTATAAAATGCACTTCTACTCGCCTAATCACACCATGTGGCTAAATTGTCAACACGTATGAGGTGTGTTATGAAGTTGGCATTCAGCCTAATGTAACGAGTGCAAATAAAACAGCTCAATGATTAAGAGTGCAGACATGTTGGGACATATACATGTTTTCATCCGAAAAATCTGAAGTAGATTTGATCACATGTAGAATTTTAAAGACTTGAAAATGAACCTACCTGTCACACCACCAGGCTTCGCAACACTTCTTCTATCAAGGGTTTGTTTACATGTCAACTCCATGGCTCAGGTCAGGAGGTCTCACGATAAATTTACCACAGAATGTGGAAAGTCTAGTCCAAATCTGCCCCAGTCTTCACTTCAATTGGATATATAGCATGTAAACGTGTCCGGTCCAACTCCCATCATGCCACAGTCCACCACCCCATGTTGCTCACTTCCACATGCACACAGACACGCAAACAGTCATTTTACTCTCACAAGGGATATTTCATCATGCCTCCACAGTTTTGGTTTTAATCAGTTTTCAGCTTTTGCCTTTCACATAAAAGGTCATACTTTGGATCTCATTTGTTGCTGTGGTCTCATCCCTTTTCCCTCATCCAAATATTGTTTTCACTTTTCAGCAAGATTCCAAAGCCCAGTTAAACCCCCCCACCTACCACCTACCACCTACTGGACCCCTCCAACATCTCAGACTTCATCTTTACATCTAAACTCTCCACATGCCAGCTTGATCCCCTCCCCACAGCTCTGGACAAATCCAGCCTCCTCTCTTTGCTCCCGCTCATTTGTTCCATCATCTGCTCCTCACTGACCACTGGAACTGGTCCCTCTTCATTTAAGACTGCAGCTGTCTCACTAACTGTCTCTCTGTCAAAACGTGGTTGAAGTATTGGAGGTTGATGGGCCTGTATTTGATACAAATGTTCTACAACCAATGTATGTAATTAATTACACACTAAATATAAACTCTACATGCATTTGTTCAGAAGTGTGTGTGTATGAACAAACAATTATGCGAAAGATACACATTTTCAGGAGAAAAAAATGAAATAAAAATCTGCAAATTTATGGGGTCACAAATTTGAATAGTGATGATGTCAAGGGAGTTGGGAGCCACTCATAAAAGTCACTAATAAAATGATTTTTAGCACACTTTCCTCTCATGGACTGAGATCCTGCAATTCCCCGAACGAACCAAAGTCTAAACAAATGATTGTAAGTCAAATACATTGACTTTTTTGGGCACGTTTTACACCAAAATAACCAACATATTCAATGCAGCAGATGGTAGCTTGTTTGGCAATGCTTGACTTGGGTCACATAATAAGTCACGAAAACTGTCCATTACTTTATGCATATGTTTTTACTGCACAGACTTTGGTCTGATGACTAAAATACACAATAAATATGTTTTTATACATTTTCGGTCTGGACCAGATTACCAAAGCAAGTGTAAACGCAACCTAAATGTCACCACAAAGATGACTGTACAAAACATGTCTGTTGAAGCGTGAAGGAGGACAGGTTATTGGTTTGAACACCAGAAGGCGAGTAGGTGGATTTTGAATGGCACCTCTACTGTGAGACACACGTGCACTCACACATTCACATGCACACCCGCTCAAGGGCGTGCAAGGATACGCTGATCTACTTCCATCGCCATCAGTGTGATGAGTGAATATCGGCTTTTAACTAATCACATCATCTAAAAGGACCGAATGACAGAGGCAGCTTTAAAAAAAAAAAACAAGAAAGGAAAAAAAAATCAACAATTGTGTGAGAATAAGTTACACAATTCTTAAAAAGAGTCTTCTGTCCTCTGCCCATCTTCTTGCACCCTTCAGGTATTATTTCTTTCATATTGCACACTCAAGCTTTTTGTAATCCTCTTATACTTGTTCAGCCTTCTTCTACATTGTAACTTGATGTGGGATTTGCCCCGATGCCAGTTGAATGTATACCTGGTAGGCGTGTAACAATACACCATAATCACGGTTCAGAACGTACCTTGATTTTAAGGGACGCAAAACATCAATAGAAAGTATGAAATAATATATAATACTTCACTGAGAGCTGCTTATAGACAACTTGATGCCTTTTGTACATGAAGTTGCGGGTCCTTGTGGTTGCTAGCTCTCAGGAAAACACTGCCTCTAGTGTTATGTTGGAGAATTGCACATCCAGTGCTGGTCCCCAGCTGAAGAACTATAAATGGATCAATACGCCGTCATTTGCATTTTGGAGTCACCCATGCGTGTTGTGTGTCCATCGCTGCATGAAATGAAATAAGCACCCGTGAATCAATAACTTAATGAGTCGTGTTATGTTGTTACTGTAAATAAGGTTTAAATACATGAGATTTAAAGTGTTCAGCAAGCTTGTAGTGTGTAGTCGTATGATGTAATGATGCAGTTAAATCCCAGGTGGGCAAAGTGGCAGGTTACCATCATTTATTTAAAATGGTTTAGTCCACCCCCGTATGTTTAAAATCACTGTTATTAGAGTGGACTGTACAAAGGTTGATAGGGTACGCACACGTGCACGCACACGTGCACGCACATGCACGCACACAATTTTGGGCTCTTTCTAACAGAGAGCTACGGGGAACAGTGGTCAAGATGATTACTGTTATTTTGTAGTCTAACCAGGAGGTGTGTAGCGTCCAAATTCACAGTGGATCGCGCGCACACACACGCACGCACGCACACACACACCAGTGTGTTCATCAGTGTGAAAATTATCTCACCATCAACTCAAATCCTCACATGCTGAATGAGGGATTAAGGATGTGGATTCTCGCCTCATTGCTTTTCTCCATCGTCGATTCACCAGTTGGCTTGTTTAAGCCAGCATCACACTTTTTTCTTTTTTTTTAAAAACTTTCTTTCTCTTTTTGTTATCTTCTCCTTTTTTTCCTCTTCTTTCATTTCCATCTCTCCTTTGCTCTCTCTAAGGTTGTGAACTTACCTAGTAGGGGTCCTATACATGGAAATTAAAGAGCTTAAGGATCCAACTCTCTTTTCTCTCTCTGTCTCTCTCGCTCGCTCGCTCACACACACACACACACACACTCACACACACACACACACACACACACACACACACACCAAGGGGGGGTCAAATATGGGATGTTTAACTGGCAGGAATAGCTCAACATGAAACAGAGTTGTACACAGCTCCCCTCTCCCCATTGATTATGCATCCATGCTGTGAAGGTCTATACTGTGAGTTGGTGGGGGGGTGTGTGTGGGGGGGTGGTACCTGCAAATTCATTGGTGGAAGAAAAGTATCACAGCTGGAAGGACGGAGATGGAGATAAAGAAAAGAACACAGAGGCTGTCCAGTGGGTCCAAACTACTCTCTCCAGAGTACTCTTTCTCTCACTAGAAACAGTCATGTACTGTACTCAGTAAATCCAGTCCCAAGTCATTTCCGACGAAATCTGCAGTAGTGTGGAAAAAAACACCTCACCTCAAAATATACTATGTTCGCTTCTTGTGATATTCTATCTTTTCAAATGTAAAAACAGGGACTGTCAAGATATACTGGCTTGAGTTTGTATTTGATCCCTTGAAGAAAGTACTGATGATCTTAACAGATGATATGAATGAAGAACACCTGTCGCAGTCTCTTCCATTCAAACCTCGACTCCACCATGGGCAAGACCAAAGAGCAGTCTACGATCTTCAGGGACAGGATTGTAAACCTGCATAAGAGCTATCTAGGGTCTTCAGGGACAGCATTGTAGACCTGTACAAGGCGGGAATGGCCGACAAGACGATCAACAAGAAGCTTGGTGAGAAAATGAAAAGTATTGGTGCAAGAATTCACAAATAGAAGACGTACAAGTCAAAAATCAGTCACTGTCCCTCTGGACCTGCATGCACGAGTTCACCTGATGGGGTGTAAGGATTCCGAGAAAGGTGTGGGACCGGCCCAGAATCATAAGGGAAGAGTTGGTTGGTGATGTCAAGGGAGTTGGGAGCACATTCGCCAAGAATAGCATTAGTGAGACACTTTGCTGTAATGGATTGATATCCTGCAGTGCCTGCAAGCTCCCACTGCTCATGAAGACATACAGTATGTACAGAACCATCTGATACTTCCTTCCCAACACCCCAATGATTCAGAAAAGGCCTGGGAGAAAGTGATTTTTCAGCTTTTTGCCATCAAGTGGACTGGACGTGATTAGAGTCAAAGAAATGGTGAATTTGACCAACAACACCATCCCTCCTGTCAAACATGGAGGTGGAAACATTCCGTTTTAGGGATGTTTCTCTGACCGAAATCCCTTCTGAGTTGTGACCAACTATAAAATCTATTGATATCGAACATTTCTATTGAGTGCTCAAGCGGTGCTGTAAGAAAGATTGTGTAGCTCTATGCCAGTTTGTGGCACTTTGGCCTGATTTGAGTGGGGACTGTAATCTACACACAGCTCCAACACTGTCACATGACCAAATGGAGTTGGCTTATGCCAGAAGCCAAGGACTACAATTTCAGTTCCATCTGATTTCATTAGTAAGATGTGACAAGTCATCCAATTCTTGATGTCTTCAAGACATGCCTGCAGTTTGGATAGCTCGCTACTTTATTGGGTTTCATTGCTAAATGAAGTTGTGTGTTATCTGCTTAACAGTAGAAGTTAGCAGTACTTTGTGATAATACCGCCTAAGGGAAACATGTAAAGCCAAAGCAGTACTGGTCCATTGTGAAGGCAAACTTGACTCCTTTTACTGACTTGTTTTCTCAGGGGTTACGTACTCACTCAAGTCAGTTGGGACCAGGATTCACTCGAGTCACTCGTCACTAGTCACCTGCTACAGCAGCTTCCAGCTCCCAGTGGACCATGCTCCATGCCTGGAAGTTGCCACGAGAGTGGCAGCTCACCGCCAATTGGGGGTGGCTGGCCACAGCCTCAGGTAGCAAGGGAACGTGACAATGAATGGCTGGATTATTGTTGTCCGTTCCTACGGAGAGAAAAAGTTCCTTTAGGGTTTGGCCGTCAAGTGTAACTGGTCAATTGTCAAATTGGACTTTTTTGTCTTATTGAGATGGGCCTTTGTTTTTGTATGTTGTCATTCATTTTTTCTTGCAGTTTATTCCATATTGAGCATATAATTAAAGCCATATAATTAATGAATAGGCTGTACGACGGACGAGTGGTTAGCGCGCAGGCCACACAGCTAGGAGACCCGAGTTCAATTCCACACTCGGCCATCTCTGTGTGGAGTTTGCATGTTTTCTCTGGGTACTCCGGTTTCCTCCCACATTCCAAAAACATGCTAGGTTTATTTATGACTCCAAATTGTCCATAGGTTTGAATGTGAGTGTGAATGGTTGTTTGTCTATATGTGCCCTGTGATTGGCTTGTCACCAGTCCAGGGTGTACCCCACTTGTCGCTCAAAGACAGCTGGGATAGGCTCCAGCACGCCCGCGACCCTTGTGCGGATAAGCGGTAGAAAATGAATGAATAAATAATTAATATTATATAAAATAAGATTTTTACATTACTAATTCATCCTACGTGTATTTTATCAATAAAACATTTTAAGTAACAAAATCTGATAAGATTGGTAGCTGAAAGAGTGGAAATTCCCATCACTACCGGCTTGACCAATGACGTAATGGCTCGTTGCTGGATAGAGTGAACAAAGAACCATTCAGGAAAATTTATGTAAGCTCTTTGCCAATGGATTATATAGAAAAATCAATACTCTATTAACCTATGTGTGAGATGATGTCTATATCATTATCTTGCATGTGCATGTGATCATGATGTACAGATTTATCATAATACAGTGGTATCTTGAAAGTTGAATAACGTAAGTAAGAAAGAAAGTAACACTTCCATGGCCAAATGTCCCACTTAAACACTAAAACCATTACGACCAACGTAACTTACCCTTTTGTTTTTCCAGTAAGGAACACTTATGGGTTCTACTGTACTGCTTGCATCACTTTTACCGTGTGTTCTCTTAACATCCCTTCTTGAATCTGATCTTTCTTTTGGAGTCACAGCAAAAGCAACAAACTGAGGTTACGTGAGAACCCAAAATAATGATTCACCTTGAAAGGCAGGCAGTGCCTCAGGCAGTTACAATTTACTATGTACACAACAAATAATGTAGAACATAACATCTAACGTTACTGATCACCCGTTTAGCCAGGCTTGGTCTTTCATAGCCATGATCTGCTTCTTGGTGTCAGTTGGCCTCTTGATGTCACTGTTTGCTCACCTTCACCCCTCTGCAACCAAATGGCTGTCCATGCCTTGGTCAGGCTATGACAAGCTTTAGTCCATCACTCGGAAAGTGGTGTAATGCCGGTTTACTTTCACTCTGTCATCAAATCACAAGACAAAATCATGTGGACATTACTGATCATCCATTTTCTATACTGCTTATCCTCACTAGGGTCGCTGGAGTATGCTGGAACCTATCCCAGCTGACTTCGGATGAGAGGCATTGGAGATGGCTTCGGGTGTTGCAGGCATTACTGATCATAAATATGATATTACTTTAGGGCATTTGCACCAAAGTCCAGAATGCTCACCACTACACCACGGCGGCTCATTTGTGTCCGCAGCTTAGGTCCATAAATACGCCAACTGTACGCTGTTTGTGGTCTATAATAATGGTCATTTCCTCAGTGGTTTCAATTAGTGCCATCCATGTTTAAATATTTGCTCTGCATTCACAAAAATCATTCTACTTCTCTCCATAATCCTTCTTGAGACTGAATCTTTGTCCTGAATAGGAGTGATACAAAAAAAGCCACCGAAAGCCAAAGAAAGTGAAGCATGTGTGACGTCACGAATGACGCTTATGCTTTGTGCGATTTTAGAGGAATGGTTCTGTCGGAATAAGGAATTGTATGACCTGCTTTCATTCCAGGTGTTCCGTTCCACAAGGTTTGCCATAACGGAAAGACTTCTTTGAACACACAATCATTTTTCTTGGGATATCATTAGGAATGGATGACGTTAGAAGAAGGTGGATGAGCTTTATTTACTTCCACAAATAGAATGGAGCGTATCTGCTTATTGTTAAATGATAATACTGGATGGTTGCAGTAAGGCACCAGATCCATTGAAGTCGGAGCTATGTCGTACAAATTTAGCACACTTCACTCAGCCACCTTAAGCGTGTTAACACTCTCTTTGTGTATTGAGTTGGATGGTTTTGTTCATAAAGACATAGTAGAATGCTTTGTGTTCCCTTTGTAAGCCGAACTCTTTGGTGCAAAAGAAGGAGTTGCATTGCCCGTCAGCTCAGCTTTTTACACAACTATTCTGCTTTTGCGTTGCTGAAGCGGGTGCATCTTTATAGGTGCGTCTTGGTGGTCAAGATGCAATTTGGACTCATAACACGATAACATGATACAGCTTGACTGACTGTTGGCTTTTTCTAGTGTGTTCTTGAATGTTTATCACACTTGAATGTTTCCGATCATCAAAAGAATGTAAATATTAGTCAAAACACAAAATGCGTTTTTTAAATGAAACTTTTTGTATTATTAAGGGAGAAAAAAAATCCAACCCTACATAGCCCTGTGTGGAAAAACATAACTGAGATGGAGATCTAATGGCCTGGAAAAGGTTATAAAACAATTTCTAAAGCTTTGGGACGCCAGCGAAACCACAGTGAGAGCCATTATCCACAAATGGCCAAAACACGGAACAGTGTTGAACCTTCCAAGGAGTGGCTGGCAAACCATAATTACCCCAAGAGCGCAGTGATGACGCATCCAAGAGGTCACAAAAGGCCCCACAACAACATCTAAAGAACTGCAGGCCTCACTTGCCTCGGTTAAAGTCAGTGTTCATGACTCCACCATAAGAAAGACACGGCAGAAACGCAGTGCATAGTAGAGCAGACCAAAACCGCTGCTGAACAAAAACAACATTACAGCTTGTCTCAATTTTGCCAGAAAACATCTTGATGATCTCCCATTCCTTCGGGAAAATACTTTGTCGTCTGATGAAACAAAAGGTGAACTTTTTGGAAGGTGTGTGTCCGATTACATCACACCAACAGTAAAATATGGTGGTGGTAGTGTGATGATATGGGGCTGTTTTGCTGATTCAGGACCTGGAAGACTTGTTGTAATAAATGGAATCATGAATTCGGCTGTTTACCAAAAAATCCTGAACCTTGGTGACCACAAGATGACACAAACTTGGGTTCTGCAGCAGGACAATGATCCAAAACACACCAGCAAGTCCACGTCTGAATGGCTGGGAAAAAAAACAACATGCAGACTTTGGACTGGCCACGTCAAAACCCTGAGCTGAATCCTATTGAGATGTTGCGACATGACCTTAAAAAGGTGGTTCATGCTCAAAAAGCCTCCAATGTGGCTGAACGACAACAATTGTTCAAACATGAGTGGGCCAAAATTTGTCCACAGCGCTGTAAGAGACTCATTGCAAGTTATCACAAATGCTTGATTGCAGTTGTTGCCGCTAAGGGTGTCCCAACCAGTTATTATTAGCTTTAGGGGGAAATCACTTTTCCACACAGGGCCGTGTTGGTTGTATTTTTTTTTCTCATTTAGTAATAAAATGTTTAATTTAAAAACTGCATTTTGTGTTCAGTTGTGTTGTCGCTGACTAATAATTACATTTGTTTGATGATCTGAAACATTTAAGTGTGACTAATTATATCTATGAATGTGTGGGGATATACAGTGGCAATAACTTATTTGTGAACAATGTATGAATATAGACAACATATTTAAACAACAAACAAAAAGAACTAAATATTTTTTGCTATTGTTGATTTTTTTTTTTGTAGAAAATGTGATTTAAGAAATGAAGTACGGGCCACAAAAGGCCTCCAGGCTACACTTTGGATACCAGTGACTGACTAACTATATGTATTCCTCTCCTTTTTTAATCCTTTATTGGAGTTTATACAGCTGCTGCCAAACACACACACACACACACACACACGCACCACACACACACACACACACACACACACACACACCAGTCTGGGGGTGTCCGTGCAAAACAGTGAAAACACAAAATGTAAAAAAAAAACTAGAGTGGGTATTTAGTGTACATGTAAGTGAGTCTTCTGACTTTATGTGTGTGTATTTTAAAAGAGGTGAAAAAAGAGCGACGTCGCACACTTCTTGCCTCCAAATGCACAGAAAAGACATTCTACCCCTATCATCCAGCGCCCCGCCCACCTCACAGCTAACCAATCACCGCCCTCCCTCAGCTCCTCTGTCCACGTGGCTCCACCCCTTTCCTCGCTCGACCATCACAACTCACCAAGGCAACACACACACGCGCACACACGCACACACACGCAGCTGTACTGCTAGAATCAGGCGTGGACGCACGCACACACACACGCAACGCGCGCACGCACACATTCACACACTGGTTCGTAAAGGTTGCGGCATCGGCGCGTAGAGAAAAAAGGATTTTGTTACGAGTAGAAAGGAAGACAAGGCAGCGGAGCCATCCAACATGTCCTGCTTATTTTCCTTACAAGTGTAGTCAGTCCTCACACGCCGACAGACGACAGACGTGTTGGCTGTTTTTGGGGGTTTTTTGCCAGAGAAGAAAAAGACAAAAGGACCACACGGAGGAGTGTTTTTTCATGAAAGGATCTTATGCGATTTCTGGAAGGCTTCACAGCACAACAAACTGGAGTCCTCACACCCAGCAGGTAAGGACTTTGTTCAATGGCAGCATTCATGCTCCCTCCTTCCTTACATCCTAACTCATTCATCGCTAAACTCTTTCACCAATTATTTTTCCTCATTTACTTGTGTTTGGATTTTGTCATGTTGTCCAAACTTTTCCCAAATGGAAGCATGAGGACCAGTTTGATTGTGACATTTTAAAACCAATCCAGTGTAGGATTAAGAAGAAAAAAAATGCATTTTTGTCTTTTAGGTTACAAAGAAAAAAATGTGATTCATAATTTCCTAGTGATTTGTGATTTGTTGGGAGGATTTTTCACAGCACACACCACACTCACACACACTCACACACACTCACACACACACCATGTTCAGAGCCATGTGCTTATGTTTTAAATATATCACACATTATTTTAAACCACCATCATCATTTTTATTATTAGACTCCTCACTGTCTTGTTCTGCTCGAAAAGAACCCTCCCAGTGGTCTGCTTGGGATGTCCAGGACCAACACTTGACAGGGGACTTTCTTGACTGACAGTAAAGACTGAAAATAACCCATCAGGTCAAAAACATGGCACACTTGTTTGCGCCACAATACGCTAAGCGTAAAGTGTAAAGGTGTGGAGCATTCGGGCTGTGGAGCCAACTCGTCCTGGTCAATGAGGAAAGCGTCGGCCGTCATGAGTCCTTGAGTAAAAAGTAAGCATTGGTGATGCGGCTTATCAATAAAATAAAATTTTGACGAGATGGCACATTTTCCCATTTTTTCATGCGGTCCTGCTTGAAGGAAAATGTACGTATTTTAGCACGCCAGACACAATCACCCAAAACCAACAGGGCGCGCCATTGACACCAATTTATAAGAGGATGCATGAAAATCATTGAATAAGAGGATGAGAGTCGTCGGCCATTTTGGTTTGGAGGTGCATATTTTCTGGGATTTGGGCCATTTCCTTTTTTTTTAAAGTGGCTGAAATACTTCACAATCCTTCTCATGTGGTCCATGCTTAATTTTATTTTGACAATATGCCGCGGGCCAATAAAAAACGGGATGTGGGCCACATGTTGGACACCCGTGAAAGAGAGGCTAAGCGATGCAGTGACGGGAAAAAAAGCCTTTTTTCATCCGAGCTAAGCTTTGTGCATTTTATCTTCTTAGATCAGGGGTGTCCATTTCCAGTGAAGGTTGCGCACATTCAACGGAAAGGACGGGGAGGACTACTGTGGGACATTTTGGACATTAATACCAACGCAGTTTAGGTCAACATATGCAAAACTGTCTGAACAAACCATCAACATACCACCTTTATGTTAAAAAATATGTAATGTCAAATATTATATCTCATTTATAACAAATGTGTTATTTTTACAACAAAAATGGCCTCCATCTGCACTTTGGACACACCTTTCTTATTTCATTCTATTTTGCGTATTGTCCAAAATGTGGCACGGGAATATTTGGATGAATGACTAATCCTCGCTAGGTAGATATTTCATGCAGTACAGGTCAATAGATTGTTATTTCATTAAACAATTCAAATAGTCTTATGTTATTGATCGATGGGCCGCACGGTGGATGTGTGGTTAGCATGTAGGCCACACAGTCAGGACATCGAGAAGACCTGGGTTCGTGGAGTTTGCATGTTCTCCCCCCTCCTCCTCCCACATTCCAAAAACATGCTAGGTTAATTAGCCACTCCAAATTGTCCATAGGTATGAATGTGAGTGTGAATGGTTGTTTGTCTATATGTGCCCTGTGATTGGCTGGCCACCAGTCCAGGGTGGACCCTGCCTCTGGGATAGGCTCCAGCAAATTAGTGGATGCATGTTATTGACCTCGTTTACATTACAACATGTCATTTCTGTCTTTACATGATCACATTTGCAATTTAGAGGAGCGATTGCGTGAATTTAATGACATTTTTTAGTTTGATTTTGTATTTAGAATCTTTCCGTTGCTTTCCATTATGGAAGTTTGCGAAATATAATTGCGGAGGAACGAGTGGAAATCATCTGACAACGCTACATGTGTGCAACCCTAATGTAACTACGGAGGCGGGATTGCAGTACAGTTGGTGAAACCTTTTTCACGCAAGAATGTTTTTACCATGCATGCATTCTTTTAATCAGTGAAAAAGATCATTGGGTGATAAATTGATAGCACTTATACTTAACGAATGAAGCCCAGGACTTAAATACATATATTTATGTGTGACAGTCCATCACCATGACAGCTGTGGTTGCACTGCCTTTAACAGCTTAAAACTCGGGAAAGCCTTCAGTGTTTCTTTTAGCGCAGTGTGTGTTTTTAGAGGCGCACTCGTGTGTGTGTGTGTGTGTGTGTGCGTGTGTGTGGTGAGGTGAAGGTAAGGGTGGACGCCGTGCTGCTGATCAGACGCAGAGAAAGAAGACGGGCTTTTCTGTTTGCCTAATGACTTCCAGACACACACATTTGCATTCCATTGCCGTGTGTGTGAGAGTGTCCCCCCCCCCCCGCCCCCCCACCGCCCTCAACCCCTCCCGCCTTTACCTTTTCATTTGGAAACGTACATTTTGAGACGCTCCTAAAATGTGTGTGTGAGAAAGAAAGTCATGGCAGGAAGTAGGTGATGGATTAAAGGAATGAAAGTGTCACAGTGAACGGAAACATGCTTAAAGAGACACACGGTAAAGACAGGAGGGCAAAGATAGTACTTGTGAGACGATGAACATGTGTAACTGATTAAGATTCCGAGGGGCCTATTGAGCATGATAAAATGTCTGTTAAAATTACATATACACTTTCACCCGTAAGACGTCATAACGCTTTAAAGGAAAAGTGCACTTTTTGGGGACTTTAGCCCATCATCCACAATCCTTATGTGGGACATGGGCACACATGGTCTGCGTCTTGTAAAGATATAGCAACAGATAAAAAGAGACAGCTCATTACTGCACATAATGGGACACACCTATACCGCCTCCAAAAACCTCCAACACGGCTCTATGGTTTTACATACATGTTTCATGTTTTATATACACATCACTACATGCTATAACCATGTAGTAACACATACAGTATATTCATGGTAACATATTTTAGTACTTTTAATCTTTCTTCATGGGTGCATTGATTTCACATAGAAACCAAAGCCTGCACTTTTCCAAACTCAAAAAAATAAAAACACAGCAGAGTATGTGGTGAAGCTAGTTGCTAGCTACTAGCCGGTGTGGTGTGCCAAGGTGCCAATACGTCACTAACGTAGTTTGGTTGGTGTAACAATGTTAACTAGAAAGGCATTCGAAGATCACAGACCTCCGCCAAGTGCCATGGTTTCCCCTCATTTTGCAATTTACACCATAAATTGTAGTTGTATATTTATTTTATCTGCATATTTACATTACTTGACTATTAAAATATACCTTGAGTAATTGGATTCATTATTTCAATATTAGTTCAGTAGTTACAAAAATCTAAATTTCCATAGCTTTTGAACATACAACTAATCTGCTGTTGCACTCCAGATTCCACAGTGTCTTGGCTATATAGTATAATATAGAATATAATGGTGATTCTTGCATGCTTATAGCTTCTTTGGTTGTCTTCCTATGATAAAAATTCCAAACATCCCCCATTTTTTCATATTCTGGACCATCATATCCGGAATAGTATCAGGATATCATATCTAATAAATGAGGATATATTGTAGAACCTGTTGGAAGTGCTCTCAACATTTTTTTTGTGGAGTTACATGCACAAATGTCAGGAATGGCCCCAAGACAATTAATGGGTCCAGACGGTGAAAATGTAATTTTGAAAATAAAATATATCCCATTTCCGACAATTCCTGACAATTTCAATGAAATCCATTCAGAACTTATTCAGAAGTTATTTTGAGCACAAATAAATAAACAAACAGGTGAAGACCGGCAAAACCATAACCTTGCATTTGGAGGGGGTGATAATTATAATAATACCAATGTGGCTGTAGCTTGGTTAATATGCATGTCACATTTTGGAGTTTTTTTCAGAAGGCTTCATGGGCGACGTATGTGCTCATGGCTCACAAAGGTATTGTAGATGAAAAGATGAAAAATCTTCCTTAGTAACTGTGCTGTGTTTTGCACATCTGATCGCTAAGAACTGGAGAAGTTAATACAGATGCTGTGTGAAGTAGGAGAGGAATTTAAAAAAAATAAACGTGTTTTCAGTTGGAGCAACTGACAGGGACCACCATAACTAGTCACCAGGTCATCGGGAAAAACAGCCTTGCTTTTATAGAATAAATAATCATACATGTCTGTCAGGGAGATTTATATTTAGGCTTTCCCCCCCCTCTTCTCTGGAATGTTTTAGTGGATTAGGAGATTCGGACCAACCGCTGGGAAAGACAATAGAATCAGTCAAGCATAGAAAGCAGCTGCATTCCGCTGCCAGATACAATTGTAAAAAAATAATTCAATTAAAAAAAACACAATCACAATAACAAAGTAGTGATTTCATTTATTTGGAAAGAGAACAACACATTAATGTCACTTTTAATTGCTGATTGTGTTGTTCTTGTTTGGGAGATCACTCAAGCCGTCAGAAGTCTACAGCCGTAATTAATTAAGATATTGTCATCACGCTTGACAGAAGAATCACCATGAAGGGACGGGAATAATAATGCAGGAACGTCATGGCTAAATATGTTTTTCTTACTGAAGATGAGTTATTACAACCGGATGTAGTTTATTTGGTAGTCCTTGCACGCACCATAGTTACGTGTTTAAGTGTTTAAAAAGTCGTTATATTTACTTTCCCCGAAAACAAGTGAATTAGTAACAGAATTAGCGATTCATAAATGTAATGTAAAAAAATATATAAAATTACCATCTTTGCTCCCACATTCTGATATTGCATGTAAACACAAAAAGTCATGTTTGATAACATTATGGCGTGTGTGTTGGTTGTAGTGTACGATATAACGTCACATGAAGTGATGCTGGCGTGCTGTTTAGGCTAGCAGGTTCCTTTATTCCACTGATAACCCTCGTTTGTTTAAGCTTTCATCCCTGACTGCTGCCTTTTGTGTAGCGACTTGTCTTTGTGTGCAACATTGATAATTGCTTCGCTGATGATTCTTTGTCAATTTGTGACAGAGCACATTTTAATAGCAGCACAAAGCCGTTTTCTTTGACTTGAACATAAACAGCCTTTGGCACTCTGTTTTAATATACAATAAGGTGAAGACATTATTGGACGTTATTGGAATTACAAAATCCAGTCACTTTTATTGTTATATTGGAAACATCGGAGAACGTCAACATCAAACTAACAGAAAGGTTTTCATGGGTAGATGTCGGTAGGTGGTGGCATCTGCACACCAAGATGGTGGCTGCTTAGCCGACCATAGCATTAGTTTGCCAGTCTGGCTTTGTACGTATGTACGTATGTAATGCAGAGCAGAGTGTGCGTCTGCATGAAAGAAACATGAAACTCTATAGCTCATGAGTACTACAATGACTACAGTTTTGCTACCTCCCAATATGTCTGTGAATGACTTGAAAGAAAGCCATTGGTAATATCAACGTGCAAACAGTCCATGATCGCAGACGCCAGTGTGTGTGATTGTGAGAGAGCAAGAACTTCAATTCGTTCTTGTTTAGTTGCAGGAAAGTACGCAAAGATGAAGGCTGCAAACATTCAGGGAGCTATTATATTAGTTTTTATTCAACTTTGCAAGAGTTGCTGCTGAGCTTGTTAACTCCTTGTACTTTGTGTTGTGTTTAAAGTTAAAAGAAAGATCAGTTAGATATAAATGTTACTTTATTGACTGTGGAAACATCTCAGGGAGCTTTTTATTCAAGTTTTTCTTCAACTTCTAGGAGATGCACTAGGAACTTCATGCTCTTCTGGAGCTATTTTTCCATTAGTTTGGTTAAATAAACATGCTTTAGGCGGTTAAACCAAGTTATTGATTATTGATTACTCAATGTTCATTCATTCATTCATTCATTTTATCCTCACGTGGGTGGCGGGGGGCACATATAGACAAACAACCATTCACACTCACATTCATACCTATGGACAATTTGGAGCGGCCAATTTACCTAGCATGTTTTTGGAATGGGGGAGGAAACCGGAGGGTAGAATTGGCCGAGGGTAGAATTGAACTCAGGTCTCCTCGCTGTGAGGCCTGCGTGCTAACCACTTGACCGCCGTGCAGCCATTACTCAACGTTTTTACCTTAATTTTTATACTGCAAATATCTGTTGTCCTGAAGGACTACTAATCGTCATTGGTCCTTAAAAACCCATATCGGTCGATCCTAAATAGCATTGTTCTACTGTACTAGTATCTATATTATATTCTGTTTATGCAAAATGAAAGTGTATAGGGTTTACACAGACACTCGCACATAAATTATTTTTTCCTTGAAGTACTAGACTAAGTGTTTTAGGTGACGATGCTCGATGACCAAGAGGACAGGTTGTGTGATCATACGTAAGCAGTATGGTAACGTAGTACAGTACAGTACAGTAATACAGTACTTGTATGGATTTACAGCCTGACATTGTTTCTTCCTACCTGCTTGCGTGTTAAGATAGTTGACTTTGCCATGTGTTCCTCAATCCTGTATCTTTTCTCTCTATTACCCCACAGGCTGTGTAACCCCCCCCCCCCCCCCCCCATACGTGCATGTATGTAAATACATTTTACACACACCTAATGTATCTCACAGAGGCCTTGTTGCTAGGAGATGTTGGAGTGTGTTTGTGGGGAGACAGAAATGTACAGTGGAATATGTGTGTGTGTATGTGCATGTGTGTGTGTGTGTCTGTTTCAGGTTGTGAACAAGTGAGTTAGTAGTTTGCTTCAATTTAACATAAACTAAATGATCGCTTTGTTTTCATTGTTTATTGTTCCACCGGCCTACAGCCATAATTTGTTACATTCTTTTTTTTAGCTATTCATGCAGAAAAAGATTTAGACCAGTTCACCAACACACGTTTCAGGCATGCTTACACTATTCGGCACGTCGGAAAAGGAGCGGGAAGAAGCATAGCTTATTTAATCCTACCCTTTGTCAATTTCTCAGTAATTACTGAGACTTTGTTCACTTCCTGTGTTTAAATGTTAGCATTTTCTAACAGGGAGAGAGAAGAATAGAGAATATCATAGTGATAATAATAATAATGGGTGAATAAAGAAAATCAAATAAATAAATTTTTAAAAAGGTAAATTAAAATGAATAAAGATGAGTAATTGATTAATTAAGTAAATAGAAGTCAAAATGACAGAATGTAAAAATAAAAAAAAAGATATGAAAGGGAAAATAAATAACGGACAAGTGAATAAATACAAAAATAATTCGACAATATGATAATTCGAAGTGAAGAACAAATAAAGTGAATATAAATGATAACTTATAATTAAACAAAATGACAGAATAAACAGCTTTTGCAGTGATGAACAAAATGGTCAATAGTCAATAGTAAGACTAGCTACAATGGAAAAGACATTAATTTGTATCAATGGATAGAAAAAATGGTGAAATTCAATAATCGATTAAATAATAAATGAACAAATAGTAAAAGACCTGACCCATCCAATTTCTACATCGCTGAATGAATGAGTGAAATGTATTGTTTTATTTTCCTGAAGTTGGCATCTATGCTTCTGCTGAATGTTGATCATTTACGTATCATCAAAGTCATCATCACAGCCAGTTGTTTATGGTTGGTGCGGTGAAAAGTTTCCAATTCCGCATCTTCTTGTTCAGCTAACCTTTGTGTTGTAGTGTTGTTTTTATCCATTGTTGATCACGCACAAGGATGCATTGTGTATACGTGTACCACCGCGCGGTACGCCATAACCCTCTTTTCTAAAGCACTATCTGGTGTGTGTTTAACTGCACAGTGTAATAGGAAAGCTCTTCAGGTAAAAGTGCAGCACAATCCTTTCTCATCACTAATTCAAAAGGAAGACTGACTTGTCATAAAAGACTAAAGAACATGGTGAAAACATTGAAATGAATCGTATTGTGCAAAGTGCACAATGTGTTTTGGGAGTGAACAAGGTCAGCTTGTGAGCAACATCCGTTTGAGAGTATTGTCACAGTGCAGTCTAAACCGCACACAGACTCAATGGTGTCCCAGTAGATGTCTGCGTAAATTGGACAAGCGGAACAGCGGGCCAGCTCATTAGAAACACCAATGGTGTCATCACATCTCTATTATGGAACGCCAGAACACATTCTGAAGTGACACGCTGGGCCAGCAGTAAGCAGACACTGTTAAATTCTGTGTAAATAAGCAAAGCAGCATGATGGGTAAGTCATTTTTACACAAGTATTGTGCAGGCAAAAAGTACACCATTGAAAACCGAACACAAAGAAAATTGAAAAATATGTTTGGACTAAATTGAATGCAGGCTCAAACATTCAAGGATAGATTCAATTAGATAATGGGTGCAATTATTCATCATTATTCAAGTGTTTACCACATAAAAAAATAAAATTATAGCATTTCACATTTTTTTCACTTTTTTGGCAAGTCAATGTTTTTTGGTCATGGCTGGATAAATCAGGTTGATTTGGTTGCATTTCACACAAACCTGCTTAACATGTAGTTGTACTGCCTCAGAAGATGGCCATTTTGAACACCTACTTAGATAACCATACATGGTTCTTTACCCCTAATTATTGATGAAGATCATTCACGGAATTCTAAGAAGAAGTCGTGCAAATCCAATTAATCAGTTCCGTAAACACAGAATGTCAACACAGAAACCACTTTTATAATTTTGCAATTATTTTTACAATTTGAAAAACGTAAATGCGTATAAATGATAAATTGTGTTTAAACATTCTCAAAGAATGATTTTTTAATAATCAACTTACAAGACTGGATACAAGAAATTTCTCGTGCATATTTCACTCTGATCGTGGCTGGTCCTGGCGCCGTTAGGCTGTGGCGTTTTTGTTTCCTTGTAAAAACATATTCCTTCTCCTCGTTCTCCATGAACCGAAGATTCATTTAACTAATGTATGCCTTCATTCAGCATGTATTGCTAGCGGGTAGCAATTACACAGGCAGTCCTGCACGATGGAGATTGATTGACAAAGATCTACAGCCAGAAGGCAGAATACAATGGCCAATCAGGAATGTTGTGTCTTTATATTTAGTCTCCCGCATACTGAGACGAACTGGAAAATGCCTGGGCACGTCTTCAAATCTCACATGACTATACAACACCCAGTATACTGTACAACAGACTCATACAACAAAGCACAGATAGATCACTCTAATACACCACAATGACACAGAGCACAATGCATGTTCATAAACTGTTAAAAGAATTCTTACTACATTTCTTAACTGATTCAATTAATTGCAGCATCAAATCATGGAGGCTAACATGCATTGTATTATTGTGAATGTATTCCAATATAACTTGTTTGCATTTTCATAGAATAATAAACTATTACTATTACCGTAGTCAACTACCAGCCGACTAGAGCTGTCCTAAATACTCTTTTAGTCTCTTTTAAGAGAACCTGAACAGTGCCGTTGTGATTAATTCAGTGCCCTGCTCACAATTTTATCAAGATTACAAAAATCCTTCTGTCCATATTCACGGTACAACATTCACACGCAATTTCTCCATAAATTCTCTAGTCATACTTGGCATACACGATAGTGTTATTAAAGATTTATACTTACTACATATCTGAAACATTTCATGTCAATGAGATACATTTTTAGAATCTATTTGCCTCAATGCCCGATAAGCAAAGCCACCCTGAATCTAAGAAAGCCGCCCCAAGCAGCCCACAGTAAGCCTCCCATTCCTAAACGTTTAGTCATCACTACCCAGTTTTTTATCATCAGTGAGATAAAAAAAACCCAGAAGAGGACCTGAAGATTCAGATAAGTGAAGAGAAAAAAGGCTGGAAAAACGAGACGTTTGCTGACAAAGCGTGTCTTATCAGAGCCTGAGTCCAGGTGGCTCGCAAACACCTCATTTGTGTTCTTTCTCTCGCTCTGTTGTTTTTCCTAAATCTTTCCTCAATCCGTTCTTCAATTTTCAGCCCCATTTTTCCATCCACAGCAGCCCAACATGCACATTTTTAGTATGACCTCAATGTTTTAAATTGTGCACCAGCTTTGACTGTTGATGCAGCTTTATCCAAAAGGCTGTACTTCCCTGAACATGAGCTGCATTACATCATGAGAGCAGGGTTGTAGCCATCATAGTGCGCCGCAGGAAAAAGCAGAGATGCTCGTGTAAAACCAGTGTATAATGACAAATGACCAAGTAATAGAACGGAATTGAATTTAACAGGGTTTTACTGAATAGGGCATACGATATGAACATGAATAAATGAACTATGAACATCATAGAGTATATGATCTCTGGGGCTGTATTTCTTTTTTCCTCCCCCCTTGAATCAGCTGTCATTCAAGGCATGGTTTACAATCAAACAATAACATGGGAAGATGTGAGAAGAGAAAGAAAGACCCAAATGTGACCCAAATGTAGTACTTTGTCATATAAACCTTGCTTCTCCAGCCATTTTTTTTCATACAAGATTAACTTTATAAACAATTTATAAACAAACCCCCACTCTGCTTTGTATCACAACCTTGTTTTTGGGAGCTGCTGTGACAGTCCCTTGGATTACCCTAATGACTGAGCCAATGTATGTCATTGGAAATCAATAAGTTTCACAACTGTGTGGAGGCGTGTAGCATGCGGAAGATTACGTATTGTAGGGAAATTTTAGTGCATTCACACGCAAACACATAGTTGAAAATGGAAATGATGAATGGCTCATGGTGTTATATTTGTAAATAAATTGTTATTTTGATGTAAGATAGTCCCGTTTTTGTGTTGTTAATTTTGGTTGAGTTGTTTAGTTATTTGAGCAAAAAATATTTGTATGTATGTATATAATAAATATATGTTCACACACAAAAAAAAATGTTTTAGTCGGGAACTGATATTTTCCTGAAATTTACCCATGTTCTATTGTTAATTACTAAAACACGGAAACGGGTAGAAACAAATATTTCTTTTGGTATGTTTGGTATGTTTATAGAGTCATAGAACACACTATTCTCTGTGCCTTGAAAGATCCATTGACATTGTCTAAAATGGATGAAACTGAAGGGGTTGTCTTTTCAAAAAGGCCTGGTGTTGAATGAGTTCAGGGGTCTGAACAAAATTATTTTGAAAAGTTGTCCCTGCTGGATTAAGACATTTAATGGACAGCATATGACCGTAGTTTGCCCGTGCCTGGTTGAGTCAACGGAGTTCCTGAAAATAATAATTAAATTCATTAAAATCAGCACATACAGTAAAAGGCCATGATATCAGCACCTTTGCAGAGATTTTATTATATCAGACATAATCAAAAAGCAACTTTAAAAGTAATTTTCACTCTAATTTTTTTTGACTGAACAAATAAAGACGATGATTAGCAGTGGTTACCATGAAAATATCACATCCTAGACTTTTATTGTAGACAGTATAATGTTAGTCGTAATTAATCATTACTGAGAAGCAAACCTTTAAAACACAAGGCCATGCACACAAGCAGATGCAGACTCTGATATCTTTAGTTAACCTCTTTTTAGTCTTATCTAATGTCAATGGAAAATGAAGACAGACGAGGTGACGGCAAAAAAGCACCTGGTGGAGGGGAGTGGTGTTGTTTGATAATGTTTTTTGAGTGTGTGTTTGTACATTCTGCATGCATTTTGATTTGTACAGTTATCCCTGGACTTAGCCCTTTGTTTATTTGAAGTTCTCCACAAACTTCCACAGACAAAATTATTTTTCTTCTCAATCTTCCATGCGGGATTATTTGGTTAAGAAAATATTCACTCCCTTTGCACAAAATCTTTGAGATGGTTAAGGGAAGCACACACGCTGCAGCAATCTTTGCTTCTGTAAACACACGGAAACGTGTGTGACGCCTTGTAGCTCAGTAGCTAGCGAAGACGGTAGCATCGTTTTCATGGAGTTACTTTAAGTGCCAAAAAGCGAAGGAGCCAAGTACAATTTGTGTGACGTGAGTGTCTCAATGGGTGGCAGTAGCATTCGACATTTCAACCATCAAACATTTGCTAAAGCGTCACGCTCAGGAGTTTTTACCGTCATGTTTTTGTTTTGTTTTGTCTTTGTGTGATCTGTCCTAGCCTAGCGGTTAGTGATAAATAACTGAAGGAAAACAACAAACAAAACCTCTTACAAAGACCTTCAGGCACACTTAACCCTTTGTCCTCTGGGTGCTAACCCCCCCTCCCTTGCTCTTTTACTCCTCCTCAATCTCTTTTGTGTGGGGGTGTTGGGGGCAAGGCGAGGTCGCCATCCCAACAGGCCCTCTGGTCAAGTTTCAGGTTTGGGTGGGGTTTTTTTTTCGCCTTAAATTTGTTGTTTTAGCAATTGCAAAGCACACAAGACTGGTACCGATTCACTATTTCTTAGACCATTATATTAGGGAGGCGCCCCCCCCCCCCCACTCCAACTCACCACCACAGTATCCCCACTGCGTAAAAAGGTGTATTACACAAATTAAGTATTGGTCATTGGTCTTATTTACTTGACAGCATACCATTTCTGTCTATTTGTATTATGAAAATATGAAGTCAATTAAATCAATAAAATAAAATTAAGGCAGTTGGAAGACGATGTCGCAAATATTTTTACATTTTATTTCAGATTTTGTGTTTTTTCAGGAGTGGTTTGGTATTCTAAACAAAATCAATGTCCATGTGTTGCGGAGGGTGTAATCTTCCATGAGGCGAGGCGAGAAGTCAATAGACTGACATCCATTCTCCGTGCCTCCATGCACAATACGCACATACCGTGTATCATAGCGTGGACATTATAGGACTTATTTTCAAATAGGAGAGCTGTTTGCGGCACCATTGCAGTGTTTCCCCGACCATTAAATGAGGGTGTTGCCCCTCCCACCCAATGGAACTATAAAGGAGGGATTGGAATACAGTTGGCTGCGCTGCATGTGTGCATGTTTTTGTCTTGGTGTCCTGTAGCACAACCCACACACACACACACACACACACACACATGTCCTAGACACATACATGTGTGTGTCTTTCATTGCACCACGGCTCCGACACGTCCTCAGCTGTCATAGGTGTACACCTAAATGTTCAATTCAGTGCCATAAACCCCCCTTTTCCACCCGCCACCTGGCTGATTGTCTTTCAGCTAATTAACACACCACATTACACTTTAAATGACGAGACATTCAAAACAACGCCGGGCTACAAACAATTTATTTTTTTATAGGGTTTTTTGGGGGGGCATTTAGTCTGTGCCGTATTTTGTTTAAACCACTTGGTTGTAATAATGCTACATTTGAGCTAATTTCTCAGCTGGGGAATGGAATAGGAAGAGGATATGGATATGTGTATCTATTCAAACATTATTATTTCTAGTTGATTTATTCATGTATTCCAGTGGTTTCACAAGCGTGAAGCCATTGTCAATGTGCAGAAAGTATGGGCATTCAATTTATCGATGTTTCTGTCCATAAAGTTTGCTGGTGTTAAAAATACTGTCAAAAGTGTCCATGTCAAAGCGGCTTCCTTTATTTATTTTTTTAAATCAAACACAACTTGCAGGTTACAATGGTAAATGGTCTTTCACTTGTACAGTGCTTTTCCACCTCCAAGGTGCGCCAAGCGCTTTGACTGTGTTTACATTTACCTACTGATGATGCAGCATCAGTAGCAACTGGGGGTTCAGTATCTTGCCCAAGGATCACAGCAGGACGGAGGACGGAACCCACAACCTTCGGGTTGGGAGACGGCCAGCTGAGCACACCTGATTTGAGCCTCTAACCAAATATAAAGTGCACACCGACCAAAAATGGCAGCTCACCCAATGCCATGAACGGCATGATTTTGCTTGTAGTTGCTTTGCCGATGAATAGCTGTCAGTCTGGTACAGCAAAAGGGGACGGTGACACAGTTTGCTGAAGTAGATAAGATTGGATTCACATGTAAGGATTGCCACCGATCGAGCAGGAGCATGCTTATCGATAATAAGACATTGACCAGAGCATAAACAAAATTCGCAATGTACTCGTTCACTTTTGTGCTGCAAATTGTGCAAAAATACACAAATGGAGAATAATCGCCAACGCATATGACAGATCATGTGCTATTTAGTTAAACACAAACTCACCACCAACTGAATCAACATTTTTAAAAAAAGCGTCATAATGAGTCTTTAGCCTTGATTTGATATCAAGACCTGGAGTTTCAGGCAGTTCATAGCATGCGGAGCCAGTTTGCCAGAACCACAGTCCATGTCAGGGGTTGGATTGTTGTTGAGTTCAACAATTATTGTAGAATGATTTTCTAGTAGAAACAAATTGAAGTCATAATATATGTACAGTTTTCCAGTGAAAAGTAAGATAGTAGCTGAACTGATTACCAGTACTGTAGACTGTCCAGTCAAGGAGGACTTGGTGTAGCAGGGAGAGGGAGCCATCACTCACCGGCATCCAGAAATACACACACGTACTTGTGGATTTTCCATTGGGTGGACGTTGCACAAGAACAACTTCTGATTTACACACAGGCCATCACCGTGGAAACGGATTAGTGACCTACATCACATCACACTCAGGTGCCTTATCTACTGTATGGGAGAGGCAGCATGGGTGGACACTTTGGTGCTTCTGGTGTCCAGGGTAGCATTTCACCTGAAAAAATACTACTCTCTTAACTCTTATGAGCTGATGTTATTACCATCATTATATCTGCATACAAACAAATTCACCCTTAGTTGGACTAGGCATTCAAATTGATCAATACACTGATTTTTCCATAACTATATATGAAAACATTGGTCCTAAAATCAGTCAAAAAGTATTTATTTTTAATTGTGATAATCTTAAACACATGTCTTAAACTATTTTTGTAACTTAGAATGCTAGTATAACATAATATAATTCAAAAACAAATTCAAATGTATTGAAAAGAAACCAATTTTGAAGACAACAGAGTTTAATAAAGTGAATTAAAATGCCAGAAATGCCTTCACACAATAGCTATAAATGTTGTTTTTTTCATTGGCTGTCATGAATCTTCAAAATAAAAGCTCTTGTGTGAACCTCATTACTTTTCATCCTGACATTGGACCAAACAAACAGTAATTAATCACGCGGCTCACGCTGATTTAGCTTTTGTGGTTTCCTGATGGGAGCCGTAACCCCGACACGAGAGATGACACAGCGCCACAAGAACACGGAAAGTGAAAGTGGTGTCGAGTCAGTTCGCGGCCGGAGCCGTCTACAAACCGGCTTGACTCCGGCTCCAAATTCACCCACCAGCGGCACTAAAGTTTGCTGTGTCTGCGAGGGGCTGTCATCATGTGGCACAAACAAGACCTCTGCTTGTTCCTTCATTCTTAGCAGCATTGGGAACGTGTTTGACAGAAACATTAGCAAGTGCTGGGGTATTAAGACGGAAAATTCCTTTGTAGAGTTGACTCGGGCGGTCATTGAGACGTTGTTATCTTAGATCTTGGTTGAGTGACAAATGACAATATTCCTCTTCTACTGGAGCAGCTGCTGCCCAACTGTCAAAGCAGTGAGACTCCGCTGTTCCTCCACAGTTGATCAGCAGCCAAATGTACAAGAAAGTGCTGCTCGGGTGAGAAATTAGAGGGATGCACGTCAAATACTTGGAAGCTTGACACTGACAGACTATTTCTAGTCTTAATACGGTACTTAATATGTATTGTCATATGTAAATCTTCAAATATTAACACATGAATCCACACTCATTTATTATTACACACTTGCGATCAGGGTTTTATTGTGCCGATACGGATCCTGATCATCCATGAACGAAATCAGTCACCTAGTATGTGCAGTGTACATGTTTAAATGTACTACTGGTTATATTAGGAGTCACCAATATTTTTTTTCTCGTGAGAGCTACTTTTACGAAACAAAAATAGCCAGCAGCTACTCATTTTGGTAATATTTATTTCCATAGTTTATTTCAAGCCAAACAAACGGCTGGTATCCACAATTCACCGTTTGTATTTCTTTCTAGTCTTCTCACATTATTAACATTATGAAAACCTGAATGAAATGTCATAATATGAATTTAAAGGTAACTATAGGGGTGTTATTTAATACCTACAGGGCTCTAATGTAAAAAAAAATCAAACTTATTTAGAAGTGAACAGATTTTCTATGCTCTGACTAGAAAAATATTTAATTTATAAATAAGGAATCCTACAGACAAAAACATGCATGCTAAGTTAATTGGTGACTCCAAATTGTCCATAGGTATGAATGTGAGTGTGAATGGTTGTTTGTCTATATGTGCCCTGTGATTGGCTGGCCATCAGTCCAGGATAAGCGGCATAGAAAAAAGATGGATGGAATCCTCCAGACTGTTTTGTAATCCCGCCTCCACAGTTACATAACACAAACTTTCATAATAGATATAGAAATAAAAATAAATTGTCATTGAAATAAATGAAGTTAACTAATTTAATTAAAATAAAAAGTCTTAGATTGCAATATTTTCCATGATTACCGAGCAACCTTTTTTTTTTTTATAGCCAAGTGTTTAACAAAGACAAAGAAAAATATCCCCTTTCATTGTGCCAACATTCTTCTGGGCATCCTGCTCGTATCTCCATCAGGTCTGGCTTCCACTGGTAGCCTGGCTCATTTCCTGGCAGGCTGGCTAACTTGCCTTTTCGTCCATGAACATTTCTTTATTGCAGTTGTTTTGGGGGTTTGTGTGTGGTTTTGGCATTTGTAGCATTTTCCTTTTTCTTTTTTTTTTGCATTTGTTTTTGATCCTGCAGTGTTTATGTGATTATGAGCATTTTCCCTTTTTCCCACTTTATGGTGCGCGTGTGTTTTTTGTTTTGGATCATTGTTGTGTTTGGAGCGTTTATATGTTGCTTTGTGAATGCCCCTGTCAGCCACCTTGATTATTTCCTAAACAATAATAAACATTGAAGTCAATGCCAAAAAGAAAACACACTGGCATCATTGTGAGTGATCATCCAGTTCATTTGGTAGATCCCAGTTTCTTTTGCAATGGTTACACCCGGGACCGCCAGGAAGGGACGAACAACCCAAGTAATTTATACACCATAATATATCTCACATGGATCACTCCCCCAATCCCAAAGCCTCCTGCTATCTTCATGTTGATGTTAACGTATTTCTATGATTTTCAATCAACATTTGCAATAAAAGTAATTATAAAGTACTATTATTATATTATAATTATATGTAATGATATTATTATTATATAATTACTAAAGTAATTGCACAGAGCTAGCGTGCGTTGAAGGGCTGCTGTAGCAAGTGCAAAATGTATTTTCTAACTTTCAGAGCGTTTGTGGGGCCGTGAATGCTGTTTTTTGGAATGAATGAACCCCTAATTGGTCATCTTTTATTTGTGACATGAATTTTAATTGTGGAAAGGAGATTTGAACTCAGATTATGATGTTTGAACGTAGAAAAAGGAGGGCTGGAGGTAAATCTGAACGTGTAGCGCTTCTATGCAAAGCTCCAATCCATAAAATGTGCTTTGCAGGATTAGAGTCTGGGCTGTGTTTGTGGGTGGCATTTGGAATAAAAAAGAAAAAGAGGATGACGGTGAATAAGGAATGGAAAAGAATGAAGCATAAGAATTCCCCTCGTTGGCGGTGAGGTCAGCTAAGGGTTGGGTAAGTGTCATCCTTTGCAATAAAATTCTCTTACAATAAACTTAACTGCCCTGTAAACTAGCCTGCCCTCCCTCGCCGTCACACACACGCGTACACACACTCTTGTCAGGCAGTAGATTCCCATGTGAAGAGACAGCTCGGTCAGCATTGCCATTTTAGCTGCTGACGACCCAATTGTTACTACAATCTACTCTGATGAAAACACGCATGGAATCCTGACAACTACTCACAGCTATTTGCAAGTTGTCAGAGTGCATGTTTGCATTTTGATTGTCTAATCTTCAGCTGTCATGTTTTTTTCTGGTAAAGACAGCTGTATATCAATCTCCTCCACAGTTTTGCTTGCAAACAAAAACACGGCAAAAATGAAAAAGCACCTCCAAACACAAAAAACAAATATAAAAAAACATCAAAATGACCGGCAAAACGTCACTTTTCAGGAGAACTTTTGTTATGTACCGCTTGTTGCTCCATCCTTCATCACTCCTCTGTAATGAAACCCCCACTCTGCTTTGCATCAATGCCTCATTTTCCGTGAGCTACTGTGATAAAGTCCCTTGTGTTTCCACAATGACCCAAATATCACAGGAAAACATTCATTTTCAAAACCATTGGAATTATTTTGATAGTGCAAATGGTTTAAAACTAACCTTTGAAGCCTAACTGGTTTCAAAAAAGCGTTGGAAATTGTGTGTTAAATGAATACAATTATCAGGAAAAGTTGGGTTGGCCGTATTAAAAATCGTAATGGGTCGTTGGTCGTAGTTTGTGCATGACTGGTCGATTTTTTCGCTAGATTTGCTGATAATACAACTCCTCTTGATGACATATTTTCTCAAAAGTGACTCGAGACAATTCAAGAGCCTTCCTATGGCTCCATTCGGAAGGTTTGTGGTGTTTGGGGACTCAAAAGTGAAAGCACGTTGTTGTCTGCTGTTAACAGTTCTGCCAAGCAGTACGCGTGCAGTCAGCTTCCGCGGCACACTGCTTGGGTAAAATCAATGCCATCCGGACTTCCTTACATTGGCTGCAGATTGCCTGCACTCAGTAAACGCGGACTTATGTGTCCAGAAGTCCTCAGGAGCGTTTGAGAATGTGACCCATCACAGCAGAGTGGGCGTGTCTGGAGGCGGGCCATGGGTGGAGTCAATTAAACAGACTATTTGGATGGGAAACAGGAAATCCATGGAAACACTACAGAAAGAGGTGCGGAATCCGGAAGATCTGGAAAGCTTTCTGTGTGGGTTATTGTGTGTAGCTGCACTATAGTAGTCCGCAACTCAGCATACCATTTTAATTAAGGTGTTTTTATTGACTTTTTTGTCTTTCCTGCGAGGTTATGCTTTTTTTTCCGACAACATTTTACAACCTTATATGCAAATGATATGCAAATTAGATAATGACATCATCTAGCGACTTCTAGTTTTCAGGCTTTCTTTGTTCAACAAATTAGGCCAAGCTGGTAGTTGAAAATAATATGAAATCAGAGGCTACCGGAGGGTGTGCTTGTGCATCTGTGCGTTTGTGCGTTTGTGTGTATGTGATTGCGTGTGATGCATGTGTGTGAGAGAGAGAGAGAGGGAGGGAGAGAGCGAGAGAGAGAGAGAGAGAGAGAGCGAGCGCCAGCAGGAGGACCCACTTCTTCTGCTGAAAAAATGTGTAGTAATAATTTGGTGTTCAGTGGGTGTTAGACTAATCTCTCACCCTTGAATTACTGCCTACCTGCAAAGCAATAAATCACCCGGTGCGTGTACACAAGTGTGCGTGAGTGACTGTAATAAATCATTTCCACAGGTTACTTAAGTGTTGTAGTGTCGTATGACACTGATTATTATGTGCAAAAGCATGGCGGTGGGGGGGGGGGGGGGGTATCAGAAGGAAGCAAACAATGAGCTGGAGTGGAAATAAGAGTTGGGGAAGTTGCAGAAGGGACAGTGAAGATGTAGAGGGCGTGGTGTATAAGATATGGCCGGTGACATATTAATGAGCGAGTGACAGCTGACATTCCTGTCTTAAACCCTTGGCTTGAGAGCCTTGCTGGAAAAAGAAAAAGTAGATTCTTCTGTGCATATAAAGTAAACCTCGGATATATCGGACTCGGATATATCGGAAATTCGCTCACAACGGACAGATACATTTTTCTGTAATGCATTTCCAATAAAAATTCATTGCATATATCGGATTTCTTATAATGGATTTCGCCTATTTCGGACAAAATCTCCAGTCCCGTTCCAATTTCCCTCGCATATATCGGATGGCCGCATCGTGTCTTTCTCCTGGCTCCAGATTTAGGACAAATATAAAAGTGAGTGACGTCAATAATACTAGCACAGCAGTGAATGAGATCTTAACCTCACTATTGGAAATAACGTAGGCCTGCCTAACGTAGGGCGTAACAGGGCCTAGCTTAATTAACAATTTCTTATGCTCAGAGTCCAATAAAGTACCTTACGTCTCTTTTCATTGCCCAGTCCAGGTACATTGGAAACATAGTCAAGGAAGTGCCTTTTTATAAGGGATAAAATCCCATTTATGCAGGTACCGGATATAAATCCGATATATGCGTAAAACTGACATTTTCCAGTATACGCATATAACGGATTTCGCTTATATCGGACAAAACCAGTGGGAACAATGGAAAACGATATATCCGAGGTTTACTGTACTGGGTCTGCATGGATGATGGTATGAAAAATGAGTAAATGATTCTACTTATTCGGTGAGTGTCAGTGGTCGATGAATGATGCTCGTCATGTGCAAGGTCTACGTGTGAACGTTTTTCACATTAGTGTTTTGTATTATGAAATTATGACAAATTCTGCTTGCTTGTTTTCCACATTTCCTCTTTCACATGCTTGTGGTTTGTATTATGGATGAGCCGGATACTTGTTTGAGATGATTATCCGTTACAGATAATGCAGTTTTGCAGAGTACAGGCCTAAAACAAGTACAACTCGTCATTATCTGTAATAGTGATGACTTCACGCTCAGTGATTGGCCAGTCACACACAGCGACCGCCCCTTTGTTAAGGGATCATAATCATAATTAATCATTATTCATTCATTCGTTTTCTACCACTTTTTCCTCACAAGGGTCGCGGGGGTGCTGGAGCCTATCCCAGCTGTCTTTGGGCGAGAGGTGGGGTACACCCTGGACTGGTCGCCAGCCAATCCCAGGGCACATATAGACAAACAACCATTCACACTCACATTCATACCTATGGACAATTTGGAGTGGCCAATTAACCTAGCATGTTTTTGGAATGTGGGAGGAAACCGGAGTACCCGGAGAAAACCCACGCATGCACGGGGAGAACATGCAAACTCCACACAGAGATGGCCGAGGGTGGAATTGAACCCTGGTCTCCTAGCTGTGAGGTCTGCGCACTAACCACTCGTCCGTCGTACAGCCCCATCAATGATTAATTAATCATAAATTAATTAATCCTAAAATCACAATCATAAATGATTAATCACAGTGATTAATCACATTAATCTCAAAATCAGTGCGCACTAAAACATACTCAGCGCGCATAAAGACTCGTTCATGAGCTTGCACGTTCATGACGACTCAAACTACTTCTGTTTTTTTTGTCTGTCTGCTTGCTACTGATTTGGCTGGTAATATGATGTCGCTTGGAAAATTTAGCTCGCATTACTGAACGCGGCGCTTTTGAGAAAGATACAGTGAACAAGGCTGACAGATAATGTCACCAACTTCACACAGGTCATTTCTAAATAATAAAGTCTCACAGATCACTTATACAGATACACAGTACACATAGAGCTGAGTAATACATGCAATACATATCGCAACTTCTGATCAATCCATGTCAATTTAAGACCGTCCATTTTTGGTTAAATCACACCCACACCCGGTTTATGCTCCGCCCACTCCAAGCACAGACACGGATACAGACACAGACCGTTGTGTACTCTCCCATCCCTACTTTGTATTGCCGTCTGTTTTTCTGTTTTTTAATTGGTTCATTTGAGCTTTTAGCTGACATTTTTCCGGTTCCGTGGATGTATAGCATGTATCCACTGACACAAGCGTGGCATAGCAGTTACCATAGCAACACAACTGCACCCACACTTTCCCCTGCACTGGGATCCAGGCCGTTGAAAAGGTTAATGTCTTGAAGCCATGACGGTATCTTTTCTACTCCCAATCCTCTTATTTTCTCTAATTGATGTGTTAAATTCAGTTCAAGTAAAAAGTGCTCCCCTTCACAAGTAAATGATAATTGGAATTGTATTTATCTACACCGTCAATTAGCAGACACGTTTCCGTCTGTTTACCCCAGGGTGGCTGGGTGTCAACAACCACAACAACAATGGAGATGGAGCCGTCCTTTATTTGAACAGCAACATCATTCATAGTAGAGTACAAAGTAGACGACCATAGGACGTAACATGAAAAACGGCACATATTTACCACGATAATGACTGCAGACTGAATGACACGCGTCACATGTCACCTCCATCAGGATCATTGAGTGAATGACTTGGTGAAAGATGGACGGAATGTGCAAATGGTGATCTGTATCAGACCATCTGTCCTGCTCTCGAGCAGGCACTCATTTGCTCTTCTTTCTTCTTCTTTTTCCACTCTTTTCCCCTGTGTCTTCTTCACATGCAAGACTCACTAAAAGCGACAAACATCAAATTCTACACCGACCCATATGAGTGTAGAAGAGTGTAACACAGTACAGATTCAATTATTAGACTGTGATATATTATCTTTGGGGATGGCCGATAATTATCGGCCCAAAATTGGATTGGATTTTTTCCAACACATATGTAGTCATTCCACCACAAGAAATATGTCATGTTACACATATCGATATCGGCTGATATCGGAAATTGGCAAATCGGTTTTCAGCAAAAAAGCCAATATCTGATATCCCTAACTGTCATATAAATATATATATATATATTTATATATGTTTCATTGTACTTTTCTTAAAAGTGATGTTAATATCTCGTAACGTCACATTCTCGTGGATTAATCTTGTGTGTTGTCTTGTTTCTTATTGATCATGGCTACAAAATAATCCACAATGGAGCCCCAGAAAGTTGCAAGTGCCAGCATTTTTGAATTAAAAAGGCGAGAAACTCACATATTATTATATGCTATGCCTTTCATTCCTGATTTGTAAGTACTTCAAATTGTTTTCAGCATGTAAAACTATAATTGTAAAGCAGTTAAAAAAAGACTTTCATGCTGACATGTTTTTTTACTGCTTTGTCAATATGGTCGTAGTGATCAGTTAATTTGTACACACTTATCCCACTAACATTTTCTATTATACTCCCACTGGAAATAATACGACATGAAAGGTAGACAATGTCTGCGGGGATGCATGGAGCTCTTGTCAGGTCAGCACATGACACACACACACACACACACACACACACACACACACACACACACACACACATGAAGAGAATGATGCAACTTGGAGGTCACTGTCAGCCCACAGGCAAAAGTTGAGCAGTCACTCAGAACACAATGAGAAAGTATCTGTGTGTGTGTGTGTGTGTGTGTGTGTGTGTGTGTGTACACTTTACTGGTGTGCCTGACCTGGTTTGTTAATGTGACAGTGTTTTCAGTGGGGACATTGGTATGACAGCAAGTGTTAATAAATAGCAAGTCACACAAACCTGCGTGTCAAACCGCATGTACAGTGGAACCTCAGCTAGCGTCCGCCATGTTTGTTTTTTTCTTATGTTGGAAAATATTTGCCTCGGTTTATGTATATTCTCTGGTTGGCGTAATTAATACACAGCGTGAGTCCAATTGTGTTTTAAATGTCCTTTTTTGAATCACAAAACGTTCTTCCTTGTTAGCGTCCTATTTAGCTAGCTAGAAAAAATTGGAACCAGAAGTCGTTAGCGGTTAACATTCAGAAATATGAATCCAAAACATGTTTTTATAGGTTCACAATAATAGTTTTATATGCATAAACAATTCTAAATGCACATATAAGACGTTTATTTGACCTTCATTGACGATGTGACACGATCTGGCAACCACCACTTCCCTGTTGTCAGTCAGCTCAAGGTTTACGTCTTCAATGATGGTAAAAAGTAACCATAAATGCCATCATTTATATGTATTTATATTAGGAATATATTAGAATTATATGAGGGAACGTACATGCAGATGCACAGCCACAAACGGGAACAAATATTGAGCATAAATGGAGAAGGAAAAGTATATTTTGAATGGTGAGTTAAAGCCCTGGCAGTTATTAAGTTATTTGTATCTACGGTCGCTGTGAGTTGAGCTGACAAAGTCAAAGTAAAGGTTTAATGAATGCGATCACTCCTCCACACACAATAAGAGAGCAGACGATACATTGTAAACATCACCATGGCATGCTGGGATGTAGATGAGGTAATCAAGGTCATACAATATAGTTCAATATAGTTATTAAATTGAAGTCAATTAATATCTTAGTGGTCTGGTGCTGTATACAAAAGTAAATATATACTAATGGTAAAACGTACAAGCGATGAGCTTTCGCTCTCTGACGACCTCTTCAACTTCCCGACCTTCAGTTGTGGTCAGATGTTGGGTACGGCGCTGTGTTAGTGCTTGAAATGTTGGCGGAGACCATTTAGCAGCTGTACTCCATCATCATTACTACCAGGAAGCTCGGAGGCCCTGTGAAGTTAAAAGACATGTTGGTTCATTCGGCGCGACTGAAATAACAATCTCATTGGGCGCATGTACTGTACATCTACCAGGCACGCTGTGGAACACTGACCGTGTGTTGGTTTTAGAAAACACCCACAAATGTCTAATTTGAGCTTTAAATTATTGCCTTTCTCCAATAAAGACAGACTTTATGTTTTACAGTCAGTTGGCCCATGTGGAAAAAGTCCAATATTTCCATTTGTGTACACGTGCATGCTGAGCGTATCTAAACGTCTCAACACAACTGCATTTTTGATGCACCTTCCGAGGAGATTGACTGTGTGTAGCTGTTGAAAATGAGTATAATACATTGTAATCTGTCTTTGTGTACATAGCGGAGTCCTAATTTAAACCACAGACACATAACCCATAAGAAGCCATAACCATAAAATGTGCCTGAGACAGCTTTGTGCTTCACTTGAACTTAAGCTCATTTTTTTTCAATTAAATCTCATTTTAAAGCCATTTACTAACTCTAATACCTTAAAGGAAAACTGCACTTACTATTTGCCCAGGATCCACGATCTTTATGTGAAACATGAACTCATATTTTTTTCCTCAGTTAGTATGAGCAAGCCAACAATGCAAGTCATTAGGAGGTACCTATTTGGATTACCAAGCCTTCTATTGTGTCATACATGCATGCTGTGATCATGCCTTAACAAGTACATTGATAATAACATACTTAAAGTATCATGCCCTATTTTCATGATTTGAAACAGTACCAAAACTTTTTGGGGTGATACTATCCCCTGCAACATCTTGGGAAATTCTTGCAATTTTTCAACTGGTTTTAAAATGTGGATCAGGACTATAAATGAAACATTCATTCATTTTCTATCGCTTATCCTCACGAGGGTCGCAGGCGTGCTGGAGCCTATCCCAGCTGTCTTCTTAGGACAAGAGGCGGGGTACACCCTGGACTGGTGGCCAGCCAATCCCAGGGCACATATAGACAAACAACCATTCACACTCACATTCATACCTATGGACAATTTGGAGTGGCTAATTAACCTAGCATGTTTTTGGAATGTGGACTACAAGACTACAAATTGAATATATTGCAATTAATAATTTATTGTCATATTGAATCCTAAGTTTTGTGAAGTTTCCAATTCCAGATCTTTTTATCAACCGTCCTTTGTACCGTAGTACTGTTGAAGGTTGATGACTTTATTCCATAATCCAAGCTGTTTATGTGTGTTGTGTATTTCATTGTCTTGCGGCCGGTCCTCCATTTAAGTGTAGATTTTACAGTTGGCACCCGAATGGTTCGGTTTCCCCCCTGCTTGCCCAAGTCGCGTGCTTTCTCATCACAATCCACGCACAAGTCAAAGGCATCTCAAAGAAGCACTCTCTTTTGTGTTCTTTCCAAATCTGTTTCTCATCCACGCTCATGTTCATGTCAAGACTCTATCGATGGTTTTAGCATGTGTCTCCTCACCACCGCGGCTCTTACTATTACTGTGCCCACGGGACGCTGTGGCTTTACACCATCTTATAGTTCAGAAGAACAAAAGGCCAACATGATCTCATCGGCCCGTAAAAGCAAAAGACAAGTGATAAAGAGGACCGCAAAAAAATCAGACTGCAGTGTCCAAATTGCAGCACCGCTTTGTATAAGTTTGGCTTTTTTTTGTCTGTTTCCAGGCAGTTGTTTGGGAGAAGCAAACAAATCCCCTAGCGTGAATAAAGGGAGGAATGGTGGATGGTGCTTGTCACAATTCTAATCCTCCTCATTGTTTTCCCCTTGTCACTCAACCAAAATTAAATTTAGTCAGTGGACATGATGGGTAGGATTTATGAGCATTTATCATTTGTCTGTCTTTGTCTTGGCTCAAGTGGACATGCTGTGGGACTGTGTGTGTTTTTTATGTGAAGCAAAGGAAGACTAAGGAAGTCTAATTAGCATGCATGCTTAAGCCTGGCCCCATGCCTCCTGTATGGCTTGTTAAACACTGGCGGATGCATGAACATTATTGGTTCCATAGTACAATCATACAAGATCCATACCTCACCGTTTGTCCATTAGCACGTTTGTTTGCCACTCGAGTCTCGGTGAAATGAATTTCATCAGTTTTATGGTTTACAGCAATCCCTCGTGTACTGGGATTAATTGGCTCCGGATGCAGCCGTGATAAGCGAATTGGCTCAGGGGTGGCATGGCTCAGGTGGTGGAGTGGTTGTCTCCCAACCTGAAGGCTGTTTGATTCCCCGTCCACCCTGATCATGTCAAAGTATCCTTGGGCAAGATACAGAACCCCTGATTGCTGCTCATACTGCCCCGTTAGTTGGTAAATGTGATAACTTTGAGTGCCTTGAAGATGCATTTACCATTCCGTGAAGTAGGATTCTTTATTTATAAATGGAATATTTTAGTAGTTAGAAAATAGAAACCCTTTTTACGACTTTTTAAATAGTATTTTTAGCATTATTACAGCCGTATAACAGTTACTTGAAGAAGGAGAAGAAGAATTCCTGCAAAAAAAGCGTAATGGTGAAAACCGGGGCTGCACAATTCACAATTGACCGATCTTTCAAGGCACATAAAGTATTGTGTCCGAGGGCTACATAAACATGGAACATACCAAAAGAAAGATTAGACTTTTGTTTTTCTTCAGAACCTTTTGTACCTTTTTCCATTCGTTAGTAATCAGCAGTAGAACATCGGTAAGTTTCAGCAAAACATCAGCTTTTTATATTTAGATGGATGGATGGGTGGATGGATAGATAGACTTTCTTTAACGTCATTGCACAATAACACAGCAGTGAAATTGCCAACGAAATGTCGTCGCCTGGCTCCCGTATAATTTCAAGCATAACTATACTTTGACACAATATAGTCATTTTTATTTTGCCAAAATATCCAAACAACTAAGCCGCATCACAAACAACACAAAAAAATGGTTGTTTTACATCAAAATAGCAATTGAAATTTAACACTATTTCCAATTTTCACCTTTGGAACTGAACTGTTTGTGTGCAAGCATTAAAATGTCCCTTCCACTTGGTCCTTGCTGTGGAACACATTAATACATGGGAAAGATGCATGCCGAGCTCTTATTAATGCACTTCTACCACCTTCTCTTCATCTCTTTGATTGTGCACTTGCGTCATTACCCCTTTTTGCCTTTTGTGCAAAATAAACATACACGGGATGGTGCGTTTGGGTTGAAAAAACACATAAATGCATCTTTTGTAGCAACTGAGAAACTTCCCATAGTCTTCTTTGGAGGTCAGTTTGGGGATTTTCTTAATAGAAATGAAAATAATCCATCAGGTCAAAAACAAGGCAGCCTTGTTCACTCAAAAGAAGCCGAGTCGAGTCAAAAGACAAGTCAATTCATTAAAAGTCAACTCCTCCCACGAGCTGATAAGTGATGGTCTTCAGTGGGAAGAACCAGGACAGCGGGGCCAACACGCCCTGGCCGGCGAGACTCACAGGGGAACAAGATGAAGCAAAGTGTGTTGGCCCGAATGAAAACACTTGCTTCAATAGTCGTGTAATTTGACTATTCTTCCAAACGACTGTATATTTATACAACAATCAGTGCCTGAGGCCTGAAGCCTGTTTTGCTTGTTTTAGCATCAAACAAACAGATGAAAAAGTACTTTGATTGTGCCTGTGGTATTTGTCAAAAATAACCGTGACTTAGTCGAACCTTACTTGGCCTCCGGCCGTGGTGTTCCATGTGGTAGTGGGTGGCATATGTTGGGCTGCTCCAGATAGCTCGAGGTTAGCCAAAAGCCTCATATCTTGCATGATATCCATGATATCCTCCAGTTATGCCTGACTTTGCAAACCATTCCCAAACCATTTCTAGGAAATGTGTTAGCAGCGCTCATTACATTAAAAGCCACCAATGGCTAAAAAATGGATGTGTGCTATGTGGAAAACAGTAGAAGGTTTTTGGAATATTTACACATGCATTACATCTGGAGTTTGCTCTCTTGATGGCAACCATTTAGATTTAGTTTCACTATCAACTCATCATCACAAAAGCTGTTTTCTTCTATTTTGTTAAGGGCAATAACAATAATCAGCCAACAGCTGTTCTCTTGGCCATTTTTGTTGTTGTTTTTTTAAATATGCAATAGACATTTCTTTAGCAAATTAAATGTATTTAAAGGATAAATGACACACTACCTAAACACATCATTTGGAATACGCCATTTCATTTCTGTCTTTACATGATCAGTAATAGCTTCAATTAAAAGTGATTACAGCTACAAATATAGCAGACAATGTACTTGGTAGCGTGCTTTAGCCAGACTAAACACTAGATGTTCACCAGCCAATCACACGGCAATGTTTGGGAGAGTTTCACCAAGAATTAAAGTCAACTTCTTGACTGTCCACATGTTAATGTTGTCTTCATTTTATTGCTATTGTTTTACAAAGACAACACAAAAAGAGGATTGAAACTTTTTAAGATATTTTCTCTCACCACAAACTTTTATTTCAAGGGTAAAATTGACTGACGAGGTTAACAATTAATAAAGCATTTACTGTCAAGATTCAGGGACTCTAATATTAAAATGTAAATCCCTCAGCTGTTGTTGATTTATCCTGAGAAAGTTGAAGCAAAGTGGAGAACACCTACCGAGCCGCACATCTGTCTGGAAGACAGCTCATAAGACAGCGGAGATTAAAAGTCACTAAAGATGATTTGTGTACAAATTGTGTGTGAATGTTGAAGTTGAACTTAAGGGCTGTATGGAAAATATGGTATCGAGTTGCTCAGGAAATTTAGGATTTTGGAAATAGATACAATGAATTTGTTGTTGGAATTGTTTGAATCAGTTAAGTCATGTAGACGATCATCATTATTAATTATCAGGATACATAAAAGGGAATTTTTGTGAGTGGGGAATTTTGGTGTGAATGCTGTGAATGGATGTGTTTCCATACAGGAATGGTTTGAATTGAGTGTGAAAATGAGGAACTTTTGTCCAACTTTTGAAAAATTGTCCATTATTTTTCAATGGGAATGCTGTCTTAGAAAATGTGTAATTTAAGAAAATGTGTTTTGTGGAAGTCATTCAATCCCAGATGTTTTTTACTACCGGCCATTTTTGATGATTTAGACTGATTTAGGCACACAGAATATTGTGTTCTTGGGCTATTTGTCTTCTTTGGTAATGAGCAGTAGAACACATGTAAGTTTCAGAAAAATATCACTTCTCAACAAGAAAAGGGAAAAAAAGGCCTTTTGTGAAAAGCATATCTTTCATTTTGACATTAATTTAGCCACACATATTTAGCCTGAATGTCCAAACAATGATGCCACAACATAAACAACACAACACAATGGTTGTTTTACATGAAAATAACGTTTTCTTTTGCTACTGAACTGTGTGTGTGCACGCTTACACGGTGAGATGCCTTCACGCTTCCTGGTTGCTGTGCAGCGTCTATTTCATGGGAGAAACGCAGCTCAAGTTCTTATATAATGCACACCTTCTGGTCGCTTTCTTGGCTTAAAACGGCTTTTAACGTGCGCTCTTCTATTGTAGAGTTGGACCGCTTTGTCCCTACCGTGCAAAAAAGTCTTTGAGACAGAACAGTCAAATTGAAAAAAAAAGTATAAATATATCTTTGGTAGAAAATAAGTTGAATATCTAGATATTGGAATGATTTCAATGAGTTTACAAATGTGGAAGTAGTGGGAGTGAAAAAATGTCAGGATAAATATTTTGTGCAGAGTAAAATACAGTATGTTGTGTATGTTTTCCAACATTGACACAATGACAAAAAGTTGTCTAGACAGCCCCAGAAAACTGTAAGGGCACTCAAGAGACCACAGAAAACAGATGTGTGTGTGTGTGTGTCTGCCAGAACTCATCCAAGCAGTGATAAAAAAATAAAATAAAAAAGGCTGTGATGCTCTTCAAAACCTAAATTCTTTCAATCTGTCACTGATTTACTAATTGTCTTTTTTACCCTAGCATATGTACACTAATTCACTAACTCAGGGCATACTCACACTAGATAGAACAATCTTTCTGTGCCTGAGCCCACTTCACAACATTTTTTTTTCTCCAAAATGTTTGAATAATTGAGTAATTCCACTAAATGTTGTTTCTTGCTGCTTTATACAAAGTGGAAGCTTGGGGGGGAGAGACCAACAACAATGTACATGTTGTGTTTGCCAATTGTCCCAGTATTTTTCCATGGGTCATATCTACTAAGTGTTGTGTAACTCTGATTGTGCTATGTGAGAAGAAGGCCTTCTGTGAGAAGCTATTCTGAAAACGCCAACATATAGATGTAATATAGGTGTAATAGTAATATTTAAGAGCAGATTTTGGACATGTCCGGTGTAAGTAAATGTACCTGGTGTTTGCCAATTGTCCCAGAATTTTTCCATGGGTAGAAAACCCACGCATGCACGGGGAGAACATGCAAACTCCACACAGAGATGGCCGAAGGTGGAATTGAACCCTCGTCTCCTAGCTGTGAGGTCTGCACGCTAACCACTGGTCCGTCCGCCATGCAGCCCCACACCTGCTCTAAAGGATCCCAAAGTGAAACCCACAGCACACGTCCTCATTCATCCACTCCTCTAGCAAGGCATTAATAACAGTGGCAACCTCGTCTAAAATCAATCATCTGAACGTGTCTAAAAAAGGGTGAATATCGTCCACATGTAAAAAGAAATCAAAGTGATGGGACAAACAAAAGGCTGACAGTGTGGACGCAGGCCAGGAGAGGGTGGGCGGGTGGGGGATGGGGGTGGGGGGTTGCAACCAAGTCCACATTTGGGTTAGTGTGACTACGACCTCACCCTCGCTGAGCATTCCACTCTTCTCTGGCTTCTTTATTCTCTGGCACAACATTGTTGTGACCTTGAATGTCTGATTTCATGAGGTTTTTTTTTTTTTTGTCTAAAAAATACAATGGAAGTAGGTGTTTTTTACAGCGCGTAAGGGTTATTCATGATTATTTATGACTTGTTTTGTTGCCCATATTCTAACCTCGGTGCACTCCATGTTGTGATGTTCTAAATGAACCGGACTATCAGAGTGTTGCTGTTATTATGTCAGCGTCTCCAGAGTGTGGCTTCTTGTGAAGAAGCCCTGGAAGCCCTGCTCTCTAACACTCTCCTCTGGGTTTGCTCTTCCTGCTCGCTGTCCTGCCCTCTTCCTTTATCTCTCATCTCATTATTGTTTCCTGGCTCCTGTTCTGCTGTCTCTTCTTCATCTCCACCTCCCAGGCACGATGTGTGGAAGACCTGCTGAAACACAGAAAGTCACATGTAGGCAGGCGTTCTTGGCATTTTATTATTTTTATTTTTATTGTTTTTTTTTTTAGCAGATACACACACAAGGCATTGTTGCATTCGTCCTATACTGTCCTCTGTTGTCACTCACCAGGTACATTTACTTACACCGGACATGTCCAAAATCTGCTCTTAAATATTACCATTACACCTACTATATTTTCTTACTGGCTCTGTTGGCATTTTCAGAATAGCTTCTCACAGAAGGCCTTCTTCTCACATAGCACAATCAGAGTTGCACAACACTTAGTAGATATGACCCATGGAAAAATACTGGGACAATTGGCAAACACACAACATGTACATTGTTGTTGGTCCCCCCCCCCCCCCCCCCCCCCAAGCTTCCACTTTGTATAAAGCAGCAACAAACAACATTTAGTGGAATTAGTCAATTTTTCAAAAAAAAAATTTCCAAAACATTTTGGAGAAAAAAATTGTTCAAAGATTAGTCATTGTTGCTGGTGTGATAATTTGTATTTTAATAATCAAGTATTCATTGATTATAATGAAAAAAAGCGAGTGGTTAGTACGCAGGCCACACAGCTAGAAGATCCGAGTTCGATCCCACCCTCGGCCATCTCTGTGTGGAGTTTGCACGTTCTCCCCGTGCATGCGTGGGTTTTCTCCGGGTACTCCGGTTTCCTCCCACATTCCAAAAACATGCTAGGTTAATTAGCCACTCCAAATTGTCCATAGGTATGAATGTGAGTGTGAATGGTTGTTTGTCTAAATGTGCCCTGGGATTGGCTGGCCACCAGTCCAGGGTGTACCCCGCCTCTCGCCCCAAGACAGCTGGGATAGGCTCCAGCACCTAGTGTTGGGATAATCAGCAAGAATATATGAATGCATTTCATTTGTGAATTAAAATGGTGAGGAAATGTGCATTCATTCATTATTTTAATCACTATAATAACTATGGATAAATAGTTAGAATATTATAATAATTATTATTGATGACAATTATTTGCTAATTAGTACCGGGATAATGATTTATATCTGCAGATTTCAGATTACCCAAGAATGGATATGGAAATGACTGTATTCTCACCTGCATTTAATTAGTTTAATAAACCAAAAGGTGCTGAATATCAAAGTTTCTGGCATATAACAGTTTGTCTTTCTTGTGTGCCGTGAGTCAGCCGTCATGTGAATGCAGCACTACATGTTTCCCTCAGGCGTCATGTTGCGATGCCAGCAGGCGCAGAGCTCAGTATTTCAGTGGGAAGTTATTTTAGTACATTGATCAGAGCCTGTGATGTGTATTGCCTTGAGTCTCCCTGGCAATCATTGCTGGGTGAACATCATGTCCGCCAAGAGAAGACAGGACTTCTGTGCATGGTTCAGGGTTAACATGTCGTTCAATTAAGCTACTGTAGATGCGGGCAAGATGAAGTACTTTTCTTCTGTTTTCTCAGTAACCAAAATCCATCCTCATTCTATTCCCATGATTTGTCTCATATATCATTCATTAAATCCCTCCCTTTTATTGTTTGATTGTTTTTCATAGGTTCCCCCATGCCCTCTCCCTCCTGTCCATCATCTGTCATTGACCAAATACATCCACAATCATCCCGTCTGCATGACAACCAAGTGTTAAGTGACACAGCTGAGCCCGAGGGAGAGGAAGAGGAGGAGGAAGAGGAGGAGCAGGTGGATTATAGAAGCCGATTGTACTTACCGGTAAACCATGGTAATGAACTATAATCTTTTTATTTGCAAGCATTTAAAAGGCTCCTTCTGGCTTACTCTCTGCTCTCAAATGTAGCAAGACTGATTTCTTTCGATCATGTTGTGCTTGTCTTCCGTTTATATTCCCTCGGGAGCCCTTTTTGTTGTGTTTACCTCTATTGCTTGTTTAGTAGGGATCGCCGAAAATTATCGGCCCGATATTAGCATAAAAAAAATTATAACGGTATCGGATTTCTTCCTGATCATTACAACCGATATTTTTCAAAAATGCTGTATACGACACATATACTGTATGTTCATTCTAACACACGAGATGTGTCATGTTACACATGTTAGTGTCCCTATCGGCTAATACTAATTCTAATACTAATACTTTTCTGCAAAAAAAAAAAAAAATGCCAATATTAGACATCCCTATCATTGAGCCTTGATTGATCTCCTTTTTTTGAGTACAGCCAATTTTTCTCATTCCGACAATGGACCTAAAAGCACCAAAGAAAACAATACAGCCGTTCCTGGCAATGTCACGTTTTTTCTAACTGTAATGAATGATTATGGTTGATTATGGCTTATTATTAGTCAAAAATATTAAAGGAAAATGAATATAACGTAGTAGTTACTCTGATGAGACATTAGCTTACATGACATTACCTTTAGGCTGCATGGTGGACAAGTGGTCAGGAGATTGGCTTCATTTTATCCCGATTCTTCACAATTATATTAATTCATAAATCATCACTATTTTGTGGTTGAATACGTACTTTTATTAGTTCAAATGCATATTGAAGGAAATGTTGCATATTTTTGTGTCTAAATTCAAACATAAAAATAGCACCATTATCCATAATACAAATATAAGGCATTCAAAGACGCATTCAAATACTATATCTACTGGTCACCTGGTAATGCTGCAGTAATGTTGGGTGAGACACAAACACAAGCTTTTATTTCAAGTTTGAATTATCTTACAACAGGCCCATGAGCCACCGTGGCAACCGTAACCCACGTCAAGGTAAAACTCAACTGTGTCCGCCCCATCACCAGACTACTTTTACACAAACACACAACATGTGTGAGTTATATTTATGTCTTAAATGTCTTATTTACAGTTATTATGTCTACTATATTATGTCTAATATATTTACTATACGAGTAAAAAGGTGACTATAGGGGTACTAGTTAACATCCAGAGGGCTCTAATCATGTGGAAAAATTGTTTGATAATATTTCATTGAAATTGACTTTTCACAGTTGTGTCTCGGACCAATGAGGTGTGAGAAAAAGGGCTAAGTGTTAACGTAGTGTGCTGACTTAGTGATTTGTTTTATAAAATGATTCATGACCTCTGCTGGCCCCTGCTGGTCCCTGACGGCCCCTGAGGGCCCCTGAGGGCCCCTGACTGCTTCATGTTTTCAACTTTATTTTGCTTACGGTTTGAATTGTCTTGTGTTTTCTTAATATCAGTTATGTTTAGCTTTTAGGTGATGTTCTTGTAGCGTGGACATGTGTTTATTGATATTGAGCAATTAGCATATTAGCGCATACATAAGTCAGTACTCCCCAGTACAGGGGGGCGGGGGGATCCTGTTGTTTTAAGGTTAACACACTATGGAGATATTTGACACTCATTATATTTCAATAACCGTGTTTAGAAAAGTAAACCGAAAGAAAGCAAAGTGACTAAGTTGAATGGATGTTTTTTTTCTCACTCGGAGGCTTTTTTTAGTCTTAGTGTAAATATGTAGTGGCGGCAAAAGTTCAAGATGGAGATTATCCAATTATGTGGTAAAAGATAAAGAGAGATTCATGGTCTCAAACTGAATGGGTCGCTCGCTGAGGTAGTGGAAAACATATGTCATCTCTTTTTTTGGTTGAACTCATGCCAACTTTTAATGGGAATGTTTTGGGAAAGATAAACAACGATGTCACCAGTATTAGCAGTGGCTTTATCCATCTAACGTACTTGCTTTTCATTTGTGAGACTAATTCACGGCACACTGTATGTGATAAACGTTAGACTCAGCAGTACCCCCCCCCCCCCCCCCAATATAGTAGAGGGGCGCCAGATCAAAGCTTTTTATTATGAGCGTGTGCTGTGCACATGTACTGTATGTGCGCAAGTATTTGTTCCCCCCACGCCCCAAAGCTGTAAATCAGGGGGAAGCTGGGCTGGATTTTTTTTCCAAAACCAGTCCAGCCATAAGAGCTTATTCCAGTGGGTTTAGTCCAGATCGCCTCCGGATGCTGTCAGGTTCTGTTGGCTCGCCAATGACCCTGCATCATTCTGTCGTTGTGCATTTGGATGGGAAACAGACCTTGATGGTTGGAAGAAAGGAACGAGGAGGAACGAGGACAACCACAAGCGCAGCCAGAGTAGACCAGGAAAGGTGGCGTAACGAGAGAAAAAAGAGGCACCGCTTGTGGGTCGAGGCAGTGTGAGAAAGTGTTGCTGAGCTCAATGGAATGATCGGAACAGACAGAACGACGTCTGTGCATGTTTATGTTGCCATCTAAACATAATCAGAAACAGCTCTGAAATGATTTGAATGTACCAAATGCCTGTGCATGTTCTTCTATGTGTGTGTGTGTGTGTGTGTCTGTGTGTGTGTGTTTGCAGATGTGTGTGGTCTTTTTCCCACAAAGTTGTCCCAGCCTTACTTTACCAACCACTGTTGAGCCAAACATCTAAAATATCACTCTCACCACTTCCTGTAGTCCTTTTTGTTTCCCCACTTTCACTAATGTTTCTCTCCTTGCCTTCCTTCGCTTCCTAGTACCTTGACAGGAAGTCAACTTGTCTACCTTGACAGGAAGTCAGTCAGTTGGAAATATGCTTTTATTGTCCACATGTAGTTTATCAAGCAGGTATTTCATGTATTATTTGGAGTACCTATTTTACCGACTACTACAAGAGTGAGCATACTTTTTGACTTTGGAGCCACAATGGCTTCTAACATGTACTTGTACATGTGGCGTACATGCTTTAAGTGGTACGACAACTTATAATGGCGGACCAGCTCAAAACACTCAATTGGATTTTACAGGTTTTACACTATGGGCCACACGGTGGATGAGTGGTTAGCATTTGGCCACAATCAGGAGATCGGCAGGACCTGGGTGTCATGCTCTTATTTTGGTGTACTGCACTTCCTGTTGTGAGGAAGTTGCAGCAGCTTGACCCCAGTGTAATTGTACACGGCTGGTGGCAATTACAATCAGTGGGGTTAAAAAGCCCGTATTCAATAAAAGCATTTTTACCAGCAACCTGCCGACGGCGTCTCTGCATCCTGGGGGTCTCGCCATCGACCACTTCTCAGATCGGGACACTGGGTTCGATTCTCTGTTTGGCAGAGTTTGGTAAGGAATCCTACAGACCCAAACATGCATGCCAGGTTAATTGGTGACCCCAAATTGTCCATAGGTATGAATGTGAGTGTGAATGGTTGTTTGTCTATATGTGCCCATGTGTCTATAGAACATCAAGCAAAAGTTGGGACAGATGTTATTGTTTTCCTTACCTCATTGGATTTGCTGTGTGAAGCAACAAAATCTGAGCTGTGATGAGAAACATACATGTTTATTGTCATTGTACACAATATACCGTGGAACTGAGTTTGCTGGCTTCTCTTCCATTTCTAGCAGCATTAGGAGATTCTGAAGCATGATTTAAAATGTATCGATATAAAACATAGTATGTAAAATATCCAGTAATGATTATAAGGTGCTGCAGTCTTCAACAATATTGTGCACATTGGGTAAAGGAAAACGGAATATCGTATCATATTTTTACTCTGGTCATTGATATGTGTGTATGTGAGTGTGTCTATCACCGGAAAGCACAGCGTCTTGTTATAGAATCCATTAGGATGATTTTGAATAGCTGAAATGGTTCAAGGCTCATGGTTTAAAAGTGACATTCCAAATCCAGTCGCCGGTGACTCCTTTGCGGTTCAAGGGCTAAAACAGTTCTGAAAAGTTGGGCGGGCCAGATTAGAAAGCTTAATGGGCTGCCTATGGCCAGTGGGCAGTAGTTTTCCTTTCTGCCTGAGATCCTCTCACACAAACTGTTCACACACGCGCTTATGATGCAGCCTCGGGGGCAACAAGGGGTACAGTCGCTGTCTGTCTGCAGGAGAAACCGGGGAACCCAGCGGCTTTCCAGTTGACCACTTTATCACCTCAACACACACATGAAGACAGTTTTACAGCTGCCAAAATGGGAAAGAAAAATTCCAGTTGACGCTCCAACTCACAACAATTTTGGTGAGGATTTAGTTTGAATGAAAAATCATCATATTGTTTTACAAAAAAGGCATAACAATTTAGTCCAAAAACGACAAGGAACAAAAAGACGGTGAGAGCAACAGGTAATGCAAGTAACAAAAAATAACAGCTACTTCAACAAGAGGCCATCTGGAAGACCCAATAGCCCAACGTGCCAATGACAAAATGTAGGAGCGTACAAAAACAAGAAATGTAATACTTAATGAAGAAAAATACTGCAGACGGACAAGGAAATATAACTGCTCTGGAAGTCGGTAATAAAGTAGAATCCGGCGTCTTCCTGCTGTAGCCGCTATGTACGGCTATTTACTGGTGTACCTGTTGCTTCACCTCACTGGGAATAATGGAGGCTGGACATCGGAAATTGGCCACTCCAAATTGTCCATAGGTATGAATGTGAGTGTGAATGGTTGTTTGTCTATATGTGCCCTGTGATTGGCTGGCCACCAGTACCCCGCCTCCTGCCTGAAGACAGCTGGGATAGGCTCCAGCACCCCCTGCAACCCTCGTGACGGGAAGGAAGGAAGGTGTCCATGTGGTGGGATATATTGGGATATTTAGGACATAGAAAGACGTTACACAGAAGGGTTTTTGAAAGTTTCTAAATTAAATAAATGTTTTTTTTCTCCAAACAATGCGTGTAATATAACTAGTTTAACAGCAGCCTAGCGGAAAAGTCATTCATCACTGTCCTCGTCCTCCTGGGAAACCCACACAATCCCCTCGGCCCCTCGTCTCTCTCCTTTCTTTGTCGCTACCACCGTCACCCCTGCCCTGAGGCAAATCAGCCACCGAGCCAGTGTTCAGCGGACTTCCTAGCGCCGCTCCATTCGCTCAAGATCTACTGGCAGACCCCAGCAAAAGCCGCTAGACCGATCGCCTTCCACCTGAAAGACATCACATGAACCTCGACATGCGTTCTCCATGACGAGTAGTGAGGTACTGAAATATTGACACAGCTGACACCAGAGCTTTTGGCTCTAAAATCAAACATCGATACCATTATAGTAAATATCGCTAAGTAAAATATCACTGTAAAAACTGCAAGGTTCAAAGACTGAGAAAAAGTACGTATTCTGGAAATGACAGCACATCAGCTTTGTTTAAAGCATACAAGAAGAAATCACATGACCAAGGCGTTCGTTTACTGGAACGTGAAGCAACCACTTTCTTTTCTGAGCGTGAAAAGATGCCAACAACGGTCCACAGCCTTTTGGTGCCTCAGTGACGCCAAGGCCATCAGCTCAGAACGGAAGACACAGCAGAAAAGAAAAAAGCAAAGTTTCCCTGCAAATGGTGGGATGACGCCAGAGCTTATTGACGACGTCTGTACTACAAGTTAAAGGGAGGTCAGACTTGGCAAACAGAGACAGCAAATAACACTTAGTGCTTTTTAATCCAAGACCAAGTGGACAATTCTCCTCAACACCAGAAATAATCAATGAGCCACTGAACGAAGAAGAGGATGGAGCGATTCAGGGTGAGCGCTGGAAAAAAAAAAAAAATTCTCTTCAACGCCACTCCTAATCAATGAGGGCAATTGGATGAAAAGAATGAGAGACAATGTAAGAATGCTTCCAGTCACGAGAATGAATCAATTTTAAGGGCGCCCAAGAAGATCAAGTTCATTAACTTCAATGTAATTATTGTAAATAAACAACAATGAAATAGGAGTGGAATTAATTTGTGATTTTCCTGACCGACTATACATTTCCAATTAAAATTCCAGAATAATCAATCAAGACTCATTTACATGATTCCGTTTCCTTCACATTCCCAAGCATTTTGTTCTGTGGAATCTTCTACAGTAGCCACGTATACATGGACCCAAATTTGGTTTATTTGCTCAAACGAAAGAATTGAACCTTTGTATATACTTCATTCCGAAAGAAAAGTGCCAATCCGATTGAATATATAATCGCTTTCACAGAGTGGAACATTCCTTTCCCCAATCCGATTGAGGTATCATGTACCCGCTCAAACGGAATGTTGTCAGCGTCAGTTCGTCGTCTTCTTCTGTTGTTTATTGGCGGTTGGCAAGCAGCTTTGGTGTGCATTAGCGCCATCTGTGGAACACAATCTAAACCCTTCTATACGCCATTCACAAGTCCAGTTTTGTGATGCTGATGTTTACGTCTTACTGTACATTCCCCATTGACTATTCTGTTTGATTATAACGGCGCATGTAGACAAGATATTGGAATATTCCTTATCATGTATACCATTGTTTTGGGAAAAGTCATTCGGAAAGAGGCAAAACTCCTCATGTAAACGTACCTACTGTCACCCCAAGGCAACATGAACTTCTGTATGTGAATAAGTGGGTTACAACCACAAGCTTCCCCAAGGATGACGCATCCAGTAAATACACTATGATGTAATGTGTATGCACTTTTGTTAAATCATATGTACCTTTGGAGGACCGTGAAATGGGATTTAGTTGTTAAACACAGCACACAGTATATCTGTTTTAAATGCACTAGCAAGCCTGAATTAAGGAACCCTGTGCCAGTTGACAATTATACTGCCCCCCTGTTTTTTTTATGTAGTTTTTTTATGTCTGTATTTTATCGTGCAATGTTTTAAAACAGCCACTATTGCCCGAAGTGCTGTAGTGTAAGTAAGTATAACGCAACAATATGGTTGTAAAAGTACCATAATAAATACAAATGTCGCAGGGCACATATAGACAAACAATGTCTGACATTAATATTCATACCTATAGATAATTCTGAATCTCCAGCCTAACACTCATGTTTTTGGCATGTGGGAGGAAGCCGGTGTATGGGGAGAAGATGCTAGATCCACATAGAGTTTTTCCAACGAAGAGACTAACCCGGGTCTCCTGAGTGGAATTATAGCCGTTCAAAAATGTCCAGTGTTAAAAGCCAGTGCAAATAAGTGTGTTTGAGCATTGATTTGAAACTCTCAACAGATGAAGCAGCTTTTCAGAGGGAGAGCATTCCAGAGTGTGGAGCCGACCACAAAGGCTCCGTCTCGACTTTTTCAGTCTAGACCTTGGGCACTCTAATAGACACAGGTTAGATGACCTCAGAGCTCTGACTGAAGTTTGCGGAACAAGAGATTCCAGTATAGTAGAAGGTGCAGCCAGCCCATGGAGAGGTAAAAAAAAAACGAATAATAAAATCAACAGGCAGCTCGTGGAGAGAAGCCAGAGCAGATGGAATATAGTCGAGCAGCCACATTTTGGACCAATGGTAAGCAGCAAGCTGAGGACTGTTCAAGGCCGGAGTATAAAGAGTAGCAATAGTTCTTGCCAGATGTTATCAAATAACTAACAAAACTGTTTCTAGTTGGTTTAGGCGTGGCTTGACCTTCCCAAGAAGTCTGAGCTGAAAAAAATGTAGTTTTAATCACTAAACTTATCTGCTAGTCAAGTTCAAAATAACTATTAAAAACACCAAGACTTTTTACAGAGGGGCAGCAGTAGGACCGTCGTGGGCCGAGGGCACTGTTAAGTCCAGAACCTCATCAAATGTGCAAAGCTGTTTATTTTTTTGTCATTTAAATTAAGAAAATGTAAGTCCACCCAGTCTTTTAACTTATTGTAGGCATTTAAATAGTGTTTCAAAAATGTGAATACATTTGCACATCATATGCAAAGAAATGGATCCCAGCGGCAGCATGTAGAGGGAAAATGGCAGTGGTCCCAACATTGAGCCTTGGGGAACCCCACAAGCCTTTCTCCAAAGAGGAAGTTCCTACTTTTGGATGCCTTTCAGGCATGCCCAACCAGGAGGAGGTCCCGGGTGGACCATAGAATACGCTGGAGGGATTATGTTTTTTCTCTGTGCCTCCCAGTGGAACTGGAGGAGGTGGCCAGAGTCCGGGAAGTCGGACTTTCCTACTGACACTGCTGCCCATGCGACCTGGATGGATCTTGAGAGAGAATCAATAAACCAATACTCTTAATGGAGTGTAATAGTGAAAATGACTTCTGTGTTTATAGTTGTTACGTTTCTGCCAGGAATTGTTAGCTCCTACAAGATTTGCATTTTTTTTACCCATTGGGTTTGAAAGTCCCTCATCATTACACAAACCAATACAAAAACAAAACTACCGACTAATAGCAAAACCATCACTGAACATGTTTCCATGTGCAAAATATTGCAGTTTGGAGTTAGATAACGTTTGTATCCACAACCAACAGGAGGTTCCCATTTACATGTAAATGAATTTGTGATCTTAAAAAGTTGTCTCAAAAGTTTATACCCTATTTTCTGGACTATAAGTTGCTCTATAAGTCGCACAAGGCCAGAAATGCATAATTAGGAAAAAAAAAACCATACATAAGTCGCACTGGAGTATAAGTTGCATTTTTTGCAGGTAATTTATTTTCCAAACTACTTGACCAAAACAGACATTATGTCATCTTGGAAGGCAAGTTCTAACAATAATAAAATAATCGAGAACAGGCTGAATATAGGAATATAGACACACTCCAGTTTACATTATTATTATTATTATTATTATTGTTGAAACTCGAACTCAAACAAACGCAGCAATAATTGCCACCTGATACACCCCAGAGAAGTACGGCACGGCCCAGGGCTTCAGCAGCTTGGCAACACGATGCGGAATTGGGCTAAAACTTGTGTATGGAGCTTAGACTTTGTCATATATCCATTCAATAAAGTGCAATGTTGAGCTCAGTAAAGCACACAAACATTGCAGGAGATTAGTACATAAAACCGTTAGTGTAACAAAAGCTGTTGGCTCACGGGACCCAATGAGATAATAGATAAACGACCAAATTAGCCCAAGCAAAGGAAGAGCCGCTGACTAGAGGAATGTGCTTTTCCATACTAACAACTTAGAGGGGGGGGGGGAAGAAGGCCTGACAGAAAGGGGGAGAGACGGGGCGCCAAAAGCTGACTTGGCAGGAGAAAATGAAAGAATAAGGGTGGGAGAGGGGGGGCGTATGAGTGGTTAGCACACTGGTGCCTCAATACACAGAGACAAATGTGTAAGACTGATTAGAGCCTCTGAGAGGGTTGCAGCTGCCTACACTGGAGGAGAACGTGAAGGAGAGGATTGGAAAGTAAGAGGAGGTCAGATGAAGAGGATTGCACGAGTGTCAGCGAGGGGATGGGAAAGCGGTATGAGGACAGAGAATAAAAAGTCCAAGTCATGCTACAGTTAGTGTGACTAAAGAAAGTGATTGGGTTTTCCGTAAAAGCCAAAGGACCAACTCTATATGTCTTTCTTATGCTAATACTTTTATTTGTCTTAGACAATTTTAAACCTTTAGGGTCCGGGGTAGGATGGTCTGTTTCTGCGATAGCACTACAACGTCCGTGCATGTGTGTGTTTATAGTAAAACCCCAAAGCTGTAAACCTAAAGGAAATGGTGAACAGGTAAAACATGCTAGATTTCTCTTCTTGTCCCCCGAATAAATCCTTCCTGGGTAAACATGTGTTACATTCAAGACCTCTAATCTCTCATGCTCCATCTCGCTTGTTTTTTTTTTTTTTCTTTTTGCTGTCTTTTACTCGGTGTGGGTCACGAGTCCAAGAGGGGCACACAAAGATAGTTGTTTGAAAGAACCCAGACTTGCTGCCTTCTTCTTGCCGGAGACCAGAGGTGGAATGAGTTTTCACGCCTCACAAACCACGAGTCTTAACTCTTCTACTGACCTCATTCACTCTGTCAAGTGTCCATACCTTTTTCCACCTCCTCTTCTCTTGTCCCTTTTCCCGTCTTCCTCTTTCAATCACTCACTTTCTGTCCTTCACGTTCTCGCTGCCTATGCTGCTGTCCGTCTATCGTCGGATTTTGGTATCTGTTCAACTTTGTTGACCGTTGCTGTACTGAAACTTTTAATAGAATTCTTGTGGCACAGCTGGCTCTTTTGTACCCCGATTTACTTTGGTCATTGTTAAAATTGGGGAACGCGTAGACCTCACGCGCAGACCTCACAGTTCAATCCCACCCTCGGCCATCTCTGTGTGGAGTTTGCATGTTCTCCCCGTGCATGCGTGGCTTTTCTCCGGGTACTCCGGTTTCCTCCCACATTCCAAAAACATGCTAGGTTAATTGGCCACTCCAAATTGTCCATAGGTATGAATGTGAGTGTGAATGGTTGTTTGACTATAGTATGTGCCCTGTGATTGGCCGTGAGAATTTGGATGTTTTGGTCAATATTGCATTACCCAGAAGGCTTAGCCAAGAGTTGTGGTGTAAAAGCAATAAATGGCGATGGTGTCGTTACATTTGTGTTCCTGCTTTGTCTGGTAGCAAACATTTATTTGGTTAGGCTCCGTGACAAAGCCAAAATATATTGGGAAGTTGTCGCCCAAGTTGTGAATTTGCATGAATTGGTGCAAACAACATGCCTCACTTTATTCTACTTTAGGGTTTGGGCATTAAAAAACAGGGGTGGGCAAACTACAGCCCAGGGGCCACATCCGGTCCGCCAAGTGTTTAAATATGGCCCGCACGTTCTTTAATTTAAACTTAACATACAACCTGGCATCATGGCTTGAGCCAATCTTTTGATGGTTTAGGTAGCTTTTTTTTATTTGGTTATTTGATGTGGTCTGCTGTTTACAAAGTGTTCCTGACAAAAGGGACACAAGCACATAATAGCAGGTCGCATGACTCTTTTACAGATACTATAATTCCAGGTGGACTGCGGACTGCCCCCCCGTCAGTTTTGTTAAATAAATGCGGCCCACTAGTGAAAAAGTTTGCCCACCCCTGCTCTTGACAATGTATTGTCAGAGTTACCCCTTCAAATATTCATAATCAAGATTTGTATGTCATTTTCATGTATGAAAATTGTTTGAAATAAAACAATCAACAAACATGATTTTATTTCAAACTGTAAATACAAATGTAAATGTAAATACAGTAAGTAAAAATGCTGTAAATACAGCAATTCACACATGACTGAAAATAATTTAGTACATCTCCTTGCAGTAGCATCAAGTACAAAAACCCCATTCCCATCAGCTTCCCTTTCAGCGGCACATTTCTCACTAAAAATGTTTTTTTTCCGCTAACAATGTGACTAATTTGGAATTTGTTTACATTCTACTGTGTAGAATCATTGTTGATTTGCATCTAACCTGTTAGCTTCCTTGCGCTTTTTGACGCAGAATGACTCATGCAGTATATATGGAGATAAAGAGATGTATTTTTTTCACAACCACAAACAATGTTTTCTTTCCTCTTCTTCATTGGTGTCTTCACTGTACACCTGAACAGGTCACCCTTTTGTTCTGAGAAAGGATGACATACTTTCAAGGAAAACTGCACTTTTTTGTAATTTTGTAGTCATCCACAATCCTTATGTGAGTCATGAACACACACTTTTCTCTTTTCTGTGTGCTCTAAAGAGAGAACAGATGAAAAGAGACAGCTTGTTACTGCACATAATGGGGCATACCTGTACCTCGGTCGTCTGCAAAGCCTGCTATTAGAACACCTCCAACAACCTCTAACGCGGTTTCATGGTTTTATATGCGTGCTGTAACCGTGTAGTAACGGCTACATTCATGATAACATGTCAAACTTACAGTATTTTGCCGTATTTTGGTCCTTTTAAGCATTACCGGAACTTGGGTAAAATGCATGGGCAAAATTCCCTCCAAAAGTAAATTTTTCCTTCTTTTTATAGCTTGCAAAGTTTGTTTTTGATTCAAACTAAATTTCAAGACTGGACAGACGAAAAACTGGCAATACGGAGTTATTCCAACACGTGAAAGAATAACTCGGGGAAGTTGGTATCACGTGATGTTGATGTTTACGATTTACTGGGCATGCCCTATTGACTATTCTGGTTGATTATAGCGGCGCATGTAGACAAGAGATTGGAAAATTCCTTTCCATGGATACCATTGTTTCCCGAAAGGTGATTGGGAAAGAGAAAAAGTGGTGATGTAAAAACATGGCTACTGTGGAGTGTCTGTGGTGTAAAGACTGGCAGAGCAATGGAATATTGGTCCGTGTGGCAACACCTACCTTGTTCCTCCCATAGACTTATTGATGCACGTGTGAGGTCGTGGTGACATTTTGGAACATTTTTGGTTAGTGGTGTGCCACAAGATTTTTCCAATGTAAAAAACGTGCCGTGGCTCAAAAAAGGTTGAAAAACACTGCTCTAGACTAAGCGAGTACAACAAAGACCGTTGGCGAGTTCCACAGGTCCTATCAGTTTTTGATTAGAGATAGACTAGTGACCATTGCGGCCGCTGTGCACACTGAGATTGACTTTCAGAATTTTATGGCGGTATACTTTTTCCACAGGCCACCAGAGAGATTATTATTTGGCCTCAGTGACTACTGTTCCTTCACATGTTATCAATAACTACATTGGCAGTTGTAATTGGAAGCTGGAAGGACCGAGAACACATTTTGGAAAGCAATCAGACAAAAAGACAAAAAGTTTGCAGACCATGGAAACATATTCTTGGCGAGTGATGCTTTATGATTTACTGTACATGTCATACCTAAGCCATTATCACAGATGATTCAGAAGATTATAAAAGAACTGCAGCAGATCTCTCCAGAGGACTTGAAGGTCATATCATGGGAGTTACCCTTTGTGTGTGTGTGTGTGTGTGTGTTGTGCAATGTGACAGGAATTAATGTATTCTGTACATAAAGAAACATGAAGTTTTGGTGTATGTCTTTTCCAACAGAACAACCATCCAATCACCACAGCTCCACTCTGCCTCCTGTGCCCCCCCCACATCGTCAGCGACCTTCGGTAACGGCTCTCAACCAATCCCTGGGCTCCGCACATCACGCTGGCCAATCTCTGAATTCGACGCGGCAGCTAACTCCTCCTACTGGAAACCCGGCCGCCGTGGCCGGCCAATCACCTGCCGAGCTGCAGACCACACCCCCGGAGAGCGTCCCGCTGCAAGACAGCTGGGTGCTGGGTAGCAATGTGCCTCTGGAAACAAGGTATATTTTCTTTTGTTGAAATGTCTGTTCATCGTTCCACGCCTTGATTAGAGCACACAAAAAAATGTAAATCTGTAAATTTGTAAACATAAATCTAACTTTGCTCCACAGCACATCAACAGTGGGACACTTTTACAATAGGACTGCAATGTGAATGTTTTGAGTTGACGCAAGTTACAGAGGGAAGGTTTTATGTGTGACACCGTACCAGAGGAGAGTTGGCCTAGTTGGTTTATTAAATGAGGTTTGCTGTATTTAACATACATAAATGGATGGATGGATGGATGACAGCCAACGACAGCCTAGCTCCCATATAATAACAATAATGATTTATATATACATTTATATAATTTATATAATACATAAAGTTAATTTAATTTTTGAAAAAAATATTAAAAATTATATTTAAATTAAAAATAAATAATAATAATTTATATAATATATAATTTATATAATATAATAATGATAATAATTTGCTCCAACTATGGAAATATTTTATTTATAAATCAGAAATCCTACTTCATGGAAATTCATTTATCACGGCCGGGCCTGGAAGCAATTAACCGTGATAAACGAGGGATGTCTGTATCACTGTATTCCATAGACAGATGTATTTATCAGCAGTACTCCATGTGGACTTTGTGTGAGTGTTTGGGACAATGGTAACCGTGAGTAACCATAAATTCACTAAAGTAAAAATTGTCAGGTCTTACTTGTATCCACCTCCATCCCATTCTGTCCAAATGTCTTTGGTTCTCATTCCCCTGGAGGAAAACGTGGATGCGGATAGATTGATGGAAGAGGAAATAGTTGTCTCTCTGCTTTGGATGTATTTCAGTATTGAATGTTCAGAGCATTTTCAGAACTGCCTTCATGGAAGACAGACCTGGACGTGTGGATCAATGTAGAAAGAGTTGCTGAGGCAGTCTTGTTTGATTCCAATCAGCTAATACCAATGCTAAGGTGGAAAAATACTCTTCTAGAAGAAGAAGTTTGACGTTTATTATTTTAAAAATAATAAAAAACTGTGACCACAACACTGAGGTCCTGAAGTATGGTTTCATGCCAAAAAAGAGTACGACAGATGCAGTATTTGCTTTAAGTACATAGAAGGTCAGAAGGAGCTGCATCGTGTCTTGTGGAGAAAGCCGAGGACAGGGTGCCTCGAGAGGAACTGTGGTATTGTATGAGGAAGTCTGGAGTGACAGACAAGTATGTTCAAGTGGTGCAGGGCGTATGAGGACTGTAAGACAGCGGTAAGATGTGCTGTAGGTGTGACAGAGGTGGGACTGCAACAGGGATCAGCCCTGAGCCCCTTCTTGTTTGCTATGGTGATGGACAGGCTGACAGAATAGGTTAGACAAGGATCTCCATGGGCTATGATGTTTGCAGATGACATTGTGATGTGTGGTGAGAGGAGGGACCAGGTGGAGGAGATGCTGGAAGAGTGGAGGTTTGCCCTGGAAAGGAGAGGAATGAAGATTAGCCACAGCAAGACGGAGTATATGTGTTTGAATGAGAGGGATCCAAGTGGAAGAGTGAGGTTACAGGGAGAAGAGATACAGAAGGTGGGGAATTACTTGGGGTCAGCAGTTTGTTAGGACATTAAGAAGCGTGTTGAGGCAGGATAGAGCGGATGGAGTAAAGTATCGTGATGTGTGATAGAAGATTTTCAGCTAAAATGAAAGGAAAGGTATCCAAAACTGCGGTGAGACCAGCCATGTTGTTTGGTCTAGAGACACTAGTGCCACTGAGGAAAAGACGGGAAGCAGAACTGGAGGTAGCAGAGATGAGGATGCTGAGGTTCTCATTGGGAGTGACCAGGATGGACAGGATCACAAACAAGTCCATCATCGGGACATTACATGTTAGAGGCCTTGGAGATAAAGTCAGGGAGGCCAGACTGAGATGGTTGGGACATGTCCAGCGTTTAGAGCTGCCTGGTAGGAGGCGTAGATAAAGACCAAAGAGGAGGTTTATGGATGTAGTGAAGGAGAACATAGTTGGTGTGAGAGAGACAGATGCAGAAGAAAGGGTTGGATGGAGGAGATTAGTTTGCTGTGGTGACCCCTGAAGGGAAAAGCCTAAAGAGAAAGAAGAAGAAGAGTTGAGTTAAATAAACATCCACTGTAGTTTTGTTGTGTTGTTTTTAGACGGACAGGTTGGAAGAAAAAAAAAAAGTAACACTGATTAAGCTGCATATCTATTTTTGTTTTGTTTGTTGAGAACACAAGAGCCCAGTACAGCGAAAAGACACATACAGTACACAGATTAGGATAATACAAAGAGCCAGGCTGGAACATGTATTGGATTGTTGTCCGATGAAAAGGATGTGTTCCACTCAATCATCTCAATTGACACAACGGCACAGGAGGCATCGCAGTACACGTCACGCCACATACCCAGCACTTGTACTGCAACCAATTGTAGTTTAAAGGAACGTCTGACATAACCGGGCACTGGAACGGATTTGCACGGGTATTTGGTAGCCAGAAACACAAAGCAGTGTTAGCTGTGGTGGCCATATTTGATTTTAGACAAACAACCATTCACACTCATCTATGGACGATTTGGAGTTGCTAATTAAGCTAGCATGTTTTTGGAATGTGGGAGGAAACCAGGAGAAAACCCACACATGCACGGGGAGAACATGCAAAGTCCACACAGAGATGCCCGAGCGGGGAACCGAACCCTTCCCACTAACCGCTCAGGCCACTGTGCAGCCATACGGCCAATGTGATACTCAAATATTGAATTAAAATATATTTATGTGTATACTGTATATACACATTGTTATATTTAAAAAATGACAACACCAGATTCACATAACTCTGTGCATGTTTTGCTTTTTATTTGGCTTTTTACGTCTTTTTAAACAGCACTAATTGAAATTGGGTTACGTCACATGTAGAAAAGTGCCCAAATATAAAACAGGGATTTTTATGACTTCATCATGTCCTGGGAAGATAGGACATTTGGTCACTGTATCCTAGCACCCCCCTGTACTGCCATGTTGGAAGGCACAATACGGACGTTAGCTTAATGAACTACTTGATGATCTGGCATGATAAATGAATTGGATCTCGCTCTTCCGCCATTGGAGGAACAAGGAGCTTTTGTGGTCGGTAAAAAGGGATAGCGATGCAAGAGGTTTTACAAAAAGAATAAAATAAACAATTTTACAGCAGCATGGTTTTTAAACACACTGATGTTGTTTTGGTTTTTCTTCTAAGAAAACAGAAATAACTGTAATGACTGTTGGGCTCTTAGGACCAATTTGTCTATTTGCATTTATTGAAAAATTGGTCCAAGTTGTTTTTCTGCTTATCCTATCTTGGTGATCCGTTCAAGGCTTTCATACCGTCCCAGTTGCTGTACTCTGTGGAGCCATCTGGATTTTGTTCATACGACTTGAAATCACCAACAAAATAACTCCAACATTCCGTGTTGCTCTGATTAATACAGACAGAGATCCAGTGTGAATAATTCCTTAATGCGGGTTATTGAATAGAGATTTTCAAGCACCAAGAGGCTACCATATTAGTTATGGTTGCCACCCACTGTGGTCTCTGTCACTTCACATCGGTATTGTCCCTGCGTTCTCTGCTTGTCTGCTGTCGTTAGTTTGCACTAACACCTTGAATGGCTGCTCTGCTGCATCAAGCCATCACAGCATATTGTTGGACATTTGTCAATTCCAAAGCCCTTTATGTGTCCCGGCGCTGCTTTGAAAAGAAGCTCATGACTCAAAGGCCACAACGAGCGCACATTCAACTGCCACACATGGATAGATTCATTTCAGGAAAACTTGCATAGAACTGATAGTTCTCCGGCATGCGGGGTAGGACTTTCCTTTTTTTTCTTTAATTCCCTTCGTATTTCACCTTAAAAACAAAACTATTTAGTTGGTTTCCGTTTTTCCAGTCAAACATCACATTTAAAACATATTCAAAAGAATTGTCTGTAATTTTTTAATATGGGATTATTTTCTCATGGGAAAATTGCTAGACAGGAGACATCCATTTTCTGTACTGCTCGTCCTCAGTGGTGTCGTCTGCAAAAATAATATAATTAAATAAAACACTGTTGTTGTTTTCTATTTCTAACAAAACAAAAGCGACTGTCTGACTGGGCTTTTAGGACCAATTTTTCAATTTGAGTTTACTGAAAGTCAAGTCGGCCAAATGGCGGCCGCTTCCAGGATGACCAGTCTGCAGTGGATGTGGACTGGGCAACATAAGACATCATCAAAATGTATATTCCAATAGCACAGCAGTCCAGTTCAATTACTGTATGTGGTGACAACATCAGGAGGGTTGGTGAGCCGGGGGTCTTGGGATGATCACCAGCCAAAGCGGGGCCCTCCTTTGCAGCGCCTCTTAGAAGTGGACCACCTCGGATCTTGTCTGATTCACTCAGGGCGAGTTCCAGACAGCCGGCCCCCCTCTCCAACTGGGTGGGGGGGTTGATACAGAGCGGTTGTATCGGTCAGTATCTGGTACTCTAGCCATCACCATCACGCATTCATGAACAAATGGTGGTCCTTTACTGTCCCGATTTTTATAGAATGATTCTAACAGTCACAGCACTTGTATGAATATTAGTATTCAGATACTCTTAGTATCTTTGTCTTGTTTGTTATTAAAACCAAATCATCTCCCGAGACCAATAATCTAGGACTATCTCTAGCTCTTTAATATCATTTATTTTTTTATGTATTTGTGCCCAGAACTGATAATAATTTTCTTGATTGCAGCCCCACCAATTAGGTGATTCTTTTGGTCCTCAATGAAACAGTCGCAGAGGGGTCCAGTATGACGATGTAAAATTTGTATAAGGCGTACCCTCGCATCTCGAGACATTTTTATCTTTTTAACACTCCCCTCCCAGCTTTTTTTATCCATTATGAGATATTATTTCTTTTCCCATATAATCCTGGTTACATTAAGAGATCATCACTTACATTATGAATAAATATTGCATAGTATGCACAAATTGCCACACATTTTTGATGTTTACTGGTAGATGTCGGCTAAGATTAGGTGATATGAGGCGGAAACACAACCAACAGCGAATGAAAGAAACTAACTACAAAATAAAAGACAGCAATAGAAAATACAAAGATGTCCAAACGGGACTGCAAGGTCATTGATCATCCTACCGCCATCTGACATTCCATCAAGTGGAAAAATGCCATCATATCTATCTTTGATGATTTTGGCCTCACTGCCCCCATGGCAACGTCTTGTGTTTTTGGTACACGGGCAGTAAGCTAGGTGAGACAATAATACTGGCTTGGACCCTGGATGCAGAGACAGATGCAGATGCAGATGCAGAGCTTGCCAAAAAGAATGCATTTTAATATCTTTGCTCTCGAAGGGCAAAAATACAAAACAGAGGCACTTGCAACTAAAAACGAGGGTGCAGCATTACCAATAAAAATCTACTAATACTACGAAAAGGACAGGTTAGATTAAAAAATTGGGGCGGGGGGGGCAGGAGCGTAGCAACGAGAATGTGGGGAAGATGGTAAACAGTTTGCATGACTGACTACAAAAGCAGGGATTGTAATACAAGACCGTGGTAGGTAGCTGCTACGGGAGGAGGACGAGTAAGGAATGCAGCAAGGGAAGTTTTTCAGAGGAGGAACATTCCGGTGTCTTCCTAACACAACCGCAGCGCTTAAAAAGGTGGCTCTCATCACTCCTCCCCACAGCAAAGTTAGGGTATCTAAAAATGAAATACAGTAAGAAAACCAGTAGAGAACATAATAACAAAATAAACTTGATATATAAAGTGGAAGGTTGCAGTCTCAACGCTCATAATAACAAAGCATCGAGCACCAGCTACATAGTCCGACCTACGCACCTACCCACTTTACCACCTTTTTTGATTATATTGATTATTATTATTATTTATAACACTATAATAGTATAATTATTATAATAATATTATCATGGCATTATTATGATTATTTTATTATTATTATTATTATATTGATTCTTATATTATTAATAAGAAATATCAATAATAATACAGTTTGTCTATATGTGCCCTGTGATTGGCTGGCCACCAGTCCAGGGTGTACCCCGCCTCTCGCCCCAAGACAGCTGGGATAGGCTCCAGCATACCTCGCGACCCTCGTGAGGAAAAGCGGTAGAAAATGAATGAATGAATGAATAATAATACAGCTAGGAGAACTGTGTTCGATTCCCCGTTCAGGCATCTCTGTGTGGAGTTTGCATGTTCTCCCCGTGCATGCGTGGCTTTTCTCCGGGTACTCCGGTTTCCTCCCACATTCCAAAAACATGCTAGGTTAATTAGCCACTCCAAATTGTCCATAGGTATGAATGTGAGTGTGAATGGTTGTTTGTCTATATGTGCCCTGTGATGGCTGGCCACCGGTCCAGGGTGTACTCCGCCTCTCGCCTGAAGACAGCTGGGATAGGCTCCAGCATACAATAAGCGGCATAGAAACCGTATAACCCTGGCCAAGCTAAAACTCAACACTGAAATTGAAATCTTAACTCAATCCTGGAGTGAATTCAAGTCTTTATTTAGTCTTATTACGTCTACTATATTTGGTAATAAGAGTACAAAAGTGACTATAGGGGTGTTATTTCATGTCTTCTACTTCTACCGACGGAAATGTACTCATCACGGTCAGGTCGTTAACCAGCTAACCGTGATAAATGAGACATGGTTGTACCCGCCGGTGTTAACTTGTTGGCGAAACGAAGCGTTGCGGCTAACATAACCCAAGGTCATCATAGATTACACCATGTGTTTAAATAATTCAGGCAGGAGATTGGACAAAAGTCCTCCAGACTGGTCCTTAAATTGAACTGCTGAAATTCCTAAAAGGTTAATGGAAGCGCTCGGCGTCTTTCCATGACGGTGTGTACCTTTTACAGGTGTTTTCTTTGGTCGTTTTCAGCAAAAATCACTCGTGCCGCCAAAATTCCTCTCGCTCGTCACATCTTGCCTGGAGGTAGGTATTAATTGCAGGGCCCTTGTTATAATGGCCTCTAATTGTTAATCACACAGCCTTGTTAGAGAGGAGTCTAATTGTAATTGCAGATGCTCATTATGTGAAGCTGTGCCATTAATTACACATAGTGACCTAAGTAATTACTGTACATGTTTTTTGCAGTGATTTTCATCACTGTGGATCTCTCAACTGATACTTTTAAAAGAATAAAAAAACAAACTTTTGTACAGATTTGCATTTATATCAAGTAATTGATGGAGGTTAATTGGTTCCAGACATGACCGTGATAAGTGAAGTAGGATTTATTTTGGAATATTTTCATAGTTAGAGCATAGAGAGTCTGATTATGACCTTCTGAATAGGTTTCATTAGGGATGCTCCGATCAAGGTTTTATTTTGTCCATTTTGATTCTTCACTGTGAGCCTGGAAAACTCAGCGTACTCTGTCAAGTGTTTGATTTTCAATTGCTCTATTCAATTAAAGCTATTTAAACCCTGACGAGTTAAATGTTATGGCATACGTTGCAGGATGCAAACTTCACATCACTCAAATGACACAAATGGCATATAAGTTCATATTTCGAGCAGGACGCAACATTGCACACAGGGATCTCGGCAGTGATACGAGCCACAGAGGCATTGATTGGCATATGCCAATCACATATGTGAAAATCACATCCACAGTCGCCATAAAAGGCAATAAGACAAGGCATGAATAAGTCATAATATAGACTTGTGTACGTTGTTTTTTTGTTTCTATTTTACTTCTATTGTCTTATCAATGAAACGTTCCCGACACCGAGTGACCCAGTGTCTTTGAATGCATCTTTTGAACACTTTATACTGTAGTTTAGTTCATTGTTCCATTTTAATACCTGACTATATAATACCTGAATATGCTTAATTTGGCACAAAAATACACAAAATTTGTATTTTTGTACTACCAATAGGCTATATTCACCATCGGGCGGCAATTATTTATTAATTAGCATAGATTAGAAGAGCAAAGTGGTAACATCCACGAAAAGCCGAGCATTCATTCATTCAATCTTTTTGTAGCGCTTAGGGTGCTGGAGCCTATCCCAGCTGTCTTTGGGCGAGAGGCGGTTGCCAATCAGCCAATCACAGGGCACATATAGACAAACAACCATTCACACTCACATTCATACCTATGGACAATTTGGAGTGGCTAATTAACCTAGCATGTTTTTGGAATGTGGGAGGAAACCGGAGTACCCGGAGAAAGCCCACGCATGCACGGGGAGAACATGCAAACTCCACACGGGGATCGAACCCGGGTCTCCTAGCTGTGTGGCCACCGTGCAGCCCAAAAGCTGAGCATGTTTTTTTCAATTCAGAATTTGACTGAGAATGTTGACTATTGCAGACTGAAGTCATGACGGAGACACGTTGACATGCAGTTCTGGTATTTGGTGCAGCATTCCTTATTTATCCTCTTATTTGTTTGCAGGCACTTCCTTTTTAAGACAGGAACCGGTACCACCCCCCTCTTCTCCACAGCAACACCTGGCTACACGATGGCGACGGGTTCAGTGTACTCGCCTCCGACCAGACCGTTGCCACGAAACACCCTGTCCCGCTCTGCTTTCAAGTTTAAGAAATCCTCCAAGTATTGCTCATGGAGGTAAGGCTGCATCAAGTAACATGAAATAATTATATAATAATAATAATAATAATACGTTTTCAGCGGTTTCACTTGAACAAGAACTCACCATCACGGTTTGATGTGTTTCCCTTTCAGGTGTACAGCCCTCAGTGCAGTAGGATTGTCTTTGCTGCTGTCGGTCCTGCTGTGTTACTGCATCGGTAAGACCTAACATCTCTCGCCTATGTCCCAATCACATGATCATGTGATCATGTGATCTTTATGTCTTCTCAAAGTTACGTATGAATACGCTTCTTGGTTTTCACTTTTTGGTATCGCCCCATCAGATAAGCTGAGTGTCTCCCGAGGTAATAAGTCCTACCGTACTGAATTACCGATGTTGGCCGTTATCTCAGGCATGGCTATAATAAATTGTCCCTCATTTGTTTAATTGCTACAGTATGCAATAAATTGTTGGCAGGCAATATCAGAAATAGCCCCACAAAAAGGTTGAATCAAACTTAAGACAGCATTGTGTTCTCAGTAATCAAGTACCTTTGTGAATAATCAACGACGACTGTACGGTAATTGCAGTGTCCTTCATAACACGTCATTAAACAAAAAAGCAATGGTGCATAGAAATATCAAGAAGGCACGGTGGGAAAAAGACACGGCTTAAGCAAAAAAGGGTAAGCCAGGATGGAGCAACAAGGCACTCAGGAGGACTGAGGGCATGAGATATGAGGGAAAGGTTGGGTATGATAAGTACGCTGTGCTGAAGAATGCCACTGATGGCCAAAGGGCCATCGTCTGTCTTGCCGTCCCACACCAGAATAACGTCATTTGGTACATATTGGTTAATAGGAGTGTAAAGATGACTATAGGGGTGCTATGTCATGTCCGGAGGGCTCTAATAATGTTAAAAATCTCATTTAGAAACATACTCTCACTACAAAAATATGTTTATTATAAGTATTATTATTTTTCTAAATAGCAAATCCTCCTCTGTGGGTGTGGAACCAATGAACTGCAATAAATCAGGGATGGCTGTGTGCCAATGAATACCTTCAAATGCATAAATTGACATCTTCTCATTCTGTTGGAAAATGTTGGAAAAGTACGTCATGGGCGTTGAACAGCCTCCTTGGCAACACCATCAGAACATTTTAGGCTGTTAGGATTAAATGATTTGGGAAAAAACCTTCACCGCAATTCGAAACATTGTAAATCTTACAAATAGCAGAGGCACATTATTCAATTTTCCGACAATTTATGATATGGTAGGGCCTGACTCTGCTCTTCAAATGGTTTATCCCATCCTGCTTGGCTTGGCTTGGCTTGGCTTGGCTTGGCTTGGCTTGGTATGAGACTTCATGTTCAGCATTGATGAAACAGCCAGAACAAACTAAAAGCTACTACTCATGAAATGCCAGGCAAAAGCAGATCAGAGCACCGAGGATGGCAGGAAGACGAGGAAGCAGTGGAAGAATTAAGCTGCAAAAAGAAGTAGAAACATTTTGAGACCATAATGGAAGAAAGTGAAGGACGAGGAGGAGGACAACATTCACAGTTCCTGACACGGTAACAAGAAGCATAGAGGATGAGGAAGAGGACCAGCTTGGTGTTTTCCTTTCTGGACTTAGTTGTGTTAACGCCCAACTTTCTTAAAAATAGTCATGGTTGATTATTATGTCATAAAGTCTCAGTTATTAGTGACAATTTGTTCAATTTCTGTGTTCACATGTTACCAGTTTCTAATAGAGCGATAGAAACAAATAGAAAATGTTATGCAGTAATGAAAAAAATGGCAAACCTATTCAATAAATACACTACATACAGTGGTGAGAAAAAGTGTTAGTAAAACTAATTAAAATATTAGTTGGTGACAACACAACTGAACACAAAATACAGTTTTTAAATGAAATTTTTCATCTTTAAGGTAGAAAAAACCTACATGGCGCTGTGTGAAAAGTGAATGAATAACTGGTTGGGCTACTTTTAGCAGCAACAACTGCAATCAAGCGTTTGCGATAACTTACAATGAGTCTCTTCCAGGGCTGTGTGGGAATTTTGGCCCACACATCTTTGCAGGACTGTTGTCATTCAGCCACATCGGAGGCTTTTCCAGCATGAATTGAGTCTGCCGCGTTCTTGGGGTCATTTCGGTTGGCTGGCCACTCTTGGGAAGGTTCGCCACTGTTTTTGCCATTTGTGGATAATGGCTCTCGTTGTGGTTTGCTGGAGTCCCAAAGCCTTAGAAATGTCTCTTTAAGCTTTTTCAGACTGATGGATCTCAATTCATCTCGTTTAAGTTATGTTTTGACGGGGGTGCAATCATTTTTTCTCCCTTAACAATAAATATTTTCAATTTAAAAAAATCAGAAATCAGGAACACTTCTCCATACGACTGTATATAACTAAGTCATTCAATAATTCATGGCAATAAATTAAAAACAAATTGTTAAAAGTAATAAAAACTACATAAATAAATAGAAAATAATCATTGATCATAATAACAATACTAATACCACAGATAATGTTTGAATAAATAAATGCAGGAGTAAAAAAATGACAATTATACGAAGCAATAAGTTGTTAACAGTAATAGAAGAATACCAATGAGAATATGTAAATATGACAAAGTGGTCCTCCGTCTTTTTCCTCTTCCATGTACTTTGTAAGCATATTCCATGCAGTCCATTAAGCCATTAGCTCAATACTTCCCATATTTTTACTCCACATATTTAGTAGCAGTTTTCTGCGCTATGCGAGTTAAAAAGATAAAAACATGCAATGCCCCGTGCCCATTACAGTGGCTATTAATCATGGAATTTTGTCACACACAAAAATCCACACACACATGCACACACGGGTGCTGTCGATTAGATAGCTCTCTCCCATGACCCTTTGCTCCTGTGCGCACCAGGGGGTGTTGTGGTTAACGGACTGGCACAGCATGGCTCTAATTTAATGAGGCAGTGAGGTGTGTTAGCAGAATGTGTGTGTTTGTGTTTTGTATGGGGGGAGCGGCAGGGATTTCTCTCACCAAATATCCCCACGTTGCATCAATAATTGGTCTTTGACTCACACTTTAATATATGTATGGTGAGGAGTCCGCTTCACAGTCTCTCAAATGTTCTTCCAGCCGACAGAAACAGGTTACTGCTTGTGGAGTCGCTGAGTACGGTATTGTCATGGGACTCAGACATTTTCTTCATCAAACTCAAACGGAACATAATTACCGCTTTGTGATTCTGTCCCGTGTGTATCTCTTGTGATCTGATAATAATAATAGTGGGATTTTTGGACACTTGACATTGGCCTATTATGTTGTGTTATAACTTACATCAAATTACTTCTGCTGATTATTATTTCAACTTAAAAGGCTTCACATCATTTTTTGATTGGCCGATACTTCCAGAAGCACATTAAAAATTACAATTAAAAGTGGATAAAGTAAAAAATAAATACAGTAAATGAAAAAATGTACATATAATTGCAGTTTATATTGAGATAGTATTATAGTAGTAATGGCATATCCACAGTGGAGCAAAGTACCTGCCCTCTATGCTGGTTAATCTGGTTGGTTAAGCAGTGAATTGGACATCAATTGTTGTGGTTCCTTGAAATGTCCATTACTGCTGTTTGCCCCTTGAGATATTCTTGTCACACAAATCGTTTGGTTTTTTTTCAAGACACACAGAATAATGTGTTCTATGGTTATATAGACATGGAACCTACCAAAATAAAAGATTAGACTCTCATCTGTCATCAGAAAAAAATTGTTTGTGTCTACCTTTTTCCGTTCTTTAGTAATCAGCAGTAGAACATGGGTAAGCTTCGAGAAAATATATGCCCGTAAAATATACAAACATGTACCAATCCAAGTTTAATATGAAAAAAAACGTAACTCTTTTAATGTTTGCCCATTATGCATTGCATCTGAACAACATTCATTGGAGCGCTACAATGACATCAGCCTCCCTCTGGTCTCCTCTGGCTCCCTTTGGTGGACATAGGGAGCATTGCAACACCAACCACTATTTTCTATGCCGCTTGTCCTCCAATGAAATGTTTTGTTCAAACGCAATGTATTATGGGACAACTTGTTTTTTCATTTTCAATTCAGTACATGTTTATATTTTTATTAGGTTTGCTTTTGGAGTGTTAAGTCGCTGTGTGATGTGTTTAGTGTTGTTTGTAAAATGACACGGTGAGTCAGACTGTTTTATTGAGTAATGATCTCCTGCAATTACCAATGGGTTTTTGATTAGATCATTGGCTCCTGTAAAATAAAAATCTGCGGTATGTAGACGTTTGTGGTACTTACTTTATCGCTGTACGATACTGAATGTAACCCCTATTCATATTGTAGTGGTCCCTTCCAAAATAGATGAGACGCTATTTTCCAGATTTCCCTGTCCATTATTGCTTCGTGATTTCTTTTTCTCTTCGTCAGTATTTCTTATTTCAGAGTTGTTTTTCTTCATTTTATGGTTCACTTCTGTTCTTTGCCGTCACTTTCTCACTTCCCCCTCTTGTTGCAGCGATGCACCTGTTTGGTCTCAACTGGCAGCTCCAGGACAACGATGGATACGGTGCATTTGAAAATGGAGGTATGGGAAGAGACACGACCCCCAACACCTTCATGGTGTCCACAGACAACGGTGAGTCGCTTTCCGTTGTCTCCTACCAGATCAAATATGACGGCGATGATTCAGTGCACGATCCGGCGTTTACCAAGTCATCCGAAGTCATCAATGCTCGTTAGGGTTCAAAAGAGCAACACTGAATGCTTGATCCAACCTGTGAATTAAGTGCTCTTTGTACTCACTAATACACTTTGTTTCATCGGAACGGTGATACATTCCACAATATTGTTTCTGTTTACTATTGTTTCCGTTCATATCCTTCCAGTATCTCCGCATCAGCACAGGTTTCAGCTATTGTAATGACTTTAATTAGTTTGTATTATGATGGCAGCGTTTGAGGCTCGCCACGCGTTGCAGGTTAAATTAGTGTAAGAACGGTGCGCTGAGTCTGGAAAGGCAGGAAGGTTTACTACCCAGATGTTGTGACTTAAGCTGTTAAATGTAACTGTTATGAACAGGAAGGACCGATGGAATTACAAACTTTATGACCAACAGTAATGAAAACATTTCACCTTCATATAACGCAGGGCATATTTCTTGACCTCTGTGGATTTAATAGTTTACTTTAATAAATCATCCCGTTTTAACCAAGCATTATTTTATATACATGGTGTCGCAGCCAAATGTAATAACTCAAAAAGGTTTTCGGAGCCTTTACATAGTCTTTGAGTCTGGGTCATTGGCTACACAGTCATGGAGAAGACTGGGACACCCTCAGTGACCCCCGCCCCCCCCCCCCCCACAAGGAGGTGGTTGCTAAAGAGGCGTCTTGTCCACAGAGTGTTTTATCCAAGCATATTCATAGAAAGTTGAGTGGAAGGAAAAAGTTTCAACTGCAGCCTTGCGAGGATTGTCAACCAAAATCATTCCAGATTCAAGAATTCGGGGGAGATCCACAAGGAGCACATGAAGAGCCACTACATTCAGACGAATCCCAGATATGAGCTACAAATGTGGCATTCCTCGTGTCAAGCCACTCCAAAACCACAGACAATGTCAGAAGTGTCTTACCTGGTCTGTGGAGAAAAACAACTGTTGCTCGGTGGTCCGTAGTTCTCCTTTCAGATGGAACTACATCTTGCATGTCATTTGGAATTCAAGGTGCCGGAGTCTGGAGGAAGAGTGGAAGAATGATTTGGGCTGCCATGTCATCTACTGAGCTTGGTCCGCTGTGTATTCTCAAGTCAACATAGCCAGGACACTGACAAGCTTTACGGAGTTTTATTTTGTAGTAGGACTTGGCACCTGCCCACACTGCCAAAGGGTCCAAAAGCTGGTTCGATGACCATGCTTGATTGACCGGCAAAGACAACCTACTGGGTGTTGTCAAGATGAAGATGGGAAACACCAAACCCAACAATGCAGATGACCTGAAGGTCGCTATCAAAGCAACCTGGGCTTCCATTGCACCTGAGCAGTACCGCAGGCTGATGGCCTCCATGGATGCACTAACTCGTGTGCATAGAAATGAACATCATTTTTACAAGCTTGACAATTGTGTTTAATATCCGTCTTGACTGATCTTATATAATCTTCAAAATTATTTTTCCTGTATTCCATAGTGGCAAGAAATCCAGGCTTGACACCATTGACATGATTAAAGTATACACGGTAACATTTTCAAGTATAAAAAAGTATTTTTAAAAAAAACTATTAAAACAGTATTAAAAAAAGTATTTAAAAAGTATAAAAACCTAGAAATAATAATAAATACATATAAAGCATTCAGATATCAAATATGCTGTGAATATTTGTAGTATTGTACACTGGCAACCAGGTGTCAGTAATGTTACTGCGAGACACAAGCACCAGACTAGATCGCCAGAACAACAGGTTTTTATTGCAGGCACAATAATCCCTAATAAAAACACAAGCTCCTGTTGCTCCAGGAACCCATACCAAGATAAAACTCGGGCGTCACTTCCTGTCCACCCGCCACTCCGCTCCCTTGGGGAAAACACATTTATAGCAACACACATGTAAATATAGGGTTGTTAGTTTGTGTCTCGAGGGCTTTAATATAGTATACTTTAACTTTAGACATATTCCATTTATAAGGAATCCTACTTTGCGGGAACCAATTAGACGCGATACACAAGGTATATGATTCTGATAAAAAATATTTCACTTCAAATGATATTCTATTTCCTTTAGATGTACCTTTACAGTCATCATCAAAGTATCTTCTGAGGTTTCAGTCATAACACTAATGAGGTTTTCTGAACTGTTTCTTTGTGTTTTTTTGTGTCTGCAGCTAAAATGTTTTTCCTAGAGAACAACACCATCGACACAGGAGGCGTGGATGTGGGTCGACAAGCCATACAAGACGTCCCACCAGGTTAATAACCATCCAGATAGTCTGTCGGTGTCAATGGTGATTGATTTGGCCGTTGGTGTATTTATTATTTCGCCCTATGTAGGTGTGTTTTGGAGATCTCAGTTATATGTTGATCAACCGCTCTTCCTGAAATTCAACATTTCAGTCCATAAAGACGCCCTGGTTGGAGTGTATGGACGCAAAGGGTTGCCACCCTCACACACACAGGTACACACCAAGACTCAAGCAGCTTATTCACTACATCATAGCTAATAAGAATTTTTATGTTTGTTGCCTTGTAGGTTTTGCATTATATGCCGATTGAAAACATACTTTATATTATAGTGCTATAAATAATAGTATAGACAAAAGCGTCTAAAAAAAGGTAAGTTACTTTGATAAAATTAGTGTTGATGGATGCATTCAATATCATTGAAGTCTTTAAGGAGATCTAAGACTTCAATGACATACGCCCCTAGTGAGGACAAGCGGTTTAAAAAATGAATGAATGTAATAATAAGATTAAATAGAAGAATAAAATGAAACTGTAATAAAAAGAGAACAATTTCCTACTTGTATTACTTGCACACGGGAACTTGCATTGGCAGCTTGTGTTGCAAGGGAAAGAGTGACAGGCTTATTGGGCGTTCAATGTTTACACTTGAACGCATTTTGCCTAAAAATTTGAAAAGTATTAAAACTGGTTTGCACACTTTTTACAATGTGTTCACGCATAAAATACGTACTTTGCACGCCATTCATGGCCGAAAATGGTCCATATCAAGTACTGTCTGTTGGTTGAGTTATGGTCTCCTATAGAGCAGCTACACACAATAACCCGCACAGAAAACTTTTGAGATTTTCCAGGATCTGCACCTATTCCAGCTGTATTTCCCTTGATTTGTGCTTCCTGCCAAAACGGTCTGTTTTAATGTCCTTAACAAAGCATGACTTTTTTTCCATATTATTTTTGTACAATATTAATCATTTATGACCTCCAAAATATTTAAAAAGTTACGAAACGTTACAAAAAGAAACTTTATTACAGTTGATATATGCCAGGGGAGCCCATTGCGATGGTGATTTTAAGTCTGCAATTTGAAAAATATGTTTACATCTCAAAAGTCTTCACAATATATTACCGTGTTCTGCCCAACGCTGGAATATTTAGTGCATGGAAACAAAATGACTGTACAGGACAATAGCTGACAAACATATGACCCCGACTTTCTCCTTTCAGAATCTTTCAAACTCTGAACCTTGAGCGGTCATAGAAAGTATTGATGAATTTTGCATTCCAAGTGCTTTATGGAGTCTTTGTTCATAATGAAGGAGATAAGCCTCTTACAAGGCTAGGATATTTTTTTAATGACCACACTTACATCTCTCTGTGGTAAATCACATCTTCTGTGAAGAGACTAATCCACTTATCTGCATAAGACATATCACAGCTTAATGTTAGCACTTATGAAGATAGACGCTGGTGTGTGTCCTTGTCGTAGTCCGACCCGGTCGTAGTTGTTGTTTTATTGTGGATTGTCAATCCCGTGTGGTGTCTTTTTGTGTAACAAGAACGCTTCAGTCCTTAAGAAAGCTACGGTCACACTGCTCATCCTAATCCTAATCTTCACACACGCTCTATCGCTTCAGAGGTGAAAGGTCACACATATCCTTGTGATTGGAGCTCGGTAGAATGCCCTTGTGCAGTGGCTCATTACAATTAATAGCCCGATATTTAAATGAGTTATTTGCATGTCAGATTTAATAGAATGTAATAAATGTTTGGCTAATAGTAACGGCTTGATTGACTACCTGGAGTAGGAGGCACATTATTGCTGTCATTATGAAAGAAACAACAGAAACCAACCTAATAACCAGAAAAGCCAACAGCTGTCGCCCACGTTTTATCTCATAAGAACCCATAAAGAACACTTTAAAGGTTCAAACGCATCCTGGACAGCTTTGTGCTTGACTTGAACTTATCGGTCCTTAAGTGACACATAGGAACATGCTTGTCATGTGACTAACTATGGTTGTTATAAACAGAATTTGGCAAAACTAATAACTCTGCTACATGCTTATCTTCTAGTATGACTTTGTGGAGCTGCTGGATGGAAGTCGTCTTATTTCCAAACGGTCCCTCAGTGACGTGGACGTGCCGCACGTACTCTTCCTCGGTGGTTTTGAAAAGGACTCGTTGGGAGAGGTCCGTCACAAACGTTCACTGAATGTGCACGAGGCTGGCTTCATTCAGTACCTGGACACCGGCATTTGGCATCTGGCCTTTTACAACGACGGCCGCAATCCAGAACAAGTGTCCTTCAGTACTGTCATCATTGGTGAGTTGGGGGTTTGGAGGTGTGGAGGTCCTTTTAAAAGATGCGTGGTCAACACATAAGAAAACAAAAAGAAACGTGACTTATGTTACTTCAGATGAGGAAATCCACCGACCAATTGCATCCAACATGAAACCACTCAGCCAATCAAATCTGTGCTTTGGCTCTGAACAATCCGACTCTAAATCCAAAGCGAGACAGAGAGAGAGAATAAAGAGACAAGTGAGCGATATGGAGATAATAGGGCAGCGAAACGAATAAGCAACAGATAACCGAAAAATACCCCGCATGATGCTCTCTCTTAGAAGAGCCGAAATTGAGCTTTCTACCCAGAGTACTCATTTCTATTCATCCTTCCCCCTGGGAGCACCAAATGAGTCTGTGTCTTATTGTATGTTCAGAGATCATGGTGCTCATATATCATACAAAGCACCAAACATACAGTACCTACAAGTCTGAACTCAGGACACAGAAAATAAGCAGACTCCAGTCGAGCCCAGTAGGAATAATCCACCTGAATTTCAACCAAGTACCCCAGGACCAAGAGGTCACCCACCTCTTACACCCCCTGCCGGATATATTTTGTTATTTTAGGAGGGTGGAGGATTTGGACTTTTGACCTATTTGAATTTTAATTGAATACCCCTGATATATATATACATATATGGTATATTTGTATGTACGTAAAAGTATGTAAAAATGTCTTGTGTAGAAATTGAAGTATTTCAAAAGGTATTTTGTAATTTATTACATTTATTGCTCTATGGTACCCATTATGGCATTGGATGCTCATATCACCTCCTACTTCGGTACGAGGTACATTATTAAAAAAAACAAAACAAAAAAAAACTTAAACTGTATTATGGAAAGCAGGAAGTGAACAAATGTAAGAGTTAGTGACTGTAAAAGTACCAGATGGAGGGGTAGGATTTAATAAGCTTTGCTTCTTCCTACTCCTTTTGGACATGTGGAACTGGGAACTGATTATGGGATGCACTCAATTGGAATCTGATGCATGTTCAAATGAAATAAAACCATTACCATTACCATTACCATTACCATTAATTTGAAAGAAACACAAATATTTAGAGTGTGTCTAACTGCTACTGACACTGACTCATCAGATTTTGAATACCATAATAACAGGTAATAATAGGTTTACAGATATGGGATGTGAAACCCAGTGAGGCCTTGGCTCGAGTCCGTACCCAATTACATTTGAAACTGGACTATGATACTACAGAAATGAAGGATTTTACACATTTTTCTAAAGTTTGAACCGGGTGTTCCACTGGGAGATCCTTTGTCACATCCTGTAAGTCAGTGGCTCCCCGGCTTCCTGGCACCAAGATAAGTCAATGCACTATTGACACGAGTCCACGTTTTCTGCAGGAGTTCCTCGCTTCTATGACAAAAGTCCACCCATCAACCAGCATGTGTGTGTTTTCACCATCCCATTGGCTCGTCAGCGGGTCAGGACGAGCGAGGGGTTAAAGGAATAGGCCTCAGCTACGCCACGTGTACGACATAACCGACAACATGTTGTCCTTCCGTGAAGCAGAGACACACAAACGGCGTGTGGTGTTGGGAGTGAGCAAGAGCAAGGAAGCAGGATAATTGGATTTTAGAACGTGTTGATTGGCCTGACTGGCTGTAACTATGGCAACTGTAGAATACATGTCTTTCAGTGGCTTTTTTTATTCTTATGATACACTGTTCCATTTCCTGCCTGCCCAATTAACTTGCATGACCTCTTTGCTAAATCAGAGTCGATTATGGAGTGCCCCCAGAACTGTCATGGAAATGGAGATTGCCTCTCAGGAATATGTCATTGTTTTCCTGGATTCCTGGGACCTGACTGCTCTCGAGGTACGCCACGCACACACAAAGATGATGTAACCGTGGGGAGAAATAGCGAAAGTGCCGAATCTTCAATAGAAGTGGTTGACAGGATGCTCGATCAACAAGGCATTATTATCATCATCATGTATTATTTGTCTTCCGTTTTGAAAGAAAACTAATGAATGTGAAAGTCCACTGCTGAAATAAGACCGCCACAAGATAATGAATCGCTTGGGTGTTTTTTTCCTGCGTTATTGAGACCAGCGGAGCTACTAAAGTGGAGTCTAAGCCATTCATCTTTGTGTCTGCTCCAGCTTCCTGCCCTGTGCTGTGCAGCGGGAATGGCCAGTATTCCCGTGGGCGCTGCCAGTGCTACAGCGGGTGGAAAGGCACGGAGTGTGATGTGCCCGCCAACCAGTGTGTGGACATCCATTGTGGAGGACACGGCATTTGCATCATGGGCGCCTGCATATGCAACACTGGTTATAAGGGCGACAACTGTGAGGAAGGTAAACCCCTCAAACACGACCACAGTGATGTGATTACTACATGACCATCACACCATTACCTCTAATTAGGTCTACCTATGTCATGCCACTCTCAGGTACTTGAACTGAAACAATACAAATATACAATCAAGTACAATGTAAGGCAATACGGTGTTGCTTCTGGTCTTCCAGCCGGAGCACCAGCAACCTTTCCATCCCAACAACAAATTAGCGTCTTTTCCGAGTTGTTTCTGTTGCTTTCATAGGAGCACAATCTCTCTCGGCGTCTCACCGCTGCAGCGAGCCGCTGCACACTTATTGATCCGCTGGGTGTTCAATCACGTTAGTCCAGAGTTTGTGGACCAAAATCAAGTAATTCATTAAATTAGCCAAAATAGTGAAAGTTGGAACTGTGTACTCTTACTGCGTATATATATAATGCAGCATACATATAAAGCCAGCCAATCACAGGGTACATATAGACAAACAACCATTCACACTCACATTCATACCTATGGACAATTTGGAGTGGCTAATTAACCTAGCATGTTTTTGGAATGTGGGAGGAAACCGGAGTACCCGGAGAAAAGCCACGCATGCACGGGGAGAACATGCAAACTCCACACAGAGAAGCCCAAAGGTGGAATCAAACTCGGGTCCCCTAGCTGTGAGACCTGCGCACTAACCACTCTCCATAGGTATGAATGTGAGTGTGAATGGTTGTTTGTCTATATGTGCCCTCTGATTGGCTGGCTTGGAAGACAGCTGGGGTAGGCTCCAGCATGCCTGTGACTTTAGTGAGGATAAGTGGTACAGAAAATGGATGGATGGATATATCATAATAATTTAAACAAAATTCATATTCATAATATTAAAAAATGTATTCAACTAATGTCATTGCAAAATAAAATGTTATTAAATCCATAAAAAAAATTTAATTAAATAATAATAATAAAAATTAAATACATGATTTGTATTATTTAATTACATACATGTACATGAAATAAAAAATAATAATGATTAAAGTCATACAATATATGTATTTTTGCCAACGTCTAAGGCTGCACACCAGGGGTGTCCAAAATGTGACTCGGGGCCATTTGATAGAAAATACAATGAATTAATTTTTCAGTCTTTCCCTGAGCAATAGAATAATGGGAGTCAAAAATCCCACCTAACTTTTAGTAGTTATCACACATGTACACAGAAATGTTGATCACCTTTAATAGTGAAAGATTTAAAACTCCTTATTGAAGGTTTTCATTTACAATAAATAAATGTGTTCAGCATGTTTTGATTTAAACGCTTGTGGTTTGGCTTGTTTCTAAAATCTAAAGTCTAGCTGAAGTGAGATAGATTCATCGCGTCGGGTGTAGCGACGCTGACTCATTATTATGAATTCAACACTCCAGTCAAGTCAGAGCCTCGTTTGGGAGCACAAGAACAGGAGACGCTGTGTAACGGTTTGGAGTTGCTGAGCAGGCACACAACCCACATATGTCACGCCACAAGATATCTACGCAGGAACATTAACTAGATTTCAGACCAATTAAACCATCTGTCTGGCTAATCCTCCGTCGATGTGTGTGTTGATGACACAGAAAGGGGGAGAGTGAAAGAGGAGAATGTGTCCGAGTGACAGAATGTGTGTGTGTGTCGGTGTGCATGCATGCTTTAATCCTGTTTACTGTGGCTATGAGTGGAAAATGATGTTAAATATGGCATTTGGCAATTCAATGAAACATAAATATGTACATCAATAAAGGCCATTCATGTACGTGTACATTAGGGAAGCATTACGGAGTAGAGAAAGAGAAGGATTCCCGTATGAGTTGCTTGCAGCTCATTTTTTGTCTTTTCATGGGAGATTTTATCTTTTCCCTTCGCCCGTCACTCTTTCTTCTCGGTGTGATTGTTGTCCTTGTGGTACTGTCTGATTTCTGGTGAAAAAACAAAACAAAGCTATTAATAAATGCTGCATGTCATTACTGTATGCACAAAAGAGGACTCACAAAAATTGCATTTCAATGACAATATCATTCAACAATATTAAGAGTGAAAATCGATCTTATGTTATGGTAAAAAAAAAAAAACATTACATCTACAAGAACTCAGAGTGGAAAGTAGCCAAATTACTACTGTCATTAGACTTTTGTCAAAATATCGGACTTTCCGACAATGTTTGTGTTCAGTGTTTGTGTCCTTGTGCAAAAAAGACACCCTGAAATATTGTGTATGACCTTGAAAAATGTAATGAAAAATGTAATGCTTAAAAACCCTTAAAAAAACTGATTACTATATACAAACAGTATTACGACAGAGTATTAGGGACTCATTGAGAAAAGAAAAATCTAAGATTTCAAGATTAAAGTCGTAAATTAATGAAAATAACGTTGTAAATTTACCAAAAAAAATGCATATATAAAAATAAATAAATATCATATAGCACAAGAGGCCATTAAAGAAAATACAAATGTAACAGACAAAATTACAGTATTACAGACAATATTACAGTATTACAGTATTCAGGGCCACATTGGAAAAAAAAGACATCTGAGCTTTCAAGAATAAAGTCGTGAATTTATAAATAAAAACTCGTAAATTCATGAGGAAAAAAAAGTCTTAAATTTATGAGAGAATCTCGTAATATTACAAGAATAAAGTTGTAAGTCCATGAGAACAAACAAAGTTTTTTTGAAAAATATAACACATTTGATATAACTAAGGCTGTCAAAGTTAACGCATTAATGACGCTGGCAATTTTTTGGACGCTAGATGAATGTGCGCTCCTTCTGTCTGACCCTCGGCCCACACCGTAGTTTGATTGAAATAATGACCCACAGTTATGAAATTTATATCCTTTTACATCAAATGATAGTAAAGTTATAGTTGCACATGGAATCGTTTACCACAAATAGATTTCACGTACTTAGTATAGATAAAAATGTATTTCTATCTGCGATTAAATGCGATGAATTGTGAGTTAACTATGGACAAAATGTGATCAATCGCGATCAAATATTTTCATTGATTGACAGCCTGAGCTATAACACAAGAGGCCATTAAAAATACGACGGGAGTACTAGGGCCACATTGAGAAAGGAAAATTGTAACCTTGTAATGTTACGAGAATAAAGTGGTAAGTTTACTAGAATAAAGTCATAAATTCACGAGAAAAAACCCGTAGGAGAATAAAGTCCTGACTTTATTAGTAAAAAAGTTGTAAGATTACGTACGTGTCAGAGGGAAAACTGAGCTACGCTCCATGTTCTCCTACGAACTTAGGGGGGAAGCTTCAGGCAAGCTTTTATTTATAACGTGGCAGTAACACCCACAACCCCCCCACACACCCCCCCCAAAAAAGTCGTCCCTTTTCATAGCTGCACTCTTCAGTTGAATGTACCGCTGTACTTGTGTGCCTGCAGTGGATTGCATAGACCCCAGCTGCTCGGCCCACGGAGTGTGTATCCACGGCGAGTGTCACTGTCAGCCCGGCTGGGGTGGAGCCAGCTGTGAGATTGCCAAGGCCATGTGTCCGGACCAGTGTTCCGGCCATGGCACATTTAATGGAGAGACCGGTGCCTGTACCTGTGACCGGAACTGGACTGGGCCGGACTGCTCCTTGGGTTTGTATCACCACATATCATGATTTATTTCTATTTCGGATGGTTAATTTGGTTAAATTCAAGCAAATCACACATTTGCCCAGTCACAGTATTCGACATGTGGAGTGGGAGGAATCACCCCCTACATGAAAGTAGCGTTTCTATAAAGAAATATAATATTAAATTAAATATTCTTTTTTATGACTTCCTTGAACCCAGAAAAATAGAAACTGCATTTCTTTTTGCATTGTGTTAAATTGTAAATTGTCTTTATTGTCTTTAAAACAATGTTAAACAAGGTTAAAATAATACTCCACAGTATCAGATTTTATCTTATTTTTTATGCAATGTCCTTTGCGGTGTGCAAGGGTATTGGGCGTCTTTAATCCATCATCCTTTCTGCTGTTTTGAAAAGAGAAGAATATTTTTTTATGAAACAAATGGAAATAATATTCAATATAAAGTTAACTATACAAAGTTTATAGCAATTTCCACCATTTAGTGATCACCATTTGCACTTCTGACGTGAGTTGCTACTCCACCTCTGATCACGGTGAACCTGCATTTTCTGAGAGCTCAATGAAGCCCGAATGGTTAATGCATTTTTAATACATGATATTATATTTTCATTTTCCTAACAGAGGTCTGTGAAGTGGACTGCGGTAACCATGGAGTTTGTTACGGTGGTCTGTGTCGATGCGAGGAGGGCTGGACTGGAACCGTGTGTGACCAGAAGGCCTGCCATCCAATGTGTAGCAAGAACGGTGTGTGTAAGGAGGGCAAGTGTGAGTGTGACCAAGGATGGACTGGGGAGCATTGCAATATTGGTAAGTGGATCGTGTTCACACACACACACACACACACACACACACACACACACACACACAGAAAGCAGAGCAGTGTATTACAATATTACCATATTTTCTGGACTATAAGTCGCTCCGGAGTATAAGTCGCACAAGGCCAAAAATGCATAACTAGGTAGAAAAAAACATACATAAGTCACACTGGAGTATAAGTCACATTTTTTTTCTTTTTTTTCTTCTTTTTTTCTTTTTTTTTTCTTTTTTTTCATTTTTTTTCCATTTTTCATTTTCCAAACTAATAGACCAAAGCAGACATTACGTCCTCTTGGAAGGCAAGTTCTAACAATAAAAGAATAGAAAACAGGCTGAATAGGTGTAAGATATGCTAACACAATCCTTAATCAGCTACACAAAAAATAAACATGAACACAAAAGTTGTCCAGTGTTTATGTAACATAAACATTTTTTTTCATTTATAAGTTGCTCTGGAGTATAAGTGGCAGGATCAGCCAACCTATGAAAAAAAGTGTGACTAGAAGTCTGGAAAATACGGTACATTAGAAATTATGAGGATGCTACTTGACTCCAAAGGTGTCCAGTGTTTATGTAACATATTTTTTTTTTCATTTATAAGTCGCTCTGGAGTATAAGTGGCAGGAACAGCCAACTTATGAAAAAAACTGTGACTTATAGTCCAGAAAATACGGTACATTAGAAATTATGAGGATGCTACTTGACTGCAACTCAATTCATGCCTGTTCGATGTTTCACTGTTTTTCATTTTCTCATGATCTATCATTTACATATATGGATGATATATACTGAAATACTGCAGGTCAAAGGTTTTTATCATAAATCGTTGTTGCTTGGAGTGAGTTTAAAGTCATTTCCATGTTCAGTGTTATTGTTTAGTTCAGTTCGGTTTCAGTTTGTAAAAGGTAATCCCCGACAAAGTAAAGAAGGAAAACACTTGGTTGTTGATCGTATCTTTACATTTGAGAAGCCGTCCCTCCGTCCCTCCATCCCTCCGCTCAGCCGTCCAGCTATCCATTTCCTTTTGCTTATTTGTGGGCTAGCGGTCTCAATAGGGAACCCCGGGCTTCCCGGCCTCCACCCACCTCCTCCAGTTCCACCAGAGGACTCAGACCAGCTGTGAAACATAATAATCCCTCCAGCTTGTCCTCGGTCTACCCCAGGCCTCCTCCCAGGCAGGCATCCAGGAGGCCTCAGAACAAGATGCCTGAGCCACCTCAAATGGCTGGTCTCCAAGTGAAGGTCTACTTTGGGCTCCTTCCGGATGACTGAGCTCCTTGACCTTCCTCTTGGAGTGAGTCCAGCCACCCTGCTAAGGAAAGACGGCTTTTATTAGCAATCCTGCTCTTTTGGTCCCGATCCAAAGCTTGTGACCATACGTGAGGGTAGGGAGGTAGATCAGCAGGTTAATTGAGAGCTTTGCCTCGTGGCTTCATCAAGGCGAAGACCAGGTCGTCCTGGTGCTCGTCCTCGGCTGCCAGGTGGTGGGTCTATGGAGGTATGGAGGTGACCACCAGGTGCTTGGTTATTGCCTCTCCTAACGTTGTTCGTTATAGGATCTTCTGAATCACTCTTGGCCTTGCGAGATCCTACCAAGGGCATATAGCGACCTAGCTCCTACAGCGTGGTAAAGTAAGGATTTGTGAAGCCATCTTTGAAGAAAAAGCTTTGGGTTCTTCAGGGCTCTACTATTAGGGCTCTGTATTTGGAGGAATGTCTGGAACGTATGTTAACATGGCATGCCATACTACCTTACACATGGTAGTCGTAGTAAGCAGTGATATTTAGAAGTTGTGCACCACAATGACACATTTGTGTACTAGTAATGTGTTTTTAATCCAGAAAAAAAATCAGCACTTGGTATTGGATCTAATGGGTGGTGTTTCATTGGGACCACTTCAAATTGTCACAGCAATGTGATTCACTCACCTGTGCCAACATTTGATTTGCTAACCGCTAATAAAATACTTGTTTAGGAGGCACTGCTTCATCACTTTTTGCTGGTTTCCTTCACAAGTTGTTGAACAATTAGACCATGTTGGCAGGAACGCCATGGTAGATGTTTTCCTAGTCAAACCATCGCTGATTGGTTGATCGCCAACAAGAACGGGTGTGGGTAAAACGATTCTGATTGATCCATTTCAAGATTTGCAAGGATTGGTTTGCAAATTACCAGCGGAATTCTGCAGTCCGTGTTTTTTTTACCAACACCCAACAAGAACCGCTTTTAAAAAAACTCTTGGTAGTACGGCATGCCAAAGTACACTTGCCCCACGGGAATATCACTGATTGGATTTACTTGCCCCAATTTTGTTTTAACTCGCCCCGGGCCATCGGTACATGGTTATTGTGGAGCCCTGGTTCTTCCCATGTCACTCTTGTTCTCACAAAGACGTCATGATCCTCTACTGACCTGACAAACACCCTTGACTTAAAGGTGCTGGCAAGGTGGTGTCGAACAGACGGTGGTTTGCTTCACACTTTTATAAATACAGAACATGCAGACGGTGCCAAAGTCAAGTCAAATGCGCAGTGGAAAAAGCTGCGTCTACGCATCAAATACATAATTGTGTTGTTGTGGGTTCGCACGCTGAAATAGTCGGACATTTGCGATGGCCTCGCTTCATCAACAAACACTTGAAATGAAAAGTGTTGTCAAACAGACTGACAGCTCCAGTGTCGCTGTCAAAGAGCCGCAAATTGGCTTCAGTTATTATCACTCGCAGGCACACGTTCCATGTGACTCACAGCGAGCTGGGAGAGAACAACAGCGAGACGAGGAGAAATCTATTTAGCGTTTAGCTAACAGACCGCTTGTTTGTTTAGAGGAATTGTACACTGGCGTGGCGGAACGGCTTCGCATTAAACTCACAAGACTCGCTTTTTAATTCCTTCGGTTCCAAACAGGACATTCACATCACGTATGAAACTACGTGAAGCTATGATCTCACTTTCTGTATCGCAAAATAAATATTTGGAATATTTTACACAGTATTCCTGTTTTAAAAAAATGTGTTGTTGCTCAAATGGAATACTGTGTATATTGCGTATTCAATTCCGGCACAGTTTAGTGCCATCCCAAACCCAGGACTGGTGCACTTGCCGGAAATAATAATCACAACATTTACCTGCTACTTTTTCATCTTTAATGGCTGCAATAACTTTATTGCAACCGCTCAACTGAGCATTATTGCCAACATTTGGATTACCACATAAAATATCTGTCACCTTTTTATCTCTACAAAAAGAATTGATGACTTTTTCCTTTTGTTGCATGTACCCCCACGCTTCAGGGGTTAACTCTGGTTAACTGGTGATTATTAAGGGTGTCCAGGATTGTGTCTCAATTGGTGTACTTCTGTATTTACAATGGAGGAATGGTAAACAGTCTTTCACTACTGATGACGCAGCATCAGTAGTGACTATCCTGCCTAAGGATGTCCTGCCTGAGGATCGAGACGACTACTCTACCCCCACCCGAGTCATGCCACCCATGTCTTTTGATTGCATAAGTGTGTTATTCATTTTCCTGAGGGCACACGCCCAAATATCTTTCTAATAAAATAATGCACTACCTGAATGTTGTGCTCAAAAGGGTCAAAATGGTGAGTGTGTGGTGATGGACACCACGTAGCACCCTCAAAAGGGGAGACACTAACTTGAAATAATGGCGGCGGAGGAGCGAACAGAAGAAGAAGCAGGAAATGATTGCAATGGTCATTTCTGGTACGTATGCCACAAGAGTAATGGATTTGCTTCATGGAGCACCCCACATTCACCATTTTGGGTGTTTTGAGTGCAGCATCCGGGTACCGACAGCCAACTGCCTTCCGATATTGGCGAGACCCATCCATGACTTTGTTATATAATATGCATGCTGGTTAGTACAAATGCTTTCACTTTGTTTTCCCTGAACTTGTGTGTGTGTCTCATTGGATATCTCCTTCCTCCATCATCCGGCGAGTAAATCACCTACTGATTTCTGTCATGAGATGCGATGGTTGGTATTGGAGGCCAATTCTCTACACTAAAGTCTTTCCACTTCTCTTTGTCTTCTTTAAAAGCTCACAATCCGGATATTAGAGTAAAAGGTACTGTACTCTTTTCCCCTCTTCCTCTGTTCTCTTACTCATTCTGTACTTCTCCATCATATGGTGTATACTCTTTTAATTGTTTTGTACATTTACCTGTTCATTTGCTAAAGTAGGGGTGTCCAAACTTTTTCCAGTGAGGGTGGCTAAGTGAAAAATCAAAAGATGTGGGGAATATTTTTGTTAAATACTGTATACTTTTTAAATTAGAATTAACATTGGAGCTTTTTTTTCCTGACATTTTTGCTCTTTTTTTCTTATGTTTGTTATCTGTTGTTTTATTTTTTTGGAATTTAATTTTTGAATATCTTGTGAGCCAATTAAAAAAAATGGCTATGGGCCACAAATGGGGCCCAGGCCACATTTTGGACACCCCTGAGCTAAATGAATGCAGTATAATACAATATATAATATAATACACTAAATCCTCCTCATGAAGATTAGATTTGGTCTTGGTATTTTTTATTTTATTTTTTGGTGGGGAGGGGGTATTTTTCCTTGCAGGTCTTAATTTATGTTTCACAAAATGGACAAAATACTGAAGTACTTGAAAAAATAGGGCTGCCATTTTATGCTATATATTATTCTAATATATGTTTATCCCTATAGTCATTTTTTTGTTCTAATATCCTCCATCATTTTTACTTTTTCCTTTTCTCCAACGCTATAATATTTTCTCCTTTCAATCTTACAATCTTTTGCTCCTAAATTTCGCACACCTTTTTATGTAATGTTTTTTTTTGTTTGTTTTGTTTTATTTTACAATCGGATTCCCATTTGCATCACTCCAACATGAACGCTCCTCAGTATGAAGGGAAATAAAAGGCATTGAACTTTGCTCTTTTTAAAAAACCAGCAAAAAGTTCCCATCTGCTTCTTTTGAAAACAATGGAAACATCAGTGAGGGAAATAGTTAGTTGATCCCCTGCTGATCTTTACCTTAGTTTACCTCTCAAAGTCATGAAGATATGATTGTTTTTAAGGTTGTTTTATTGGAACAAAGAGAGACGGAATGTAAAAAAAAAAACACAGCAGAGGTCAGACTTGTCTTGTTCTTGGTCACCAGGGTTGCACACGTGTTTCCACCTCCGGGTTTGACAGTCGGGGTGATGGCGGTGGGCTCGTATTCACCATTTCTCCAAAACACATCCAGTCTATTTGATTCCAAGGAGGTGCATGTGTCTTCTTGATCAGGAGGACCTTGTGGGCACTGCAGGGTGTCAACCATTACAGCAAAATGCCGCACTGATGCTTTTCTTGGTGACCGTGCTCCCAACTCCCTTGGCATCACAAAGCAGTTCTTAGCTTGTTCTTAGCTGTGTTGGACCTTCACCTTTCTTCTTGCTGATTGTCATATAGTGTATTACAGTCTTGTCCCTGAGGCCCTTTGATGGCTCTTTGGTCTTTCCCTTGGTGGTGAAGACTGTTTCTGTGACTGGTGTCTTTATCCACATGATGACCTGAGATTAGGATTACTTTGCTAAAGCCTTGGTCACAACCGGACCCTGTAAGTTGAACGTGTATACCGTGTGCAGAATCTGAGGCTACTGTTGTTGATTCATTTGTACAGCCAGTACACGTAAATTGTAAGACCGTGTATCAAAGGTACAATAAAGGTTGCTAGAACTATGCTGACGTACGATCCTTACCACAAACGTGATTGAGTCCGCAATTGCAACGTACAGAAACGTTGACATTTTGTCCAAACCGGACACAAGTAAAATGTACAACAGACATTGGTCAAAGTACAAAGTACAAAGTACTTAAGTTTGTCTTTTGACCTGAAAAAAAACTAAGCACCCGTAGAGTTTGCTTGATATGACAGAGAACCATCTATTTCTCAATAATTTTGCACGTGTTTATTGCGTTTTTTTTGCACATTGACCATCGGTAAGAGTCCGTACGAACGGTTGTGACCTCGACTTAAAGGGCCAGGACTAATTTCTGTGTTCCACGGAAACATACCCACTTGAATGCTTGCTGGTTGGTTGGGGAACCAATATCTATTTGCCTTAATATATTTCTCTCTTTGTTACATTAAAGCTAGCATAAAAACGATGAACCACTGATGTCTTTGTAATGGGGTAAACTTACAAAATCAGCAGGGCATCAGATACTTATTTTCCCCACTGTACAGTATGTCATATTTTTATATTTATCCCCAGTAACCTGAGGCAGCCATGAGAAATATTTTCCTTCCGCAGACGAGATCACGATTGCACAAACAAAACTAATAAGTTTCTGATGTAGTGGATGAAGTCTTGGCCCGGCTCTTGTGTACATTTTTTGCTCCAAGCTGTTTCCCCTTCTGTCCGTCTTATGTTGTTATGCTCTACTCTTCGCCCACACGAGTGTGAATGGGTTTAATCCGGCGTAATCACACTCAATTTGCCGCTAAAGATGTCAGTCAGAACATTTGACAGAACATTTGTAGGATTGTTTTTTCTCTTTTTTTGTGATGTTCTCTTGGCTCTTTCAGCTGTGACATTATTGAATCATGTTAGCTCATTTTAAGCCTATTAAGCATGGATGTCTGGGAAACAGCTCAGGTACTGGAAATGAAGCATTTTGAAGAATATCATGTTTTTTACAGTAACATTTGCAGCGCTTTTAGGTTGTTTTTTTATATGTTAATTCTTTATCTATGTGCTAATACACATGCTTTTAGATGTTTGCCTGAATAAGCCTATTGTTTAAACTTACGGTAAACAACTTTCACATGACATTTAGTCATTTAAAAAGTCCAAGACCAGTTTATGTCAAGAATAACTTCATCAAACAAAACACTAATGCCACAAACCTAACTTATTCTAACACTAACGGTACAAGTGTTATTCCGGGCTCACACTGGATCCGTCGCGGCTGCAGTCCTGATCCTGATCAAGTGCGTCCACTCGTGACGCTATGAGAGCAGATTTTCAGGCGATAACTGGTGGTCACTTGTGGTAAACAGTATTTATTTATTAGATTTGGGTGTTTTTTTGGTGCCTTTGTGATGTCTAATGTGCCCAAAAAAGTTTGAACCTGAATGGATTCTTTACGTTTTGCCTCACGGAGCTGGTGCTTCCGGCGGCCATGATGGATCCAGCGTGAGCCTGGGGCAAAAGTCACTGAACAAGCGGCTTCTTTTTCTCGTCTTTAGTAGCAAAGGTTGGAACATTTTCACATGAACAGTAAGCGTCAAAGTCTCCTCTTGACTTTCATACCAGGATCATCCATGTAGATCTTGTACATGCACACAAAACTCAAGATTTCTTTTGGATTTGTATCATTATCCCAACTCTTCCCGCTTTCTTCTCCTTTTGGCTGCAGAGTCCATCTACGTATCTGTTCATTACCAAGAGTGTATTTGGCAGGGCTGCTTTTCTTCCATTTATATTCCCTCCCCCCTAATTGTCCTCCCTCTCTTCCTTGTGGCCTCTCCTTTTCTCAGGATATAAAGGTAATTCATTTCCCCAAAGGCTGAATCAGAGGCTCCACTGCCCTAAATGACAAACACGTCACCTGCTTTGTTGTTGACGTTGTTCATCGTACTTTTCTTTATTTTTATTCCATTTTTTTTTATTGTGTGAATTCTGAAGCGCATCGACACATACAGTATGTTATTCTGCACCAACATGCCCAAAACCGCAGTTTGAAACCAGCTCATTCAGAACATTCTCTCCATTTTCCACGTTCCAAAAAGTCATGCTTTTCCTGCAATTCTGTATTAAAAAATTCTGTATAAAAAAAGGGAATTTGAATCATTTCCCAACATTTCTCAACCCATTCCTACATTAAAAAAAATATTCAGACTAACAATTTCCCACATCCCAGAAAATCACACTTAATTCCACATTTCCCATACAGCTCTTCAGCGTTCACACTCAAACTTGTACACAAATTGTACACATTGTCCCTCATGTGGTTTTGTTCTTTTGTATGCTATTTTTATCACTATACTTGATCAATGCCTATAGTTTGGTCTCCATGTTGCTGGTTCCATGAGCATTTGGGCTTCCCGTCAGAATATCAGACCACAACACAGACGGCCCACAATGTGATTCCCGTTGCTGTCTTGCACACAGAAGCCTGACGTATACGTTTGTGTTGACTGTATTTCTGCATTTTCATGATCTTTTCATGATCTTCACGCTGTCCTCAACCCCACATCGAAACTCATTCTGTCTCTTCAGCAAAGCTTGGCTTGGTTCTGAAAGTTGTTCTTTCCAATAAAGCCTGGCTGTGTAGTCTGTGGCGATGGAACGCTCCACGCAGGCATCGAGTACACGATATCTTTGGAGGCATGCCGCCCCAACCGCATTCACCAGCATTTTACTTTATGTGCCACTCTCGGCCTGTTGTGTTTTCACATGGATGCCAACATGGGATTTTTTAGTTTTCCACTTCTGGTTAAAAGAAGGATTTGAATGAAATGAGGTTTAACTTGAAGGGAAAAAAGTCTTGTTGATTTTATTGCAAGATTTTCCATTCTCCTCTGATTTGAGATTTTTTTTGAATCCTTAAAATATTTTTGGTATTATTATCAGTGCTCCATTGTCCATCACCATATTATACTACAGGGTGTACCCACAGTCTGGACGCATTTGCAAAAATGCATATAAAGTCGTCCCTCACCACTTTGCAGTTCAGATTTTCATCTTCACTCAATCACAGTTTTTCCAAAATATATTCATTAATAAATAAAGTGGTTGAATGCGGCCTATTTTTAGTCAAAAAACATGCATATTGAAGCAAATTGTATGTATGTTTTTGCCTAAATTAAGCTTAAACATGGCTGAATTATGATGCATTAATATAACGCTGTGAATGATAGTTTAAATTGAAAAATTTAAATAACATGAAACCATGTATTTACATGGTTGTAAACAGGTTTTCTCTACTTTAACTATGGAAATATTAGATTTTATATATAAGGAATCCTACACGGAAATTCATCACGGCCAAGCAATTAACGGCAATATGTATAAAAATGTAAAATAATGAAATAAATCAATCATGCGTCTTATACGAATATATTTGATTTTTTATAGATTTTTTTTTAACATTCACTTTAATTATTTTGGTATTACAATTTAATTTATTTTTATCTTTTTTTTAATGAAACTATATTAATCATTGATCTATATCATCTGTCCACACTATTGGGTACATCCTTTACTAAAATAATATTTTATTTTTTTTTAGTTGAAATTGAAAAATTTAAATAACATGAAACATAATTGAAAAAACATTTTTCAGATTATTGTTGAAGCTGTGCAGTACAGACGCTTGGCTGCAGTCAAAGCCATTCATGTGAAACTACAACATATTTGTCCTACTTGTGGGTTAATCTCTTACTCATTTTTTTTTTTTTTTGTCGTCTGTCTCTGGGACTGTCAGTTCATGTGCTTCCATAGGACCACATTATCTTTCACACCTTTGGGCTTAAACCAATATGGATTTTTGAAGACAGGTGTTTTTGAAGACAGTCCACATCCTTTGCAGTTAAATAATCATATATTTATGTGTCAGATGTTTTTTTTTTCCTATATTAAATATTCAACTGTCTGTGATTACAATATAAAATACATACTAGTTTGAATATAGGAGTGGTTTTACCCCTATTTTATTGTCTGTATTTCTAAGTTTACCTTTCCATACTTACCAATCTTTTTACTGTTTTCTACTTTGCCCTGTATTATTATTATTATTATTATTATTTGCTCATTTGTTTTTTCTTTTTTGCTACAACTAGTGTAGATTACTGAGCGAGCACACAATATATTTAATGTTATGTTATCAGGGTTCATATAAGTTGACTTCAGTGCTGTGTAGGAAGATTGGACCCAATAAAATATCATTTAAGAAAGTCATCACGGGCTGTTAGCAAACGGTGAATGCCAAGTTATTTACCCACGGTGGCCTTTGTGCACTTTCCTCTCTATTGCTAGACTATTTTCCACCAACTTTCCAAAATGTATGTTGGTTGAAGCCTATTTCACTCATGGAGCCCATCCCACTCACTCATCTAACTTCCCCAACTGTATTTTCTGACCCGATCAGAGGGTTGTCCGGGCCTCTGCAACAACAATGGACGATGCACCCTGGAGCCCAGTGGCTGGCACTGTGTCTGCCAGTCGGGATGGAGAGGAGCCGGATGTCACGTAGCCATGGAAACGCTGTGCACTGATGGCAAAGACAATGAAGGAGGTAAGTTGTTTGATTTCCTTACTCAATCCATTCCATAGTTTGATTCCACATACTGAAATGCTATGCTAACGCTAACGTAGTCCTAGCATGGAAGTGTTTCAAATGTACTTCTTCCCTGAGATCATATTTCTCCTCTCTTGTAGAGAAGTATTGGATGACATTTTTAGCTAATTGCTTATTTTTAGCCTTATGCATTATTTTAGCTGTTTGAAGATGAACTATATCAGCAAGTTGAAGTATTTGTCATTTTAGAAATAAGGAGTTAGTATGTTCTGTGTAGGCGGCATTATGAATTATCCTTACTGGCCTTTCTTGCAGTACATTTAGCCAGTGAAGATTGCTTTTATAGTTATTATCCCATATTTCCACACAATAAGTAAGATATGGTAGAACCAGAGAGCAATAAAGAGTGTGGAGTGATTTCTGCTTTGTTCAATACTGAAATATTTCTGGCCACTTTATGTTGTATATTTGTATTATGAGGTTTCCAGCTCATATTTTCATAATGTCACTACATTTTGCTGTACTTCTCAGTGTGAACACACATAAATACTATTAACAAGCAGTAACAAGGAAGTCATGGCTCAGACACATGAGGATTATCCAAAGATGTTCCTGGTGTGGACGCGGGGTTTAAGAATGGGGATGTTTACCAGTAGTGTCCACCTGGCCCATGGCACCAAATTAAGTCACAGAAATAAGACAGGAAGTGACCGAAATAAGAGTCAGTTGGGACGCAGACCATTACACCCCCGTTACTTCATGTCTCCCCAGTCTCCCCGTTTTTATCCAATTTATTTTCATACTTTTCCACTGTAATCTTGTTCTGACATCCGCCTCGGCTTCAGCTATGGTGTGGTTTGGGTGTTTGTGTGTCTCAGATGGCTTGACCGATTGTATGGATCCAGACTGCTGTCTGCAGCTCTCCTGTCAGAACCAGTTGTACTGTAAAGGCTCTCCTGACCCGGTGGAAGTACTTAGCCAGTCTCCATCCTCGCTCGCTCCTCAGCAGGTAAGGAGATTACGCAACACAAACTTCATGGCCAAGAAAGACGGGAAGCTGCAGACTTTTTTTCTGAGGTGTTGCACTTTTTTTTTTATTTTTTCAGGCTGCCAGGTCATTTTACCAGCGTATACATTTCTTACTTGGCCCTGGATCCACTCATGTCATCCCGGCTGAGAGTCCATTCAATAAAAGGCAAGCATGTCTCACACTATATGATATATATACTATATATAAATACGTGTTGCACTGCAAGTATTGCATACATAGTTTTAATGATGTTGTCATTCTAGAGAGATACACTCTCGAAGGCTCATTCCTAATAAACTTCTGATAGAAAAACATAACCTGTGCTAGGACAATATAGCAGTATGCAAATGTGGAGTTGTTTGTCTATTATTATATATATTATTTTTATATTATATATTATATTTTTTATAAAATTTTCTATATTATTATATTTGTATATTATTATATACATAGTGTATTTGTCTATATTGACTTGCGACCAGTCCAGGGTGTACCAAAGTCAGCTGGGATAGGCTCCAGCATACCCGCAACCCAAATAAGGATAATTCATGAATTTATTTATTTTCTACCCCTCATCCTCACAAGGGTCGCGGGAGTGCTGGAGCCTATCCCAGCTGTCTTCAGGCATTCACACTCACATTCATACCTATGGACAATTTGGAGTGGCCAATTAACCTAGCATGTTTTTGGAATGTGGGAGGAAACCGGAGTACCCGGAGAAAACCCACGCATGCACGGGGAGAACATGCAAACTCCACACAGAGGGTGGAATTGAACCCGTGCCTCCTAGCTGCGGGGTTACGTGCTAACCACTCATCTACCGTGCAGCCCCAAATAAGGATAAACGGCATAGAAAATGAATGAATAGTAATTATTATAATTTTTTCAATATTCAAATTGTAATATAATTTCTGCTGACAATGCAAAGCAATGGAATGGCACATATCGTGGAACAATTTCCTTGGTATTTATTAATTTTTTTGAATGTATTTCCTTTCTTCAAAGTGTATTCTGGCTGCCATCATTCATTTCAATGGGTTTAATCTGCAAAGAAACGAAACCAAACTATGTCTTTATCAGATGCTACAGTGTACATTTTTTGGAGGACCCCGTATAATGGTCTCTCTTAGGATAATTATTTGCATAAAATTAGCTCTCAGTTCATATTGGTATCTGCCTTTCTGCTGATCAAGATATTGGTGATGATGAAAGAAGCGATGATGTGCTCCACATAGCAACAGGTTTGCTGGCTCAGCTCAGTCATTATGTCCGCAGTATGGGATTATATCCAAGTTTGGCCTCTGGATTGTAAATATGAGTAACAGAGGGTTTTAATAAGTTGACACGATGAAAGCACGGCAGCCATGAAGCTCGGGGGTTGATTTTATTAGCATGCAGGTAGCCTTGTCTCGCTGTCACAGCACACATTGTCAAGAGCCAAAAGGCAAAACAATGCACTTCGTGATAAAAACACCCTGCGGTACGTTGTGTCAGATGCTATCTATTGAAATAAAGTAGCTTCAGTCTGCAATGGAAGAGCTGGTTATGTCAGGGGGAAGTAAGGCGTCTTACTTTAATTGGTCATTATTTTTTGGAGTGACTAAATGAATAAATATGACTTATTTTGGACCGGCAGTGTTTATTTGTGAAATGCATAAAGGACGTATATTGTGTTCACCCGTTACTCGAGATATGACCTGACATTATTGGTATAGGTAATGAAGCACTGGACCATATCGGTATACTGAATATAAGAAGCCTACATCGAGCATCTCTAATACCATCTTTTGGTTTGTTTTCCTCCAGCTTGGTGTCAATAATCCGGGGCCAGGTTTTGACCGCAGATGGAACGCCTCTGATTGGAGTCAATGTGTCGTTTGTTCACTACCCTGAACATGGACACACTGTTACACGCAAAGATGGCATGTACGTATGCTGTGAATGAATATAATACATGTATTCATATTTGGTTCCAATGCACCATCTCCTACATGTAGTATGCACACCCTTATTATCTATGACTATTAGCCTACCATGCTAGCATTATCGTGTTTAATGTGTACATGTTTGAACCCCTTGGTTAAACAATCTACTTAAGTGTAGTGACTTTGCTACTCAATGTGCTGCAGGTTTGATTTGTTGGCCAATGGTGGAGCCTCCCTTACATTGAGCTTTGAACGTTCCCCGTTCATGACCCAGTACAGAACCGTGTGGGTGCCTTGGAATGTCTTTTACGTGATGGACACACTGGCTATGAAGAAGGTGAGCCGTACTTTGGTCCGATCCGCTTTACTCTGGAAAAATGGATGGTTTTGACATGAGTTACCGATGTCGATGAATCGGTGAGTGAAAGGAAAGACTGATTGACATTGATTGACATGTGTACAATGTCCGTTCTTAGGAGGAGAATGACATCCCAAGCTGTGACCTGAGCGGTTTCATCAGACCCAGCCCTGTTATTGTCACCCCCCCCTTGTCTATGTTCTTCAGAAGTTCACCTGAGGATGGCCCCATCATACCTGAAACACAGGTAAGTTATATGGACTTTTTAAGACGTCCAAACCTCAGTACAGGGGGTATTTGTAGTAGTAACTTCTGAGCGTAACTTCTTGTATCGATAGCCATCTAACTGGAAGAACGTCACTTAAAAGCGCAACCACAATTTTAGGAATACAGAAGCCAATTAAATTCCTTTATGGCTCCAACTGACTGAAGAAGCAGCTTCATTTAGTATTATCCCTTTGCTTTCATACTAAGACCATCCATGTACACCTTTCACACAAAAATATTATTTATTTAGTCTTTTTCCAGCAAAATGGCCCTCTTAGGTCCAGGTTTGAAGAGGTTAACTAGAAGGACAGATGGAGGTATGGGGGAAGGACGGGATCTTTGGTTGGGTTGCTCTCCAAAGGTGTTCAACGATACATATTAATGAAGGGCAACAAATTAACTGCATCCATCATGCTGGCATGCCAAACGGTGCATAAACATGATGACATTTATTGTTTTTCACCATATGGTGTTGATTTCAACCAATGCTCCAAAAGTACCTGAAAGACGCAGCGAACAAGCGGAACTGAGAAGTCAAGGTTATGCTGTCATTGTGGCAACCTTTTCTGCCAGCGCTTTTGCATGTTGTCATCCCTCGTTTATAGCGATTAAATTGTTCCAGACCCGACCATGATAAATTAATATTGGATTTAATGTTAATAAATAGTATCTTAAAACATATTTATGACTTTCTAAACACAGATTATAGACATGAAATAAAACCACTATTGTCACTTATAGTTAACTATATGTTTACACATTGCACAACCCTTATGCTGCAGGGACTCGAGACGGCCCCTAGCTAGCAAACTAGTAAGATAGTGCACCAACCAGTTAGCTTCAACATGATTTCTTCTAAACTTAAGCCAAAAGCCTTTACCACTTCCACACGGAATGGGAGGAGAACTTTTTTTTTCTATCGTGCCGGACATGTTGTAGTATGCTCATGTCTCGTCAATGTTTTGTGTCATTACTGCCGCCTAGTGACCACAATACTATATTACAATGTTTGACACGCTGTACATGTGTTCTTGAGTAGGAGGACCTTGAAGGCACTCCAGGATCTCAATCCATTACAGCAAATTACAGTTCCTAATGCTTTTCTTGGTGACTGTGCTCCCAACTCCCTTGGCATCAAGCTTCTGCCGTGTTATTCTGGGCTTGTCCCACATCTTTCTCACAATGGTTCTTCCTCTACCAGGAGAAGTGTTGCATGGAGCTCTAGAGTGAGGCCAATGGACTGATTATATTGCATCTTATATGTATATTGTGGTGTCTTTCTCATCAGGTGTCTTGCTGACGGTATAGTAGTCCATCCCGTCCATTCCAGGCTGGTGCAGTTCTACAATCTTTTTGACAAGCTCTTTGGCCTATGGTGGTTGAAAGATTTGAACCTTTGTTCTGGAGTACCAGGGACAAATAACACAATCAATGATGCAACAGCTGAGAATGTGTGGCTGTTGAGTGGTTTCTCTTGGAAACTAATTGCACATTCCCACACACACTTAGAGCCCGACCCGGCCCGTAATTGTCCATCGGCCTAATAGCACGTTTCTCTGGGTAGCCAACGGAGGCTCTCATCATGGTCCAATGTCATTGCACACACACACAAATGTTCCACTGGTCTGTTTGTGGTTGCAAACGGGATGGTAAGCATGAAACCAACAGTATGTATAGTGTATGTACAGTATATGTATAATATACTTTACCTAGTTGTCATGTTGTTTTACCACGACAGCAGATGACCAAACCGCAGCATGTTTTTTTTTTACATTTTCACAATCATGAACTAGTCGAGGCGTATCGGTACGCCATAAGAATGATTCAGTACGTACCTCGGTTTTAAGGTCATGCAAACACAAATCTAATGAATCTGCTTTTTAGCTTTGGAGGAACCAGATCTAGTACAGAGGAAGGAAGTGAAAAGGGCAGTCTGAAATGAAATGCTATGGATCTGAAGTGAACACTAAAGGACTGGCTAATGAAAAGGCTATAGCACGGTTGAAACATAGAAGATGTTCCCAATGGAGTTTTCCTCCATTTTTGGAAAGAGTTTTTAACGTATAATCCCAACAAATCATTGAACCATAATGTATTTTCTCCAGAAACAGTTACTTCCAAAATGTGTAAACAGATTACATTCCTATGTTTGATTGTTTGAAAAAAAACCTTAAACTGTATTATGGAAAGCAGGAAGTGAACAAATGTAAGAGTTAGTGACTGTAAAAGTACCAGATGGAGGGGTAGGATTTAATAAGCTTTGCTTCTTCCTACTCCTTTTGGACATGTGGAACTGGGAACTGATTATGCGATGCACTCAATTGTAATCTGATGCATGTTCAAATGAAATAAAACCATTACCATTACCATTACTACTTTGGGTACCCCGAGTTTACACAAGCTGGTGCTACTTGCTGCAAAATCTAGCAATGGCGTGGGCCTCCTTTTGGTGCCAGTCAGCCAACGTCATGATAAACTCTCCACATTGTCGCCATTCTGTAGTGATTCAAAGTTGGTCAGCCCTGTGGGGAGCCTTCAGCACCGGCCCGCCTTCGCCTGTTGGCAAAGCAGCGTCTCTCAGTGTCCAGTGAAAAAGTATCACATTTAAAGGAACGGATACCAAAGTCACCCTGATCCTCAACAGGTCAAGGATTTACGATATGCTGTGCGTGTCCTGACGTAAATCAAAGCAGTCCTCCTGCTTGTCCTTCACCTGCAGGTGCACTTGATAAAATATGTACTTGAACGTGCCTTCAAAGATATAGCACAGGTGAGGCCGACTCTCACCCGCTGTTAAGAGACACGACTTGAAAGGATGCTTCAAGTGCAGCCAGATTTCATTATCAACAGGCTTACCATATTTTCAAGTATAAATTAACAAAACATGCTTACCTCTGACTGTTTGATTTATTCATTTGACCTCGTAAGGAGCCAAAGACAATTGTGATGAAGTGATGGTGGCTACAGCACAGACCAGGTGGAACACATTCAAGGCATTTGCAATGTTTTTTTTAATACATGCTAATTTATGGCCTTGATGTTTATGGCATCGTTCATTGAGAATTTATTTTTTTTTATAGCGCAAATGTACTTTAACTTGTATCATTGACACTGTAACATTTATTCAGAGTTACGTAGGTTAGTCTAGGTTTGTCTTATTAGTGTGTTTGCTAAGATGTATTTATTTTAACTTTTGGGAGATTATTTGGGAGTTTTCTATTGCTTTCTATAATAATAATAATAATATATGTATGGAAATATATATATATTATATTTCCATTATATTACTAGTGAACAACAGATTGGTACATTTATAAGCCGCTGTGAGTCACACATTTCCACTTCATAAAATAGCACATTGTGGCGCGTATGAGTCCCTGAGGGCCAGGTCGCTCTTTATTTGACATGAGCCGATCATGAACTATGAGATAACTCACTGTGCCATCAAAGAAATAATTCTAATATCATCACACAGTAACTTAACACTCAAAAGGTCGGTAAGAAATATACAATACAAAAAAACAATGCGAGTTCAGAATATTTTTAACATCTTTCCATCACGCATTTCTTCACAGCAAAGCATTTCATTGGCCATGGGCACTGCAATAGTTCATTCAGCCCCTCGGGGGGGGGGGGTCAAGACTAGGAGGGTTCAAAGTTTAAAATAGAAGTAACTGTGTACGAACAATTGCAGTGCAGTCACATGCAGTCAAAGCTATAAACCTGATGGAAACAACTATTGTTTTACTATTTTGCTAAAAAACATGTTTTGTCTTTCAGGTTTTACAAGAGGAAACCTCAATACCGGGCAGTGATCTCAACCTGATCTACCTGAGCTCAAGAGCTGCAGGATACAAACCGGTTCTCAAAGTCACCATGACACAGTCTTCAGTACCTTTTAACCTGATGAAGGTGAGATTTGAAGTATTTAGTATATCAATGTACTGTACGCTCAATGGGATGCCGACTCTTTTGTGTCGCATAGTCAGACCATATTGCCTGGAATTGAATACTAAAATATGCTTTTTTTCCTTCAGGTTCACCTTATGGTTGCGGTCGTAGGACGTCTTTTCCAGAAATGGTTCCCGGCCCAGCCAAATCTTTCTTACACTTTCATCTGGGACAAGACAGACGCTTTTGGCCAACGTGTTTATGGACTATCAGAGGCAGTCGGTGAGTGTCTTACTAATTCTGATGTTTTCAGGTTTATGCTTTATAATAGCCAGACCTATAAGTCAACTGACATTTGAAAATGACTCCTGGAGATGACAGGGAAAGAGAAACATGCTGTAGTGCTGTGTTGACAAGAATGCCAGCTTTCTTTCCATGTCTCACAGTTGAAAATGTCAAATCTGTCGGTCACTGCTTTGCAACTCAAGGCGTGTTCAAATAATATGGACAGTCAATAGCAGCAGGGGCCTCCATACGAGTTGGCCGGGGGCCTTTGCCAAAATAGGATTTACTTCCTGGGATGATGTTCAGCGACGGGCCAGTACTGCCCATAACAAGGCTGCTTGTTGTGTCATGGTTATTCTGTTTTCATATTTTCTAGTGTGCCTCTAATATTTCTTGCTTTGGCATTAAAAATAATTCTACACTGTCGAAGATTCACAATTGCATTCTTGGAAATTCTTTAAAAGGAGAACACATTTAATCATTTGTAGATTCTGGACATTGGAGCTAATTTTACCCCCTTCCAAAGATGTGAACATACCATAATTTATATGCTAGGTTTTGTTTTAACAGACAAAGAAAGTGTAAATAAATTCAGGAAGAATAAGAAATAAGAAGTACCTAATTTCACAACTATAGACACGGGAAGATTTCTTTAACTTCCAAACATAAATTATAAATACTTTTTCCAAACAGTGCGTTGACATGACGAGTTAAACAGTGACAAACAGTCACAGTACGATGACTAGTTAAACAGTAGCATCCCAGAAAAGTCCTCCCCTTCCTCCTCTTCCTGATCATTAAAACCACCCAAATCATCTTGACAAGCATCACAATTGAACAACCTCATAATTTCTTTGTCACACACTTTGTCAGCCTCCCTCTTTGTCCCGCTCTCTCTTTGTCAATCTTGCTTAGCCATTTAGCTCGAGCTATCCTCTTCATTCTCTCGGAACCCGTTGGCGATAGTGGACGGAAGCTCTAGTGATTCAATACTTGATCAAACTTACTTGAAATGTGTCGTGATGTTAGCATCTACTTCAGTCATCCGTGTCATTACTTCCTGAAGCAGAAGCACAGAAAATTACAGTACTTGTAGTTGGAGGGATTTCAGTCCCTCCCTTCAGTTCCAAAACAGAACGTTTCTACTTCCTATGTTGGACAGAAAGGGTGGTGTTGTTGGCCTCATACTCTCCACTTCTCTGTCTCTAAGCGAGTCCAATCCACTTGATGCCAAAGACCTCCAGCTTTGTCTGAGTCATTCAGGTGTGGATTGTCAAACTGTAGAAGAATACATGTGTCTTCTTGAACGGGGGGCTTTGCAGGCACTGCTGGATCTCAGTCCATTACAGCAAAGTGTGTTCCTAATGTTTTTCTTGCTGACTGTGCTCCCAACTCCCTTGACATCTTTAACCATCCCTTCCCTTGTAATTCTTGGCTGGTCCCTCACTTTTCTCACAATTATCCTTAGCCTGCCAGGTAAAAGCTTCTTACCGACGGTTCTTACCGATGGTCAATCTTGTCCCTGAGGGCCTTTGGAAGTTCTTTGGATTTGCCCATGGTGTTTCAGTGCCTTCAGTGTCTTAAGATTTGAGTACTTTCCTAAAGAGAGAGGACTAATGTGTGTCGATGGGGGTCTATGAGGAGGCAGAATACTTGCTGGTTGTTTGGGGATCAATACTTATTTCACTTAGATACAAACAGGACAGCAGGGTATATCAGTATTTATGAAACGACACAAAAGACCCAACAATAAGAATGCCTAAAAAACAAAACTTCTAATCAATGTAACTTATGTACGATATACACTAAATTGGCTGGCCAGCCACAGTGAAGACATTGGAAGGGAACTGGCTCTGACATAATGGGCCAGTTAACCCTCTGACACTCTCTGAGTCAAGCAAAAAATACCCCGCAGACATGCCCTAGTGGTGAGTTCTACAGTTGGTAGACTGTCTTATTGGGTTCAGCGTTAAGAAGATTCACGACTCTTTTGTCATGGTCTTAAATGTTTAGTGCATTTCTTACAGTGTTCATTTTCTGTTGGTTCTTTATTCATCGCACTGGTAATAGTTGACAAAGGGAGACATGAGACACACTCTATTGCTTTAATTTTTTGGCTTGAATAAATATTAAAAATGAACTTAAAAAGACCAATGCTCTAAAATACTGATTTTATTTTGTTTTTGTCCACTGCCGCCAACTATTGTCACGACAACGATGGGGTGTACCGCCACCCCCTATTGGCGTGCCTAAGCATGCTCCAACTGATATAGTACTTCATTCCAGGACACAATTATAATTGTAATTTAATTATTTTATATATTTATAAGCATGACGTCTATAAAGACACACTTAGATGCATATTTTCCACATATTATTAATTGTAAATTCAGTTAGCCTGGATGAATTAGACACACCAGGCTTCTGAAACACCTCACTCCTCTTTAGGTAAAATAAAATAGCAGCCCCTCTCCTGTACATCGCTCGGACCCATTACATTAAATTTTAAAGACGGCTTTTGCTTTAACTAGCTAATACATTTATGAAAACAAATACATTATGGCTTCCAGTCCATTTTTCCAAAGTAGTTATTTTGAAGGCAAACATTTCTACAAAAAAAAAAATATATATATATATATATATATATATATAAAACCTAAAAAAAACTCCTTCCCAGAGTATTCAAATTCCCATTTTCAGTGTCAGCAGCAATTAGACTCATTCTTACTTGGGAGGGAAAAAATCAGCTTGTTAGTTTTCAAAGAGCCCAAAGCCATACTTCTACCCCAAATGGTTCAAGGACAGCGTAACATTTACTTTGGGTATGACTTTTTCAGGCATTTTAGCCCCCTCAAAATGCCGCAATTTGAAAGGGTTAATGCCCTCTAATTATGACGACAATTATCAAAATGTTGCCCATATGGAATTTCTTCTTCCTTCATGTTTTTGTAGCCTCCCCTCACTTTTCCTACTGTCAGACTCCCCCTAAATAACTCTAAATAACTATTCTAAATCTAATATGTTGCAACTGTCACACAATAGAATTTGGGTTTGGGGGGAGGGGGGGGGTCCTGGCAGCTACATGACTGTTCAGTTCTGCAGCTGTGTGTGTGTCAGTGTATGATAGCATGCACACTGATTTGGCAGGTGTCCCACCCTTGACATTACAGCATCGTAGTGACAGCAGACAGGTCTGACCAGAAGCCTCATTAAACTGTGTGTGTGTGTGTGTGTGTGTGTGTGTGTGTGTGTGTGTGTGCAATGAAGTGCCTTAGAGAGCCAACATCAGGAGTCAGTGGATTTTATAAAAGCAGACGGATGGAGGTGGTCTTTCTACTGGTTTTTGCTGCCTTTTGGAAGCACTGACAGTCACATGAAATAATGGCTCATACGTATTATTATAATATTAAATTCATAGCTGAATAACTTACCCCAACCTCTGTGTCTCCTTAGTGTCCGTGGGCTTTGAATACGAGTCCTGCCTGGACCTGATCCTGTGGGAGAAGAGAACGGCGGTGTTACAAGGCTATGAGATGGACGCCTCCAACATGGGAGGATGGACCCTCGATAAGCATCACATTCTGGATGTGCAAAACGGTAGGAGGCCGAATAGGAGCCATCCCACGCTGTACATACATTTACATAGATTTGGGGCTCAGTCCAGAAGGACCTCACCTTGGCCTTCAGAGATCAATTTTATAATCCTGCTAAAAAAAAAATATATATATATATATATATAAAAAAAACAGGAGAGATGCTAATGTGTTTCCTGAGGCACCGTCACAGGCCATTCATACTGCCATGGTTCCCTCCCACGCCCCCCTCCTGGCCCCTGGGCGGTGGTGCTATTACCCCATTCTACTCTTTTACTGCAATTTGCGGATTGTTTCCTGTCTTATTTCCAGTCAGGTTTTGAGTGTCAAGTATGGGTGACACCGTTGTCATATTTGCTTAAGAAAAAACTACATGACATATATTGCAATCTACTAATATACTTTATTGCCCTGTGATTGGCTGGCAACCAGTCCAGGGTGTACCCCGCCTCTCCGCCGAATACAGCTGGGATAGGCTCCAGCACCCCTAGCGACCCTTGTGAGGATAAGCGATAGAAAATGAATGAACGAATGAATAATATACTTTACACTACGTTACACTCTTCTGTGCGTATGCTACCGGCCCAGCCTCCCCCCGCCGAGACAAAGAGACTGTATGACTGAAGGACTCACTTCGTTCATGCCGTTGTTCTATGGAAGAAACATGCCGAGGTGCTGAAACCGAGTTTAGAGACAAAGAAAAACAGACACACATGCGCATAACCAACAAAATTATTTAGTTAATTTTCATTTATTGTATGATTAATTAATTAATTTCTTATCTTCTCAGGCCTGGTGCCCATGAGACAGTTCTTTTTCTGAATACATTTTAATCTCATATAGCGGCAAGTGTTTTTTTTTACAGGTAATTTGTACTGTTTGTTAAATGTTTGCAGCCTTTCTGGGAATGCTGGCTTTTGAACTGTAGCAGCATTTCTTTGTCAGCATTTTGTTTGTATTTAATTTGTCGATGAAATGTTTTAGTGAACGTTGACTGTCAGGACGAAGACTGCAATCTTTTTTTTTTTTTCCCAGATGGGACAACTGGGTCAGGTAACAAATTTTTGAGGAGGGCAAGTTTGTTTTGTTGCCTTTCAAGTTGCAACCACTATCAAAGAAATCCAGCATACTGGCTCCTTGGTGTTGATTGGCTCAGCTTGCTCATTATGAGCAATTTTGAGATTTGTAATCTCCTAATTTTTACTACGTTATTGCATTGCTCCTTCCGAGGCTCCTTTGCTGCACCGTGTGTGAATGCTAAAGGCCCCGCCTCATGTGACTGTATGTCTGGCAAGAGGTCTTACTTCTTTTTTTTTTGATGGCTGCCACTTTTCTATGAAGCATCTCGGCGCTAAACCACACACACGGCTATGTACGGAGGCTGGGAAAATGATATAGTTCATTTTCTTTTATCATGTCATTCATTTGTTTGTTTATCGTTATTCTTTTCTCGTCACATTTCAATCTCGCGAGATCTCATTTTTATCCCACACTCGCGTGGACAGCTCCACAATCCCTAATTAAGACTCCCTGGAATTAGGAAATATATTTTTTTCCATCTAGTTATTAAAAATAGACTATTCGTAGACATTCATAATAATAATAATAATAATCATATAGTGTTGACATCCAAATGACTATGCTTCAAAATGTATTCCTGTCTTCTTCTAATGGGCTCTCCCATGAATTATGTTGCTGTCTCATCTGCACGGCCTCAGAAGAACCTTGACTGCATCCATCATTTTATACCGTTAAGGAAGAGCAGAAATGACTGGCTGTCAGAGATGCGCTGGCATCCTAAAATATAGAGAGCGCCTCCGCAGGGGTCAAAGTATTTGGCAAAATCATTTTAATGAATTGATTTGCTCCACAAATGATGTTTGCTTTATATAAAATCTAGCTTCACGATATGCCGCAATCTATACACCGGAGTCAAATATCATCCCAAGACATGAGCATCATCAGTACCTGATTGGCACCTGATTGGCACCTGATTGGCACCTGATTGGCACCTGAGACAAAAGGGACAAAGTGTGATGATTTGGTGCTGTTGGTCCCCGCATGCAGACAACAGAAGCAGAGTACCAGAAAAAAGTAATATTTTTTTTCAATATCTCACGTATAGTTGGAGAAGAATACAAAGTACTAAACAAAAATAGTAATTCCAAAACGGCGACAGGGGCATCAAATAGAGCACCGTGGAAAAATAGAAAATAGATTACCCCGGGGCAGCTGTGGAGTGAATGAATAATGGCTTTCAGAGTAAAGTACTTGGGTTGTCTGCAAAGGCACAGTATATAAATCCAATCAACAGGTACAAAAAGTAACAGCTGTGTCAAAAGGACGACGGGAAAAAAAGCATTGAAAGCAAAGACGATAAATACCGGAGGTGGATCGGAAAGAGATGCAGCTCTCGCGGTAGTAGTGAGGGGTCAGCAGTGAAGTACAATCCTTCGTCTGTTGCTGCAGCTGCTGTGCTTAAAAGCACAACAAATTGACAGGTGACAGGACCCGTACCAAAAATAAGATGCTCTGGACGGTAAGGGAACCAATATAATATAAAAGGCAGAACGGAAACACGGAGCAAAAAGTCTCGGAGGTCGGACGGAATCTATTTGGGGAAGTCGGGTTGACCTCCTTCTTATTCAGAAACAAATATTTCTGTTCCAGGCTCAACCTAACACCATCCTAAAGCCTTTAAAAACAAAAAAATAACATTAATAACATAACGATAATTAATGAATAACATAAATAACATAACAGCCTTAACATTAAAATATTTTGTACAATTAAAAGAATTTTTTTTCTAAAATATATTCAGCAAATTTTACATATATTTTGCTTAAAGTGGGTCTAATTGAACTAAAATACAAATATAAAGAATTCCAAATATGTATTCAGATATGTTGTGATATGTCTATGTGATATAAAAATAATAATTTTACATCATGCCGATTCGATGACGTATAGTTCAGATATATGCATTTATGCCTTCATCCAAATGATACCTGTGTTGCATTTGAAAAAAAAATCAGAATTGTACTGTTCACATTGACCTGAAAAAAATAATAATAATAATTAAGAGTAATTGGCATGCGGTGTGAACGTAGCCTTATTTATTTCTTAAATGGCATATATTCTGTTATTACATCTACCATTTTGGGAAATATGAATGCCCCAACTTTCTGAGCATTTTATAATACCAAATTTCACTTTTCACGTTCCTTTTCTTTGACGGACTATGTTTAGAAGAGTCTGCGTTGCACTTGGGAGACAAAATGAAGGGCAAAAAAAGACATCCGTTCTTAGTGTAGCGTATGTATTTTTCCACCGCACAGTATTAAGAAATATTGCAGTGCATCGTAACTCCTAAACATTAATAGACATTAACATTAACATATAATAGATAACATAAAACACGAGTCGCCCTTTGATGAAATGCTAGAAGTGAAGCCTTTTGTTAATTCAAATTCTTCATTCCGCTTTACCGATTCCACCGCAGCATGAATGAATGTGCATGGACGCTCAGCCCTCTGTGTGTTTTAGCCAGATGGCTTTATAGTTTGTTTACATTAACATAAAGAATAATGAATATTTAGAGGGAAAAAAATGCTTTGACTTTATTTACCCTTCTTCTTACCAACCCCCCCTTTTTGTCACCTCATCCATCATGTCCCGATCATCCCCATCCCTCTCTCCATGCTGTCAACACCTTGTCACCCACTTCTCCGACTCACTTTGCGAGTGTATGTCTTTTAGATCAAGGTCAAACGTACTCGTTTATAAACACATTCACTCCCAGAGTGCGAGAAAACTGCAGCGGCTTGACTTTTAACACAGCTGGAGAGTTGCCTCTTGGAGCATTGCATTACTTCCTGTCTGTCTCACCCACATCACAACTGGCTGGTTTTGTAGTTAGGCAAGCAGTTGTTGTCATTGTGGGCCGCGACACAGCATGGGTGCGAGCCTGCTGGCTGTGCCTCTGATGATCAATCAACACCTACTAATGGAAGGAGAGATGAAAGAGACCTGGGGAAGAATTGAAGGAAGCCCCTGTGGGATTTGGTGCAACTAATGCTGGATGCTGGCTATCAAGAACATGGAAAGTCACCAATTAAAAGCCCGATTAAAAGTAGATGCGTTTGTGAAAGACTAAAGATAGGATGAGAGCGAGAAGAAAAATGAAAAAGCAATAGACGCTGGAAGGAAGGAATGGAAAAAAAAAAAAGAAAGCAAGGAAAGAATGGAAGGCGGGAATGAAAAGGAAGTATAATTCAGGCAAGCTTTTAATGGTGTCCAACTTTAAAAAATATAGTTCGCCACAGGAGATTTCTATTTCATGTCTGAACGGGGGCAAAAAGGCTTTGGCTATATTATGAATAATAATTCCTAAATCACCGTTCAGTATGTACCCTGATTTTAAGGTCACATTTTTTTTTTTAAGTAAAAACAAGGATATTGCCACCACTTTCTTGAATTTTTCTGCATTGCTTTTCCTTTTGGAAAATAAATTGGCAACCCTGGCTTAAGAGAACAAAAGAAAGGAACCTATTTTATAAAGTTATTTTATAAAAATCTTATCAATTATATGAGTTGACCACTTTACAAGTCTCAAGTATCTCTACACTCCTCTTAATATCTTAATAACTGTCCCCACTGTACATTCCGTATTGTAGTATTATAACATTTTCCTATTATAGCATTATTGAAAAAAAAAGGTCATGATGAAACTGCACACTACTAGATTCATTCATTCATTCATTTTCTACCGCTTATCCTCACGAGGGTCGCGGGGGTGCTGGAGCCTATCCCCGCCGGGGTACACCCTGGACTGGTGGCCAGCCAATCACAGGGCACATATAGACAAACAACCATTCACACTCACATTCATACCTATGGACAATTTGGAGTGGCCAATTAACCTAGCATGTTTTTGGAATGTGGGAGGAAACCGGAGTACCCAGAGAAAACCCACGCATGCACGGGGAGAACGTGCAAACTCCAGACAGAGGGTGGAATTGAACTCGGGTCTCCTAGCTGTGAGGTCTGCGTGCTAACCACTCGGACGGCGTGCAGCCCATTTAAATTATGTCCCATTTAAAGCACTATGCATTAATAGGGAAATGTTTATGGTGTTATATTTGTACATAAATTGCGGCAAGAACCATTTTGTGTTGTTTATGTTGGTACGGTTGTTTAGATATTTGAGCTGTCACAAAAGCCAAAAATATACGTCAAAGTGAAAGTTATGTTTGAGAAGTACATCTTTTCACAAAAAAAATTTTTTTCAATTTTTTGTTGGGAGCTGATATTTTCCTGAAACTTACCTATGTTCTACTGCTGATTACTAAACAACAAAAAAAGGTAGAAACTTTGTTTTGTTGCTAATGAAAAGACGAAAGTCTAATCTTTCTTTTGGTAGGTTCCATGTTTGTATATGGGTGGAACACAATATTCCGTGTGCCTTGAAAAACCAGTCAAAATTGTGCAAAATGGTCGGTACTGAAGGGGTTAAATGAGTTAATAGCTAAATTTCACTGTGTTCTTTTTTACATTTTGTCATTCTTAGGTATCCTGTACAAAGGCAATGGAGAGAACGTATTTGTTTCCCAACAGCCTCCTGTCATCAGCAGCATCATGGGTAAGAAAGTACTTGTGGTTTATTTCCTCCACAGTTACTACAAAACCTCAAGTATGATGACAAACAATATAGAATTTTGTCTAAATATGCATTTGAAGGATCTGTCCAAAACCAGTTTTCTTTGCGTGTGTCTTATGTATGAAAGAGTTTCTTGCCTTTATTCAATCTCTCAGCCTGAAGCAAAAAGACACATATTCACTTTATTACTTGGCAGACTTTAATGGCCGGATGACTATTTTTAACAATGAGTCAAGTAAAATATTGAGGACAAGACGAGGATGGATCAGTTCATCAAGTCAATTCTAAATGTTCCTCAAGCTAACACTCCTGTGTACCCTTTATTACCTTATAATACTTTACCGTTTTCCCGCAGTACGGCCATATAGGAATGCCAATGGATGGACTGCACCAAGAAAGCATTAGCGCATAAGAACAATAATAGCACATTCTTTAGGAATGGGGCACGTTGGAGATGGAATTAATTCATTGAGCTGTCAAAGTCAGATACAAGAACATCAATAATATGAATGATGCCAAAATAGATTTTTTTTTTTCAGTTTTGTCAGTGTACTTCCTGCGGTGGCTATTGTATCATCAATGTAACATTACTGACATCTAGTGACCACTTTGGAATCCTACATACCACAGCATGTCTTGCCTTATATGTATATGTTTGTATATTTACTCATTTTTATGTTTGAAAATACTTCATATTGGCCAAAATACATACATTTGATTTAAACATGTATTATATTTTTGGACAAATAATATGCCATAGTCAAATGTGAAACAAAGATTATTAATTTCTTAATAAATTTGGACAAACCATGATCAAAAATGTTAGAATACCAGATAACAGCCAATCGTCCCTTGCTCTGCAGCTCCACGCAAGAGTTCACCTGGTGGGGTCAGGATGATTGTGAGAAAGGGGAGGGACCAGGCCAGAATTACAAAGGAGCATCTGGTTCATGATGTCAAGGGAGTTGGGAGCACAGTGACCAAGAAAAGCATTAAAAGGACACTTTGCTGTAATGGACGGAGATCCTGCAGCGCTTGCAAGGTCTCCTTGCTCAAGGAGACACATGTGCAGGCCTGTCTGAAATTTAACATTCAACACCTGAATGACTTGGACAAGGCTTTGAAGAATGGGATGTGATCACAAAATCCCTCTTGGGATTGGGGCAACCCACCCAACCCACCCACAAGAAACATCTGACCTCTGTGCTTGCCAGCAAGGCTTTTAGTACCACAAAGTAGGACTGGATATTCGTTATGTATTTGTGGATTTGTGTCACACGTCTAATTCATTCATTTTGCAATGTGTCATCTTCTTCAAGGAAATGGACGCCGCCGTAGCATCTCCTGCCCGAGCTGCAATGGGCAAGCAGAGGGCAACAAGCTGCTGGCACCGCTGGCTCTGGCCTGTGGAGCAGATGGCAGCGTGTACGTTGGAGACTTTAACTACATCAGGAGAATCTTCCCTTCCGGGAACGTAACCAGCGTGATGGAGCTCAGGTAAGAAAGGCAGGAGGCGTTTCTTGTTTGTGGGCTGAATCCGTTGAGGTTTATTGTGTTGGTGTTGAAGATCATTCACACGTTATAGTGCACCAAACTTCTTCTGCAGTAGAACCTCGCTCAGGTACTCCCACATTTCTCCACACGATAGAACTATTCCAACATCAAAAGGTTCATCTCATTGGGAAGGTGATGGCTATCTATTGAAACATTCCACAAATGAACACATTTTCCATAATACCACATTTTCCATGACAATATTCCCATTCAAAAATGCTGGGAACATTTTCTGAAAGTTTGACATTTCTCCACCGATTCAGACTATTTTAACTAACAACATCCCGCATCCCAACAATTCCCACTTTTTCAAAAATGCCACATTTTCCAAACACAAATTTCTCTTTGTTATTGAGAATTCTTACTAATTCCGCACTCAAAAAACTGAAACCATTTCAGCTCATTCAAAACATTCCACATTCTCTGAGCCATAAAATTCCATTGAACTGAATGACATTTTTTCCACATTTGTCAACCCATTCAAACCATTCCAACATCCTGGAAAGTCCCACTTTTCTCATACGACATTCCAGTTCAGCTTCAGCACTTCAGCACCCACACAAACTCTACTTGCTATGATTGTTATTGTTCCTTTGATAATCTTGAAATATCACATGTTCAATTATCAAAAGATTTTAATACAAAAATAGGAAAAGCCGCTAAATCCATGGTCTTCAACCTGAAAGCTGCATCACATGCACATCTTCTTCATGACGAGCTGCAGGGTCCAAAGTATGAGGAAACGGTAGTGGCTTATACGCTGTAAATACAATCATATTCAATAAATGGTGTTGCCTCAAGGTAGTTTGGACCGCAGATGTAGAAACGGCCACAACAAGTAAGCCACAAAGTATTTAATGAGAACTCATGCGGAGCTAACACATTCCTAGGAACAAAGTGCAAACAAAACCGGCGAGGAGTCTTGGGAGATCAACTAAAAGCACGGGTACACATGAAAACAAAAAGTGTGGTGAAAACTAGAAGAAAAGATGAAATAGGAAGACATTTAATCAGCCAAAGAGGGAAGACAGGACACTCACTCAGGCACTCAGTGGGACAAGGCAGGAAAAATGTACCATACCAAAAAAGATGGAGGCTTTTTAAGAAACAAGTCTAGTTGGATGAATAGGTACTGGAGGCACGCAACACCAAACAGCAGTACTCTCAGAGGTCCAGGAGTACTGGAGCAGGGGTCTCAAACTCAGTTTACCTGCGGGCCACTGGAGCTAGGGTCTGGGCGAGGCTGGGCCGCATCAGGTTTTCCAAAAAAAACAAAAAAACAAAACGCATTTATTAAAAACAGAAAAATGAATAAACTTTGCTTTGGTTCCGATTTTCTACAAGAAAAGCTCTGATAAAACATTCCACTGTTCTCAAATATCTTACTTTTTATTTTTCTACACAAAATAAGATCAGGAATAAAGAAAATCAATCAGTAATAAATAAATATAATAATAATAATAATAATAAAAACTTAAGAAAGCACATATAGTTGGTGGGTAGACAAATGATTTTTTTCAGATTAAAATGAACAAAGCATTATTAGAGCCCTGTAGACATGACAAAACACGACTATAGTCACATTTATACTCTTTTTATTTACAACATATTGCGCAACTGCAGGGTCTTGAGACACATGCTAACTCGCAAACTAGAGAGCTAGCGACCTAAACGGTAGCCTTCAAGTTATTTCCTTTAAACTTAAATAGCCAAAAACTTACCACTTCCACACGGATAGGGAGGACAACTATTAACAGTTATTTAACCTTTAACATGAACATTAATCAAACGTAATAATTTTTTCTGGGTACATGATACCATACAGCATCCATATCAAACTAGTGTCCTGAGGGCCACATTTGGTCCGCGGGCCACGTGTTTGAGACCCCTGTACTAGAGTGTGGTCCTACGGTCTTCTTGCTGGAGCTGAATCAACAGAGCACCAACCACAAGGGCACAGATGACAACACAACATATGGACTTATGAATCCCTTCTGTCAAATTACTTGACAGCAACGTTGTATTTTCAATGCGGCGCTTGAAATTCTAATGCTTCTAATACTGACCCTGAAGGTTTTCCATATGCACTTGAACGTGTTCCCCGTGATACAGAGGAAAATACCTTCCTGTCCTCTAACTCCTGTCTCCTTTCTTTTCTTCCTTTGCTTGCGCTTTATTAAAGAAACAAAGATTTCAGACATAGGTAAGAGCCAATAAGCACTCTTTATTCCACTAACAGAGAACTCTCCACTCTGGAAGTTTCTGTTCTTCTTCTTCTATCATCCTTTCTTCCAAGCAATCACTTATCTTCGCTCCATTTGAATGATATTGGTCCATTTAGTAAATGCAGTAAAAATATCCTTTTGAGATTTATCAATTCAGTACAAGTGTTTTCTTTAAAGTTGTTTGTCCATCTCTAATTGTGACAAGAGTTGTAGATAAAGACGGGATTTTTGTGTTGTCGGCTCAGATGGTTTGCACAGAAGCAGCATAAAACCAAACTAGGAGATGTGAGATTGAAGTAAGCTGTATTATGTAATATGTAATTGTCTGTAAAACAGCCTTAATCACGCTATTTGAATGAAACTCGTAGAAGTTTTAATTGAGAAATGCCGATAATGTGCATACACGGCAACCAATCGGTGGTGCCGCTGTAACGCAGACTGTTCCATGATGCATTCACACCGACTGGGAACATACTGTACCCCAGACATGCTGAGGGAGAAACAGTAGATGCTGGAGATACTGAATATATCCCAAAAGGAATATTGTCCATATGAACCTCACTGAATATGACTATAAGTTACCATAGTTTTTCCATAGTAACTGCTTTGGCTAACTCATACTCAGATTATTTGAATATATGTAGTAGTTTATAATATTTTTAGATGTTATTCATACTCATTGGCATGAACCAAGTAGTGAACGTTATCATTGTTAGCCGCAAGAGAGCTGGCTATCTTGGCCTGTGACAACTATATGCCATTGGATGGATTCACTGAATGAGATCGGGAGCTCGGTGAACTTGGTTGTGTTGTTTATGCTATTGCGTGGTTGGATAACTGTTATGTTAATATATGTTTTCTTCATTTTCATGATTTTTTTTGACTGACACACCAGGTGACGTATAGTAAGGAAAATACAGTAGTTAAATGAAATTGAATTGAGAAATAACAATTACTTATCACTCATCTCCATGATGCATTCACTTCCTTTCTTGACGTCACAAGTTCTCCATTTTATATATCTTCACTTCCTAACTCCATCCCATATCATTCTTTGTCTTGTCTTTTTTTTCTTTTCTATGTCCTCTGTTTGTCTGTTTCTATTTTCTTTCCAGTCAAATGTTTAATCTGTCCTGGCGTGTTTAGATGATCAAGTGGCGTCCACATGGTACACACGTCCTCGGGCTGTGTGTGTGTTTCTACGTTCAGCTGTACTCACACACTGAGGCATGTCTGAAAGGATTTGCCGTCAAACTGAGAGGTTTTTTTTTTTTTTTTTAATCGGTGCTAAGACAATATACCTCACTAGTTAACCTAATTAACATAGAAACTCAACATTCTCTGTCTCTAAACTAGTAAAAAGTGTAAATTAAAAAAATGCAGATTTCCTTTGGGGAGCAAATATGATGGAATCCAAAAAAAAAACATTTTTATGTGTACATAAAAATGTGTACATAAGGTACACAAACGGAAATGTGTTACCTTGTTGAGTTAGACTTGACCCATGACTTACCGATGTTCCTCCAGACGTACTCAGTCCCTGTTAAATGTCGTTTTATTGTAGATAGGATATTGACCGATGCTGTGCGACACCATTCCACACCCAAATTGTTGCGTTTTTTAATCTTATTCCTCTTATTGTACCCTCTACCTTAGCAACAATCCTGCCCACCGATACTATCTGGCCACTGATCCAGTGACAGGTCAGCTTTACGTGTCCGACACCAACTCTCGACGGATCTACAGACCCAAGAACCTCAGCGGGGCGCGGGACCTTATCAGTAAGACCCTATTCTACTTTTCCTTTTTGCACAGTCCTGTTATTATTCTTTTTTTCAAGCTTATTGAAATGAAAAGTACACATAATATGCCTTTTTCTAGAGGTGATGAAGTGAGGCGATGTTACGATGTGTGTTTAGGTAACGGGGAAGTAGTGGCAGGTACCGGTGAACAATGCCCCCCCTTTGATGAAGCGCGGTGTGGAGATGGAAAAAAAGCAACAGAAGCTCAGTTGTTGGGACCTAAAGGTGCGTGAACACACATACAGTACCTGTACATACATACATGTACATTCAAGTATTGTTTATTTTACTGTGTTACCATGAAAAAACAACACAGAACCCAACTGCATTAAAAAAAAGTAGTGCGAAGAAGACGTGTGGAGAAAAATGGGTGAAATGGCCACTGTTCACGGACAAAAATCAAGAAAATGACTCAAATTGCACCATGACAGGGAATGTGGGATAGCCAAATTGTGTGCTGTGTATCTCCAATGCCCACTTTTTGTTTTGAGTGTGTTTTTATTGCTGTTGACGTTTTGTTTAAAAAAATATAAAAATAAAGTATAAAAAAAAAGTAGTGCGTCACTTGGGCCAATTGCTTCCGCAAAAAGTGGACTGTGTCAACGGGGTGTCGACATTGAGTGTCTCCAGGTGGAAATGTGTCTCCTCTGGAACGGATTATGAAATGGGATTAGGGAAGGACTCAAGCTACGGTCAATACCTCCAAACCAGTTAACAAATAAAGGCCAACCTAAATATATATTGGTCATTGTCAGTAGCTCTTATATTCTGACATGAAGTTGCATGGCATCCCCGTCAGCAGCGTAGTACATCAACTGTGACTAAATGTAATGTCCTGATCTGCAAATGTGAAAATGTGACTGTAAGCGTCTCCTCCCTATAGGGATTGCAGTTGACAAGAATGGTTTGATCTACTTTGTGGATGGGACAATGATCAGAAAAGTGGATCGCAACGGAATCATATCTACAGTTCTTGGAAGCAATGACCTGACATCCGCACGACCTCTCACCTGTGATACCAGCATGCACATCAGACAGGTGACTCTCATCGTGACCGCACCACCTAAACCTTCGTTCATTCATTCATTCTTTTTCTACCGCTTATCCTCACGAGGGTCAATGCGGGGCTGGAGCCTATCCCAGCTGTCTTCGGGCGGGGTATACCCTGGACTGGTGGCCAGCCAATCCCAGGGCACATATAGACAAACAACCATTCACACTCACATTCATACCTATGGACAATTTGGAGTGGCTAATTAACCTAGCATGTTTTTGGAATGTGGGAGGAAACCGGAGTACCCGGAGAAAACCCACGCATGCACGGGGAGAACATGTACACTCCACACAGATGCGGATGTGGAATTGAACTCGGGTCTCCAAGCTGCGAGGCCTGCGTGTGCTAACCACTCACATATATTTTTTTATTTATTATTCTTATTTTGCCCTGTTTTTCTGACTCTCAGCAACTTCTGAATTTCTTAAAATTTCCACATTTTCCCAGACAACATTTCCACTGTTTAAGTGAACTAGTGAAGTGGATGCCAAATCTTTTGGTCGGACAAATCTTAAGTAAGTTTAATTAAGTAACAAGGATGCGGATAATAGGATGAGGAAATGCGGATGCGGATGAGGAAACCGGAGTACCCGGAGAAAACCCACGCATGCACGGGGAGAACATGCAAACTCCACACAGAGATGGCCGAGTGTGGAATTGAACTCGGGTCCCCAAGCTGCGAGGCCTGCGTGCTAACCACTCATTAGCCGTGCAGCCTGAAATGTCATATCCAAATATACCCAAATATTACAAATATTCCAGGACAGCTGCTATTCTCAAGAGAGACGGGTGGAGGGAGTATACAGGGCGTATACATTATTATTACATTACAATACATTATTACATTATTATAATATAATATTTTATATTTATGTAACAGCTGCTTGGGTAATTTCTGTGTAAGCTTTGTGTACTACAAATGTAAAAATGCATATATACAGGGAAAAAAAAACATGCTTCTATTTAAGCTTATTTTGCACTGAACAGGAAGTGACTTTTTACGGCTCCCCTTGACTTAAGCAGGTCTTTTAGTCATAAGAACATGTTGGACTGGGACTTGATGAGTTGTTTGCTGTAGACGGGTTGTCAGCATAAAGGGGACCATCTTTAGCAGGTTCTTGGGTATTTCATTGACTGACAACCAGTCCAAGGCGTGCTCATCTTTTAGCCCCAAGCTGCTGGGCTAGGCTCCAGGCACCCATGACCCTAATGAGGACAAGGGCTATAGAAAATGATATATGGATCTTCCAAAATGTCAAATTTCTTGATTTGAAAGCTGACTTTTTACAGTGTGGAGGCAACGATATAATATCTAAGTTGCCTGTCTTGGTTTTTACCTATGGGATAATGAAGTATTATATATGATATTATATTTAAATAACGTTCTTGTCATTCTGTGTGCCCAGGTTCGCTTGGAATGGCCCACTGATCTCGCAATCAGTCCCATGGACAACTCCATCTATGTTTTGGATAACAATGTTGTGCTGCAGATCACTGAAAACAGACAGGTATTGTTTATGCTCTCTTTTTTTCTACTAAGATAAAAATCACCTGAATCACCTTGTGTATCTGTGTTTGTGTGTGTGTGTGTGTGGACGTCCAGGTTCGAATTGTGGCAGGTCGTCCCATGCACTGCCAAGTCCCGGGTATTGAATATACAGTCGGTAAGAGAGCGGTCCAGACCATGTTAGAGGGAGCAACGGCCATCGCTCTGTCCTACAACGGTATTCTCTACATCGCTGAGACAGACGAGAAAAAAATCCACCGCATTCGACAGGTAATCGCTACACCTTCGTTTATTTACTCGTTAGCGTCCGCTCCAGCGGTTGCTAGTCTTCCTCAGGTTCACCATGACAAAAGTAATCCATATTACGCAACACTGTAATCAATACAAATTTGAAATCCCACCTGTGTATATGAAATATCTGAGTGTATGAAAATACTAATACATCACAAATCATACATATATACCTTTATGCTTAATTAAGGTCAATTTGAAGACATGACAGCAATAATCAGGGTTGACCAAGAAATGAATAAATCTGGATTAACACTAGCATGGGATCTATTCCTATGTTAGTGTATGAAGTACACATACGTATGTACATTCTTCTACGTTTTCTACGTTTCTATGTTTTAAAGCTATTTTTATTCTTATAAAAATATTTAGTACTATAATATATAATAATAAAAATATAATAGACTATAATAATATATAAATATATAATATAAAAATATAAAATACTCTGTTGTGTTTTATATTTTCACTCCGTATGCTGTGCTTCTATTATTACCGTCTTTATACTGCATACGCTGTTGCTGAAACAGTAACCTTAATTTCCCTGAGGGCACGGGATCAATAATGTCATATCTAACTTAATCTACGGTGATCTCTTGTTTATGGCAGTCAATTGTTTCCAGATTGGACCGGGATAAGTGAATTTATGTGAAGTAGCATTCCATATTTATAAATGGAATATTTCTGTAGTTAGAACACAGAAAACCATTTTTACGGGTTTTACTATCTCTAAACATGAAATAGCATCTATATAGTCACCTTTACACTCATATTACCTAATATAGTACATTAATATGAGAATATGAGCCATTTAAGACATGCAGTAAATAAAAGTAATTTTTACTCTTTTTGCCTCATTTAATACCCCGTATTTTTTATTCACCGCTTGCTTGTAGGTGTCGACTGACGGGGAAATGACTTACCTCGCAGGAGCACCATCTGATTGTGATTGCAAGGTACTTATTCACACGGGAGAAAATGTTCTCCTTTATGAAAGCCTTCACTTCTCAACGCCACTCAGATGCACATGAACGCTACATGAGTTGTACAATTATTATTACTATTATTATCCGTTTCTCACTTGCTTTCCCTTTCTTCCCACAGAATGACGCCAACTGTGATTGCTACCAAAGTGGAGATGGTTATGCAAAAGATGCAAGACTTAATTGTCCGTCCTCCTTGGTGGTGTCCCCGGATGGGACGTTGTATGTGGCTGATTTAGGGAACATTCGCATTCGAGCGATACGACGCAACCAACCGCCTACTGGTATGTGGAGTCAGTACCAATATTCTAGATCAGGGGTTTCAAACTCAATTTACTTGGGGGCCACTTGATGTTAGCGTGTTAATACATGGAAAAGATGCGCTTATCAAATGAATTTTTGTCACCTTTTGACTGTTTTTATGGCTTAAAAACTGCATGAAAAGTCACCTCTTTTTTGCCTCTCGTGCAAAAAAAAAAAAAAAAAAATGTAAACATCTTTGGGCGTTTGGAGCGTTCGGGCTCAGACCTGCAAGACTTCCACAGCATGACAAGTCCTGCATGTCATTTGTCCACATGGCGGCAGTGTTTACTTACCCTTACCCCTAACCCTCAGCAACCAAATGGCCTCTAATGCTTTAATTGGGTGACAATGACCCCCCTCCCCTCACCAATTGGAGGATGCTGTTTGCCTGCAGATATTTTTTGTGCACGCCCCTTTCTTCAATCGTGCCGCCGCAAAGATATCAGGTTTTACTTGACCGATTTATCCAATTAAAGGCCGCGTCCAGTTTTTAATGTCTGCACTCTGCACGCGAGTTGAAAGGGAGCACCTTAAAGCTTTCTAAACCAACCATTGTGGCCGTTGACTGGCGAGAGTTCAAATAAAAATGTTTTTTCATTTGTCCTCAGGCTCTTTGGCATCAGGACCCAGCTCCTATGAAGTGGCCTCTCCAGCTTCCCAGGAGCTCTACGTGTTTGACTTGAATGGAACTCATCAGTTCACAATATCCCTGGTCACTGGAGACTATAAATACAATTTTAGCTACAGGTCGGTGTGTGGAAATTTGATTTGCAGGCTTGTACCCTTCTTCTTCCTTATCGCTACCATCATTTACCACCTTTTTTTTTTCTTTCTTACAGCAATGAAGAGGATTTAACAGCGGTGACTGACAGCAACGGCAACACCCTCCGTATCCGTAGAGATACCAATAGGATGCCCGTGCGTGTGGTGGCCCCAGACAATCAGGTATGCGGTGTGTAGCAGTAGTACATAGTAGTATTACTTCCTCCGCATTGCAGGACTGTAGAACTGCACGAGCAGATTGTGACTACGTAACCCATGTTTTTCTGTCCAGGTCATCTGGCTGACCATCGGAACAAATGGGGGTCTGAAGTCTCTCACAGCTCAGGGTCAAGAGCTGGTTTTGTTTAGTTACCATGGCAACAGTGGCTTACTTGCGACCAAGAGCATCCAAATTGGCTGGACTACTTTTTATGAGTGAGCAGAATGTTTGTTATTCTTTGCATAGCGAACCACAAGCTCATGTAGGGTGAATGTTTATTAGGAAAAGGCTATGAAATATGAATATAGTACGTATGTGTTGGCTCCTGCTGAGTTTTATCCGTGTGTATGTTTCTACTGAAAATGATGGAAAATCATTTTGTGTTTCCTTCCGCCCTTCCGTTTCACTTTACCTACAGCTATGACAACGAGGGTCGTTTGACTAATGTTACCTTCCCCACTGGCGTGGTTACCAATCTCCATGGCGACATGTCATCAGGAGCCGTTGCTGTGGATATTGAGACGTCAGGGAGAGATGAGGATGTTTCCATAACGACCAACCTGTCCTCAGTAGACTCGTTCTACACTTTGGTGCAGGGTAAGGGCTTTAATGTGTGGATTTGGACGCCGTGATATATTGATATATGTAAATATTGTTTGCGTTGTTCTCGTCACTTTCCAAAGGAATATGACTTGAATTGAAGCAAGTGAATTAACCCACAAAGAGCGGTAGAATGAACAAATGTGTCTGATTACGCTTTGTGTTTGATTTGAACTCATGAACTCCCTAAGTGGGGTGTCAAATATTAAAATGAGACTGTTATTACTAGATTTTTTTTCAATGATTCATATTAAACAAGCGATAAAATGATAGCCATTGCTTTAAAATCTGACTTGATGTACAGTATAAGTATCTTGATAACTACTCATTTTCAAGTAAAAGTCATCCCCTGACGTGTCACGCTTAAAATCACAATCTTTCCAAAATATATGAATTATTAATACATTGTGCTGTTTTATTGTTGAATACGGCCTATTGTTAGCCAAAATATATCCATATTGAAACAAATTTTACTGTTTTATTTATTAAGTGAAGCGTTTTCAATCATAAATTAACAAAACTGCATATATAGTAATTCCTCGTTTATCTTGGTTAATTGGACCTGACAGTGATAAGTGAATTCATTCATTCATTCATTTTCTACCGCTTATCCTCACGAGCGCCGCAGGCATGCTGGAGCCTATCCCAGCTGTCTTTGGGCCAGAGGCGGGGTCCACCCTGGACTGGTGGCCAGCCAATCCCAGGGCACATATAGACAAACAACCATTCACACTCACATTCATACCTATGGACAATTTGGATTATTTGAATAATCAAAAATAATTAATAAATAATACATTGATTAATATTATTATCAATAAAATAAATAAAATAAAGAATAAATTAATAGAAAATAAAGTACAAAAATAAAAAATAAATTAATATAAATTAATAAAAATAAATGTAAGATAAATTAATAAAATAAATAATACATATTTTGAATTAACCTAGCATGTTTTTGGAATGTGGGAGGAAACCGGAGTACTTGGAGAAAACCCACACATGCCCGGGGAGAACATCCCAGGGTGGGATTGAACTCGGGTCTCCTAGCTGTGAGGTCTGCGCACTAACCACTCGTCCACTGTGCAGCCTATTAATTTTATTTTTTGATAATAAAAACTACTGACTATTGGCTACTGTTGCGGCCCAATGCCACACCAGGCTAAAACTCAACTCTGAACCCGCAACGTCACTTCCCGCCCACCTGCCGTTCTGCTCTCCCAGCACCGGTACACATTTCCAGCAACACACATGAGTGCAAATGTCATAATATGAAAATGTTATGTGTACTATATTGGGAAATACAAGTGTAAAAGCGACTATAATGGCGTTACTTCAAGCCTCCAGGGATGTAATATGTTAAAAGAACTCACGTGGATAGCGAGTGTCATGGCGCCAAACTTAACACAATTCAATTTACAAGTGAAGAAGATAAAGCCAGAGGGAGGGGGGCAACGGGGACAATATTCCCACCAACAAGCAGCAGCTGAAGGAAGTCATATCTTTAAAAAAGAAGCCATGAAATGTTGCTGAGGATCTGAATACAGAAAAGTATGATTATAGTTTTAGTCGCGATGGCATGAGAGTAACCCCCAGAATATTAACGACCCCCCCACCCCACAAACACAATTGCTTTTCTACGGCGCTACAGACCTCCACCAAGGCTGAATTGTTAACATCATTTAAAAGAAAGCAGTTTGTCCAGAAAGCAAGTTACTTGGGCCTGAATGAGTTCTTATCTGCTGGTTGTAAATTCCCGTGTACCCCCCCCCCCACTGCTTGGCAGGGACGACTCCCAAGTAATCTCCTAGATACATATGGTAGATAACTCTAATCCCAAATGATTGCCCAAATTCATAAGGATTCCGAATGAATTCATTAAAACAGTTGGTGGCGGATGAGCGAGAGACGAGAAAACATACGCTGTTGTCATTTGTCACGGCGAGCCCGAACAAGGAGACAAATCATACGTGTAGCGCCGCCCTAGTTCAACGTGAACGAATGACTCGGTTGAACCCGGGTCATGTGTGACCAGCAGTGATTTGTTCCCGCGTGCCCACAGTGTGAGGCAAACACGGCAGAGCAGCATTGACATAAATGTAATAAGTTATTCAACGCTATCGACCCGTGAAGCATTCCTATGCATCAATATATATACATTATTTATGCTTTCATCTCACGCTGGCTCAGTATGCAGCCAGTCTACAAAGTCCCAGGAGCTCTTCAGTGAGCTTGTAAACAATAACAGAATAAACTGCCTTGGTTTCAGAACACAATATTTCATTCTTCCTTCGGTTCATTCACGTTACTTAGGATACGATATGAAGACGACATACAAGAATCACCTGAAAATGGGTACAGGCGTGCACAGTTGTTAATACTGTACAAAGAGAAACAGAGAAGTAGTTACAAAAGAAGAGTAAGTACTGTAAACAACATCACTTTCATTCTGTTGGTTAACTTTTCCCTATATTTTGTCTGCCAGGCGTGATAACGGTGCATCAGTGCTCAGTGCTAACGTTGCGATCATTCATTTATTCAACATGTGCGCCTATGAAATGGACAGCGACAACTAAGCAACGTAGTGGTTGCATTATTGAGACTTCTCATCCTTCTTTGCAACGCCCCTTTGCAGACCAACCATTCATCCATCTGTTTTCAATGCCACTTATCCTCGCTAAGGTCACGGGGGGTATGCTGGAGCTCATCCCAGCTGACTTTGGGCGTTAAACCAGGACTGGTGGCCAGCCAATCACAGGGCACATATAGACAAACAACCATTCACACTCACCTTCATACCTATGGATAATTTGGAGTTGCCAATTTAGGTTAGATTAGGTTTGTTCTTGCATTTAATCTTAATCTCACATATTTTGGGACATCACATATGTTAATCCCGATAGCTCTTGGTATGAAAATTTTGATATGCATTTTAATGTTTGAATCCGCCATCAAAGGAAATGCTATTTTTAGCAGTAATTGTCTGATGGCCTCCTGCTCATTCATCTGTTCTGCCTCATTTCTACTCACACAGTCTGATGTTAGTGGCCATTAGTCGTGTGAGGTCAAGGGAAAGGTAATTAAAAGAGGCTGTAATACCTGCTCTGTGCTCTATTAGCAGGTTCAAACACCAATCACAGGAATTCATGGAACCGTTTTCTCTCCTCTTAGTTCATCCGCATCACATCACACCTTTAATATTTTCAAAGCTTTTACTTTTTTTTCTATTTTAAGAAAGGTACTGCATTTTCTCTGGTAATCATATGCCATTATCCGCCCTCCGCCTCTGCCCCTAACCCCCCCCCCAATCCCCTCATAGACCAACTACGTAACAGCTACCAAGTGGGAAAAGACCATTCTCTTCGAGTCATCTATGCCAATGGGATGGATACACACTATCAGACAGAGCCTCATATTCTGGCAGGTATGTACTCGTGCTACCATAATAATAACTCATAATATATTATATAATTATGTAATAATTCACTCTCTCACTGTTTATTCCTAATTGTTCATTAGATGTATTGTGTGGTAACAATGATCGTTATACTTGGAAAAAGGTATTTGAAAGTGTCGCTTGCAGAGTCCTGTGGGGGGTGCTCCGGGGGTACGGCTTTGGGGTGCGCTACTGTGTGCCTTTGGGTCCCGGTACAATCAGAGCAGGAAGCTGGTTTACGTTGCCAGCAGTAAGTCTGAGTCTGTTTCCGGTGAACGTTGACCTCCGCCAAGGCTGCCCTTTCTGGTCACAATTTTCATGGACAGAATTTATAGGCGCAGCCAAGGAGTCAAGGGAGTCCGGGTCAGGGGCCTTGGGATCTTGGGATCTTGTCTCTGCTATTAGCAGACGACGTGGTCCTGATGGTCTCATCAGGCTGTGACCTTCAGCGTTAACCGGGCCGGTTTGTAGCTGAGTGTGAAGCTTCCGAGATGAGACTGCGCACTTCCAAATCCGAGGCCCCGGTTGTCAGTTGGAAAAGTTGGATTGAACCTTCCGGGTTGGGAATGAGGTGCCGCAGGTGGAGGAGTTCAAGTATCTCGGGGTCTTCTTCACGAGTGAAGGAAAGGTGGAGTGTGAGGTTGATAGACGGATCGGCACATCGTCTGCAGTAATGTGGTCGCTGTAGCGGACCGTTGTGGGAAACAGAGAGCTCAGACGGAACGTCGTGACCAAAAGAACAAGATGGCGGATGCAAGCGGGGGAAAAGAGTTCCCTCCGTAGGGTGACTGGACTTAACCTAAGACATAGGCTGAGGAGCTCAGTCATCCAGGAGGTGCTGAGAGTAGAGCCGCTGCACCTTCACATTGAAAGGAGCCAGTTCGGGTACCTCAAGCATTTAGTCTGGATGCCTCCCAGACGCCTCCGGAGGTGTTCCCGGTGTGCCCAGTTGGGAGAGGGCCCCAAGGCAGACCTTGGACACGCTGGAGGATTAACTGGCCTTGGAACGCCTTGATGTTCTTCGGGTCCAACTGGAGGAGGTGGCTCCTGGGAAGTCTGGGCTTCCCTACTGAAACTGCTGCTTCCCAGATAAGCGGAGGAAAATTGACATTTTCGGTTGATCCTGAAATGTATCTGAAATATCGTACTTATAAAGTATTTGAATGAATTGCACAGTAGTACCTCATGAATAAGAGAATGTATGTACGAAATGTAAATAACATCCGTTTGTGTGGAAATGCAGGTGCCGCCAACCCGACTATTGCACGACGGAATATGACTCTTCCAGGAGAGAACGGACAAAATCTGGTGGAATGGCGGTTCAGGAAGGAACAGACACGAGGAAAAGTCATAGTATTTGGAAGAAAGCTTAGGGTGAGTAACCTTCCAACACAGAAAAGGGAGTACCAGAGTTTTGTTCAACTTGACTACAACAAAACTGGATAAGGGAAACATTGGATTCCAATTTGGAAAAACAAACCAACCACCCGGAAGGCATTCTGGCTCCCTCGGAGCAATTATGTTAGTCCTGTCTCTTTAAGAAAGTATTCCCAATCTCAACTCATTATGTGGATAAAAGACATAAAAGTGCATCCGGAATCTGGAAAGACTATTTCCATCTTTCCAGATTCCGGATGCCCTTCCTGATGAATGGTGTAGGTAAAATGGTGAATATGAGTCCAACAACAGCATTCCTATAACATGGAGGTGGAAACATTCCGCTTCTCCTCCATCCAACCTTGTCTTCTGCATCTGTCTCTCTCACACCAACTACCCTCATGTCCTCCTTCACTACATCCATAAACCTCCTCTTTGGTATTCCTCGATGCCTCCTACCTGGCAGCATCCTTCTACCAATATATTCACTATCTCTCCTCTGGACATCCATCCTCCCAACCATCTCAGTCTGGCCGATAACTGACTTTATCTCCAAGGCCTCTAACATGTAATGTCCCTCTGATCCTATCCATCCTGGTCACTCCCAATGAGAACCTATGTTTATATTTGTATTGTATATTTGTAACCTGGATTTTAACGGCAATTTTGCGAATCCTATAAAAGTGAGCAGATTGTTGAGTTACTGTGGATGATATTCACAACATTATTTTGAAATTTGGACACCTGGACATCATTCAGATATATCCAAAAGCTGTCTGGTCTTAATTAGTCATTTCTCACAATTGTCTCTTCCTGTGTAAAATGTCAGACAATAGAGTGAAATACTGCTGCTTTGTCAATGAACACAATGATCTGCTTTTCACTTTACATCTGCCAAGGTCTCACTGTGCCGCTTTGTTTTTCCACTCTTAGGTCAATGGGAGAAACCTTTTGTCTGTAGATTATGACCGTACGCTACGAACAGAGAAAATCTATGACGATCACAGGAAGTTTCAGCTGAAGATCATTTACGACACACAAGGCCATCCAACGCTGTGGGTCCCAAGCAGCAAGCTGCTTTCTGTTAACCTGACGTACTCCAGGTAAGCATCCTGTCCCTGGGGTTCAATCCCATTTGTTCATTTTTGGAATTATCTCAAGACACACTTTGGAAGACGCTTAGGCTCCACGGCAACACAATATTCCGCTCATTTCAGAGACTTTAAAAATGATATTGTATCCCAGTGGGGTGATATGGGAAGTTTTTTTTAATCATAAAATATCCCATAAATGTTACAATTTGAACCCTGCCATTTCCTAAAAAAGTGACAAAGAATACTGAGCTGCTCCCGATTACCACTGGACACCCACGCTACCTAAGGTTGGGATGTGAGGGAATATGGTGACGTTCTCCTGTCCGACCATCCATGAGATTTACACTCCTGATCAAAGTTTTAAAACCAGTGAGAAAAATTGCAAGAATTTGCACTGTTGGAGCTTTAGGAGGTTGTAAGTAGAATAAAAAAGATTATGAAGAATAATATAAATAGTTTATGTTGAATACAGGAAGTGAACAAATGGTTTAGCAATTGATGTGATCGTGTTTGGAGCTGGTACGCACGGGATGTCAACCTACCATGTAGACCTACCAAGTGCAAACGGAACGCTCGTTGTGTTGCAGTTGCAGATTCGTTTGTTTTGATAAACGTTTCCACAATAAAAGCGCGATGCTCACCAGTCCAATTCATGGCAGCAACTGAAAAAGAAACGAAAAACAATGGCGTTATAAAGAAACAAAGCAAAATGGCATTATATGAAAAAAATGTCATTATATGTACTTTTCGAAAATAAACACTTTTTTATTTCTTTACTTTATTTGCCTTTTATTTAACATACAAATGTGTCAGATTGTTTTGCCTGACCCCATATATATATATATATATATATATATATATATATATATATATATATATATACACACATACAGTATATGTGCATAGTTGTTTTTAGTAGCGCAAAAATTGCATTATATGTACTTTTCGATACAGATGTGTCAGATCGTTTTGCCTGACCCTATATATATATATATATATGTGTATATATATACACAATATATGTGCATAGTTGTTGTTTTTAGTAGCACACGAATGAACCGCTGTGTTCTTGTGTTTGTCCAGCACGGGCCAGGTGACTGGTCTGCAGAGAGGTCCAACCACAGAGAAGTGGGAGTACGACAGTCAGGGAAGAATTACTTCCAGAGTGTTTTCTGACGGAAAAACATGGAGCTATACGTACTTGGATAAGGTAAAGTAAAATCCCAGCTTCATACTTGTATATACATTCATACAAATACTATAGCGTGTATTTTCCTCCAGATTCATCGCTATGTCCTTCTCTTTATCATGTGAGAATGTCACCACGGACAGCCTTATAGCGGCGTTATATTTAAATGAAGCGAGACAGCATATGCATAAACACGGTCATGCACAGTAATCCTACCAACTCAAGGAGAGGCAGATGCTACACAGGTGGGCTCACACGGAAGAGCCCACATGCTCCTTTCTCTCAGTGAAGTGGATAGACAGAAGTGTCTACAGAGGCACGATGAAAAAGAGAGAATACACACACCAAAAAGCACAGGTACTTGAAAGGTTTGTTCTCTGTTCCTTGCGCACACAAAGCAAGGTTATCACGGGAAATGTTAGTCAAACAGAGGAAGCAAACTAACTGAAGCACGTCCCCCGTGGAAAGTGTCCTGTCCCACAGTTAGTGAGGAAAAGAAACTGCGTCAAAGTCGCTTGTTACTACTGAGAGAAATCTCTCGTCTGGCTGAAAGGTTTTTGGATTCAGAGAACGAGGCAAGAAGAAAGTCTAGTAATGGGTTTCCACAAAGAGAGTGATTGTCCAGAAGCATGAGCATACGCTCATGTGACAATGACAAAAATGGTTGAAAACGAAACCGACAAAAGTAAAATGTAAATGTAACATAACACAAGAGGGAGCCAGAGGACCAGAATCCAGAGGGAGGCTGATGTCAATGCGTTGCTCAGACAAAATGCCAAACTTTAAAATACTGGGTTGTTTTCATTTTAAACTTGTATTGGTACATGTTTGCATACTTTTGGAGTGTGAAGACACCCTGAGTCAGACTCTTATTATACTGTTATATATAATGAGTATTAGGGTGCATCAAAAAACACAATTATTGAATTGGCTGGGTACTAAAAGTGTTCCAATATATGTAGAAACAACACATACAAAATATTTTTCCAATACATGATTATTTAGGGGTGTTTTTGTGGAATAAAGTGGTGAACAGTTCAATGGTCGCCATGGAGATTTGAGGTCAGCAAAGACTGCAGCTCAAGAACTCTCAGGTGATCTTTATGTTTTTGTTGGTATTTATACTCCTATTACGTATTACTACCAAATTTGTGGTTTTGTCTTTGTCATTTGAATGATTTGTAGTCATATTTATAGGTATTTAGCGCTCATTGCCTCTACTGTAGCTAACATTAGCTAGCTACAGTTTGCTAATGACAGTTAGCTAATAGCAAGTATAACATCAACAACAGTAATATAAAGTAGACAGTATTACTGATGCCTCATATTTATTGAGAGTAGTACTATAGTCCTACATAATGTGATATACACTTGTCCATTTATTATTTTAGGCACTGTTTAGTGCTCATTGCCTCTACTGTAGCTAACATTAGCTAGCTACAGTTTGCTAACGACAGTTAGCTAATAGCTAATAGCAAGTATAACATCAACAACAGTAATATAGAGTAGACAGTATTACTGATGCTTCATATTTATTGAGAGTTGTACTGTAGTACTACATAATCTGATATACACTTGTCCATTTATTATTTTAGGCACTGTTTAGTGCTCATTGCCTGTACTGTAGCTAACATTAGCTAGCTACAGTTTGCTAATGACAGTTAGCTAATAGCTAATAGCAAGCATAACAACAACAGTAATATAGAGTAGACAGTATTACTGATGCCTCATATTTATTGAGAGTGGTACTGTAGTCCTACATAATGTGATATGCACAACCCACCAGCTCTCCTAAGATTCTGTCCTCTGGTCTTTGGTCTGGGCCCCCTTTAATAACCCTATAGAAAATCATGCTGTATACAAGTTCATTGTACTCAACATTTCCAGGTCAACTTTTTGGCAATTACATTAGAAATTGCACATTTTCCGAAATTTTACAAAAGATTTTGTGTGAGGTGGCACCCCTAAATCTCAATGGATTTCCTCAAAACTTTGCAAAAGACATTTTTATGTTCATTAGAAAAAAATGGAACGCCAGCCAAATTGATATTATGAATTTAAAATTTCCCATTCAAATTTGATGCACCCTAATGAGTATAATGGGTTGACAAGCTTGTTGCAAAAAAAACGACCTACCGTTTCCTCGCGAGCAGCACGGTATTGAAACAATCAGCAGAGGTAAAGGACACGTCAGGAAATTAGAATTTTCAAAGTTTCAAAAAAAGCATTAAAAAAAGAGGATCTTTTTTTAGACTGCCGAGCGGGTGAGGGCGTGGTTAGAAGAGTGGCAACCGTGCAGCCAAAGGGGTTTTAAGTTAATGTGGTGTAAGTGTTTTGTTGTCAGAGGTTTAAGGAAGCATCCGCCCACCTCAGTGGGTGGACCCCAGTGCCAGATTGTCCATGTACCTGGATTCTTTCCACCTTGTTAGATAACCTTCACAGTCACTGCTTAAAGAGCTTTCTCTGACACCTTGTCATTCTGGCTGCTCCCTCACTTAGGAGAGGAGGAGAGGAGGAGAGGAGACATTTTCATAACAACTTTCTAAACATTTGGAGGTAAAACATGAGAAAATATATAGCCGAGTTTTCTAATCCTACATTGCGTAGATTTTCCTCAGTGCTGTAGCCGAGGCAAGTCAATGCCAAGATCTTGATAAGACAGCATTAAGGCTCATTAAGGCGAACTCCGGGCAGCCATCGCAGAGCCCATTCAGTAACTTGGCAGGAATGAGCGGCTCAGTAACTGTCCCCTTCTCCTATTCAAGGCTGAGATGCCCTTGAGCAAGCCACCAACCGCTCTCCAAGCAGCATCCCACTGCTGGAATGCCTGCTGTTTTCACTTTGATTTGAAAACTTCAATAGATTTTTTATTCACAATCTTAAAAGACTTGCCATTTTTAAAAGAACATCATTTATTAACATGGAAATGTAAAAGTATTTGTTGGCTTTGTGTGCGCAGTAACAAAAAGGGAATACATAACACAATTCTGAGTTGGTTAAGGGAATTCCTGAACAGTAGTTGCTGTTATCAAGGTTTCCTGAAGATGACAAAGACAGCACGTTTGGTTCATTGAAAGGTCAAATGAAAACATTGCTGGAAAAACTGGACAGAGAAAATAAGTATTTGATTGATTTTAAATAATTTAAAAAAAATCAAAAAATTGTTAACTCTAATGATGAAAATGGTAATATTAATGATGGTAATAATGATAAAGATTATAACAATAATGATAATAATAATATTAAAATGATAATAATAACAGGGGAAAACAAGACACATGGCATGAACATGATTATATCTTGCAAAAAGGGGTAGGCATTTATAAGCTTTTGCTTCAGCCTACTCATTTTGGGCTTGTGATCAGATAGTTGAATACAAATGTAAATAATGGAAAGTTATATTTTGATTGATGTAAGAAATGCACTGTAATGTTTCATATATTTGCCCAAAAAAAAAAAAAGTGATAGAAACTGGACTGTTGGCATCTTTGTTAGAGTGTTTTGAATTTTGCTGCTTCAACATGCATATTTGCTTAAATGAAGCATTTTAAATGGCAAAATCAACTAAAATACCAATAAGCCATTCAGAAGATGCATTCAATGACACTGATGATTCTATGCATAATTCTCCACTGGTCACTCGGTGTCAGTAATGTTACTGTAAAATTCCCCCTGCATCCTTTCATATTAAGTACATATACATGAAAGTTGTACAGCTGAACATTATTCACCATACATAAATTATTGGTCAAATGGCTGGCAACACAAGCGAGGATACAATTTGAACACCATTGCGTCAATCAACCACTGCTGCGGTAACATCACGGTCTGGGGCTGCTTGAGTGCTGCCAGCACTCAGGGGCTGCGGTTCATCCAATTCCAACGTTTATTGTAAGCACAGCATAATCCCTTCCCTTTGGAAACTGGACTGCATTCAAAATGATAGCGAGCCCAAACCCACCTCCAAGATGATGGATTAACTGTCTCAGATGATTTGGTGCGGCAACAATTAAAAGCAGTCATTAATGATTGTGTTTTGCATTTGTTGGCGGGTATTTACAGTCAAACGTGTACAGGACGCGACACCGAATCGCATTTGCCTGAGCTGAACGGGTAATGCCGACTGCTTACTGATGTCCCCGAGGGTGTGAATAAAGTCTGCTTGAAATGCAAGCACAGACATTGGTGCAGCTACCAATTTTACATAAGGGACAGAGGGCACGCCTTCACCAAATGGCACTAAATCTCCAGATAAAGACTGATTTTAAAAAGGTTAAATCACAGAAGTGCTGCCAGGTGACCGATGTCAGGCGTGACGACGTTTAGGAAAGGGCTCTTGGCAAGTTCACCGTTAACGAACCGGTTGGCATTTGGCTTTGGAACTTGCATTTGGAGCGTTACATCACTCACACAAACAAATTAGAGTACCTTTTTCTGTATTATGTTACACAGTGAGGGCGGCACGGCGGTCGAGTGGTTAGCGTGCAAAATCATGACATCATAAAAATGTAAAGAGATAAACAAAGAACCACTGTTTATATGACAGCTATTTCTTCAACAAAACAAAACTGTTATTTTTAAAGTAAAATAATGTGAAAAAATCAACTTTCTTTGTAGACTTGACAGATTCCTAAAACTTGTAATGCAATACACAGTACAATGAGGTCACAATTACAGCATTAAAGTATTAAAATAATGGATAATTCATGTTGGGAGCTTCATTTTTTACAGGAATAAACAGTAAAATGTACAGTTTAGCCTGTAAGACTGTTTACATTTCTACTGTAATTTTGACAGGATTATTCTGGCAAACACAGCTGCCAGTTTTTTCGTAAAAACTACAGATTTTTTTTTTTTTACAGTGCACTCCAAATTGTCCATAGGTATGAATTTGAGTGTGAATGGTTGTTTGTCTATATGTGCCCTGTGATGGGCTGGTGTACCCCGCCCGAAGACAGCTGGGATAGGCTCCAGCACCCCCCGCAACCCTCATGAGGAAAAAGCGGTAGAAAATGAATGAACGAATGTTACACAACGCTCCTGTCTTCTGCTCTCTCCACAGTCCATGGTCTTACTGCTGCACAGCCAGCACCAGTACATTTTCGATTACGACTCCGGGGACCGCCTGTCAGCCGTCACGATGCCGAGCGTGGCTCGACATACCATGCAGACCATCAGATCCATCGGCTACTACAGAAATATCTACACCCCCCCTGAGAGCAACGCCTCAGTTACTGTGGACTACTCTGAAGATGGACAGGTGTGTGCATCAGTAGCACTGATGACGGGCATCACATACGTCATTTGACAGGAGGTACAGATCTCCCACCAGAGATTCTTCTGTCAAGAAGTCAAATCTTCATATTTGTGGCAACTCTAATTTTCAAGTCATAGTTCCACTTTTTAGGTAGCTGAGATCTCAATATCTGAGAGTAGCCGATGTTTCAAGGGTAATGGATATTGTGATGGTGATGATATTCAAATTTTACAACTATTTCTCTCTGCAGCTTCTCAGAGTTGCACATCTTGGGACCGGACGTCGTATATTGTACAATTACCGCAGACAGGTAGGTGCATTTGTTTCAGGGTTTCACCTCTTCACAGTCCGAGTGACAGTTTTCTAGAAAAAGACACATTTTTCTCTGGATGATGTTAGTATCAAAGTAAAGAGGACACTTTAAAGACTACTGTAGAATGTGTTTTTACAAAAAAAAAAAGATTAATTATGGTCTGTAATTAATCTGTAATTGGAATTACCTTGCAATGCCCTCAAACATTCCTCCTCCAGTTTAGAGTTGTCACAAGCTTTATGACTCATTAAATTGGTAACAATGCTAAGCTAACCTTGAGCTGCTTAGGTGCTAATCTCCGAAACTACCAACAAAGAAGGCATAACACTCTACCTTTATCAATGGAGCATTTTTGAAATGTACATTTTCCATCCATTGGACTGACAACTCCAACATGCTCCTCTCTGCTATTCGCCGCTCATCACCTTGCCCTCCCAAATACTACAGCTTATATTAGACAAGCCCAAACACAATCAGTGTTCAATTCAGGATGTGACCATTGTTTTCCAGGCCCAACACATAAAAATAACTTTTTATAAAAACTCACATACAGAAACTAGAGGGATGAAAAATGAATTAATAGCATAATTTGACACCTCTAGTGTGTCTAGTGTCACCTCAAACTGTCACGAGGGAACCCACACAGGGCGTGACACATGACATCCTCTGCCTTAACACACATTTTGCACATTTACTTCGCTGATATTCGTCCAGTTACTCGGCTGGATAACACGTGTTTATTTATACAGGCAGTTGCACAGCAGTTACCGTAGCAACACAGAAGCATCACAACTTCCCTCTGCACCAGGAAGCGGTGTTTTTTTAAAGGTTAAAGGTATACTAGAGTCGATGAATTAAATTAGTCCAGGTGTCAATTGCATTACATCCAATCGAACAACACAAGAACAAGGTAACAGAATGTAGATTGCCTCCATCCAGAATGATAGAAATAGGACACATATTCACTGCAATATAGGAGTATAAGTATCATACAGCGGAAATATCAGTATTTGCTGTGTTTCATGTACTGTTGCTCCATGTTTGACAGTAGGAATCGTGGCTGATAGTCATGATTTTCTGCCTCCAAACACTCCACTTGATGCCAAAAAGCTCAATTTTGGTCTCGTGTGACCACATCGCATTCTCCCTGTCTGAGCCGTTCAGGTGTCCATTGTCAAACCGTACACGCGTCTGTACATCTTCAGCAGTAAGATCAATTTAACACAGTACAACACAGTACAACACAGTACAAGCCAAATCTGGACACACACTAACAATGTCAGACGGTCCCTTGGGTGCTGAGGTCTGATGCTGCAGTAGTGAATAAACAGTAATGTTTGACAGCTTGCACACAACCTGATGGGAGGGCGAAACGGGGGGCAGGAGCTGGCGTTATAAACATACCATATCTTTTTTTTTTTTTTTTTTTTAATCTTCCTCCTCAGAACAAGCTGGCAGAGATCCTGTATGATTCAACGCGGGTCAGCTTCACATATGATGAGACTGCTGGCGTGCTGAAGACTGTCAACTTGCAGAGTGAAGGCTTCATCTGCTCAATCCGCTACCGGCAAATCGGCCCGCTGGTTGACCGACAGATATTCCGCTTCAGCGAGGATGGGATGGTGAACGCACGTTTCGACTACACCTACGACAACAGCTTCAGAGTCACCAGCATGCAGGCTGTCATCAACGAGACGCCGCTGCCAATCGACCTCTATCAGTTTGACGACATCTCAGGGAAGGTCGAGCAGTTTGGAAAGTTTGGCGTCATCTACTACGATATCAACCAAGTAAGACAACTTAGCGTTAGTTCAATAAAGTCATACGTGTTGTGTGTGCAAAGTCAGGTTGTCTTAATTGTTTTGACAAATGCAAAACACAAACCTTTGTAGTTTTTGTGTAAATAACTTTTGTTTTTAAAACACGAAGTACTAACTAAATACGTCTTTGGTAGTGAATGTGTTGTACTAATGTAGTACCCTTACATTCCCTTGTCAACAGTATTGTTTTTTTCTCTCGTAATCGCCTCTACTTGTTTCTACGTTTTTCAGATCATTTCCACAGCCGTTATGACCTACACCAAACACTTTGACCAGCATGGTCGCATTAAGGAGATTCAGTATGAGATCTTTAGGTCTCTGATGTACTGGATTACCATCCAGTACGACACCATGGGCAGAGTCACCAAGCGTGAGATTAAAATCGGACCATTTGCCAACACGACTAAATACGGCTATGAGTATGATGTTGATGGACAGTTGCAGACGGTCTCCCTCAATGAGAAGATGATGTGGAGGTAAGATGGCCATATTGGGCTGTTTGAAAAGCCCTTTGTCCGAGGACCACGATTGCTAACATCATAAACTGGCCTTGCAGGTATAATTATGACCTCAATGGGAACTTACATCTGCTGAATCCTGGAAACAGTGGTCGGTTGACGCCTCTTCGTTACGACCTCAGAGACAGAATCACACGTTTGGGAGACGTTCAGTACAAACTGGATGAAGACGGTTTTCTGAGACAGCGAGGGGCAGAAATATTTGAGTACAACTCCAAAGGTAGGAGCCAGCTCTTCCTTGAAATGAACTTTTCAGTGATTAATCGTATTAATCGTATGCAGTTAATACGTTTGCATGGTGATTATGATGACAATATTGACTAGATTATACATTATATAAAACTAGAGCTGTTAATCGATTAAAATATTTAATCGCATTTTAACTCATAATTAATCCCAATCGCATGATAAGTACCCCTTTGAAACATCATTAAACCCCTATTGAAATGAGGGCTGCATGGTGCGCAAGTGGTTAGTGTGCAGGCCACACAGCTAGGAGACCTGGGCTCGATTCCCACTCTGTGTGGAGTTACTTCGGGTACTACGGTTTCCTCCCACAGCCCAGGTTAATTGCCAACACAAAATAGATGTCATGGTAAAAAAAAAAAAAAACACAATATACAACAAGTAGACATTAGTAAGGTAAACTGTCCATCACTCAAATATTCTTTTTTTTTTCTTTTTCACATTCCATCATCACTAGGGTCTTGGGTATGCTGGAGCCTATCCCAGTTGTCTTTGGGCAAGAGGCAGGGTACACCCTGGACTGGTCGACTAATAAATCATAACAATATTAATGAATTTCCTTGCAAGCCTTTACTGCATCTCATTGATCACCGAGCCGTAGTCACATTGACACAAGCCCCCAAATCGATGTCCTCGGTTATGCTAGCAGCTGAGTGGACACTCTATGTCAACAGTATATTTAAAAATATATCAAAGAAAATAAAAAAATCCGGTCACAATGTGATAACACCACAGAAAGATGCTCTGAAATTAAATTTTTTATTGAAGCTAACATTGACGTTTTCCTCTGGAATACTTCAGGTCTTCTCGTTCGGGTCTACAGTAAATCCTCCAGCTGGACCATCCAGTACCGTTATGACGGTCTTGGTAGACGAGTGGCGGCTAGGAACAGCCTGGGCCAACATCTGCAGTTCTTCTATGCCGACTTGAACTACCCCACCAGGATTACCCACGTTTACAACCACTCCAGCTCAGAAATCACATCATTTTACTACGACTTGCAGGTAACAACTTTTTTGGATAACTTATCGCACAAACGGATGTGTAGCTGTAAGAGAAAATAACAGTGACCAGCACCAACACCAATTTTGCAGAATCTCTTTGTGAAAGACGCTTCGGTGTCCTTGAAACTACGGATCAGGGTTGTGCAAACGCTTTCACTCACGGCTGCAGAAATTGAAGCGTGGGGGGGGGGGGGCACGTTCATATCCTTCACATGTTATTTCTTTATACATGTGGGTCAACATTGTGGTATAGGTCACCACAGGACCACCACACCAATTGTTCTTCTTATTCTTCACTATTTACTTCTTTACTAGCAACGACCACATGTCCACATTTCTCAAACGATTTCAACCATTCCAACGTCTAAATGTAGCTACAGTATTTCACGACAATAATGGTAATGGTTTAATTTCATTTGAACATGCATCAGATTCCAATTGAGTGCATCCCATAATCAGTTCCCAGTTCCACATGTCCAAAAGGAGTAGGAAGAAGCAAAGCTTATTTAAATCCAACCCCTTATCTGGTACTTTTACAATCACTAACTGTTACATTTGTTCACTTCCTGCTTTCCATAATACAGTTTAAGGTTTTTTTTTGTTGTGTTTTTTAATAATGTACCTCGTACCAAAGTACTGGGTGATATGAGCATCCAATGCCATAATGGGTACCATAGTAAGTGTCAATATAGTGATATATATAGCACATCATGACTGGTTCAAGACTCTTCATCCTTGTATTTAGCAAACATCAACTGCTTGTATTGTTTCTTGAACTGGCTCATCGTTGTGCATTGTTTGATTTCCTTACTCAATCCATTCCATAGTTTGATTCCACATACTGAAATGCTATGGCTAGTGTTTCAAATGTACTTCTTCACTGAGATCATATGATAGAATAATGATTGTACGTATGTTTATTGCACAGGGTCATGTTTTTGCGATGGAAATCAGCAGTGGAGAGGAGTTTTACATTGCATGTGACAACACGGGAACCCCACTGGCTGTTTTCAGCAACAACGGGCTTTTACTTAAGCAGGTACGTGTGGTACAATGAATGGATGGAAAAACCCAAGCGTGTTTGCCTGCAGTGTATTAGTTGCAGTACCAGAATGACAAGACTTCTTTCGATATCTAAAGGTGCAGTACACGGCATACGGCGAGATTTATTTTGATTCAAACCCAGACTTTGTGCTGGTAATTGGTTTCCACGGAGGGCTGTATGATCCTCTGACACGACTGCTGCATTTTGGGGACAGAGACTATGACATCCCCGCCGGAAGGTAGGCTGTCCCTGATTCACTCTTTTCTATTCTGAGCGTGAGATGTGATTCTGTTTTACATAACAGCTTTGTCAGCGTTTAATCTAACCCCGATGTGTTTGTCGCCAAGGTGGACAACTCCTGACATCAGCACGTGGACAAGGGTCGGTAAAGACCCTCAGCCTTTCAATCTCTACATGTTCCGGGGCAACAACCCCATCAGCAAGATCCATCAAGTCAAAGAATATGTGACAGGTAACGCTAAGAACCTACAGTGGAGTTAAGTTTGGGTTGGTCACCTGTCCGGACACAGTCTCAACTTCTTGTTTTTTAACGTATAAGCTTTTGCTTCAGCCTACTCCTTTTGGGCTTGTGATCAGATAGCCGAATACAAATGTAAATAATGGAAAGTTATATTTTGATTGATGTAAGAAATGCACTGTAATGTTTCATATATTTGCCCAAAGAAAATAAAATAAATTAAAAAAAAAATAACATTAGGGGTTTAGGTTTGGACTGCGGCTGCGGAAAGGCAGCTTTATTAAAAATAAACCAGCGGCCTTCGGAGCTGCTCTGTATACCTTACAAATGGCATGGCTTTTGTCAAAGTTTTAGTTTTCACTGATGTGTGAAATCGCGATGACTGGACACGATGTCAACCGATTGCTAGTCTGGTGATACCCGGTGCATGTCGCTACCATCGATGAATCTAAGGACTTATGGCTGATTCCCATCGATCGAGGAGGCTGCTACCGACACAGCTGTATCTCTCACTTGTCATATTGGTTATCTTTCACAACCCCACTGCTGGACTACACCACTAATTGGAATCTGGGGAGAAATACAGTGACAAGGCAATCGGGGGAAAAATACTAAATACCGTAAAATTGAGTTATATATGGACATACATGCAGTATTCTAGATTTGTAACCATTAAGATTATTACATTAGATTATACATTAGAAACCCTAAGACTTCGGCGTGGGTGTTGGTGGATTCTTTGCTGATTTTGTATATTTACAAAGATACAGTATGTAGCATATATCATTTTTATGGTACGTTTATTTTCAGCGTATTTGATTGTGCTTCTGCTCTGTCTCTTGAGATGTTAACATCTGGTTGGTCACATTTGGATTCCATCTGCACAACGCCATCCCAGGATTCCCTATTCCCAAATTTGACTTGACACAGCCGTCGTTGGAGATGAAAAAAAGTCAGCTGTGGGATGACCTGCCTGTGAGTAACTAGCGCATACAACGTCATATTTGGTTACAAGAACTTAAGATCATGGCTTACCATCAATTCCAGTGTATAAGCCACTACTTTTTTCTTCAACTTTCAACCCTGCATCTTGTGTAGCTATGTGGCTAAATTCTGATCTCATGACTGTGACTAATTGTTGAAATACTGGACCACTCGCAAGTCAGTAAGGAAACAGTAGCTTTTTCAGCTACAGCTATCAGTGAACTCTTAACAAGCTTGTCAATCCTTTGGATATTGCAGGAGGCCATTATATATATATATAACAGTGTGACAACACACGGTGTTATCTTAAAAAGGACACTATACTCATCACACAGCGACTTAACACAATCCTTATACCCAAGAACTATGTACCAATACGAGTTTAAAATGGGATAAAAAAAAAAAAAAACTCATTTAAAGTTTTACCATAAGGCATTGCATCTGAGCAATGCATTCATTGGGGCGCTGCAATGATGTCAGCCTCCCTCTGGTGGATAGAGACAGCATTGCAGCTCCATAGTTCATTTTCTGTGCTTTGCTGAAACTAAATGCATTATGGGTGGGGGGGGGGGGTCATTAATTTTAAACTCAACTAAACTAAATATTCTAACATTCCAACATAAACTAGCCATGTGCAACACACAAATTGTAACAGACAGCGGCACGGGCAGAGGTATGACAAAATATAGATTAATAGTCAGTTGAGGCCAAAACAGAGCCTTTCAGGAAATGAAGAGACAAATGAATTGGATGTAGTGTGGGAATAAAGAGAGAGGAAATGGCGGGGAAAGCCAATAAAGATACATCTAGTGAAGCCATCATTCTTCCCCACACGACTTTTAGTGTGGCTGTTTGTGGACACGGAGCCCACGGATGTCCAGCCTGGATGATAATTACAAAAAATAGAGACTGCATTTGTTCCATTTTGAAAGTACGATTAGTTATAAATTATCACTAATACATTTAATTTATACGTCCAATCCCATTTTCAAGACAACCCCTTCAGTAACGGCCACTTTTGATGATTTTGACTGATCTTTAAAAAGGCACAAAGAATACTGTGTTCTTTGGCTACATAAACATGGAGCCTACCAAAAGAGTAGACCCTCGTCCTTCATCAGAAAGGTCACTCATTTCCATTCTTTAGTTTTATTAGCCTCCGTTCTCAGCTCCTATCAAATCCAATTCTGCCATCTAGTGGCCGTTTTTATGGCATTCAACTTGCTCTCAAGTCGAATCCTTTGATGAGGAGTTGCATCATCACCACCTTCAGCCTCGCACACAAAACAAATGTTAAAAAAAAAGTATAAATATGTTGTTGGGATCAGGCGTTCTGGTTTCTAAAGACATACAAACTACGTCTTTTGTATTGAATGAGTTAAAAATAATTTGTGATACATTAATAAAATGAATTTATCAACATGTCATAATCATTAGAGAATTAAATAATAATAATACATTTTATTTGTATAGCGCTTTTTGAAAATACTCACACACTTTACAGGAAAATGGAGTTGAATAAAATTAATAATAAATATTATTATTATTTTTTTTATTAATTTTATCCAACTCCAATAAAATTAATAAAAAATTATAATAATATTGTTATTATTGTTATTACTTATTAATAATTTTATTAATTTTATTCAACTCCATTTTCCTGTAAAGTGTGTGAGTATTTTCAAAAAGCGCTATGCAAATAAAATGTATTATTATTATTTAATTATCTAATGATTATGACGTAATAATAATAAGATTAATATATAGTATAATTATTATTATTATTAAAATTCAAGTAAACAGTGTAAAAGATACGTTAAAATACAACATTCATTGGTTTATACACAATTACACCCGCAGCTAAGGTACACTAATGTGTGTGGAAGTGCCTGAAATTGTCTGTCTTCTGTTCATCAGTCCATCTCAGGTGTCCAGCAGGAGGTGACTCGCCAGTGTCGGGCCTTCCTGTCCTTCGAGCGGATGCCTGAAATCCAGCTCAGCCGCCGCTATTCAGACCACGCTAAGCCTTGGCTTTGGTTCGCCACCATCAAGTCGCTCATCGGGAAAGGAGTGATGCTTGCCGTGATTCAAGGCCGCGTGGTGACCAACGCTCTCAACATCGCCAATGAGGACTGCATCAAAGTGGCGGCGGTTTTAAACAATGCCTTTTACCTGGAAGGCCTGCATTTTACAGTGGAAGGACGGGACACGCACTACTTCATCAAGACCAGCCTGCCCGAGAACGATCTCAGCGCTCTGCGTCTAACCTCGGGACGTAAATCACTGGAAAACGGCGTGAATGTCACAGTGTCGCAGTCTACGACGGTGATGAACGGCCGAACGCGGCGCTTTGCTGACGTGGAGCTGCAGTACGGCACCCTGGCGCTCCACGTGCGTTACGGGACGACGCTGGATGAGGAGAAAGCACGAGTCCTGGAGCACGCCAGACAGAGGGCGTTGACAAGTGCCTGGACCCGCGAGCAGCAGCGGGTGCGAGACGGCGAGGAGGGCGTGCGGCTGTGGACCGAGGGGGAGAAAAGACAGCTGCTGAGCAGCGGGAAGGTGGCGGGCTACGACGGATATTACGTCTTGTCCATCGAACAGTACCCTCAGCTGGCTGACAGCGCCAACAACATTCAATTCCTACGGCAGAGCGAGATAGGACGGAGGTAACGGCATCAGCAAAGGGACTGTCAGACGCTCCAAAAAGACGCTAAATGGATGTCGCTGACTGAACTGTATTCCGAGTCAAAGGTGTTCACGGAAGAACACACTAATGTATTTTTCTCTGAGGATGATCAACAAAGATAACAAATAACAAAGATAAGGAAACAATCAGGAAAAATATGACAAATCCAGATGTGGTTTCAAACATAAGCCAACAAAACGTTGTCAGTTGAGCAATGCCTTTTTCTTTCTTTCTTACTTCCTCTCTCCTTCTTACATTCTTTCTACCAGCCTTTAATCAGCACGCATGCCTGCCCCCCCCCGTCTGCCCCCCCGTGGAAGGTGGGGCAAACCTGAATGCTGGATGTCATGCTGTCAAGCTGTGATACGGTGGGATGTAAAAGGAGCGTTTGAGCAGCCGCCATTAGGACTGGATGAGTCGCCAAGCATTTGTGGCAGTTCTCAAACTGTCTGAACGTTGAACCAAACACGTCTGAGGATCCCTACCAGATGTCGCCAGTATCCATCAAGCGCGGGTCCGGATGTACGTTTTTTTTTGACCCCCATGGGCCATGTCGATGTGGATCTTTTGTTTCCATGGCTGAAGCCATCGAATGGAACTGTTGTGGACTCTCTAAGAGAGACAAGCACAAAAAAGAACAATGATTAGTACAAAGTTCTAAAAAAAAAAGGATGTTCCGTTTGAATATTTTTGTTTTGTTTTATATGAAAACATTGCATTGTATTTGCTTTGGGAAACAAAGGGGTTATAAAAATAAAGAAAAAAAGTGTTTACATACTATAACAGATACCACTAGAACTACGATCAACACCGGAATGGACTGCGAGCTTAACTTCTTCGACCGTGGGCCATTTTTCTAACAAAGGAATATCCTAAAGAAGCATTTTTGTGTGCATCTACAAGGTCTACATCAGGGGTCTCAAAGTCCACTTGGAGGCCGCTAAAGGTCCAATCATGTATTCTACAAAAAGGGTAACCCTGCAGGTTGGGAATGAGGTCCTGCCCCAGGGGTTGGAGTTCAAGTCTTGTTCACGAGTGAGGGAAGGTTAGAGCGTGAGATCGGTGCAGCGGTCGCTGCACCAGACCCCCCCCCCCCGTGGTGAAGAGAGAACTGAACCGCAAGTCAGGTTCTAGGTTCCAACCCTCACCTGTGGTCATGGACTTTGGGTCATGACCACGAGAACAAGATCGCGGATGAACTCCGTAGGGTGGCTGCACTCACCCTAAGGAGGAGTCGATTGAGGTGGTCTAGTCCAGATTCCTCCCTGATGAGGTGTTCTGGGCATGCCCAGTCGGGAAAAGACACCGGAGCAGACCTAGAAAAAGTTGTAGGGATCATGTCTCACAGCTGGCCTAGGAATGCCTCGGTGTTTTCCCGGTGGAATTGGAAAAGGTAGCCGGGAAGTCTGGACTTCCCCACTGATACCGCTGCCTCCGCAACCCAGACCCAGATAAGCGGAAGAAAATGGTTGGATGGTATTCCTCCCCAAAAGGTACAACTGATCCAATCTTCTCAAGCTTTCTTAACAACACATAAGATCATGAACGGTTCTTCAGAACATAGGCTGTGGGCCACGAGTTTGAGACCCCTGATGTCCATGAATGATCTGGGAATGAAAGTAAAATGGAGACTTGGTTATGGTTATTGTAGATGTGACAATGTACATATCTTTGGATCTACTGAAGCTGCTCGTTCAGTGACTTTTAGCGGTAGAGGAATGAGACTTGTACCGTCGGAACGGCTAAGTGTTAGCTTTCAAATGGTCACATGTGTTTTGTTTTCATACGCGGTTCTCTGCCTGTTTGCTTGTTTTCCATGTTCCCGCTGAAATGCTTGTCGTTTGAATTGTCTTTTGTTTTCCTAAAATCAGTTACGTTGGGCTTTAAGCTGACGTTCTACTTACGTGGATGTTGAGCAGTTACCATAGCAACACGGACGCAATCCAGCACCCCCCCCCAGTACTGCGGTTTCTGCGCTTTTGAAAGCTTAATCAAACAAAAAGCAGTCATCTTTTGTTTCTTGGTTAGTGATATATATTATCTGTTTGGTTAGTTCATGTAAACTCCTCATTGTGCATCGACAGCTCCATGGAAGACGGTAGCTTAGTGCCATGGCTGCTCGCTCTGGTTCTCTGTGGATGGACTCTTTTGTGGGCCCAGTTGGCTCAGTGGTCCACACTGAAGCCTCTTCAGGAACAGTACAATTCTGCAACATGTGACTCGGTCTCATAATGCATAGAATGTGTGCTTTTTATCGGTCAAAGTTGGTAGTATTGCTTGCAATAGAAACATGTCGTCTTTGCTTTTCTGGGGCGTGCGGGAGGGACGGGGAGGGAGGGGGGCCGCGAGTAGTAACCAATGGTTGCTTCTCGCTACGTTTTTGATCATTTCTCTTTAAGAGGACAGTGTATCGCCATCAGTGACTTTGGTGAGTAACAATAATCAATGAAGAATCGTGTGGGTGTTTTGCCGTTGACTGTGGGTCTCTGTACTCTTAGAAAGGGTTTCGTGTGTTTCCAAGAGTGGGAATGCAATCGGAATTATTTTTAAAGAAACTTATCAGAGTGTTACTGTAATATCATATGCCACTATTTTTTTTTCAGAAGCAAGATAAATTGATGGTGTGTTTATGGATTTATCGTCTTTCTTTCAAAAGGTTGACAAACTCCACTCTTATCTGTACAACAAATACTAGACTACTAGTGTTTCTACAGTAAACAATAAAATCCTTGAAATGTCTCCTGTCTCATCTGGGGTTTTATTACAACTCAATGTCTTGGTTATTTATTCTGCTATTGTTAGAGCAGTGAAATCAATATCAAGATTTACCTCTTTGGACTTGTCGATCCATCCATTTTCTTCCACTTATCCGGGTCAGGATCACCAGGGCGGCGGTCTCAGGAGGGAAGCAGAGACTTCTCCTTTCCGGCCACCTGCTCCAGATCCACCGGTGGGAACACTTGGGCATTCCCAGGCCAGCTGAGACATAATACCTCCAGCGTGTCCTAGATCTACTCGGGTCTCATCAGACCACAGAGTATTTTCCCAAAAATTGAGAAAAGCTTTAATGTTTTTTTTGTTCAGCAGTAGTTTTCACCTTGGAACGTTTTGCCCAGTGTTCTTCTGATGGTGGAGTCATGAACACTGACCTTAACTGAGGCCTGCAGTTCTTTGGATGTTGTTGTGGAGTCTTTCGTGACCTCTTGGATGAGTCGTCGCTGCGCTCTTGAGGCCACTCCTAGGAAGGTTCGTCACTGTTCCATGTTTTCGCCATTTGTGGATAATGGCTCTCACTGTGGTTGGCTGGAGTCCCAAAGCTTTACAAATGGCTTTATAAGCTTTTCCACACTGATAGATCTCAATTAATCTCAGTTAGATTTTAATGGAGGGCAATCAGCTGGAACTGTCCGTGCTACACCCTCATTAAGAAGTCAATACACATTTCCTGTGAGGAAAAAGTCACAAACGCCAATTTCACAACTTTCTAGAGTGAAAGATGACATATTAAAGGAAATATTGCATTTTTATATATTAGACATTATTATAACTATGGTTTATTTGGTCTTTAATATGTTGACAATAATATACCTTCATGTCAATTTGTATGTTAAACTTGTCCAAAAGCATCTGCATTGTTTGGGACTTTTTTTTTTCATATTTTTTCATTGCACTTTTGTTAAACTTCATGTTAAAATCTCATTTTGTTCTCATGCACCCAATCTCGTCTCATGAGTTGGGCGTCTCATGGCACCCCCAACGACAATCGGCACAAATCATTTCTACTTGAAAAAGGGGCACATGAATTCGGTAACCATGGTTACACTAAAAATATGCTGCATGCTGTGTGGCATTCAGATGCGTCCACTACGTACATGGAATGAAAAAACATTTTGTGTGTGTACCTGATTTATTCACCCGAGTTTTACATTTTTCTGTGAATTGGTAGCACAGAGTTTTACACGATGTAGAAAGTAACCTTCACACCATTGGGATTTATGTAGCCATGTAGTGTAGCTGACAGAAATGAATAAAATAGTGTATAATAAATAAGCATGAGGAACAAGGAGATAGATGTTGGAAAGCAACAGCGAAAGCAGTCATACAATCAGACGCTGCTAGCTCACTCAGATGTGAAATCCAACACCATCAAAAAATAAAAATGTAAAAAGTAACGCCCTCCACGAGGTCAGAAGAACTGCAGAACGCTTTGCTGCCTTTCAACTATGTAAAAGGGGTCAATACCAGGATAAACAAATGTCTGGGTCCCCCCACCCCCTCATCCATGTGCTAATAGTCATGACAAAACCCAACTTCTTAAACTGATCGTAAGTTTTTAAACCCACATTGAAAGGTCCCTACCATTGAGTTTTTGAAGCGATATTGTAAAAACAGAAAAATACGTTCTTCCAAGTCATCTAGGTTGAAAGAGCATTTTTAAAAACATTTTTTAAAAAGTCAGGAAACATCTCCATGTTGTGTCACGTCTTTCCCATTGCGGGGTTCCCGGTTATCGGACGTTTGTACTTTTACTTTGTTGAACTGTTCAGCAGCGACGGATGGTTAATGGAATTAAAATCAATGACAATCGAAGTCCTCTTGGGCTGGAATTGCCTACCGCAAGAAAACAAACAAAAAAAAAAATGAAATCAGAAAGGTTAATCAATAAACATGTTCACGCCCTACCCGACTGTCTGGTGTGTCAAAATTTGATGACATCATTAGACCGGGGAACCAGACAATGGCATTTAACATAGTTAAATAACACAGCATGCAAATAAATTAGGGTAGTTGCAGTAGTTGTGGAGTGGGGGAAAAAGTAGCTAACTTTCTAATGATTACTGATTGGGAACACTTTACAATAAGGTACACAAAATGAGTCGTTCCCAAACAAAAGCTGGTGTATAGATGTCCCTACGTTAAAAGTGGATTGGAGCTAAAACAGTCACACTCGCTCTTTATCATTTTGGGGGACTTGAACAGATCAAAACTAAACCATGAATGTGAAAATAAAAGCAGCACACCGACTGTCCCACCACAGAAAAGACACATATCGCTCTGCTACCTGTTTAATCCAGCTAATACCAGCATACAGGACTAGCATCTCAGACATCCTACATCCGCTTTTACAAACACGAGTGTCCCATCACATGACATCACGTCACGTCAACAAAGCCTGCAAACCATCACCAACTCCTCGAGACCATTCTCCAAAAAGTGAAGGCCAATTCTACAGCACATTTGAAAAAGAAACATTTTCACATCAAACAAAGGATCAATAAAGTTCCCAGCCTGGATGGTGCACTGCGCTCATCAACTGGTTCTATTTTTCCACTCAGATCATCAATCAATCTCTGGACCTGTGTGAAGTTCCATCCTGCTTCAAACGTTCTACCATCAACCAAGTCCCCAAGAAACCTGCAACCACGGGACTCAACGACTACAGTCCTGCCGCTGTGACATCTGAGGTCGTGAAGTCGTTCCGATGCCTTGTGTTGGACCACTTCAAATGCATCATGAAATGCATCAACGCTCCCCTCCAGCCACCTACCATGGTGCTAAATCCCCTAAGTCAGGGGTCTCAAACATATTGTTGTGCAATATGTTGTAAATAAAAAGAGTATAAATGTGACTATAGTCGTGTTTTGTCATGTCTACAGGGCTCTAATAATGCTTTGTTCATTTTAATCTGAAAAAAATGTGGGTTTTTTTGGAAAACCTGATGTGGCCCAGTCTCACCCAGACCCTAGCGCCAGTGGCCCCCAAGTAAATAGAGTTTGAGACCCCGGATTTAGAGTGTTTCCCCTCCTACACGAGTATCAGCATATCACGATCCACTATCGCAAACGGGTTTCCAAAGGCTGGACTACTGAGTATTTTATAGGACAGCTCTTCAACACACTTTGAGATGAAAGTGAAAACAAAAGCGACAAGGAGAGAGACTGACAACGTGTGTGACAAAAGAATTATGAGGCTGTTCAATTGTGACACTGAAGGAGACGATGACTCTATTGGTTTTATTTCCCAGGTGGAGCATGAAGTGGACAATAAATACTTTTCCAGGAAGCTACTGTTAAATGAACTGTTCGTCACGGTTTAATAAGAAGTTAAAACAATATTTCTGTGCAACTTCCTGTGTACTAAATATCCCATCTTACATTGTGAATACGGTGCGGCCTATAGTATATATATTTTAAAAAAATCTCCGGCTAAAGTACCAGTCTGAAAATTACAGTATTTGATTTTTTATATGACAGAAAAAATAGCTTTTTTGGCTTATCTGCACGTCGGGATGCGTACATGTTGGAAGCACTCATGCCCTAATTTGGACAGTTACTATGGAAAAGGTACTCACTTGTACTGTATCCTTGCCATGTTGAGTAGTCTCCTTGAGGCGGTCATCTCTGGTGTGTTGTGGTACTTATCAGAAAGATAGACCACTTCCTTAATTCCTAGGCAGAAGGTTAGAGGATGGTAATAGTCATTACATTTGACATTGAGCAGCCACAACATTATGATTATGATTATGATCGTTTGCACTCCAATGAGATCAAATCCAAAAGTGGCAGCACGATGGAGTTTGTGGTTAGCCGCGCAGTTCCGGAGATCCAGATTTGAATATTTGTTGGAGCGTCTTTGTACGGTGTTAGCATGTTTTCACCTGGTGCTGATGTGGGTTATGGACTGGTACTGGACTCTGTCCCACATCCCAAAAACATGCATGCTATATTAATTGCAGACTCTAAATTGCATAGGTGTGATTGTGAGCGTGATCGCTTGTTTACATTTGCCTTTTGACTTGACTCCCACGGCAACCATGGACCAATGTCGTTATCATCGTTATCAAATATCATGAAAGAACTCCAACCGCTGAATTCAAAGTGAAGTTGCGAGCAGCGTGAGAACGATGGATGAAAGACGGTGTAACTTTTTCATGATAATTTCATCTGCAAAAGGGAGACTTTGTAATAAAATAGACCCGGCTTAATATTAGTCTGCTTCAGTCATTCCACCAACAGCGTGTTTGGGTTCATTGTCTTGATGAAATACACAACTATATTACATGATTATATTATTCAGCTGTCTAGCTGTGGATTTGAGGTGAAATTGAAGAATTTGGAGGTAGTCCTTTTTCATCAGATGGCCGCCCAACAGAGTCTGGGTTCTGTTCTGTTTCTTCCTGATAGATATTTCCCTACTTCCTTCATTATGTGGGGTTCAGTTGTTATTTTGTCCATCTGAGGAACGTGGTTCAAGACCTGCTCAGTGAGTAAAGTACCCTTAGGTGATATGAGCTGTGAATTGTCGCCACATAAATAAAGCTAACTTGACTTCATGATTTTCCATCCACGTTGTGAAGCGGACGAGGACCACCGGCAGCAAAACATACCCCACGGTATGGTGCGACCACCACCGTGATTGACAGCTGTTGACAGTGTTCTTCAGTTTGAAGCCTCAGCTTGACTTTCTTCTTGTCATTGTGGCCAAATAGCTCAATCTTGTCTGACTCAAACTATATTTGGTTGTGGAGACATTTAGAGTGGACAGTTGCAAATTACAGTTTGGCTTCTTCTCAGTCCTTGGTGATGAAAAACGGCGTCCACTGTGGTGACACTGGTCTTCCAGCAGTTTCCAGTTCAGTCTTTTGTGCTGTTTGGTGACAGTATGGTTCTTCTTCCAGACATATTTAATAACTTGTACATACATAGAGTTGCATGAGAGAGAAACCACCTGCTGCAGTCAATCAAGATGAAGAACAATAAGTTCCTTGTCCAGTTAAGAGACGTTCAGGAACTGTTGCTTAAAATGCTGATTTTCGGAACATTCAGTACAATTAGTAGTACAGGTGGTCCTCGGGTTACGAGTACGAGTACGAGTTCCATTCCTACATTGCAATGAAAGTTGAATTTGGGTGCAAATTAAGTCCCACGTCACTCACACTGAAGACAGAAAACGTTAAGGACATAAAATACGATAAGGAAGTAGAAGTGGCAGGAGATGCTGCAGCGGAAGCTGATGTAGAAGGGGGGTACAGGATCAATATCTGAACCAGCATTGTTTCTGGTCTTCCTGAACACTTTACAATAAGGTACACAAAATTACAGCAGTTAATGAGGAACAAACCCACCTAACCTTAACCACTACTCATTAGTTCCTGAATAACTACTGTATTTTTGTGTACCTCGTTGAAAAGTGAGACTTCACTGTCACTTTTAATAGGGGCAGATCCTTTTGCAGGGACAATAATCTGATCTTCATTTTCTTTTTCTCCGTACATTTCCACCAGACAGACATATTGAAGTGTAAAGAGTCAATTATAAGCAGTTCTTCACGCCGTGTAGCTGTGAATAAGGCACATCTGCATCCATCTGTGTTTTTGCGCACCACTGCATGAATCGAGTTTGGTAGTGCGTACGGTAACCATGAAAACCGAGGACTTTCGATAATGACTGAAGACGTCAGAGTGCGTATGTGTGCATGCATGTTGTCAACACCAACCTGCTTGGATGATAAGCTTGGCGCACTCGTTGCAGGGAAACAGAGCAACATAAATGGTGCAGCCCTTCACGTCAGCACTGTTCTTATTCATGATGGCATTGAGCTCCGCATGACACACTGCGGGGCAAACATTTAAAGTCAATTGTTAATTTCAGTCATGGGTACCGTTTATTTTTGTCCATCCAGATTCAACATTTATTTCACCCCAGTTGGTCACAGATAGTGGAATAACAAGTCAGGCCTGATATTTGTTCAAAAGAAAAGGTCAGAGGCTGTCAAGAAAAACACAAATTTAATAATTAATTTCCCTATTCTGCCATCTACAGCTTAGCATGTGCTAGTACTTGTGAGCGATCACTGTACGATGAAGTGATGTACCTGTATAGGGTTTCCCATATACTGTACTGCATACATTTGTATCAATGTGCCCAGACATGAGGGACAAACGGTATAATGCTGCTAGCACTTTTCTTTAAAAATGAATTGTATATGAGATTAATGATACAGTGAGGGTCATAAGTCCCTGTTGCTGTATGCTGTATGTGCAAACCTGGTGAGGAACTGCAGGAAACGTTTGACCTCTGTAATTGCAAATAACGGCTTCTGCACTAAATATTAGCACTATTATCTCAAGGGTGCAAATACTTATGAACCATAGGAATTCACAAATAAATCATTAAATTTTTTTTTATTTTTTTTTTAGATTATGTCTCTGAGAGTGGAATACATCTATAATGAAAAATTCAGATGTCTTCCTATTTTCCAAGAGGGAGAACTTGCAAAATCACAAGGGGTGTAAATACTTATGACCCTTACTGTACAGCTGATTAGGTTTCAGACACTTTAGTAGGTGGCCATTTTCAATGTGCCAGATGAAAAGTGAGATACATTCTCACCATAAGGATATTTAGTGTCCAGACGGTCGTCAGCTGATCGAGCCCAAGGCAACATGTCATCATCGCAGCCATTGGGCATACCATTGTAGCCGATACCGACGATCTTGTTCTCCTGGTTCACAATGCAGGCACCCACCTGCGATTACACATGAAACATCACCACTATTGGGACCAAAATGATTATATGATGATTATCAGATAATGTTGTAAAGATTTGGAGCTTGGAGTGGTTTAGAAACAGATAAAGGGTTAACTTCCATGAAGTAATAATGGTATTCATTCCCCACTTGGTTATGCAAAGCATTGTTATATTGTGTTTTGGTATATTATTGATGGTTTGTGTAATTGTGACGTCACAGTGACGGTATTAACATTCATGCTGTCATGTAAGATAAGACTACGTAGTTTGTAGTTTGAAAATACCTGCGAGTTGGGGTCTTTGCTCCTCTGTGCTGACAAGAAGGCCACCGCCATGAAGTAGTCAGGCCATTCCAGGTAGTCCTCCCTCTTCTTGGTGATGTTGCTGCTGCTGCTGCACACAAGAACGTCAGCTTTTCATGCAGGATTACTTTAAAAGCTGCAGCTTTTGACATTTACTTCGATGTTTGTAAACGCGGTTTGAAGCTGAAACTCATGGCTTCAATGTCATAAGGAATACTTAGCACACATGCAAGTATTTTCTTACGCCTTCAAAGTTTGTGGCTGTGTCGAGACGAGATAGAACCTACCCATTACAAGTGTCCGCCGTGTCTTCCATGAAAACAACTTTTTACTGACAATATGAAGTTTAAACGTAAAAAAAACAAAGAACTATTATGACCCTTAACTAAAATTCAGCATGCAATCTATGGACTACGCTTACAGTACGGCACTACACTAACCCGGAAGACATTTCCCGCCCTGATATACACACCCTGTTGTCTTTTCCCGATTTTAGTTTGATAGGTCATAATCTGAGCTCTGTAATAAAATTAGTTTTGTTGCACGAATCAGTCAAAATCTCCTGTGCTGGCAATTAACCCCAAAATTTATGTAATTCTACATTTAAGTGAAAACGAGTTGCGTAACTTTTAAACATTAAAACGCAGATACCTGTCAGTCTTAAATGGGGAGTACACGTACGGTCTACGTTCTAATACTGCCATCTAGTGGTTAATAAAAAGGATTGCTTTTACAAATGTAGTTGTGGTTTCAGCGTCTCCGAGTCATACCGAGTCTGTCTGTGCAACATACTGTAAATACTATACATATAATTGTAAATACTGTACATATAGTTTTTATTTCATATGTTTTTATTTAAATTATTAATTTTAATATATTATATAATCTTATTGTGTGTTAATTATGAATTAAGTTATTTTGAATAATGTAGGTGGTGTAAACTTGACTTGTAAACTTGTTTTTTGTTTGTTTTTTTGGAGCTATTAAGCAACAGCATTGAGCAATTCAGCACTATAAAATTTAAATAAAAAAAATTAACTGAACCAATTAATGCAATTTGTCCATTCAATTCAAATGTATTCCATAATGTTAAATGGTGTTATGGCATAAACTGTGTCCTCACATTGCTCTCTCTGTCTGAGGTGCTGAAGGACCTCTGCAATTGGCCAACTCATCGGATCTGGAACACCTGGGAGGACACGCCTCAATAAAACGCTTCAAGGATCCTACTTTTTTCCTCACAGGCACTGGGCTACACCATGCTGGTCTTTGCTGGTCTTGTCTGGCTTTTGTTAGCCTTTAAACACACATTACATTAACACTGACAGACATTATCCAGTCACTTGATTTAAATTTTTTTTTTTAAATAAAATCAGAAAATGTTTTATTAGAAAGAACCTATAGAAAATAAAACATCGACATGTCAAAACAAATGCTGAAGACAGAAATTATATTACTGGGCCAAAACGTACAATGGATTATTTATAATAAAGAAACAATGATCATCGAGTAAAATAAATAAAAGGAAGAGAAAAAAAAATTTGGCATTACTGTATACCAAACACAACAACTAAACAAATAATAAAACTGATGGATTATTTCGTGTCAAATTCATTTAAAGGTGGACAAAAATGTGTAAAAAGTAAATAACCTGCATAAAGTAGTGCCATTTCATGACATATGGAATACTATCCAAGTGCAGGAGATACTGTATGCACCATTATATTAGGGAGGTGCTCCACGGGTGCTTGATGAGTGCCGCACGCTGCACGCAGGGCACAAAAAAGCATCATCTGCAAGTTAATGAAGCACAACAGTACTGTATATCATCACAGGAAATATTTTCATTTCCAGAATCTTTTTGGAATTCTGCTAAATGAAAATGTGACCCATCACCAACTGCGTGTTTGTGTGCGTATCCATACCTTTTAACTCTCACAAACGATGACTATCTTCCCACCATAGTTAAAAGACCGACCAGACAATGATGTGTAAACAATCAAGCTGCTGTGAATACGACTACTGTATATAAAAACACAAATAGCCTACATGATGGATTGAGCTTTTTGTCGAGGATTTTGTGTTGTTCATCAGAGGTACTCAGAAGTACTTTTCAGCCTACATGTCAAGACACAAAAACAGCAAACTAAATACAGCATTTATTAAAATTAGGAAAACAATGTCAGCAGAGTGATGACTTACATGTTGGTGATCCGATGTAGTCTGTCTTTTAAATCATCCTGGACAAAGGCAGAAGGAAATATTGAATTGAAAAGGTGTTCAAATAAGAATGAACTAAGGATGAAAATATATCACTTTGCAAACAAATGGATAGGCTGAAAGCAAAAGTGGAAGCGTAAAACAAAAAGGGTGGCATTGTATTGCAAATGATGTGCAGAGTGGATGATTGGGAGCAGTCGACGCACATGTCATTGTGACTGTGCTCGCCGATGTTTGGCAGGAATAACAACACAACACGTGTCATCATCAAGAAGTTGAACAACAGGAAAAACAAAGTAGCATTGCTGAGGCAGAGAAGTAATATGAAAGAAACAAACTTCTACATCAATGACAAAACGCAGCGCTGACATCTTTTATGTTTTACTAATTCAAATGTATTCCTATTTATTGCTAACCATTCATTCCCAATTAATATTTTTTCTATTTCATTAACGCTGTACGTTCCTCATCACGGAAATCTAACCAGAACCAGCACCAGAGTCATGGGACCATCGTTGATGTACTACATAGTTGATGGGGATGTCATACAACTTCATGTAAAAAAAATCTAATTTATTCCTTCACTGCACAGCGCTGTGTCTCACCTTTAAAGCATCAGACATGGAGTTGACAGAGTGGGATGGAGAAGATGCCTGACATGTTGGAGGAACACTCAGCTAGAACAAAGAGACATTGAAGGAGATGTGAAAAAAAAACCTGGAACAAGATGATAACACATCGAGTCAAATTATACAGAACCAAGCAAAGCAGAAACAAAAAGGTCAGCTTACAAGTCAGTGGCATTTACAAAGAACACTTTAGCTACACTATTGGTAGTATGATTTGAAAGTACGGACATTTATCCAGTAAATGCAGCACTAACGATCAACATAATTGCTCTGATCCTTTAGTTCACATCTGCTGAGGTACACTGTGTGGCGCACAATAGTTGTGTCGAGAAGTCCAACGAAACAAACATATATGTCATATGTATTCCAGCAACCTCCACTAGGCTGTTTTAGTGGCAAACTAAAGAGGTGCTCCTAAACAACACACATCAAATTGCTAGAAAACTGGATTATAATAGTACGAGTAAGAATTGTTGAAGCACAAGAGCAGGTTATTGTGCATGCAAAGCAAGACTGGAAGTTACACAGTGCCTCAACAACCTGATTAAGCACAGTGCACACCTACTAACGGCCCGCCCTGCCCTGCTTTGAAACCCCGCTGCAAAGTGTATTAAGCACAGTGCACACCTACTAACCTCACTCAGAAGCGCTCCAGAGGAAATATTCAAGCTATTAGTTTACCCTGCAGACACCTCACTGCAGAGACATTATAGGTATGTGTACCGGCAGTACATTAGAGCAAAGTGCTGCATGAAGTAAGCACACATTATGTTCCATCCATCCTGCCAACTATCTAGGGTAGTTGGGGTATGCTGGAGCCTATCCCAGCTGACTTTGGGCCCAGGCGGTGTACACCCTGGACTGGTGGCCAGCCAATCACATATAGATAAAGACCTCTGGACAAATTAGAGTCATCAATTAACCTGACGTGCATATTTTTGGAATGTGGGAGGAAACCAGAGCACACGCAGAGAACCCCCCCTCCCCCTCCGCCTCACACACACACACGGGGAGAACATGCAAACTCCAGACAGAGATCCCCAAACCCAGATCTTCCAACATGCTAGCCTACTGTTACAGCTAATTTGTTGGTATAGCTATTTATAATAACTGTTATAACAGCTGTAAAAAAAAAAAACCCTTCTCTCTTCAAATGCATTTTTGCACCGACAACCTTTCAATGGAATATGGCAGAGGTGATGTGCTTGGCTACATGGGTCTTACCCTTGCATGGTCCAGCTCCATTTTAGTTTCCAGTAATAGGACTCGATCATTGAGATTTTCCCAGCTCTCTTTAGAGATTGTGATGAATTCTTCTTCCTTCTGTACCAAATACAAAAGGATTGGATGATCACAGTTCATTCATCGTGGGCTTGAATGTCGTACTCATTTTGGGACCTTAATAGTTTATTTGAGTGGTTCTTTTTCTAGGGTGGAATGATCTTTTATGGACTGGACTCAATTGGATGCATACTTATTGGGGATTTTCTTGACTTTATACAGGGCAGAACTACACACGCAGGCTTGAATATATTCGTACGTCTCGGTGAAATCTCGGTGAAATAGAAAACGGAGAACAAAGTCATGTGTACAAGACAAAATCGGTGTGCCACCATTGTTTAGTACCGATGGGGCTACAAGCCAGAACTATTATGATCACGCCGTACTTTTACACCTCAATACATGTTCTAGCTAAACGTTTAGTGGTAGCTACCAAAGCGTCTGGTTGAGCTGAAACTTGCAAAGTGACTCAACTAAATATTTGTGGAATTGTATATATAATTCCTCATTTATGGCGGTTAATTGGTTCCAGAGCTGCCCATGATAACCTTTAAACTCATATTACACAATATATGAGACATGAGATAATATAAACTCATACATGTTAGCATTGAGAGAGTTACGTCATCAGAGTACTTCCTGCCCTGGCCAGTTTCCCATCAATGTAACATGTCAGACATCAAGTGACCAGTGGAAGATATCTCCTATCATCGCAAAGTGGCTTTGAATAAGTCTTCTGAGTGCCTTATATTTGAAGAATTTTCTTAAATGAACTATAATAGGCCATATTCAACCACAGAACAGCAATGATTTATTAATGACTAAAAGCTGTGAGAGCAAAGCTGTGATATTTGAAGTGGCGAAGGAATTTGTAAGTAATATTTTGTACATTTGAGAAAAATCCAAACGTGCACCCAATAATGTTTTTTTTCCATTTTTAAAGACGTACATTTTATAATCATTCCACACTCACAGAATTATTTCCTGAGCCTATAATGATAATAAACTAATTAATCACTACGGCGTAATTGTTTCAATAGAAACAAAACAAAAAGGTAAAGGACAAATGTCTAGTTACTTTTTCTGTGTTACTTCGGCTCTCTAGCTTCTCCAGACGGTCCTCCAAAGCACAGAGCCTTTGAAGACCACAATGGAGGCTCTCAATTTGAACTTCCAATGCAGAAAGGCGTTGCTCCATATTGGAAGACTGAAAGACATCATTAGATTGTGCAGAAATTATTATTGGCTATCAGGATGATGTCTTAAAATATGCAATGTATATTCCATCCATCCTCATCCGCTTATCCAAGGTCGGGTCGCGGGGCAGCAGCCTAAGCAGGGAAGCCCAGACTTCCCTCTCCCTGGCAACTTCATCCAGCTCTGCCTGGCAGATCCAGAGGCATTCGAGAGACATAGTCTCGGTCTTCCCCGAGGTCTCCTACCGTTTGGACGTGCCGAACACCGACCAGGAGAGGTGTTGGGGAGGCATCCTGACCCGATGCCTGAGCCAACTCACCTGGCTCCTCTCAATGTGGAGGAGCAGCAGTTCTCCTCAGAGTTTCTCCCAAATGACAGTGCTTCTCATCTAACCTCCATGGGAGTGCCCAGCCACCCTATGGAGAAAGCTAATTTTGTCCATTTGTACTCACAATTTTGTCCTTTCACTCACCCAACGCTCACGACCATTGGTGAGGGTAAGAATGTAAATCAACTGATAAACTGAGGGAGCTCTGCCTTTAGGCTCACCTCCCTCTTCACCACAACGGACCAATGCAGAGTCTGCATCACTGCAGACGCCGCACCAATCCGCCTGTCGATCTCGCATTCCATCCTTCCTTCACTCATGAACAAGAAACTCCTCCACTTGAGGCAGGATCTCATCCTTGACCAGGAAATGGCACTCCACTCTTTTCTGAGCGAGAACCATGGACTAAGACTTGGAGGTGCTGATTCTCATCCCATATTTAAATATTCAGTGACAAATGGGCATAACAAGCCTTAGGTTTCTCAGTATTGTGTGGTATCATCATTGATTTGAACTGATCACTTTGGCTCAGATGAACTACTTCTACCAAAGCTTCTTCTGCCATCATAGAAAACTACAAGCATATGTGGCCTTAACATGTAGCATTAATTATTTTTTTTTATTAATTATTAATTAATTTTTAATTAGTGTTGCAGTGCAATAAATACATCCTTACAAGAAAGGTAGGCTCCTCCTTCTGCTCCTTTTCAGTCGGCTGGGTGGTCACATTTTCAGAAGGATTAGAGTGGATGTCATCGTGCAAGGGCTTCATTACAATGTGGCATGGTGGCGAGTCGTCATTTTGCATGTGGTTCACAACAAGAGGACTCGCACAGACCTGAAGCAAAAGAGAAACGGAGCAACTATTCCCAAAATATAGCAATATAGCAACAGAAAAACATATTACTATACTTACAATGTCCAGCTTGGCAAGTGATGGATGATCTTCTCTTCTGGTGCATTTGTGTGATACAGGATATCTCACTCTGGGCTTAAAGAACACACACAAGGAAAGCAGATGTTAAGTGACAAAACACAATCACATCCTGCAGAGGAATTCTATTGGGGGTCCATTTATTAGAATTCATTAGACTGGGGCCAGCAGAGACAGTCAAAGTTGGAATAAATAAAAGGTAAGTATGCTTTAATATAATCATATCATGTAAACCCATTGCTAATACAAGCATATTTAGCATTTGAACGGTTTGACAAGGAAATACACCACATTAGAAATGTATGTACCTTTTTCAGCTCATTGTGTCTTTGAAGGACCAAGTCAATGATGTCACAAATTGTGGAAATTTTTCCTTGAGGGAAACCCCTTTGTAGAAACTGTTGCTTGGAGAGGATGGGTTTATAATGGAAGATATCTCGTAGAATCTTAAGAAGAAAATGAAGGCAGTTGAAAAGATTTGTAATGAAAAAAAACATGTTGCTGCTCCTGCCTCAACTGGACCATTACCTAGCACTGATGATACAAAACATGTCAGCCTGAGATGAAACTTGCTCAAGGGCATTCAACTAAATATAGCAGGGGCAGATGAGTCTGCATGTATATTTCTGGCCCTGTGTAAATATTCACTATACACTCTATACACACTATACTGGCATGTGTGAGAGTGAAGTAGTGTACCTTATAGAGAGTGTCTATGAATCTCATAGCAGTTTTTCCATTCAGCTCCAGTCCACTTTCCACCAGTTGCTCGGCAAAAGATGGCGAGACGGTGGTGAGACTGAAGGTCAGTATTGGCAGAAAAGCTGAGAGTTCTCCTTTGGATAGGCTGTTGGAAAATTCAAGAGAAGTCAAGCCACTGCTCGCAGGAAGGACAAAAACAAGTTCAAATATTTATATATATTATATTGACTGTGTGTCAAATTGGCTACTTCCCCTCAAGCACTTAAATAAGTAAACTTTGTACAATGTACGTATACAGTGAGGGTGCAGAGTTTGACAGTCACCGCATTAAATATATACAATTTTTTTTTTTATTATTTCTTGTTGTATTTATTGACACAATTTTATTAACTTACAATGTCCACTACTTTCCACATTGGGGTTGCTCCTCAGCCGCTGTATTTCAAATTAGTCCCTCCCTTTCCGCTACGTAGTCAAGATAGAGACGATTGGGGGAACCCGGTGTCCATCACTCGCCAGTCTGAGTACAACATCCGGGTACTGCGCTGCATTTGCCTTATTTCTCCATGTGAACCCACTCATTACACGCAAACCCTAAGGCGAAGTACGGAAGTACGCCAATTCAGACACTAGTCGAGTAATCATTGTGGCCCTATAATGACAACTGAACATACAAGTAGTTTGTCAAAGTGGTAGTTGGGAAAACTGTGTGGCATAAACGGTATTTAAATAGCATTTGTCATGGCGGACATGCCATCAAGTGAAAACCACTTACCCACTGTAATCGACGTGTCCTGGGTACTTTACTACCCGCAAGAGAGTATCCAGTTTACGAAGGCAGCTTCGCACGTCGCCAGAAAACATAGTTTTACCACTTTGGACACAGAAAAAGTTCAAATAATGTTACTGAAATTTTCTTCGTGTCTTTGTTTCGAAAATATTGTTTAAAACAACGTACGTGTATAATAATGTTCTTAAGTATTTGCTCACCTGAACAGGACTGTGTTAAGTATGTTGAAATAAGTCATTCAAAGGACGTGGGAAGGACGGCGGTTGAACATTTTTTGTTTCTACCGGGTTTCAGCACAACAAAAGTGGATTGGCTCCTCTTGGCACGTAGGACTGACGTAAAAAACGTCATCGACGTCAGTGACGTTGGTTGTCTTGCTTCGAGAACCCTGTGAGGAAAAGGGGGAGGAGCGACGATGACGGCAGAGGAGGAGGGTTTAACAAAATAATAACGACTGATGGGAATTTCGGATCTTTTAAAGGAGTCGATTCTTTTAGTTCGGCTACTTAAGTATTGGCGAACATTTCGCCTCCCAAATCGCTTCTCATATTTTTTTGTTGTTGATTGAATTGACCAAAATACGTGTAAAATTAATTAGTATTGTAAAACTAGAACTATATCAAGTGTTTATTCATTATATGGCTTTATTTATATGCTGAAATGGCACAGATTGCTACAAAACAGGGAAAACAGAGAACCACCTGAATTAAACAAAAAGGTCCAATCTGATTGTGTGTATTATTTGTAAAATTCCAAACAGTACAAAATCAAACGAAAATTTAACTGTTTGCTAGCCTGAAAATTGGCATTTAGAAAAAAACAAACTGACTCAGTTTAGATTTATTTTATTCATATTCCTTCATCTTTCCAGCTTGCGTTTGTGTCTAACCCCTTCACCCCCCTTCTGCTTACTGTCGACACATACGCCGCCACACATTTTGGCCAATCACGTACCGCTTTAAATGACGTCTCGTTTATCTTAAAGAGCCGTTTCTAAGACACGCTTCGCTCGCGATCAACACATACTAATGATAACTGTGTTACGACAGTATGGACGACTCCGGAACCAAAGCAGCAATTACATTGGCTTTAATCGCTGAATATTTCTATTATATTCTGACGTAGCTACATGGAATGACGACAGGGTAAATCTCACTTCAGAGAAACTACATTTGCAGCTGTCATTGTGTACAGGTTGAGCTGTCACAGGAATCTTTCAACTCAGGTAGGTGACTAGTGTTTCATTCAAGCGAAAACTTTAGTAAACACGCCTCGCGAGATAAATAAGCTTTAACTAACACTTAGAAGTCAACACACTCTTCGTCAATACAAAAATAGCTTGCAATGCTAAGTCATCAAACTGGTGGTTGGTGGCCAAGAGAAATCCCTTTCGGCCAATAGCGTCACAAATCGGGGGTTCATGTGAACTAAAGCTTGATTCTCATTGGAGGGAGGGCGGGACTACGCGTCAACCTACCTATGGTGGTAGAAGTTCCACCGTTGATGTTGACAAGTCAGGGATTGTTTACGTAACACAGCTGACTGACCTGCCCACTATAAAGTGCTTATGAAGGGCCAACATAGAAAATAGCTTTCAGTGAGATTGTTTTATTTATCACGTTTATTTGACATTGGCATTGTGACACTTTGTTGCTGCTGCTAACTGTCAGACATAAAAACACAAGAAAAGTTTGATTTATTTTTGATTAATGACAACGATGACAATGACAATGCTTGCTCACTGTATTGTATGTACTTCATTTCACCAATGCAAAGAAATGAATATAAATGTAGTGCATATGAAATGTATTCTGTCCTCATTTGTCCTGGATAGGTGTTTGTTGATAATTGTTTTGATCATCACTATGTTACTCTGAATTGTCTTGTTTGTGGGTTTCCATTACTTTAGTGTTGAAATGATTGCCATTGTTTGGAACATTTTATTGGTGTTAAGAATGGGAAACGACATGCAATCTAGTAACATTTCACTGACAGATGATAAGACTGTATATTAGTGTGCATCATGTATTGTAACCGACGTTGTTGTGATTTTCATTGCCCTGCCGCACAGATGGGTCAGGCACTGTGGAGGCTCCCACCCAGACAACAGCAGCAGCTTCAAGAAGAACTTGTCGGCCGGCTTTCTAACACGGGGGGAGCAAGGCGAGAGCAAGGTAACCTTGACTGTGGCGTCTTTTTTTAATTGCTGCGGTGAGCAGATACAGTTGCACAGACATTTTGTGCACTCATCGGGGGCATGAATGTCATTTATTTTCTTAATCCAAAGAAAAATATTCCCTCTTTCCCAGGGAGGGATGAGCGGCCACTGAGAAGAGTTCCACAGCATTGTTATGGCCCTGACATATACCATTTGCTGAAAACACGCAGAGGAGGTAAGATAAAAGTGTTTCAGTATTTTTTATTATGTTTCTAATTGCTGTTATGTGCATTTTTGTGTATTTTGGATACATTGCTTTATTTGTTGCTGTATTTCTTCATGACGTGCTTACTGTACACTTAGTAACTGGAAAATAAATAATTGGAAAGTGTAATTTAACCTAACACGGGTGTAAAAGTAATCTCAAGCCTTGTAAAAAAAAAAAAAAAAGTTTTTCGCGTTGCAGATACTATTGTGTTATTTATTTCCTGCAATGAAAACACTTATCATGGGCATGGATGTCATGTGTATTTGCTCTTTATTTAGAGTGGAATAATTCCACAGTGTACATTCTATGTATTCTAAAAACACAAACTGCCATTCCGGAAGATCAATGATTGAGTAATTCTATAAAAAAAGTTTGGATATTTGTTTGGGTTCATTGTCCTGTTGGAACACCCAAATGTGCCCACATTTTCAGTCTAGTTTTCATACCACAGACAGCGAAATAGCACCGGAACGGGATGTGTCTGACTTTAAAACTTGGCTAATCCATGTGGATTAAATGGAAATTTTAGTCAGGCCTGAAGCTGTCAATTTTATAGCACGGCCTAACCAAGCCTAACCAAATTCCTGTCATCTGGGGCTCACACCTCCACACCTCCGGACCTTAGCAATTGGTACACATATACATACAAATAACTTCTATTCGAGCTTTGGTGAATTGTTTGAGGTGATGACCTTGGAATGTGCAACTTGTATTCAAAACTGTCAAACTTCTCTCCATCATGGACAACCCCACCCACCCACCCACCCACTCAAATCGAACAATATAAAAGATAATCCACCACATTAGTATGCTGTACTGTCTGCCCTCCGTTGTATAAAGTGTACGTTTACTTGTATGTACCATATTTCTACAGACTATTTGTAAATATGCAAATATTGTTTTCGTTCCTTTTATTTTTTATTATGATATTTTTTTTATTTTACTGTATTTCATTCATATTACATTGCATCATATTTGAGAGTGTCTTAAATAAACCACCACACAAGTAATTTCCCTCATGGATCAACAAATCTAAGTCTAAAAGACTTTCCCAGATTGAGTTTGATTGAGTTCTTTCAGGGTATCATCAGGGTCTTAAAAAGTCTCAAATCTGATCGTTTGAATTTAAGGCCTAAAAATGTCAGAATCTGTTGTATTGTATGGTTTATTCTTTCAGACACTCGTTAACAAGTTACATTAAGGAACATCAAGCGGTTACATTTGCTCAAATCAAAATGAAAGGACACAGAAATGGATGAACGTTACTTTTATTTAAAACATATGCAAAAACTTGATATAACATAACTATAAAATAAAACCAAAGTACCTCTGCAGCCCAGTCAGAATTTATCACGTGCAGCCATACAGTACGCTGTGTTTGCATCGTGGGCCTCCCGATTTCCCTTCATAGCTTTTTGTACTTTTTACCAACATTGATGTGAAATTGGTATATTGCATTCCTTATACTCTTTGGACTTTGCCATTGTTTTATGTATTAGCTGTTGTTCCAGTGTGCGTTGCCAAACGGTTCTTTTAAAGAGAAACTCAGCTGCAGTCAATCATGATCACTGACAAGAAGCGTATACAGCTTGGCTATGTTATGTGTCCACGGAATATACAATTTAGTCCTGTCCCTCAAATCTCAATTCATTATGTAGATAAAAGACACCTCACAGAATCGCTTTCTGTCGTTCAAACCTCTCCTCCACCAAGGGCAAGACCAAAGAGCTGTGAAAAGACCTCAAAGACAAGACTGGAATGGATGTTTGCTGATAGTAATTTGCAGTAATCCATAGGTATGAATGTGAGTGTGAATGGTTGTTTGTCTATATGAGCCCTGTGATTGGCTGGCCACCAGTCCAGGGTGGACCCCGCCTCTTGCAGGAAGACAGCTGGGATAGGCTCCAACGGCATAGAAAATGGATGGATGGATGTATGACAGAAAAACTTACGTTTGACCACAACAGTATATCCCACCTTTGTCATTTTTTCTTCTTGTAGGTAAAGAGCAACATGGTTTTATAGATTTGGAGATGCTCCCACCAGAGTTAGGCATAACCATACTGTCATACCTGAATGCCACTGATCTGTGTCTGGCCGGGTGTGTGTGGCAGGACCTAGGAAATGATGAATACCTCTGGCAGGGGTAAGGAGATTTAGGTCTGGTTTTTGTCCCCCTCTTTGTGTGACTACACAGCTATGGCATTTTGCCACATGTTTGCAGTAAATGTCGTTTTTTTTCCCCCTAAACGAGTCTTGTTGATAACCCTTGCGTGTGGATCTCCCAGGCTCTGTAAGTCCACATGGGGTCACTGCTCCATCTACAACAGAAGGCTGCCTGCTGGTTTCTCATATAGAAGACTATATCTACAGCTAGATGAAGGCAGCCTCACATTCAACGCAAACCCGCAGGAGGTAACACATGCCAAACATCAAAGATGGCTCGTCCTCCCGTCCCCCAGCCTATATGCTCCTGGGTCTGGATGTTCTGATGCACGGAGGCCCCCGTAAGGCTGCATGATGTACGATCTGTCTGTGTCCCTTCCGTATAGGGTATCAGTTATTTCATGTCCAAGGGCATACTAGTGGATCACCCCACGGAGCTGGCGAAGTTCATCTTCTACACCCGACGGCTCAACTGGAAGATGCTGAGGATTTACCTGGATGAGAGGTTGGCGTACACACGCATGCAGCACGTCAAGACTTGCTTAATCAATTTGAAAGTAAAAAAAATGTTAAATTATTGATGTCGTAGAGTTGTCTATTGACATGGTACCGAATCTACAAGCATGACTGCCGGTGTAAAAATGCCAAACTGTGACATGGACGTTGCGTCTTCTTGTGTGTGCGCAGGCGGGATGTTTTGGATGAGCTGGTGACCCTCCATAACTTCAGCAATCAGTTCTTACCTAATGCTCTGAGGGATTTCTTCAGACACATTCACGCGCCGGAGGAGAGAGGAGAGTATCTGGAAACGCTCATCACCAAATTTAGCCACCGGTTTTGTACCTGCAACCCTGGGCTTGTGCGTGAGCTGGGTCTCAGCCCTGGTTAGTGATCGGACACCACCACACAACACGGGAATCAAATGCCATTACATAAAAATAATTTAAATAATATTTTATATTAGTTGTAATACTGATTTCTTTCCCCCCCCCCCCCCCCCCCCCACATAATGTGTTTTTAATGTTGGCTCAGTATATGGCAGGAGGCGACTGTCAGGTTTTCAACTTTGCTAAATGGTCGACACAAGTTGAATGAAGCTGTAAAAATGTATCAATAACTAATGAATTTTCCCATGTCAGAAAATAAAATCAAAATTGTTCATAGTGGAGGCCGGGGGCCAGTTGCAAGGAATATGCTAGCGCTGGATTACATTTACAGCACTGAGGATTCTAATCTTTTTTTAAGTTAAGTTTCATACAGCTCTTGAAGCAAAAAATGTAATTAGTGTTATTTATGAATTTTAATTGAAAAGAAAAAAAATGTATTTTGTGATTGTATTGTTGTAACTGAAATTGTATCTGTAATTTTAACTGAAAAAAATACAAATTTACATGATGATACAGTTTTAAGTATATGGTTTTACATTAAAAAAAATGAAAAAATAGTAACATAACATACAAATGTAATTTTTTTTCATAAAAAAAAACCCTGAATTATATGTATGATATTTATATATACAGTATTTAACATAAAAACATTCTGCAGGCTGTTCCAACCTAGAAGATTTATTTATTACTGTGTTCGAGTTTTCCCCGAGTACTCCGGTTTCCTCCCACATTCCAAAAACATGCTAGGTTAATTAGCGACTCCAAATTGTCCATAGGTATGAATGTGAGTGTGAATGGTTGTTTGTCTATATGTGCCCTGATCCAAGGGGTACCCCAACTCTTGCCCAAAGTCAATTGGGATAGGCTCCAGCATACCCCTGTGACCCAAGAAAGAATAAGCAGCATATATAATGGATGGATGGTTATTATGTGTGGTAAAAAAAAGACTAGTTTGTTATGTGCCAAACAAATAACAAGAAAATATTACGTTTTGTTATGTGCCAAATTATTGCGTTTTTCAGTGTGCTTGGAAACCTTTGCAATAGCTCATACGGCCTATTTTTCTTTAGTTGTCACTGCGTTTCAACATATGGACGTATGGAGACATATGGAGATACTGCCAAAAATGAGATATCATTAGCAGCAAATCCGTAGATCCCGAAGTGAAGTATCTTCCTCGCCAGCCCATACTGAAGCCATCTGCGATACTTGCGTGATTAGCGGACTTAGTGTAATGGCTTGTAAACCACGGATGAACGGTCGCTGCCTCTGAGCGCAACGTTTTCATGTCATTTGGACCCCAGATGCAGACACAAGTGCAGCACAAACGCACGCCGGGAGACCCCCCAATGTTTCCTGTACCTGACTTTAGTACATATTTCAACACGTTGAATGGCTTCTGAGGCGCATCGTCCCCGCACAGTGTGATCACATGTCCCGCTTTGTGTTTGCAGACGCCGTGTACGTGCTGTGCTACAGTCTGATCCTGCTGTCCATCGATCTAAGCAGCCCTCACGTCAAAAACAAAATGTCAAAGAGGGAGTTCATCAGGAACACTCGCAGAGCGGCGCATAACGTCTCGGATGATTTTGTGGGTCATCTTTACGACAACATATACCTGATCGGCCACGTGGCGGCGTAGCTCCATGAAACCCCCCGCAATGCGACTCTGAAATGTTATGGAAAATTGTGAAGAAAAAAAGCTTTGAGAAGCATAACAACAACGGACTTTGTAGATGATTTAGCACCGCAACGTGGGAGAGACTACGCTACCGAATGGTCTGAATGTTTTTAGATTGATTTTTAAAATATGTACACATACGAAGGCAGGGGAGGATGCTTTAAATTGAAACTATAAAGACGAGCTCTGGTACTGCACTGACGCCGAGTACTACTAAAGCCGTGGAAGGACGAGTCCTCAGACTGTCAGACACGGGGACGGTCTTTCCTTTTCAATGCTGACTGCTTCCTAACAGGACTTCTTGTGTTCAGGCGGAGAATATAACTCACTAATATCACTTAGTACAAGCGGGTATGATGGGATCAGTTGTCCTTAGGTTGGTACTGGAATGATGACATCACAGTATATACAGTAGGGAAAGTATTTGATCCCTGCAGATTTTGTAGGGTACATTTTTATGGTAGGTTTATTATAATAAAGCGACAGAATGTAAAAAAAAAAAAAACTTTATTACATTTTAAATGAATATGAATTTGATTGACGGGACTAAGTATTTGATCCCCTATCGACCAGCAAGCATTCTGACACATGACAGACTGGTATGTCCATGAAGTACATAATTAGTCCTGTCCCGTTTGGAAAGTACCCCTAATCTCAAGTTATTATGTGGATAAAGAGGAAAAAAGGACCTCAGTGACAGGATCATCCACCTGCACACGCCTGGAACGGAGTACAAGAACATCAGCCAGAAGCTTGTTGAGAAGATCTGAATGACTCAGCCGAGGCTTGGGAGAATGTTGTGGTTACATGAGACCAAAGTTGACCCCTTTGGCATCCGAGTGGACTGGACGTGCAAAATGGTGAATATGAGCCCTGCAACGCCGTGAAACATTCCGCTTCTGGGATGTTTCCTCAGCCAAATTCCCTCCTGGGATGCGTGCAAGCCAACCAACCACAACAAACATCTGACCTCTCTTCTTGTTAGCAAGGATTTCTCCACCAAGTTCTACACAAAGTCGTTTATGTTTATTTCATGTTTTGGACTGTGCCCGTCTTGTAAAGGGATAACCCTTACAACATCAACACTTGGAATTCATGTTTCACCTCCATGAACCACAGCTTGGCAGCACTCATGCCTCTACCACTGTCATGTTTGATTGTAGGCAAGACACGAAGACAAATGATGGATTTCTGCCATACAAGCTGTACACTGACTAGATGTTGACTTTGTACTCACTAGTACGCGTGAGTACGTGTTTTGAAGCAATTTGAACTTGGGTGAGTTCCACAACGTAGCCTTTTAGTCGCTGCACTGACAAATTTAGATAATAGGCTGCACAATGTCCTAGTGGTGAGCATGGTGGCCTCAACGGCGGGACATCGGGGGTACAGATAGCAGTGTGTGTGTGTGTGTGGGGGGGGGTTCTCCTACATCCCCAAAACATCTTAGAACATTTTAGATTGCTGATCCTAAATTGTCCATATGGTTATCTGTATAGGTGCATATACAGGCTCATTTTGGGTTCCAAATGGGAGTTTTACCTTGACGTGTCGCGACTGTCACTCGCAGGCTTCCTCAGAAATGTCACCCGCTGATGCTGGTCAGGTGATAATTGAAACTCGTCAAGGTAAATTCCATGTAATGTAATTTAAAATAATGTCTGAATCTAAAATCCAGTCCAGGGTTTACCTCAGCTCAGCTCACCTTTATGACCCTAATGACAGGCGGTATAGGAAATGAACGTATAGATGGGATTTTGTTCATTACTACAACAACCTACAGAGGGAAAATCGTGAGCAAGCTATTAATATAGTATATATTGAAGCACTGAATACAAGGAAAGCATAGATTCATAATTTTACAAAGTGTAATAATACTTGTTGACAGACGTAACGCTACTTTATCATGAAGGCTTTTATTACTTCCAACCGTTGGATGACAGTTGGATGAGGCTCTGGCCCATAATATACATCATAAAATAGCCCTGAGTTCAGCCTCTGAATTAATTTTTAAAATAGCAATATTGTTTCTGTAATCCGGTTCCATGACAGACTTTGCACCTTGAATGTTAACACCTTTGTCAGGGCAACACTACATTGTACAGTATTTTATTTCTCTACATAACAAATATATATATATATCGTATATTGATTGTTTCAAGCCCAGATATGGTTTGGAAGACCCTTCATAAGAATTTGGACTTTTTAATAGCAAATAAATCGGGATCGGGAGAGTCCAAATCACCAAATACTGAACAATTTAAAGATGCCGGGTGTCATTTTGATATTTGTTATAGTTATATTTCATGGAAAAAAACAGGTAGCATTTTGTGTAGTTTATTTTTCTCATTACTGTTTTGTGTGGGGTTTTTATTTGGTAATTGCATATTTAGAATATACCGAGGGCCAATTAAAAAAAACATTTGGACACCCGTGACATTTATCATGAGGCTACCAGTGAATTATTGATGAATGTTTTATTGACACTAAAGATAGATTTTTGAAATGGCCATTTCCTCGTTGTCTACCTTCATCATTTGCTTGTAAATTCATTTTGTCACTTTGTCACGCCGATGAAGGATAGTGTCGTTTCCTTGGTGTTTTGAATGCTTTGTAAGTGGATTTCATCACCGATACTTAACGTATTAAAAGTTTGCTACCATGTTTGGCCGAGACATGTAGCTATGAAGAAACTGTGGTGGAAAGAACTTGTTGACTTTTTAAACTAGAAAATGCATGCACTGTGAATGGACCAGCAGATAAGTTGCAAATGGCCCCGAGGCCAGATTTTGGACAAACCAATAAAACACTGGGCTGCTTCTTTTCAATTGTAAAGATATAAAAACAGAAACAAGAGGCAGCTAAGAATGCACGCCTTCTGATAAAAATGCCAACAATGCTCCAGTTACATAATGTGACCTGCATATTAATATTAACCAAGCTACAATTACTTTATTTTTATTATTATTATTATTATTATTATTACGGCAAAGAACTACATTAGTGGCATAGTGACACCTTGCCACACCACACCGGCTAGCTAATAACCGGCTCGAGACTAACTTCACCACACACTCGCTCATAACACGTGAAGACCACGCTCACAACGCTAAGTCCACGAAAGATAATGAGTTAACGCTAGGTGTGGTTACTAAAACTATTGTCATTTTGTGTAACATATTGTACGATTTACCAAACCATAAACTTTGTTGGAGGTGTTTTAATAGCAGGACACTTTTTAACTGTTTTTATAGCTTTAGAAGAGAAAAAGTCACAAAAAGTATGATGGGCTAAATTCCACAAAAGTGCAGTTTTCCTTGAAGTATATAAAGTAAAAGTACAAGTAAAAAGTAAAAGTGTTCAAGAAGAGTCAATATAAATACAATATAAATATAAATATATCAATATAAAATACAAAATATACCTGCAATATGGTAATATCCGCCCCACATCTGCATAAAAATATGATATCCGTAGACATCGATATCAATTGTCTTCATATGTCATGTTACACATATGGGTATCAGCTGATATTGGTATCGGAAATTAAGAGTTGGACAATATCGGCAAAAAAGCCAATATCGGACATTTCTATAAAATACCATACAGTCCTTTGACTTATCCTCGTTTAACTCCTGGCAGCCTGTTTGGAACACAACATAACGAGTTAAACGGGAAAGTGGAACATATTGTTGATTAATGCCCTAAATTATTAAACTAAATTATTTACAAAAAGACTGATGTCATATATACTGTAAAAAAATGAAACAAAAGAACAATCTATAAAAAAGTAAAATAAATTAATACAATTAAAAAAACTTAAATTATATTAGGAAAGCAGGAAGTGAACAAATGTAAGAGTTAGTGATTGTAAAAGTACCAGATGGAGGGGTAGGATTTAATAAGCTTTGCTTCTTCCTACTCCTTTTGGACATGTGGAACTGGGAACTGATTATGGGATGCACTCAATTGGAATCTGATGCATGTTCAAATGAAATAAAACCATTACCATTACCATTACCATTACCATTACCATTACCATTACCATTACCATTACCATTACCATTACCATTACCATTACCATTACCATTACCATTACCATATTTGTAAAATGGAAAAGCATTGTGAACTGCAGCATTGTCATGTTGAAAATAACAATCATTAGCACATAGATGGGGGCTTTCAGTCATGAGGGATGTCCCCTGCAACCTCTCCACAGCCTCTGCCGTTTGACGCCCCTGCACAACCTGAAGCTCCATTGTTGGAAGGGAAAAGCACCCCAAATCTGTGCCTTGTGGGATCTCCTTGTCATGCCAGTAACCTTGGAAGCCATCAGGACCGTCAAGCTTTTTTTTTTTTCAGAATAAAACTTTCTTTGACCTTTCCTTTCTTCTCGTTCTCCAATTTCAAACAGACTTAAAGCAGAAAAAGGTTTGGCTGAGTATTTGACTATTTTTGAGTACTTTTCCAATCAATAAAGCTGAATCGTCTTGTATGACCTCGCCTACATGCGTGTTTGTGTGTGTGTGGTTTAGATCAAGCAGCCAAAAAGTAAATCCTCTCCAGACACAATATGACCTCTGAACCCTGACCTCTACGAGTGTGTGTGTGTTAGAGAGCCAAGGAGAGAGAGCTGCGTGTTTAAGGTACAGCAAATAGGAAGAGAGTGGAGGGCAAAGATACGTGACCTGTCATCAAACATGCAATCACTCACACACACATCAGGTTTGTTCATACATCCTAGTCATAGTACTGAATGGTACCAGAAGTACTAATATTGGAGTATTTAGGATGCTGATAAACTCCGCAATTATTGACACTGCTTGTCTTTATTCATATGTGCAGGGTTTAAAAATTATATAGTTATTAATAAAAAATAAAATGTAATATCTAATATTATATTTTTATATATATTATATATTTTTTTATTATATTAAAATATTATAGCATATTTTAAAGATATTTATAAATTTTAATGTTTTTATGTGTATCATATTTTAATTATTTTTTACATAATTATTGTTTATTATTATTAGTGTTTATTATTATTAGTGTTATTATTATTATTATTATTATTATTATTATTATTATTATTATTATACCTAATTGGCAAAGGTTTGTTCGAGTGTATCCTAAAAGGAAGTGTTAAAGCGTCCATATTCCGTACTTCCCACATGAGCCGGGATGCCAATTGTGACCATGAGTTGATCACAGAAGGTCTTGGTGTGTAGTTCAAGGGCACCTTGAAAGTCAGAAGCACATGAGCATCTCTCCAATTAGCTTCCATTTTGCTTTTTTTAATTTTAACTCTTCACTGCTTCAGATGATGATGATGCTGACCCAATCTGGGTCTGTTGATGATGATGATGAGGATGAAGGCCTGGTGTTTATTTAGGCCGGCCCCGGAGCAGCGAGTCCGGGTCGTCGTCTGGTGGCGTCCCTGCACGGAGAGGTACACTTAAGCTTGAAGGAGATGATGGATGGCCTCCCGAGCTCCGTCTCTGCACTTCATCAGCATGGAAGTCAATGCTGCTGACACACACGTGAACACACACACGAACACACACACACACACACACACATGAACACACCACGCAGGCCGGTTCACACACCTTTAGTCCTTAACACACCACAAATACTTGGAGAGCTTCTGGTTCTACAACACTCACATCTTCTCATTGATGGACTGGGAATGCTTTAATGTGTCGTCAAAGTGAAGCATTGGCTTGCGTGTCGGCTTCCGGGTTCGTGGATTTATTCTACCTTTCCTATCAAATTCACATGCAAGCTGCAGATTTATTATTCCTCTTGTGACGGCCCGGGTAGATTTTGGAATCTGACGCTGTCACAGTCAAATAAAAACAAGGTGAGTAAACAAGACTTGGAACGAAGCAACAAGGCAGTCTAGGAAGATGATATTAGGAACAATAATAAAAAGTAATAACCAAAACGTACCAAAAGGGTGAAAAAAAAGACTAAACATCCAACAAGAAACCAGATTTAGCACCAGGCAGCAAAAGGAGCTCGGCTCAACACACCATGACAAATAATTGGATGTCTTTCCGGTGTGGACGCAGTGTTTATGAATCATCTTAATTGGTGATTGCGTCCACCTGCCTGGCTCCACCCACAGTCACCAGACCACGTTTCCTGCAAAGAGAGCAGAAAAAGGAAAATACCAGACGGAAACAGGAAGTGAATAAAGAGTTGCTGGCGTGCAGATCATGAATTGGGTGCGTGGAATTCAGTGTTTTATGCAAATTTACTGCTTTGAAGAAACACGGGTGCAGAATATAGATATGGTCGCAAGGTCACAAGTCCTATATTTTGTCACTGGACTTTTCTTAAAAGTAATGTTTGTAATGTCTTGACACCCCGGTTAATAGAACTTGGGGCCTGGGGGCTTAAGGTTTGAGGGTTCTGCACAGGACCTTAGCGGTTCCCAGTGTTGTGCTCTTCTGGATGTCGAGATCAGACGTTGTTTTCTGGTAAAAGAAACAACAACATTCAATTTTACATGTTTTTATTAAATAAGGCGAGAGGCGGGGTCCACCCTGGACTGGTGGCCAGCCAATCAGAGGGCACATATAGACAAACAACCATTCACACTCACATTCACACGAAGACAGCTTGGATAGGCTCCAGCCTGCAGTTCTCGTGAGGATGAGAGGTATAGAAAATGGATGGATGGATGGATGGATGAATGGATGGATGGATGGATGGATGGATGGATGGATGGATGTCACATGTACAGCAATTCAGATGAAAGGATTTCAAGTATGAACATGAAAAAGTTTAATGAACTGATGAGTGCTGCCATTTTGTTTCCTCTCCAGGTTGCGAGGGCACAGAAGAGGGGGTTCGGCTGCATCGGTGGTTCAGAAGGCAGCGGATACAGCTGGAGGGGCCCTGCAGAGGCGGCCAAACCTGTTTTTCATTCACATTTTCAGTTAATGAAAAAAATATTCAGAAAATATTCCTGAATGGAATATTTATTATTATTATTATTATTATTATTATTATTATTATTATTATTATTATTATTATTATTATTATTATTATTATTATTATTATTATTATTATTATTCCTGAATGGAATATTTTCATAGTTATAGAATAGATCATAGAATGTGTGTTTACCTTCTAAATGTGTTAAATTGTATTAAATGTATTAAATTATTAGAGCCTTCTAGGTATGAAATAACACCCTTTACCCTCGTAGTATCCATCATAGTAGACATAAATATGACATATTAGACATAAACGTATTAGACTCACACATTAGCACTGGGCGAGTTTTTCTGGTGAGCGTACTTCCTGGTGCATTGATGTCCCATCAATGTAGCATTCCTGACACCTCGTGGCTAAAGTAAAATGCTACATATCACGTCTTTCAACGCATCTTCTAAATGTCAACTATTTTTATTTTAATTCATTTAGCCATTTTCATGCTTGAAAACACTTAAATTAGGCAAAAAAATATGTCAAATGTGCTTAAATATTTTTTTACAAATAAAGATCAGGATTTATTAATATATATATATATACATATATAAAGCTAATTTTAAAGCCATTTAACAATTGTAATGTTTTTTAATAATGTGCCAAATACTAGCATAAATAAGAATGCATACAGTGTGTATTATATGCATACGTATGATTTATAATTCATCTATATATTGTATAACAGGCAACAGAAGAAGTGATGACAGACTGCTGGTTTTTGCGTCCTTTACAAGCAGCTGTTCTTCAAAGTCTCGTTGCTTCCACGTCTCGACGCACGTCAGATGTTGTCCAACACTCGGCTGCAGATGGGAGAGCCACACAACGCAAGCACAGACCTTCTCCTTCATGATTTATCAGTTTAGCAGAAGTGCAAAGACGCAAATGTTGTTAGATGACATTTTTTCCCTCTGTTCTGTGTTCATCCGCTCGTAGATTTACTGCAGCCGGTGGAGCTTCAGGACGGCAACGAGCTGAGAGCTTGCGTTTTCATCACAGACAGGAAGGAAGGAGGAAATTGGATGAGGTGAGAAGTGAGCATTATGGGAATGAAACAATATGTTGCTGGACTAAACAGATGAGAGAAAAAATGAGAAATTACACTTTATCATGTACGATAGCACCCTGTATGCAACGTAATAATTAATGCAGCATAAAAGATTGACGTCAAATATAAAACTGCAATAAAGGCTGTGTACATATAATATCAATATATTATACAAAAAGGTTCATTTAATTAAATTAATTTTAATTTAAATTAAATTTAATTAAATTATTCATATATTTAAAAATATATGTATATAATATAATATATATAATAAAATAAAAAATGTTGTATTTATGTAAAAAACAATTAATAAGTGTAATATTATTTATATTGTATTAACAACAACAATGTATTACTATTGCTGAAACGGGAAAAAAATCTTTATTTATGTGTATTACATTTTTAAATACATCTACTTGTATTGATGTGTCTTTAGGGACATCCTGTAAATACAAATGAATACACGGCAGTTGAAGAGAGAGCTGCGTGTTCACATGGGCTGAAGGCCAGAGGAAGCACATCGCATGATAAGATGAAAAAGCCCTCGTTTCCACTTGGGAGACACTTTTGTGGCAGATCCACTCCAGACTGTTCCATCACAGATAAAGCCGGTTGAGATGCTTCAAGAGTGGATGTGAAATGTCTGCAGTATTTCCTCCGATGCAGTCCTACTTTACAGATGCCCATCAGGCCTTGAAGCAAACACTTCAAACCAAATTAGGATATTGATAATAGTAACGGTAATACTGTCACGGCCTGCCGAGTTACACGATATGTCAATGTTGTTTGTACAAGACAGTTTATTGATAGTAAGACAAAAATATGTACAACTACAACAATAATACAAAAAAAAACAAGCGGACCCGTGTGAAGATTATATAGGCCATACAATAATAATCCATTATATGGTAATATTATATAAATAAATTGAAAGCGTCAAAAATAGCTGATACAGTGTTCCCTCGCTACATTGCTCTTCATCTTTCATGGATTTGCTGTTTTGCTGATTTTTTAAGTGCAATATTGCATGGGCTCTTTTGAGTGTGCATTGTGTTCTGCATCCTTGTGGTGTATTAGAGCAATCTAGCATCTCTGCTGTATGTGTCTGTTATTGTATGTATTACTTAAGAACGCAGAGTAGACAATAACTGGCTAAATATAGAGCTGCAATAATCCTAACTTGGTAAGGGTTGCCCATTGTGTTCTGCATGCTGATTGGCTGTAGACCATTGTCAATCAATCCCCTGGTGTCGTTTCCTGTTGTGTTTGTCCTGTTTATAGAAGAAGAAAAAGAAGCTAACCACCTAAATTAATCTTTGGTTCAAGGAATAGGACGAGGAGGAGGAAGATACGATGGCAGGAACAAAATGTTTTAACAAGGATACAAAAATGCTACAGCCGAACGGCGCCAGCACGAGGCACGGTCAGAGGAGTGAATACGTATGAGTCATTGTGTCCAATCTAGTAGCATAGACCATTAAAATTCAAGTAACATTTCCACTTTGATAGAGTTTAAACTCGAGAGAAATGTAAGAAAATATTGATGCATGTCTAAGAAAAGCGTACGAAGTGTATTGTGAGGGGTTTTAAAGTCTTAAAACACACAAAAACACAAAAACACAAATGATAACAAAGAGATAAAAGACTAAACATTCAGGATTCTCAGATCAAGGTTTTACGTTGCTGATTCTGATACCAATCCCAAGGCTTAATTATAAATGTATTGATTTATTTATGATGAGCGCTATAAAAAGGGGGAAGTCAGGGCAGTTCCAATGTTTTTGACTTCCAGTGGACACAAAAAATAGGAAATTGCTAATTAATTAATAATGAGATACGGGGGATTAGCTTTAACCATCATTATTATTATGGCCTTCCTTTGTTGATTGGCTGTGACCAATCCCAGCGGGACGCTACTTCACGGCGATGCGTGTGGCGTCTATTTTAAGTTTTTATATATGTTTCCCGGCACTGTAAAGTCCCGTGCATACATCTTCAGAGGGATAATTACACATGTGACCACAATACCAAATAGTTTGAACTTGAAAACCGAGGCAGGATTGCCAGAGCCTGCTTGTTGTTCCTGTAAGTAGCTCCCATCCTAGCTTGCTTTACAACGGAGATGAGGAAAGGTCACCCAAAGGCGTCTCAGCTCCAAGCATCTGTTAACCATTTGTGGAGAGAGAAAGATGTCCCATATTGGACGTCGCACTCTGTCACTCCTTCAAGTGCTCCCAGAAGATCTGAGCCAAGGTGTGTACAGATGATTTTCGGGGAACAACTTTGGAAAACCTTGTCTGTTCTGCTCAGACTACTACTAGAGCTTTCCATCGTTTTTCATTGGACCCTGGCTGCAGACATGGAAGCAGGCAAAAACAAAGTCGTTAATGGTTGCCCATAATAAGCTAACAGTACACCCAAAATCTGGGTACTCTCGAGTAACAAGGAAACTAAAATGACCTGCAGGGAAAAAGTAAAAGTAAAAGACTATTTAGTCGGTAAAAAATACCTGGGGTGTTAGTCTTAGTCTCCCAAAAGAGCCCCTGATCCCAAGGAGAGTCTATATATGGATCCAGTGGCATCACAGTGGGAATCATAAAAACATATAAATATGTCTTTAGCATTGAAAGCGTTAAAGGAAAACTGGGTAACACTCTACACTGATACTACACAATATTAGAGTAGTTCATGAGGTATGAACCTACCTAACCCTAAGCACTACTCATTAGTTCTTCATTAGTTCCTTAGTAACTACTCTACATTTATGTACCTTACTTCCTCATTAGAGCTGCATTTGTTCCTCAGTAACTACTCTACATTTATGTGCCTTAGTTCCTCATTAGTTCTTTAGTTCCTCGCTAACTACTCTACTCATTAGTTCCTCATTAGTTTGTTTCGTTTGTTCCTCAGTAACTACTCTAGTCAGTTCCTCTTTAGATCTCCACTAGTTCCTCAGTAACTACTCTACTCATTAGTTCCTCATTAGTTTGTTTCGTTTGTTCCTCAGTAACTACTCTAGTCAGTTCCTCATTAGATCTCCACTAGTTCCTCAGTAGCTACTCTACTCATTAGTTCCTCATTAGTTTTTTGTTCGTTCCTCAGTAACTACTCTAGTCAGTTCCTTATTAGATCTTCATTAGTTCCTCAGTAACTACTCTACTCATTAGTTCCTCATTAGTTTTTTGTTCGTTCCTCAGTAACTACTCTAGTCAGTTCCTTATTAGATCTTCATTAGTTCCTCAGTAACTACTCTACTCATTAGTTCCTCATTAGTTTTTCGTTCGTTCCTCGGCAATTACTCTATTCAGTTCCTCATTAGTTCTTCATTAGTTCCTCAGTAACTACTCTATTCAGTAATGGCAAACATTTATTTCACCTACAAAAAAACCAAAGGTTCCAACAATCCTCCATTTGCATATAACGTGATGCGTATATTAACCAAACTACAGCAACATTGTTATTATTCTTATCAACATTGTTACACCAATCGAGCTACGTTACTGGCTAGCTAGCACACCACACCAGCTAGCGACCAGCCGGCTAGCGACCAGCCGGCTAGCGACCAGCCGGCTAGCGACGAGCCGGCTAGCGACGAGCCGGCTAGCGACGAGCCGGCTAGCGACGAGCCGGCTAGCGACCAGCCGGCTAGCTTCACCACATGCCTGCGCCCAGGAAGGACCAAAACACTGTAAGTATTACATGTTACTACGTGGATTTAAATGCATAAAACCTTGTTGCCGTTTTTTGAAAGTGTTTTAATAGCAGCTTTGTAGGCGGCACAGGTGTGTCTCATTATCTAATGAGTAATCAGCTGTCTCTTTTTACATCTTTAGAAGGTACAGAAAAGAGTATTTGTTCGTGTTTCACGTAAGGATTCTGAATGATATGCAAAATTCCCCAAAAAGGACTAACAATTGAGAATTATGTTGATACAAGTGGGATTAATAAATGGAAGAAAGGAAGCTGACAAAACAGATTAGAATCCACAGTAAGACAAATTACACCACTGTAAAATCACAAATAGGATAAAACTATCTATAGTACATGACTAAATACTCTTTACAACAGCAAAACATCCAACCTGGGGAAAAACAAACAAGAGGCAGTGTAGTAGAAGGGCAGTTTTAATGGTTTTACTGGTTTTAACTTTTATCCTAAACAAGGATTGGTCTTTGTGTTTCTCTTCATGATTTTCAAAAAAAGGAAAGTACATCCAAGGGAGGTTGTTAACTAAAGAGAGCCTTAACGTGATTTGGTGAATGAACATAATCAAATGAATGCATATTACAGCTGCTGAGCAGTTGCTGTTTCAACTGCAGCCAAATAACACGTCATATTGGCTCCAAAAAAGAACACTCCTTTCCTTTTCCAGCAAGGGAATTCAAATGATGCTGTTCTATACTGAGTAAGTCAGGAAGATTTTTTTTTGCATTACACGATAAAATTGTATATGTTTATCTGTGTTTGTATCCTTATTCCGTCATTATTTTTTTGACACTCAACGACTTCCACGTTTCTTAACCGGTTCCCACCAGATGGAGGAGGTGAAGTTTAACTGGAACCCGTACAGCCATCACTCGCAGTTTCTACAGTTTTGGTCACTTGAGGGTTTTTGTACTTTTCAGTCCATTCCAGAGCTTGAAAGTGTTAATGTTGTTAAGTCGGTACACTGAAATATTGGCCCCTAGGGATCATCGTTATTAATTATATATATATTCAAAATTGAAGTATATTACAGATGCTAATTTCCTTCGTGGTTTGGGTTCAAATCAGGCACGGTCTAGCCTGTGGGTCGTAGTTTGTCCATAAAGCTGTAGTTTACCAATAGTTAATCCGGATGCTCAACTTTTCCAAATTATTTTCTCAAAACTGAAGCTGTCACCACAAATGGAATTTAAAAAAAAATCAGAAATATTGGATCATTTTCAAGTGGTCTACTTTTTTCCAGAACTTCCTTGTGTTTTTTTTTTATTTTTATTTGATACATTGGTCTAGGTCGGTGACCACTAGGAATCGAACAATAGGCTAACCCAGGGGTCGGCAACCTTTACTATGAAAAGAGCCATTTTACCCAATGCCCACTGAAGAAAAAGAGCCGCAAAACATATAGTATGTTTAAAACAACATTGGAGGGAATTTGGGGGTATCAAAGTAGTTCAGATAAGAAAAGATGAGTTGGAGTACTCTTGCTAGTTTTGGAGATAAACTTACATAAATGTATGTGTAAACTACTGTAAACGTAAAAACAAGTTCCCATGCCGCTGTTTTTAAATTATCTCGAATTTATTTTTTAGATTTGTAGGTAAGTATTACTTGTTTTTCTTCATGTACTGAACTGGATAGCAGTCAGAACTCACTCAGGATGCATTCATGGTCTCAGACAAAGTTGGATTTTTTAAAACTCATTACAAAAGACGTGCATTTTCCCCACTCGGGTGTTAAAAATATTCAAGCATCGCAAAGGGAGCCACAATAAAGAGGCTGAAGAGCCACATGCGGCTCTGGAGCCGCAGGTTGCTGACCCCTGGGCTAACCCAATCAGCCAGCTAATATCAAAGTCCCCTCTTGATTGGTTGTTGCTCCTCCACTGCAAAAACAACAAGTGGTTCCTTTTGAGGCAGTGGCAGACCCTTATTCATCTTTATTATCCAAGTCCTTATCCTTTATTATGTCTATATAATGGAACCTCGGTTAGCATCTGCTCCGGTTAGCATGTTTCTCGGTTAACACAATAAAAATTACACCAAAGTTTTACCTCGGTTTGTGTGCATTCTCCGGTTAGCATACAATATAGCATGATATTAATACACTGTCTGGGTCCAACTGTGTTCTTTATGCGTTTTTATCACAAATCATCCTTCTTTGCTAGCGTCCTATTAGCTCGCTAAAAATTTCAACAAAGATATACATTCATAAAGCAATTCTAAATGCAATGACAGGGATAAATGAATATTTAAGGCTACTTTTGCTGTCTTTGAAGACCAAAGACACAAAATGCCAGCAAACTCAACCACCACCACTTTCTTGTTTTGACATGAGTTGTTTCTGGAATTCAGCGGTATTTCTCACCTCAAGCGAAGAAAGTTGCAAGTGCCAGCATTTTGATAAAGAATTTAATTCCAGAAATAACTAGTGACAAACAGCAGTCTTTAATGGAGGTAAAAGTAAATGTATATGTTCATCTAGCCATTTTATTTGTCATTTATATACGTTTTTTATATAAGTTTTTTTTATGTCTGTAAATGCATACAAATGTGTTACAGTTTGTATTTTGTTTGCTATAAAGAATACAGATGGAATACTCCATCCATCTATCTGAGCCACCAGTGTAAAAATTTGCCTTCACTCTTTTAGTTGATGTGAGGAGCAAATACATTACTAAGCTTCATTTCACACAGAACTCATACGTTTGTGGTGTGTGTGTCTGTGTGTGTGTGTGTGGGTGTTTGTGTGTAAGTCTGTCTCTGTTTTCAATCTTGATTATAAATATATATATATATTTTTTTTTACTTTCTGACTGCATTTACGATATAGACATCAAATGTCTTTAACGGCCAGCATAGTAGTAAAAATGGGCCAAATCTGCTTCATTGCTTTCCCTCCGTCAACTAAAAACCTTCAATCATGTATTTTATTTTAAGTTTCCTTATTTAATTTTAATTTCAGAATATGCTATGGGCCAATAAAAGACAAGTTGTGGGCTACAAAGGGCTCCCTGGCCGCACTTTGGGCACACCTGCTTTCCGCCTTAGTGTTCTTTTTTTAACATTTCCTGCTGTTTTTTTTTTTTTTTGGTTCTCTTGTTTAATTGTATATCTAAGATATGCCACAGACCCGTTAAAATAAGCTGCTGGCTACAAATGGCCCCCGGGCCACACTTTGGGCACCCGTGTAGTAGACGTATGTCATGTATGTCACTTTTCAAATATCCACATGGACAGCATCTAAATGTTAAAACAACATCAAATACATGTGATGTACACACACTACACACCCTGAATGGCTGACATTTATCATCTTTACAATCACACACACACACACACACACACACACACACACACACACACACACAGACAGGTCAGACACTTAACCTGCTTTCATTAACATCATCAAGATATTAGACATAATCTTTCATATTTCAAATGATGGAAGAAAAAACAGATGGAAGATACCATAATAATATCACCTTTGTGTATTTGCGACTCAATGGTCGTCCAATGTTGCCATCAATAATAATAATCATATTCTGTATGATTAGAGGTTGTACAAGTGACTAGTATTGATGAAGTGATTATGAAATGTTTTTACAGCGCTTCAGAAATGTGTCAGCTCTTATTGTTTTACGAGCGTTTAGAGTTTCACGTACTGTAAATCTTCAAGACTTTTAGTTTTTTGGTATCACGTCAACAAGAACATAAAGTATCTTCACTGGAACTTTATGTATTGGAAACATTCATCATTCATCATCTTCTCTGCACCGCATCCAGCAGTCCTCACAGTTGTTCTCTGCAGACGATTAAAAAAAAAGCATACAAATCATAAATACATCATAGGTTTTATTTGATCTCAACTTAGATGCTCACAAATCCGCCATATTAATTAATCATAAAAACAACAATAAAACTAAATTCCTGCACGTTTTACCATATCATCTTGTACAGCCAAACATATTTCATTCATTTATCATTATTACTCATGTGTTGCTTCATGTATGTCCTGCATTTATTTATACATTATGCCATATTTAAAGAAAACATATCTATTATTATTATTATTATCTATTATATTGTACTTGGTAACAGTTATTTTTTTCTTTTTACTTCATTACTATATAAGCTGTATTCTGTCAGATACTTATTTCATCTTATGCGCACAGGCCTCACAGCTAGGAGACCAGGGTTCAATTCCACCCTCGGCCATCTCTGTGTGGAGTTTGCATGTTCTCCCCGTGCATGCGTGGGTTTTCTCCGGGTACTCCGGTTTCCTCCCACATTCCAAAAACATGCTAGGTTAATTGGAGACTCCAAATTGTCCATAGGTATGAATGTTGTTTGTCTATATGTGCCCTGTGATTGGCCGGCAACCAGACCCCGCCTCTTGCCCGAAGATAGCTGGGATAGGCTCCAGCATACCCCCGCTCCCCAAATGAGGATAAGCTGTGTTGAAAATGGATGGATGGGCTTTCCGGGTAAAAATGTTTATTCTTGACACACGGCTCGCGCTCATCTGCTAGCTTTACATTGATGTTCTTCAATTTTGGGTCAACATTTGCAATAAAAGTGCCAAGTGTTGTGACAATTGTTAAATTAGAGTCAGCTCCAGACCTTTCCTTTGGTCTTTAATATGCCGCGCATACTTATTAAACACATCAAATGTGTAGTGACATGAATGATAATGACATCAAAGTGGGAGTGTAGAAGTTATACATAAATTTCACTTTGGGGTCTCGCCGCAAAACCTCAACATTTGAGGAAAAGAACATTATCAGTGGAACATTGACAGAAACATGTAAAAAAAAATGGTGAAAATTCTGCCCAAGGTTAAAGTAAAAGAAAGGGGTTTTATTATGAAATGATGTCATAATATTATCTTACACACATCATGTTGCCTCTGCTAAAGGACAAACGTATGTACGCTTTTTACCCGTCTTTATGTTGTGCCTTTTCTTTTTCCATGTGTGGTTGTATCAACAGTTTTATGTGTGTGTGCGTGTATGTAAGGGATATACTCTTGGCCTTGGGAAAAATCAGAGTGCGACAGACTGACGGAAAACAGACTGTGGCATAGAGCTTCCTCTCACTAATGAATTCCTGATCACTTTTACACACACACACACACACACACACATATACTTGCACCAACACACACACCAGAAAAAGGCCTTTTTGGTATAAAAGGAGATACATTCACTGATTTTGAGCATCAGTTTTCCAAAAGTGTATGACATAATGTTCAGTCTGAACAGAAAAAAACATATAAATTGATATTTTTTTATTTGAAATGCATTCTTTTGGTATGCAAAGTGCTGCAGAAACATTAAAAGACTGTATGACTGGCCTCATGCAAGGTTCAAGGAGGTAATAAGTCCAAGGGTGAGCAATCATCTCTTCCAGATGGTTTGATGTGAGCGTCTCATCATATGCTGCACAACTTCCAGCGGGAACCACCGTGCATTATCACTGTCAACCAACAGGGGGCAGAATAGACCCCTTCACAAGGGTAGTGGAATACCAAAAGGGGGAAAAAGGCCGCATTTTTTATACCAGGAGAAAAAAAAAATGCTTGTTTATTTTATTTTTAAAAATTTAGTGCAAGTCAAGATATGTTACTCTACAAAAAATCTGTCTGATACACTTCTAGCATCAATTTTGATTTTATAATATTCCAATTATGATTAATTTTAGAAATAATAAACCATGGATACCTCACTAAGGTTAATTATATGACGTTAAAAGTTAAGGTTAATAAAATATAAATATAAAAATAATAAAATATATAATAATATAATATATAATAAAATATAAATTAAAATAAGGTTAAAAAATATATGTATTATATATATAAAATTAAGAAATTTATAAACAGCATTTTAAAGTTTACATTAATGAACATAATATTCCTGATTATCTAAATAGCAAGAAACACTATGATGATTTGATATGAAGATGTATTCATTTTTGAAACAATGATGTCAATAAATAGCAGGTGATTAATTACTTTTTAAGGATGTTATAAACATGCAATTTTAATAAATAAAGACTTCGTGAAAATTGCATTTTTTGTTAATTGAAGACCATAATTATAGTATTGATCAAACAAAAGAGCTAAGCGGAGCAGTGGGAGGGCAGGCCTTCAGCGTGTACGCAGGCATGCCCATATAAAAAAGTCCAGGCTGCGTTGACGTCAGTGGAATTAGGTGTTAAAAATAACACAGCATGCAGAGCGAGCCATCCAAAACTGATGTCAGGGCTCGCTTCCACATACGCAGGACTCATTTTCAGATGCGCTGGCATCATTTAACACGAGAATATATTATTGTAACGTTTATTGATCAGAATAGAGGAAAAGTGTAACAGGTCCTCTTTAGTATGGCGACATTCAGTAAAACACAGACTTCAAGCAAGATGGAACGGTTAAGAAAAGTCCATTTTGTCCAGTTTGTCCAATCACGTTGTGGTGAGAGACGGTTCCAATGAATGGTGCTTTGAACACACACACGCACACACAAACACAAACACAAATCAAAATACAAGGATGTCTGTCCCGTGTAATGAAACATGTGAGGGAACTCTTCCATCATGACGTCAACGGCAAACAGCCAATAACGCAACGTGCACATCGGTCCATGCACCTGTGCACCAAATGCTTTTCTTTCCAGTCCAAGAGGGTTTTTTTTAATTCTGTACTTGGCTTGCATTGGACAGTTTTTGTGTCTCCGCTGTCACAACACAAGTAATAAGTCAATATTTTGTCAAAGACATGGAAAAAACAACCTCAGCATTTATTTTCAATGTGACGTATTGCAGGTCTGTGTTAAGATAAGACTATGTTGTTGGTTTGATAAAAGAACAACGTATAGACCCGGTCTATATGAAAGATATTCACATCAGTGGACATGTACTTACAAAACGTACCAGGCATGGTATGATTGCTTTATTGGAGCACTGTACACTTTTAGTTGTTATGTGGCAATGCTATTGCAACCAGAACTGTAGAAAACTGCTCATGTATTGGTTTGGAAGTAATATAGCAAGTAGTAAATATACATTTCAAGTTGCCTTTCCGAAGAAATGCACATTTTTCAGATTCAAGATTTTTTGGCCTCTCGTCCACATGCAAACACAAGTTGGCTTCCGTGTTTATATATGAATGGGTACAACTGATTTTTTGAAGTTATTGATTGTATTTCATTGATTGTATTTTATTTTATGGAGCAGTAGACGTGTGTGTGTGTGCCTTACAACAAATAGTTAAAAACATTTATTTTGTTTCCAGAGCGCTGTGTCAGCGAGCACTGATAATGTACACACACATTGTACTATTATCTCACTATATCAACATATAATACATATAAAAACAATATAATACGCCAGCAAGTCACCCGTGGTTCCTTTTTCAGGTGAATGTGTATTCATGTGAGTTTGTGTAGACGTAGCCTTAGCATACTTTGTACATTCAGGAAAAAGCACATAACTGACCACCGGAGTGATTTTATAACACACACACACACACACACACACACGTTTAAGGGTCACGTTAGTAACTGTTGAGCTTTAATAGGGTACTTACCTGAACTGCTCACACAATAAATCTTGTGCTACAAAGGCTATTTAGTTTTCAGCTGGGGACACTAAACACAAATTAGGCATGGACATTTTTTATTAACACATTCAAGAATGTACAGTTTGCTCACTATTTTTTTTACCATGAAAAATTCCAACGTATATGCTAGATCATGTTCTTAACACATATCCTCGCATCACTTTAGATTCATTTACAGCTTTGTTGGTTAGGGTTAGTTCACAGTTCTTCTGTGAAGTATTCATTAAAATGATTTTAGGAAAATGTGTAGTAATGCCTCATTTATTGCGGTTCATTGATTGCAGATCTGACCCTGATAAGTGAATTCCTTCGTAGTAGGATTCCTTATTCATAAATTAAATATCTTTGCTGTTCCAAATGCTGTTTTTAACATACTTAGAGCCCTCTAGACATGAAACCTTTACACTTGTATGACCTCATATAGCAGACATAATAAGAGTAAATAAGCCATTTAATGCTTTTTCCACTTTTCTGACCTATAAACGTAGTTACAATGTCGTATTCTCGTGTTAAATGATGCCAGAGTTTCAGATTATGAGGTCTGCGCATTTGGAAGTGAGCCCTGAAAGAAGTTTGGGATGGCTCCAAATGCTCGGTTTCGAACTGTGCGGTAAAACTGCCACTTTGTGATGTCACTTCCTTTTATGGTTCATAGTTAGAATTCACTTCGGGCGTGTGACCAATCACAGCAGAGTGGGCATGCCCGGAGGCCGATCGTGTGAGGAATGAATTAAAACAGACCGTTTTGGCAGGAAATACAGCTGGAATAGGTGCAGATTCTGGAAAATCTAAAAAGTTTTCTGTGCGGGTTATTGTGTGTAGCTGCTCTACAGGAGACCACAACTCAAAGAGTCGAAAGATGAATATAATAGATCCTCTTGAAGACATACTAAGTCAGACTCATGTTCATATGTGTCACTATAAATGTGTTCCCTAAGTGAGCTGATTGCCAGGCAGACAGGAAGTGACGTCGAGAGTTGTGTTTTAGGTTGGCGTGGGTTACAACCGCAACCGTAGTCCATATTTTTATTGGGTATTTTTATTAGGGGTAATTGTGCCTGGCCTGAGATAAGTCAAACCTTTAAGAAAAACATTTTGTTCCAGTTTGAAGTTTGGAGTTTGTGTGTCTCAGCGAACATTACAGCAACATTACTGACACCTAGTGACAAGTATAAAACACTACAAGTCATTCACAGCATCACTGAATGCGTTTTTTCTAGTCCAGGTCACTTTACTATTTTTATTATTAAAAATGTGTCATTTTTAAAAAAAAGTGCATATTTTTTAGTGATAATAGGTCGTATTCAACCATGAAACGACATAATTTATTAATAAATATTAATTTTAAATGAGTTAAAACCTGTATTGGACTGAAGTTGTGAAATTTGAACCACAAAGAGTCAAGGGATGACTGCAGCGCCAACCAAGTGGAACAAACAGAAGATATTTGTGACTTTTTTTTTCAGAAATGCAACTAATTCTTACATACAGTTAGACTCCGACATCCATCAAACATTTTATGCTCTTCTTTCCAAAAGTCTTCTCATGAACACATACACACGCGCGCAAACACAAAGGCAGTAAAAAGGACACATCAATTCAATCTTGACCAAATTCAGTTAACCTTCTGTTTCTTGGGCCAGAGCCACAAGGCCAAGGGCCAATCAAGCTGCAACAAACACTCACACAGCAGTACACACGACAATACACACTACTGGGCCCACTGGTACATGGTAACTGAATTAAGGATGGTCCAGACCCTGGTCTGGACATCATCATTGAGGCATCTGGTCAGCTCCTTTCTCTGGATGTTCCTCCGTTTCTCCTGTTTGTGTCTTTGCTCAGAGCTACATTTTGTATGCTTCACCTCATGCTAGCGGACAGCATATTAAACAGACATATAGAGTGTATTATAGAGTATATTTTGGAAAGAATGTTTTCAAAATCAGTGAACTAACCAGTGATAACTGATATACCGTAGTTGGCGTGTGTTGTGTATGGACGTTGCGACGTGAGAGGAGGTGGAACACATACACAAAAATGGACATGCGACAACACACAATGATACAACCGGAGACAAAGTAACGACGAGCAAATGTGAGGTCTGATTTTTTTTGAGGGGACACTTCTGCGATGCAAACTTATTAGTCTTTCGAACGATATTGTTCTCAGAGGCCAAACTCTTCACTTAAGTGGCTCCACTAACTAACCACAACTATGTTCCTCATCACCAAATTGGTCCACATTGGACTATGTGGGGGGGTAAGTCAGGTGTATTACACATTATTTTGCGAAACAAATAAATGTTATTATAGGTCTTTGTAATACTTTCTATTTGGGAAGTTTGTGAAATGTAACCATGGAGGATCAATCACAATACAATCAATTGGTGTATCAATTATCAGCCGGATGACCCTCAACCCACACAAGATGTTTCTCCTAAAATTCTAAGATTTCTAAGTGAAAGATGTGTGATGTAACATGTTCACCGTAAATGTATTTGTTATTTGAAAATGACACTTCTATATGACCCTATCCCAGCTGTCTTGGGGCGAGAGGCGGGGTACACCCTGGACTGGTGGCCAGCCAATCCCAGGGCACATATAGACAAACAACCATTCACACTCACATTCATACCTATGGACAATTTGGAGAATTAACCTAGCATGTTTTTGGAATGTGGGAGGAAACCGGAGTACCCGGAGAAAACCCACGCATGCACGGGGAGAACATGCAAACTCCACACAGAGATGGCCGAGGGTGGAATTGAACCCTGGTCTCCTAGCTGTGAGGTCTGCGCGCTAACCACTCGACCACCGTGCAGCCCTGGAGCAGAATCATTTGCAAAAATACAAAGTAGCAAAGTAACGGAGAAAGGCAAATAAACTCTGCTTGCTAACATAAATTATTACTATATGAAAGGAAGTAAAAGCCTTTCCCACAGAGATTTCAGAGATAGCCAAGTCGGAATAACTTTCACCTATTGCTGTATTCCCACTTTCACGTAGCAATTCCATGAAAGACTGAATTCCAAAGGAACAACAAAGGATAGGATTATATAGAAAACTAAACTCCATGACAGAAAGGGTGGACTAGGTAGACGTGGAGAACAAGAACCAAGGAGACTCGGCGACAGGGCGCCCTCACTACAGTGGGATAATCGTACACAGGTGGACCACATTAGAGTGGGTCAGATAATCACTGGCGCAGGAAACACAGAAGTGCTGGAATGATCTAGAACAAGAAAAAAAAGTGTCTTCCCTGGAAAGACTTTGTAATGATGAAAGTATCCACAGGACTAGCACCTAGTCACCTGGTCTCAGCCATCCACCAGTCCACACGCTGAAGGACCTTAGGGATGTTCTTCTCTCCTACTTCCTCCAACCTCAAGGAGATGGTGGAGTGTTTGAGAGGCAAATGCTCAACTTCTGAACGTATGACGTGGTCATATTTTGTAGCTACAGCTAGCGAGTCAGGGAGGAGTTGGGAGTTCTTTCTTCAGCAAGAGCCGATCGCAAGCTATAAGGGAACTCACAACTAGCTTGGAAATCGCAGGAGGTCATTACTCAGTACAATTACTCAGTTTAGCCTTATAGCTAAACTCATCACACAGCAACTTGACACTCCAAAGCTGGCTAAGAAATATACAAGCATCGAGTTTAACATGAAAAACAGCAGCTATTTTAACTTCTTCCCATCAGCCCCCCCCCCCGTTGGCCAATGAATGAGATGACTGAGGACATTCAAAAATATTCACATGCTGAAATCACATGAATATTTACATTTTGAAACAAAAAAAAACAAATACCATAACAGTCAATTAATTGGACAATGGATTAATCATGTATTCATCGATTAATTGCCGAAGCTCCATACGCTTGCTTGTTTCGCTGAAGGCCACAGCTTTTACCTCACAAGGGTCGCAGGGGGTGCTGGAGCCTATCCCAGCTGTCTTCGGGCGAGAGGCGGGGTACACCCTGGACTGGTGGCCAGCCAATCCCAGGGCACATATAGACAAACAACCATTCACACTCACATTCATACCTATGGACAATTTGGAGTGGCTAAATAACCTAGCATGTTTTTGGAATGGGGGAGGAAACCGGAGTACCCGGAGAAAACCCATGCAATCACGGGAATTGAACCCTGGTCTCCTAGCTGTGAGGTCTGCACGCTAACCACTCGACCGCCGTGCCACCCTGTTCCTATGTTGTTATAAAAATGTTTAATTATCTTTTAATTAAAGAGAACCTGAAAAATGTGCAATTAATGACAAGTTAACAATACAAAAAAAATTGCTTTAATAAATTAACCCAATTAATGACTTGTGTGTGTGTGTGTGTATGTGGGCACACAAGCCTTTTAGCGTGTGAGCACAACAGATAAGAATTGCTATCTTAACTCTTTCCACGGTGAGGTCACTGAAACACACAAGCCATGTGAAAGTGTGTGTCAATGTGTGTGTGTACGAGTCCACGGTGGAATAATTTAACACTGCCGGACCCACAGTCTGGTTCCCATGGCGTTAGTAGCGCTAGTGCGGTCCAGGAGATAGCAGAGCGTAAGTGTGTGTGTGTGTGTGTGTGTGACAGAGAGGTGCCAGCGTTATCAGCAAAGCAGTAGACGGTTGTGCTCCACTAACAGGAATGTCTCTCGTCAGTCTTGACACATTCCAGCTGTCTTGCTTTTCTCTCTTTCTCACTCATACACACTTGTTGTCTTTCACAGATGCACACAACGCCGCTCACTTTTTGAACTGGTCGTCACCGCTGACCGATTAAAGTAAATGTATGTTGTACATAGTACATACATTGTACACTCTTCCAAAGTAAAACACAAGGTTGCTAGCTTCCGGAGGCAGACTGGGATAACACGAATGCACGTAGCATAGCCGACTGTGATGCAATCGCTCTTCGACAGTTACATTAGTGATGCACACATGCACGTGTGCTGTGTGTGTGTGTGTGTGTGTGTGTTTGTGTGTGTTGGAGGCATTGGTCTGATAATTAGCATCCTGATACAAAGACAAGCATACATATACTATGTGTGTACATGCATGCTTGCAGGCTAGCCGACTGTATTGCAATCGCTCCTCCGCAGTTACATTTCATAATAGAAAGTAAACAAAAGAGTTCAAAGTAATCCAGAAATGAAAATATCAATTACAGTAAAGTCTCGTTATATCGATATCGGTTAAAACGAATTACTACTTATTACGATACTATTTTCATTTCCCGGCAAATTTCTAGTCTTTTATGATATAATTAGCTCCGTTAGTACGATACACGGTTATTATGATAATCCGGTTACTACGATGCCCTTTTCATCTCCCGCCAGCCAATTTGGTCTGCTTATATCGATACAAAAGCAGCTTAAATCAATCTTTGCTTAAGGATTTCAATACCAAAAAAGAACACGGCGAACGGCTGCTTCCAGTCAACTTTATTTTTCACACTTCCACCACCAGAGTGCAGCACACACAGCGGAAAACACCCGTCCCTCGCGCCTACCCCTCCGGGTGGCAACACCTTCCCTATCGATAGTTCCGGGGTGAATTATGTCCCGGTAACCGGTAATCACTACAGCGTAAGTTTATTTTTATTTACTGTAGTACAAAATGTATTGTAGTACAAAAGCATGCTAGATACGCAATCCATGAACTCAAGGAGAAAATTACATGCCATATCAAAGATCCGCCCACTTTTAATGCAGTTCGGCGCAGGATCGGATATATGGATAGTCCGGTTATATCGGTATTTTTTCCGACTCCCGAGAATATCGATATAACGAGACTTTACTGTAGTTAATTCGACCGCTCCTCTACATGTAATACGGAGAACTGATAATAAATTGTATCAGGGGGATTATAAGTTTGTGCTCATCCCGCCTCCTTTTTCCCAAAACGTAAACGTAAACACTAAAGCTGTTGGAACACGAGCGCAACAGAGGATGGTTTACAAAAATAGTAAGCATGAACACATATTTCACATAACTGACTTGCATGGTACAATAACAACAATAACAACAATAACAATAATAATGCAAAGTGAGTTCAAATCCCAAGCAAGAGGAAAAGGCAAATTTGGCTAAATGCGTGCATGTGGGAATTTGGTGGGGGTGGGTAAAGTCAGCGGACGGGAATAAAAGGGCTAAAGGTTGGGAGGGGGCGCACTTACCTGTTTTAGATCCATGAGAATGATGGCATCCATCAAACCAAACACAGGAAAGTCATTTAGGTTAACAGCGTAATCACAGGCGCCAGCCATGGCATTGAGGGTGCGCGCCTGTGTCTTTTAGTGTGTGGCACACTTAGCAAACAAACACTTAGTTGGATTAAGATGGTGGCAGCTGAAGTGCTTTTTCTTTTATGAAAGTGAAAGTGTGTGAAATATTTCAGTATTGAATAAAACAAAACTTGTTCTCAATCAGAAATCACTCCACACTCTTTATTGCTCTCTGGTTCTACCATATCTTACTTATTGTGTGGAAATATGGGATCATAACTATAAAAGAGACAGATTATCAAAAAATATTGAAAGACAATTCATATGTAGTACAGTCCCTTGTTTGATCTGACCGCAACATGTGAATTTCCACAAAGCAGGATTCAATATTAATAAATGGAATATTGTCATAGAGCATACGTAGGAACCCTGTTTAAGTTTATTTAGAGCCTTGTATGCATGAAATAACACCCCTATAGTTGCCTTTATACTTGTATTACTTCATGTAGCAGACATGATAAGTAATAATAATACATTGGGAGAGTTCCTTGCTGTTGTAGTATCTCGGACATCCGTCCTAGTACTTCCCATGAGGTCCATTGTTAGCAAGCTCATATTAGTTTGTGAATGAAAATTCCCCAAAAGTTGCAGTTCCCTTTAAAAACAGGTTTGATGGCTGACTTAATGGAGGCAATGTCTCATCAATGTAACTGACGCCAAGTAGTGAGCAGAATATTTTTGGACTAACAATAAGCCATAGTCAACCATGAAACAGCTATCATTTATTAATGCAATAATTTCTGAAAAACATAGAGGAGGCGATAATCAAATTGCGATGGATGACTGTATTCTGGTCAGTAGGCAACAAAAAACATTATTGAGACATGGCATGACAGTCAGCCACGGCGTGTCTAGCATAAAGTAAAGTGAAAAAAAAAGACTCCTCCCATTCTGTGTGGAAGTGGTATGTTTTTGACTTTTTACTTTGTCGTTTTTCCTCACTTTCTTGGAAACCCTAACTTTAGAATAAATAAATATATGATATTTATTCAACCAGTCCAGAGTCTACCCCGGATCTCACCCAAAATCAGCTGGGATAGACTCCAGTCTACCTGGCGACACTGGTGAGGATAAGCAGCATAGAAACTAGATGGATAATATTTATTATTTATTAATGAATAACAGCATCTGATATAATTTATCCTTAAATTACCATTATGGTCTTACTAAAAAAGGTATATTAGTGTTTTGTTTTGTTTTTTGTGTGTATTTTTCTTATTCCATACTACTCAATGTTTCACTCCTTTATTTACCCATTTATTGTTCTATCATGAATATCACATCAGAAATGTTCCATGTCAAACACCGGAAGTAATTGTTGAGATATGGAGAAGGGTAGGATTAAATAAGATCTGTTTCTTCCTACTCCATTTCAGACATGTGATGAGCTTTAAGGATCTTTGTGAAGCATGTTGTTCTTTCTTGGTAGCATGTTAGCATAGTTTTTGATAGTGTATCAGTATGTTTTTCCGACTATTGGAATTGTTGAAATTCCATGTTGGTCAATAACCTTCAAGAGACAGGTTAAATCCAACTCCAAACACGTCCAAATAACATGGTGGGTGTTTGTGGACGAGTAATTATAAGTACTTACCTCTAATACGTGTGTCGTTTCCGTGAGCGGTGCTATAAGGCGCCATTAAGATGTCGCTCTTAGCAACCTTGTTAGGGCGGGTCATGTGACCTGTTGTCATCCATTATCTAATGAGGGCCAAGATAACACACTTGTTTAGACTGCACAGAAAAAGAAGCAGAAAGAGAGGAATGAGTGTGTGTGTGTGTGTGTGTGTGTGTGTGTGGCTTTGATAATTTTCTTTGGCTCCAGTCTGACACCTTTAAATGGTTGTCATCAGAAACCACATGCTACACACACACACACACACACACACACACACACACAGAGAGAGAGAGAGAGGTATTTAGGTGTAATAGGCCTCTCAGCAGTAATATGTCTCCAGCTAAACCCTCTTCACTTGAAACAACCTCAAAATCAGCGTAATGTTTGTATACTGACATGGGACCATCCGACTTCTATACTTAAGGTGTTTAGGCTTACAAAAATTCATCGGAAATGTGATGAAATAACTTTATTGCTCGGATTTCATCATTTTTTGACCCTCAACTACTTCCAAATTTCTCAACCTGAGTGTTTCCGCTTCATGTAATTGATTGTGGCGGGACGCCATTACAAAATAAAAGCCACCACAACCTGAAAAACATTTTAAATTATGGATATATGTATTGTATATAGATAATTTATTATGTATGCACATACTGATGTAATACAATTGGTTTGAAAATGATAATATTATATTCATTCATTTTCTATCACTTTTTCTTACAGGGGTTACGGGGGTGCTGGAGCCTATCCCAGCTGTCTTGGGGCGAGAGGTGGGGTACACTCTGGACTGGTGGCCAGCCAATCACAGGGCACATATAGACAAACAACCATTCACACTCACATTCATACCTATGGACAATTTGGAGTGGCTAATTAACCTAGCATGTTTTTGGAATGTGGGAGGAAACCGGAGTACCCGGAGAAAACCCACGCATGCCTGGGAGAACATGCAAACTCCACACAGAGATGGCCGAGGGTGTAGATAATAAGAAGCCAAAAAGTTACCACTTCCACACAAAATAGGAGGAGAACTCATTCATTCATTCATTCATTTTCTACCGCTTTTCCTCACGAGGGTCGCGGGGTGCTGGAGCCTATCCCAGCTGTCTTTGGGCGAGAGGCGGGGTACACCCTGGACTGGTGGCCAGCCAATCCCAGGGCCCATATAGACAAACAACCATTCACACTCACATTCATACCTATGGACAATTTGGAGTGGCCAATTAACCTAGCATGTTTTTGGAATGTGGGAGGAAACCGGAGTACCCGGAGAAAACCCACGCATGCACGGGGAGAACATGCAAACTCCACACAGAGATGGCCGAGGGTGGAATTGAACCCTGGTCTCCTAGCTGTGAGGTCTGCGTGCTAACAACTCGACCGCCGTGCCGCCGATTTGAAATATCAATACATCCGTTTTCTATGCCGCTTATCCTCATTCTGGAGCCTACCCCAGCTGTCTTTGTAGACTAACAATGAAATATAAACACACTTCCTGTTTTATTCAGGCGAACAGAAGATGTAGAAATATTTCCCTTTTAGAGCTCCACCCCTACAGGGCGAGCCACTCAACAGCGCCCTCTGTTGCTCAGTGAGAACACACAACGTGCTTTCACTTTTGAGTCCCCGAATAACCAAAAACTCCCGAATGACCCCAGGAAAAGTCACTAGATTTATTGTTAGTCGCTTTTGAGAAAATATGTCATCAGGGGGTCTTTGGGATGTTGCCAGATCTGTTCAGGACATTCAGACTAAAACTTGTCTGAAAGTTTCCTGAAATTCCAGATTCCACACACATCGGGTTACAAATATGTATTCTTACTACTTCCATATTTCTCAACATCATTCCAACACTGAAACATTCGGGCTAACAATTTTCCACATAAAAGTTCTCTTTTGTCCCAAAGCGTGGTGAGCTGCTGTCCAAAAGGTTTGTGGTTGCGTTTGTGTGTGTGTGCACAAAAGGTCGCACCGGCCATTTTGGGTCATTGTGTTAAAAGAGACAGACAAAAAGTTGCTGATCTTTGACCCTGGCTTGTGCCTAGGTCACAAGGTGTAGAGCCTTCCTGGTAAACACTCACACACGCACACTTCCCTTGTTAATGGCTATGTTGTTGGGTGTATTTCTAGGTTGTGTCTGTGGTATAAATAGATTCACCTTTGCCCTGAGGAAGGACAATCAAAACACGACCTCACCACATAAGGGACACAATATGTTAAATATAACTCTATAAAGCTGCTTATGGAAAGTAATAAGCTGTTATTATTTAATTTTGCTGAGGAGCTTAATGCTATTCCACTTCTACGGCTGGTAGCCCCGTTTCCAAATCGGATGCGGACTGTCTTTTGTACCACTTTGTGTCAAATTGCCTATGATTATGTCCACAATAACATGTATATTCATCTCCAACCATGCAAGTTCATTCATTCATTTTCAATACCGCCTATCCTATGCTGGAGCCTATCCCAGCTGTCTTCAGGCGAGAGGTGGGGTACAATCCCAGATCACATATAGACAAACAACCATTCACACTCACATTCATACCTATGGACAATTTGGAGTGGCTAATTAACCTAGCATGTTTTTGGAATGTGTTTAAAACATGCATGCACATGCATGACTGCATTAATTCATGCAGCCGCTCCTCAACATGTGACGGGGAGCAGATGATATAATGCAAATGTAACCATGGAGAGGCAGACACGACATGCTGTCATGTAAATCAGATCAATAAGATAAGACCATTTTCTTTGCTTGATAAAAGGATAACGCATAGACCTTTTCTAAATGACTTCTATATAATTGTCACTACAAAATTAAATTGAGTATAAATACGTGGAAAAAAAACCAGCCTGTCACTGTTAATGTAAAACTTGTCAAGACAAGCAGTCAGCTGTACTACGTGATGTCCACAAGTACCACAAGAGGGGAGATGATGGATGAGGATGTCAGAAAAGATCATAAAGAGCAGATAAGCAGACTGAATTAGTGCTTGTCTGTAAACGGACTGACAGCTGATACAAAGATTACATCAGACTCAGCCTCGTTAGCGCAGACATCACCTGCTGCAGCCTGAGGCTAACGCTCGAATACACACATGCTGAGTACAGATGACTATCTCCAGTTGCTTGCGTCGTAAGAGCAGATGCTAAGCATGTCCACTTGCTTTTCAGCATTTATTTTGTATTTACGTTTGTGTTCACTTGTGCTGTAGTTGACTAATATTTTAATTTGTTGGATGATCTGAAGTAAGGAAAAGGCACTAGGGCGCTTTTTCACAACACTGTATATTGAAATTGGCGTATACATATACGTATATTTATTTATTCATTCATTTTGTAGAAAGGTTTTTAAAGGAAATTGCTTTTTCTGATTGTACATTTTACTCTATTTTTAACAGTTTTGCAATGACAAATGAGCCTTGATCCACGGATGGCCGCTGGGATTTTCATCAGGGTCGGACTCATGGCGTCAAGCAAAACGAAATCTTTTTGGCATGTTGGTTAAGTGTCAAGACCTGGGTTCGATTCTCCACTTGGGAAGAATTGTCATAAAGACATGACAATTGTTATCCTCTTTGATTAATACACATTCAGTCACATTTGTGCCACGGCATCTCAATAGAATTCAGGTCAGGTTTTTAGCCATTCCAAAGTCTTCATTTGGTTTTTCTTCAGCCATTCAGAGGTGGACTTGCTGGTGTGTTTTGGATCATTGTCCTGCTGCAGAACCCAAGTTGGTTTCAGCTTGAGCTCACCAACCGACCATTCTCCTTCAGGATTTTTTGGTAGACAGCAGAATTCATTTTTTATTTATCACTGCAAGTTTTCCAGGTCCTGAAACAGCAAAACAGCCCCAGACCATCACACTACCACCACCATATTTTACTATTGGTATGATGTTCTTTTGTCTGAACTGCAGCGTTGCTTTTTTGTCAGATTTAACGGGACACACACTTTCCAAAAAGCTCAACTTTTGTCTTGTCAGATCACAGAGTAAATTTTTCATTTTTATTATTTTATTTGCCCAGATTTTAGGGTCACCCTGTATACCAATAGCACACATATTCATATTTATATTTATATTCACACACTCTATCTCTCTCTCACAAACACACGCGACACACTTCAGCCCGTAAAGAAACACATTTAGATGAAAGCAGCGTTTTTTTTTTTATCTTCTTCTCTCAATGGGAAACTCTGCAGCTACTATTGTACACACACACACACACACACACACACACACACATTCACACACTGTGTAGTTGATGAGTTGTGTGGCAGATATATGGGCAGGAATTTGGCCATAAAAAATGTTCAGAATAACCCTTAGCTTTTCAACTCTAGAAACTTTTGGTCGGGGGGGGGGGGATTTGGGCAACATGCTTAAAAGCGCCAAATGGGCAACAAGGTAGAAGCTACAAAAGACACTTAGACCTGTTTTATATGTCAATATTAAGATCATCACCAGCCCATAACTGTGCTTGCATCATCATCCTATATAATCCGATTCTATTGGCTTTCATCTAAAATGTCCAATATCAGCACCCTCCAATAGCATCCGGCCGCGGATCCAGCATCACAGCCCATGTGATCACAACATCATTTTAACAATAACAAGTAGTCAGGAGTCAGAAATGTTTAAGTCTGAAATAGACTGAGTGCAAAACTTGTCATGCACAAGTTTCCCGTGGTGGCCCCCAACTGGGCGATCAACCGTATCACGCATTTGACGCAGCATGTATGGTGGCACCCCTAAATAATCATGTATTGGAAAAATATTTTGTATGTGTTGTTTCTACATATATTGGAACACTTTTAGTACCCAGCCATATCACGATTCAATAATTGTGTTTTTTGATGCACCCCAACATACACGTATGTCATCTGTAGGCCAAATCAACTGGTCCAAAGGAACCAATATTGCTTGTTGATAAGATTTGTTTCCTCTGTCATCTCAGCAGTGACCTGTGCAAAGCGTCCATAGGTCGCAATGTTTTATGTGCGTCCGTGTGTGTGTGCGAGTATGTGTGTCAAGCTGCTAGGTTGATTATCCAGACAGGATATAAAAGCTGGGTGGCCTTCTATTGGCCCGCTGTCTCCTCTACTCAGGATCATGGGCCTCACTCACCTGATCCTCATAAAAAGCACTTTATTAGCCACTCTGAAGAGCTAGGTGTGTGTGTGTGTGTGTGTGTGTGTTGTAGGGTGAAGTTAGCTTTGTAATTGTTTTAGTATTATTATGACATTTGACTCTCCTGGATGTTGTCAAATACATGTATTCAGTCTCAATTACTTTTTTTCTAACAATGAGGTACATGTATCAACACTGCAGTCCGTGCATAGAGAGGAAGTTGGTTTTTCGTTTTCTTTTTTTAACAGCAGAACCAGCTGGACAGCAGCAGGCCATTCATTCATTTTCTACCGCTTATCCTCACAAGGGTTGCAGGGGTGCTGGAGCCTATCCCAGCTGTCTTGGGGCAATGGGTGGAGATGGCCGAGGGTGGGGTAAAACAAAATAAGAAGCCAAAAAGTTACCACTTCCACACAAAATAGGAGGAGAACTCAATCATTCATTCGTTTTCTACCGCTTTTCCTCACGAGGGTCGCAGTTGGTGGAGTCTATTCCAGCTGTCTTCAAGCAAGAGGCGGGGTACACCCTGGACTGGTGGCCAGCCAATCACAGGGCACATATAGACAAACAACCATTCACACTCACATTCATACCTATGGATAATTTGGAGTGGCTAATTAACCTAGCATGTTTTTGGAATGTGGGAGGAAACCGGAGTACCCGGAGAAAACCCACGCATGCACGGGGAGAACATGCAAACTCCACACAGAGGGTGGAATCGAACTCGCGTCTCTTAGCTGTCTGGCCTGCGTGCTAACCACTCGTCGCCGTGCAGCCGGCAGCAGGCCAAATGTAAATATATTTTTATTCTCTGCTGAATGAATGAATGAATTTAACTGCCAAAATGTCTTATTTGAAATCCAAGCCATCCTCTTAATGAGCAACCTGTGCTAACGAGAAAAAGGAGTCAAGTGCCTACAGAACCAGTCATGAACCTCACCGCACGTCACTGGGAGAACATAATAACAGATTGCAGGGATTTTAGAATATCTTCATCACTGTTTCCCATGCTCTCTTGGACAGCCAGTTGGGGAGGGGATGTTAAAGTCGGGGAGGAATGTTGCATCAGTTATTTAAAAGATGTCCTCCCTCATACAGAAAAAGAGGCCAAAAGTTGAAAAAAAAAATCAAAAATTCTACATAAATAAAAAAAACCTTACAAAATCAACAGATACTTATTTTCTAATCATACTAGCCTTCAATGAAAATGTCAGTAATATTTTACAATATCTACTGTAAGCATTGAGCGATTAACTAAGCGTAATTTAACGTATAATTACATTGAGTGAAAATTCCAACAGAAAGAAAGGTATTGTGGTAATGACGATACTCCTCTGTTAGAATGCAACGGAAGGACTGAGGAGTCAGTAACCACTCACAGCTGGAAAACATAAAAGTCATTTGGGGGCAGCATTGGCTTAATCTGGAAGGCTTTTCAGTAGCTTGGACATCGGTTTGCCCATTTGTAGTCCCCAATACTGAACACCGGTCTCTTCTTCTAGAACATGTCCGTATTTATGGACCACTCCACGTTGCAGTCTAGATATACGCCCAAATATTTGTAAACCTTGACCGCTTCGATGGTGTCACCTTTGACTGGCTGTCAAAAGTCAGTGACCATCTCCCTCGTATTGGCAATGTTTATGCAGTGTCTTACTTCAATGAGTTGGCCGTTCATCTCACTCCGGTCACAAAAGGGTCTTACAAGGCCTTTTTACTTTACTTTTTACGCCTCCTATGCAAGCCACAGTACCTAGTACTTCATCCCAGTACTTCTTCGTGTGGCAGGTTTTTGTGTTATATTAAAAGTCAGACATGTACAAAATGAATAGATACGGATATATGAATATTTAGCGCTAATAACTAAAATTCATTCATTCATTTTCTACCGCTTTTCCTCACGAGGGTCGCAGGGGTGCCGGAGCCTATCCCAGCTGTCTTCGAGCGAGAGGCGGGGTACACCCTGGACTGGTGGCCAGCCAGTCAATCTCAGGGCACATATAGACAAACAACCATTCACACTCACATTCATACCTATGGACAATTTGGAGTGGCCAATTAAGCTAGCATGTTTTTGGAATGTGGGAGGAAACCGGAGTACCCGTAGAAAACCCACGCTTGCACGGGGGAGAACATGCAAACTCCACACAGAGATGACCAAGGTGGGGTAAGACAAAATAAGAAGCCAAAAGGTTACCACTTCCACACAAAATAGGAGGAGAACTCATTCATTCATTCGTGATGCGACTCTTTCCCCTTTCAAAGCATACAACTGAAATGAAAACTTCATATGGTGTAAAAAAAATGAAGAACACATGGAAATTGCGAGACATCCCCAAATAATAATCCACCAGGTGTACTTTTTTTTTCCTGAAAATTAGACATGTCCTTTTGAGATCATCTTTAACTGCAAAATGATATGTGGTTCAGGTTACACATCTCCCAAAGTGACCCCTATCTAACCTTCCTACTAATACCAGCTGACATTAGGACGGACTATTTGGCTGCTTTAATTGGCTTTTCAAACACTTTGTTGTCCACTCAGATTTTGTAGCTGGATGAAGGTGACGCACAGACAAACTGGCAGCACAATTACAATAATAACACAAAATCTACTACCGCTCTTTTATGCTTGTGTATGTGTGTGTGTGTGTGCAGCTTTAAACTATTACACAGGGTTTTTCTCCCGGAGACCCTGACCCGAGTGGTGCCGCCACACACACGGACACACACATCCTGTGTTTTGTGATCCTACAAAGCGAGAACAGTCCATCTATTGGCAATGACTTTAAAATGTAACTTCCTGGCTTTAATTACCATATTCTTTCATCATCCCCTGCATACTTTTACGTATGATTTCATGATGTATTTATAGTTATTTGTCGTGAAACCACACACAATCTTTATCTGGATTCTTGGCCCAGTTACGGTAATAGTCAATAAGGGTATGCACTGACACATATTTGTATTTATATTTTTCAATAGTTTTATCCTTTCAACCTCACACAAAAGTAGTTTTTTGTCCTTAAAAAACCCCGGCCAGGGTGAAGATGTACAAAAACTTATTTTTCTGCATTTGTCTATGGATAGGTACAACTGAAAAAAAACCCAGACCTACTTTGTCCAGGTATTCCCTAGGGGATCCCAAAGGCGTTCCCAATTTGGGAGACATGGTCTTTCCAACGTGTCTCCTGCCGGTTTTTGTGCGCCCTGACCACCTCCCAAGGGATGCGTTCGGGAGGCATCCTGACCATCCCAGAACCACCTCATCCACCTCCTTTCAATGTGGGGGAGACCCTCCTGTCCTAATGCTTCTCATAATATCTCAAAGGGAGAACCCGGCCCCCCTATGGTGATGTTGTCCTTTCAGTCACTACTCTATTGTCAGTATTGGATGATATGTAAACAATATTGAACCCTGGTCTCCTAGCTGTGAGGTCTGCGCGCTAAACACTGCATGAAAGAATGACCACGCCGTGCCGCCCCCAGTGAAGAACATAACGAGGGAAAATGTAGACGGCCAATAGTGATCGGGTCACTCCATGCACCCGAGCTGTATAGGTGGGTCCAACGGATACCAGGACCAGCATCTGAAGAGCTGGGAGAGGACCCATGACTGATTTTAGAACCCGTTTTGCCCTGCAAGTAAATGTTGAGGTAAAACCTGAAATTCATAATATTGAAAGATAATATTGTAGTTGCTTGAACATTTGGTACAGCAAACTACACAAACCAATGTTGACAACCCTCCCTGGTCATTTGTGCTCCAGCGTTTTCTATAACTGAGTAGGACCTCCAAGACCGAGGGTTCCTGACACTCCCACAAGGCTTAGCTCTGTACAGCAAGAACTTGTGTGTCTCTGTGTCTGCGGGCTACATGTTAATGACTAACACTAACGAAGAAAAATGATCCCTTGAGCTCGAAGCGCTCGGCGATGGCGGGACAAAGACGGCCACTCTTGACATGCCGCTTGTCAGTGTGTGAATGGCTTCCCAGTGACATTTTCGGTCTTTCCCCGTCAAAGACATAAGAGGCTGGGACGCTAATCGCTGAGGTTGCGCTCCATGCAGCACAATAGTCTGCAGTGTGTGTGTGATGGTGGTCTGGCCATTCTTTCATGGCTCTAATGAGGTAAGCAACAACACGCCCGAGGCCATGCAGGAGACAGGACACACACACACACACACACACACACACACACAGAGGCAAGTCTAAAGATAGTTACTGCTTGAGTTGTCCAACTTCAGCCGAGTGAATAATAAGGTCAGAGGGAGTTAACCTCATCAGCTCAGACTGATGAACGAATGTTTAGAAGTGATGCTCATTATTTACTCCACGTCTTTGTTCATCTGGTCATGCATTTTTGCACCACTCTACTCACCAACTTGCCGCAGATAAACCGGCGTTGGTGCAAATTGTTCATTTGCATGCAGCTGATGTGGATCCATTATGGGACGTAGACTCCAAGACTGCTTATGAGGTTGCAGGTTTAGTTGCTAAATATCCTTGGTGCAAAAAAGCATGCATCACAGCACACTTAAGTTTGGAAAAGTTCACTTAGTCACTGGTGGGATTCTAGTATTTATGGTACACTATAAAGGAGTAGCGACCAGTCCGTACCTGCGAACCTTGTGAGGATAATCGACATACGCAGAAAATGGATGGATGGAAGGAAAGAGTACTCAATGCCAACAGCTTCACTTTTTGTATGTTATCCTGTCAGGGGTCACCACAGCCGCATTACCTCAATCAAGTCAAAAACATTGAATATGGCCACATACAGTACACTCACAGTATCTTTGTTCAATGTTTGGCACATTAATGCAAATATGGTAATGGTAATGGTAATGGTAATGGTAATGGTAATGGCAATGGTAATGGTAATAGAAATGGCAATGGTAATGGTAATGGTAATGGTAATGGTAATAATAATGGTAATGGTAATGGTTTTACTTCATTTGAACATGCATCAGATTACAATTGAGTGCATCCCATAATCAGTTCCCAGTTCCACATATCCAAAAGGAGTAGGAAGAAGCAAAGCTTATTAAATCCTACCCCTCCATCTGGTACTTTTACAATCACTAACTGTTACATTTGTTCACTTCCTGCTTTCCATTATACAGTTTAAGGTTTTTTTAATGTTTTTTTTTTAAATAATGCAGCTCGTACCGAAGTACGAGGTGATATAAAAATGGTGAAATAAACACATAAGTAGTTGAAGTTATTTGCTCCAGTTGTGTGAGTGTGCATGGTGTGTTGCATGAAATAATCGTAGCTTATTTTCAGCGTAAGACATAATGAAATAAGCGTATGAAAATAACGCTTCGTACATGTGTATCTGTAGTGTCTTACTCCAAGTCAGTCAGCATGAATGCATTCTTGTATGTGTCCTTCATCGATACGCTGCGCTGCCCTATGGGTGTAGCGGATGAAAATATATTTGATGTAAACAATGCAGGAGAAAACCCACGTGTGCACAGGGAGAACATCCAAACGGCACACAGAGATGGCCGAGGGTGGAATCAAACTTGGGTCTCCTAGCTGTCCCCTAGCCGTGCAGCCCGGAACTCAATATATATGTATATATAGATATATATCAATAGCTTAATAACGGTGTGAGCATATGTATTGAAACTATTGCAGATTTGAAAGCTTTCCGTGTCGAACGATGCACACACACACAAATGACTCTGAGGTCAGGAGCAACGTCGTTGTCCGATGCCACAAGGTCAGACTGTTAATTATATTGGCCTTAACATGAGACGGTAGAACACACACACACACACACACACACACAGCTGAATACAGTTGCCCATACAGCAGAATAGAACAGGCTAATGTGATTGTGGTCATGACAAGACATCAAAAATGAAAGATGACTCATGGATGGGGCCACCAAGGAAGACAGACAGACTGTCCGTGTTTAAGTCGGAGACGTAAAGAGGAAAGTATGGGGGAGGGAAATATGGTTTAATAACTAAGCAGCAACTGAGCAACTTGTAGTGATGAACACATCGTTAAGCCTTTGGCTATCGTTAGTACATTTTATACCACGACTGGTGTGGTTAGTGGTAGTCATAAAAACATTGACATGGTCATGGTTTATTTGTTTCGGACAATTTGTTCACTTCCTGCGTTTAACATATTACACACTTACAATAATGTTTGTGTTTGGAATGTGTAACAAGTTTATACAAGGCAGTTTGTGTATGGAAGAATAAAAGAAAAAATAATATCAAATAAAAAGTAATGCATCATTAGAGACTCCAAATTGTCCATAGGTATGAATGTGAGTGTGAATGGTTGTTTGTCTATATGTGCCCTGGGATTGGCTGGTGACCAGTCTAGAGTGTACCCCGTCAGCTGGGATAGGCTCCAGCATTCCCCCATGATCCAAGTGAGGACAAGCGACGTAGTAAAAAAAATAAATAAAAAATAAAACATAAAACATAAAACATAAAACATAAAACATAAAACATAAAACATAAAACATAAAACATAAAACATAAAACATAAAACATAAAAATAAACAATAAAAAATAAACAATAAAAAATAAAACATAATAAATAATAAATAATAAATAATGTGGAGAATAAATAGATGACATCAAATATGAACAATGTACAGCGTAAACAGTAATTTGTACAAATAATTTAAATAATTTAGAATAAATAACAATAATTTAAAGTTTTGGTTGTGCGTGTGGGCAGGTAGAGGGGCTTATTTGGCATTGAGCAGTCTGATGGGTCAGGGGCAAGTAACTGTCTCTAAACCTGGTTGTTCTACAGCGGATGCTGCAGAGCCTTCTCCCCGACGCCAGGCGAGAAAACAGTCCATGCTGGGGGTGTGTGGGGTCAGAGTAGATCCGACGGGCTCTTGATTCCTTAATGGGGGAGGGAAGCGGGGTCCCAATGATCTTCTCCACTGTCCCCACCACTCTCTGCAGTAACATCATGTTATCATTGTTCTCACTGTTATCATTATCATGGTGTTATCTTGTACAGTACATATGGTACCATACGATATCAGACATTTAATGAATGATTAATACTTAACTATTTTAACCATGTAATGTGTTCCAGAGTTATTCAGTTAAGTTGCACTCTTTGTATTATGACTCAATTTATGTTTGCTTTTCTATATTCGGTGTGACTGAAATTGTTTTCATTTCTAAATTGCCCAGTAAAACATTCATTTTTCACAACCATTGGCGTTTTGGATGTGAAAGTAATTCAACCACTCTACCGTTAGGGGCAAATATCTCTGTAAGAATTGCTATCCAAAGACACAGAAGGAAGACGAAAGCATCTTTACAAACCACAAAGCATTACCGTGATAAATCAGCGTGTGACGTTGTTTATTCAAAAGACTGTTGCTGGAAGAATAATTACAAACACAGCGTCGGGACTGCATGTTAACCGCAAAGACATGAATCAGTACGTATCACAGGAGCTAATGGAAACAATAACAGTGGAAAACAAACAAATTAAAGTGATGGCATCAACTGAACTGGAACCAAACAAAAGTAATGTTATTTGGTCATAAAAAAGACAAACGCTACATACGTACAAGTAGATGGTGTAGACATTGACCGGGTCTTTGTTTACGTGTTTACGTGTTTACATTTTCATACAGATAAAATCCTCCACAAAGCAAACAACAACACCGCCCGTGAGGAAGGTATTCTGTTGCTTGAAATAAATATGTAAGCTTTTGGCCTTGGCAGAGGTCCGTGCTCCCAAAATGTGATGTATTTTTGGTGTCCTCCTTTTTGAACTTCTAATTTCATAGCTGAGCCTGCATTCGCTCGCTCTATCTATCCTCTCTCTTCCTGACAGTAGAGAGAGATTCTGCCAAAGTCGTCTTTGGAAAACTACAAAACATCCTTATCCACTTTAGCCTTTTTTATGTTATAAATAAATGTCTACTTATTATGTTGTCATGTGGTTTACTTTAGTTGTTCGTTGTTTGGAAAGCAAAGCTGCAGCTATCCGTCTGAATGAGTTTGTTAGTCCTAAAGCCAGCGTGAAAAACGCTATCTTTTGCGGGTGTGCGCTCCCGTGTATATCCTTCCATCCGTGTTCGGATACTAGATGTTATCCCAAACATGTTCAAATAGAACTTATTGATATATATCGCACATACAACTCAAATCCACCTCCGCTGTTCACAAGTGCTTTCACAGTGTTGTCTTTCTGTGAAATGTAAACATGTTGAAGTATCTCCATACTTAACAGAGCAGAGGCCAGCCTCTTCTCCAGGAAAATACAAAACATCAGTAACAGCTGTTTATTTATTTAAGCTCTTTAAAGTATGGCCGGCCGTTTTGAGCGAAAAAGGCATAGCCATAGTAAATGTTATTTTTTGCGGCATGTAAAAGGCCGATAAAAGGATGTTCTTGGTATGAAAGCAAACAGGATGCTCAGCAAGTCTGTGACAAAATAATAACAATAATAATAATAATAATAATAATAATGATGATAAAAACTTCAACTATATTAAGAAAGCAGGAAGTGAACAAATGTAACAGTTACTGATTGTAAAATTTGAACATGCATCAGATTGTAAGAAGTCGTGCCGCGGCATTTTGTACAAACTACAGGCTTTTCAGCATTACTAGAGCCCTCCAGACCTGAAATAACACCCCTATAGTAATTTTTACACTTGTATTACCCAATATGTTAATATAATCAGAGGGAAAAAAAGCAATTCAGGACATAATTAAGACTCGTCTTTGTGTGTGTTGCTATAAATGTGTTTTGAACAGTTGATTTTTGGGGTTCAGCGTTGAGCTTGGAGTGGAGTGGAATATGGCCACGACAGTTGCCCATGTTATTATTATGACAAATATTGTGTAATATTTCAAACCTGCAATCAAAGCTTTTGTTCTGACGATTAAGGTTGATGCTTGTGAGCCTCATCAAACATTACAGGAACACTACTGACACCTAGTGACCAGTGTCGTTTACTACACAACATCACATTTTTGAATGCATCTTCTGGATGCCTTATATTTGTATTTTAGTTCATTAATCAATTTTAATGCTTAATTTATGCAAAAATATGTAAAGTTGCTTAAATGTGCACACTTTGGAGTAATAATAGGCTGTATTTTACCATTAAAACAGTATGATTGAAAATGAACATTGTTATTATCACAATATTGAAAACATTTGCTGATTGTGGGAAAACACATAACGCATTTCAAAATAAATTAAAATCTGTCTGCTGTGTATTCTTCTCAACAATTCCTTCTTGTAAAATATGTTTATCAAAACAAAAAAATGTAAGAAAAGACATACCAATTCTTGCTGAACTGTATTCTCGGGCTTACCGACAAAGAACAAAGGAGATGTTGTACGACTTCAGAAGTATTTCCCCCGAACAATACTGATTAAAATCTGAATTCTACAACTTCAGGAACATTTGAGCAGGATTCCGCTGTAGACGCCTGTTTATATACAATACATGCTAGATTTGAAGAGTTTTACTTTCAGGATATAATCTATCTTGTGTACGCTTGGCGTGTGTGCATAATATTCCTGACTTTGTGCCAAATAGCCACTAAAACGCAGCCATCAATTTAACCTTGTAAAACAAATATTAGAGCGGAACCAGAAATGGGTCGACCTTCAAATAAAAGAATGCTGAAATAAAATACCGATTGAATGACCTGTCCTACCTGGGCCAACCTGTTTCATATGAAGTGTTGTTCATAGAAATAATTAGTAGTTATGACTGTCATAGTCATTCATACAGTGGCGGACTTGGCAATTCGGGGGCCTGAGGCAAACATAGTCAGGGGCCCTTTTCATATGTTCTTTTAACACAAAAAAAGCAGCTTCAAAGGCCCCTATGAGTAACGACCTTGGAGTAAATGAATACAGGATGAACATTTAAAACCAGTGTATGTCGAAATGACATATTTAGTTTTGGACAAAAACCACAAAGATATCATCACGCATGTTTGTGTACGCATTTGCTTGGAAGATAAACAATTGAAATGTAACAAAGGCAATTACACAACAATATATGCCTTTGTCATAAATTCATTGTTTGCAAAGATGATGTGAGATCGAAACAGAAACAGGGAGATTTTGTGTTCAAAAAGCCGACCGGAACTCAGCTCACAGTCTGCGGTTTCTACCGACACCGTAAATAATTTGACACCTTCGCTAATGGGGCAATATATTTTTGGGCATCTTCTTGCCGGTTTCTTTTTCTCTGTAAGTTGGCTTCATTTGAAGTTGCTTCACACATAAACTCTCGTCTTGTTCCTCTTCCATGTTTTATGGTGGTTGGCAAACCAACGAAAAGGTGCATTACCGGGCCCTCACCTACTGGACTGGCACATATAAATTAGCTCAGTGTTTTGTCATCATGGGACAGTCCATTGTAGTGTGAAGGAGAGGGGGTGGTTTATTTGTTTTTTTTAGTATGCTAGCATCATTCTACATGAATATAGCTGGAGGTGCTGCTGACTCGGTGAAATGCTTCTTACGCAAACATAGATAAGACTTCATTCATTTTCTACCGATTTTTCCTCATGAGGGTCGCGGGGGTGCTGGAGCCTATCCTAACTGTCTGAGGGCGAGAGGCGGGGTACACCCTGGACTGGTGGCCAGCCAATCACAGGGCACATATAGACAAACAACCATTCACACTCACATTCATACCTATGGACAATTTGGAGTGGCTAATTAACCTAGCATGTTTTTGGAATGTGGGAGGAAACCGGAGTACCCGGAGAAAACCCACGCATGCACGGGGAGAACATGCAAACTCTACACAGAGATGGCCGAGTGTGGGGTAAGACAAAATAAGAAGCCAAAAAATTACCACTTCCACACAAAATATGAGGAGAACTCATTTATTCATTTTCTACCGCTTTTCCTCACGAGGGTCACAGGGGTGCTGGAGCCTATCCCAGCTGTTTTTGCGCGAGAGGCGGGGTACACGCTGGACTGGTGGCCAGCCAATCACAGGGCACATATAGACAAACAACCATTCACACTCACATTCATACCTATGGACAATTTGGAGTGGCTAATTAACCTAGCATGTTTTTGGAATGTGGGAGGAAACCGGAGTACCCGGAGAAAACCCACGCATGCACGGGGAGAACAAGCAAACTCCATACAGAGATGGCCGAGGGTGGAATTGAACCCTAGTCTCCTAGCTGTGAGGTCTGCGCGCTAACCACTAGACCTAGATAAGACTTAAAAAACACATTTTGACGCAGATAGAATTAAACATAAAGTCAGAAATCCTGAAGCTTTTCGACGGTGGAAAAGTAAATCCAAATCATCACCTTCTCTAACATTCCATGCTACTAAATAAGCGCAACGTATCAATAATATATGGAATTGATATAGATATGAGCACATATTCAAGACTGCAATATCAGAAGCGTAATTCGGAAGTGAAAAGGTTGTATCGGGACACCCCTGATGTTGTGTCCAATGCTCTACCTTTTGCGGTAGAGCTCAGTGTGAAAGCACTTATGCCCTCACAAAATCGAGTGTAAGTACGAAAGTGCGCCAATTGAGTCTCAGCCAAAGTCGAAGTCATGAGGCTGAAAATGTGTGTCGGCAGACACGGCAGCGTGAAAGTGGCCGGTCTTCTAAAGGGTAACTTTCTAAACGCTGCCATATGGAGACAGGAAACATACCGATGACCTATCGGAACACGCCACGCCACGCCACCGGCGAAATGATGTATAGATAGCGTTCTTGTCACTGAAGACTAAACATGAACTACTGCTGATTTCATATTACACACACTTGCATGACAGGAATGTGTTTAAGTAAAAACAGATACCAAGTTTGGACTACCCCTTAACGAGCTCATAATTAACTACACACACACACGGCCCATGCAATCCATTAATCATGACGACTGCTTTCTCCTGGTGATCATTTCTCCTCCAGAAGGAAACTCCTACAATATTCAACCATCGTAATGATGATAAATTGAATCATTTTGTGATGAAAAGGTTGATAATTCAGCAGAGATAACAGGAAAAGAAATGATATCAGCACACTTTTTTCCATCCATTCATTATTTTCTATGCCGCTTATCCTCACCAGGGTTACGGGTATGCTGGAGCCTATTCCAGCCGTCTTTGGGCGAGAGGCAGGGTACACCTTCATCACCCTCACATGTCGCTGAGTGATTCACTCACTGGTTTTTTATTCAGTGTGACTGTTAAATAACCCGCCATGGGGCCAAAGAAAATGTGTGTTTGATCTCATTAGGATGTACAGGAAGTCTGCATCAACAATAAGATGCATATTTTGGTCATTCATAATTATTTTGCATTGTTTTATGCAATTAGAATTACTATTTTTTTATAATCATGTATTTTGCATTTTAATTAAAATGTACTTTTTGGCGGCCGCACGGTTGAACCAGGGTTCAATTCCACCCTCGGCCATCTCTGTGTGGAGTTTGCATGTTCTCCTTGGGTTTTCTCCGGGTACTCCGGTTTCCTCCCACATTCCAAAAACATGCTAGTGAATGTGAGTGTGAATGGTTGTTTGTCTATATGTGCCCTGTGATTGGCTGGCCACCAGTCCAGGGTGTACCCCGCCTCTTGCCCAAAGACAGCTGGGATAGGCTCCAGCACCCACACGATGAATGGATGTACTATTTGGTTAGCATGTTGGCAACACAGGAAATGTTGTCAACTTCCAAAAGCAAACACCAAGACAACCTCTGAAACATCTTACAGTGGATCTCATTCCAACCTTCTATGCCAACTTTGAATGCCAGGTGGGAAACAGGAGCTTGGAAAATCCAGGTCAGGTTAGCATTGTTAGCATTCAACATTGTTACTGACTTGGTGATGCGCCAAAGTCAAAACAAGAGGTATGAAATGGACCTTCATCTCAGCATTGGAAGACCTCAATGTGGCCTAAATACCAACCTGAGGAAATCTGGGCAGGTTTTGGGAGGTTTTGAGAAGGTGTGCAGTGTTCCTTGCTGTCCTACTTGCCAGGAGGGTCTGTCGTGGAGCGGAGGCCGTAAAGGTTTAGACTAGGTCGAGATTTGAATATTACTGATGTGGTCCTTAGTGGACAAAGTTTGAACACTTCTGTCCAATAGGAAGTGATGAAGACTGAGCGTCAGGAGGGAAGTCCAGACTGCTCGGGCCACCCAGTTCCACCAAGAGGACACCAAGGCTTTCCAGGCCAGCTGTGAGACATCATTCCTGCAACGTGTCCTAGGTCTGCCCCCGGGGCTCGCTCCGAACCGGGCATTCCTGGAGCACCTCACCAAGGAGGCGTCCAAGAGGGATCCGGACACGATCATCTCCTCATCTCTTAGGGTGGGTCACAAAGAGTGATTCAGAACAAACTCACTTATGAACAAACTCAAGAGGAGGGACCGCATCTTACCCAGAAGTGGGCCTCACCCTGGAGCCAGGCCCGGGGGAGGGGCCCACAGGCGAGCGCCTGCTGGTCGGGCCTTCATCCGCGGGGGCATGGTCAGGCCCAGCCCGAAGAAGCCACACGGGATCTCCCCCGCCCGTAGACCAACACAGAAGCGTCCGGTGCTACGTGTTTTGTCTGGCCGGGGGCCGGCGGCCCAGGGCAGCCAGGGGCCGGCGCCTGGGCGACGTGGTCTTCTGTGGCCAAATGTGGTAATTGAGAGCTGAAAGGTGGAATTGAGAATCTTTGTGTCTGTTTGGACAATAATCGTGTGAAAGATGTTTTGTATTTTCACACGGTGTGAAGGTATCATCTTGTCTTTCCTATCACTCGGGTTTCAGGGTGTCAATCTGACTTGACCGTTTTGCAAAGGGATAATCCCTGAGATTAAGTGTCCTTTTAGTCGGGACGACCAGGCCTGTCTGAGTGGTGGGAAGGCCTCGCCGATCGTATGGAAAGCCCGAGGAAAGAACTTTGATTCAAATGTCCTGCCAGAAACGTGACCCTGCTCTGACGTGAGAACAAGTCGCATGAGAAGGACCATCACGTTCATTTTCAACAAATCAAGTCCATGATGATGATGATGAAGATGTTTCACACTTTCAAACTTTATCGGCTGTGCCTCATTTGGGTGCTAAGGAGGGTGTATTTATATAGCTTTTTAAATTCATGTGCTGATTTACGGCTTGTCAATGTCACAGCTTGCAGTATAGAGGGTGTCAGTTGTGGACAACCACAATGTATCCCACCATGCATCTACAAAAATACAGATATTATTATAATAATTGTTGTCTTTTTTTGTGAGCATATTATATGCATTCATTCATATTATATTTTGTATAATAATTTTAGTTATTGATTTTTATATATATTCTAGTGCATATTTTGTTTTAAAATTGTTTGTCATTTTATGTATTTTTTTATAATTATTATTTCAATTAAAGTTTTGTATATTTATCATTATGTGTATAATAAGATATACAATAATAAAATATTGAAATTTTCTTCAGAATCGACCCGTTGGACGATAAAAATTTAACAATTTAATCGATAAAAATGTGTCATGTAAAATAAGTATAAACACAAATATAAGTCTTTTTTGTTTTAAAATTGTTTATGTCATTTTATGTATTTTTTATAATTATTATTTCAATTCAAGTTTTGTATATTTATCATTATGTGTATAATAAGATATATAATAATAAAATATTGACATTTTTGGCAGAATCGACCCATTGGATGATAAAAATTTAACAATTTAATTGATAAAAATGTGTAATGTAAAATAAGTATAAAAACAGATATAAGAAAAAAAATAAGATTATATATTATATCAAACTCACGATAAATTATTAAAAATATTATTTGTATCTCATTGTGTGCTGTTTTTCCTGTGTCCAGAGTTTAGGGAGACCCCAAATCCAATTGAATCCAGACAGCAACAGCACTTGAAGAATGTACCTGTACGTCATCACACTGCCTGACACACACACACACACCCACATACACACACACACACACACACACACACACACACCTTTACGTTCTCTCCTTTGCAAACACACGCAGTGCTACTCCGTCAGGTTTATTTATACTAAAGAAGTAGATGAGAGGAGATGGGGGAGGTGTGTGTGTGTGTGTGTGTGTGTGTGTGTGTGTGTGTGTGTGTGTGTGTGTGTGTGTGTGTGTGTGTGTGTGTGTGTGCGTGTGTGTGTGTGTGTGCAAAAAAGAAAGAAAGATCAGGAGTCTGACCGACTGACCTACAGTGTAATTATATATCATTATCAGGAGACACAAACTCATCTAAATTACTGCAACAGCTCCCATTCACATAGATGGATTACACAGAGCAGGCACACACACACACACGCACACACACACACACACACACACACACACACAAATACAAATGAGTCCAACCTCCAGTCTGGCTCCTCATCTTCTACACAAGCACAGCACTTGGACCTGTTTTTATCATATTCATTATGATTATTAGCAGCCAGTTTGGTGATTATTGATTGCAACTATTGTAACTAACAACCAGAACCAGAAGATGAAATATTGGAATTAATTTAGTTGTATATTCGTAACGTGATTGGACAATGAATGGAATCTTATGAGCATTTAGTATGGAAGTATGGAATTGAACCCTAAAGTGAAGCATTGGCATAAATGTTCAATGAAGCAGATTGTGAAAAAAGAAAAATATACATAAAAAAGAAATATACATAAATGCTGTCAAAAGTTTTTTTTTAAAGCTAATTTTATTTATTTCATATAACCCGGATGTCTTATATTGACCAGTTGTGTCCTTTCTTCATTTCCGGTGTAAAACATAAATATTTATTGTTGTTGTGGAAGCGAACCTGACGTCTGTCAGTTATGATTTCACATCATTACAATACCATAACGCCGAAAATAATGCATGGAATATTTACATTGAAAAGTGTAATTTATTGCATAAAGTAACTATAACGTAGTGAAGTGGTCAAATATCTTTTTAGTTGTGCAACTGTTGAACATTTAAATATACGTTAGTTAACATTACTTTTCATTGGCTGCATCCAAATGTCATTAAAAGCTAATGTATATCCATAACAGTACACGGTATTTGTATATTTATATTTATGTCAAACATTTTTATATTAACTGTTTTAAAATGATTTCATTTCAATGTATATATAGTTTTATATATTAATTATTTGGGTTAAACATAGGCCGATATAAAGTATGTACATTTTATTCCATGTATGCCTACAAACAAATACGTGGTTGTTGTGGTTGAAATTGTGCTTTTTTGTCACTGAAAGAATAATTGTATATCTTGTTGGGATTTATTTAGGTTATATATAGTTTATATATAACCTTATTTAGGTTCTATTTCAAGGAGGTGTTTTGGGCATTTACGCAGGTTGCTGCTCTGCGTTTTCTGCTTTTTCCCCCCTCTGACAAAAGGTGTGATGGAGATGGAATAAGGTTCCCAAGTCCTGGTTTGGTGGGTCCTGATCTTGGACGTGCTGATAAGATGAAAACACGCAACTCAAGAAGACACGATCCTTGCCGTTCGACCGCTTTTTAAAGTCACATTTATACATATTTTACATTCTAGTTCCTCATTTTATTTCATTTCAGGATATTTACGTTATTTAGATATGCTTTTTGACTATATGTTGGTGTTTTATTATACAGCACTGGGTGGTATTGTTTTATTATTTGAGTACTTTTTACTATTATATAATTATATAAAAATATAATACAATTATTCGTATACTGTGTTGTCATACATGTTTTCTGCAAAGGATCAATATCAACTTTTATAAATTGATAAGTGTTATGTGCATTTTTTGTAAAAAAAAATTCCAAGTACCATGTGTATTCTTAATGAATACTTTTTAAATGATAAAAATACTTGTTTATTTTTTTGCTAATAATATGTTAAAATAAATTCAGAGTAATATTTTGTAAATCATGGAAAAGCTTTGAAAAGCTAAGCTACTACAAGCATTGCTTTGCATGCATTTATCCATAAACACATAAGACATCAATAAATAATATGTTTACTTTCATGACTAAAGACAAAATGACTGACAGGCCGGATGTTGCTCGCGGGCCTTGACTTTGAAACCAGTGAGAGCATGTGTGTGTGTGTGTGTGTGTATGTGTGTGTATGTGAGTGTGTGTGCTTGTTACAGACGAGGCCAATGGAGGGTAGAAGGTTGCTGATTGGTCCTCCCCCCGGTAGTAAAAATGACGTCAGACGCGGTCTTCCTGTCTTGCGGTCCAGTCTGCAGCAAAGCTGGACGTGTCTCCCGGGGTCTTGCACACACTGGTCCAGTCCACCAAACCGCCGAGATGCCGCAGCAGCAGAAAACGTCTGAGATGAGCTAAAAAGGTAAAAAGAGAAGAAAAGGCATATTTCTATATTTTTTATGTCGAGTATAAATACTGTGTATTTGTTGCATAGGCTTAGGCACCATGGACTTGAGTAGACATCAGCCCGGGTCCAGGATGTTCTTTGTGCCAACGCGGACTCGGTGATGTGCTGAGGACATTAGTCGTAGTGGTTTTAATTTGAAGGAGATATATATTTGAGAAGAACTTGGGGGAGATCCAGCATGAGTGTTCTTTCAGGCTTCCCTCACCACCCGGTCATGCACCACCACGACAGCCACCATTACTCCCTGCACGGAGACACCGGAGCCCCTCCGTATTTCACCAGCTGGCTCATCAGCCACGCCGACGTTTCCCCCACCGAGTACGGCATGGCGCCGGGATACAGCCCCGACTACCACGGGAACACCCCGGGCGGCCTGGACCCCCACCACCACCACCACCACTACGGACACGCCGGACACGCCGGACACGCCGGACACGGTGGACACGGCGCCGTCTCCGTTAACGGAGCCCCCGTGGGCATGCACCACCACCACCCCCGCACCGTTAAGAGGAGACCCACCGCCAACCGGAAGGAGAGGCGGAGGACGCAAAGCATCAACTCGGCGTTCGCGGAGCTGCGGGAATGTATCCCCAACGTCCCCGCAGACACCAAGCTGTCCAAAATCAAGACGCTCCGCCTGGCCACCAGCTACATCTCCTACCTGATGGACATCCTGGACAAGGACGGACAGCACGGAGACACGCAGGCTTTCAAGGCCGACCTCAAGAAGTCCGATGGCCGGGACGAGCGGAGGAAGAGGGACACGGTAAGACTTACTTTTTCCATTGGATTGGATTGGATTGAATTGCACATATCCAAACATATGTTACAACATATGTTGTCAAAAATATATACATTTAAAATGGTTAATTTAACATTTATATAACACAAATATATCAATAACATACATTCGTTGTTTTCATTTATTTATGTCCTCATTGTGTTTATTATTACATACAATACATGTGTGATTATTAACTTGTTATATAAACCGTAATCATTTATTTCATGTATTATTTATGAATGATGTGTATGTTATATTGTATTTACACGCTCGTGTGCAAAATAAAAGTGCATACCACTGCACATTTTACATGCATACATGTCAACGTATGGTCATAATACCATGCAGCAAGTCTACAAAAAAAGAACAGTAATTAAAAATAATAATAATAATAATAATAATAGTGAACTATATGAAGCCTCATTTACATTGAACAACAGTGTTATTGTGACCTATAGTAATTTTTGTCTTATGAAAGTCTCTAAGATGCCACTTAGTCGTGTTTATGTGTCATTTGCGAGCCGCAGTTGAATCATATTTTAATAAAAAGTTGCATTGTTAATGTAAGTTACAGTCACCTGAAACATAAACTGTGGAAAAAGTTTGGACACCCCTGATGAACAGTGTGCCTAAAATGTAAACAAATAATATATGCACATTGTACACTCAATTATTTCATAAATATGATAATACATACAGTACAAATGTATTATTTTTTAGTAGTAGTAGTATTTGTAATAATAATAACAAAGATATTGCAATTACTAAATTACATTAACATATTAAGACATCTGTTTATATTAGATATATATAAAAATGTGAAGCTATGGTGTCCAGTTGTTGTCCACCATTGTATCACAAATGATGTGAACTTATTTCAAGGTGATATTATTCATATTACAATCGAGTCAGTTTTCATTTTTGCTTTTGTGTCACCCTGTGTTTTCAGCACAACGATTGCCCATGATGTATGATGTGGAAATATTGAATAGGTGGAAAATAAATACATACCGTATTCACTTTATGAATTCCCATAAGACAAATATATATATGTCTCTATGTTTAATATCTGGAAGCCTGAAGGCAGTACGCAGTAAATGATATCATCATGTCTAAGTGATTTCCTTCATCACTGAAAACATGCAGAAATATAGGAGGCATATTATTATAATATCATATTGAATAAATGCTGCTCATCAATAGATTACAACCAACCTGTTCAACTATTCCGTGTCTCCTTAAGCGAGCCAGTAAGCGTCAGCGCCATGATAATTGTATTATAATTACATGTGCCCCCGTGTTCAACGTGGTATTACGTCTTATTATATTATTAGTGTTACTATTATTATTTCTAAGTGATTTAGATCTTGTTGGGACAGATTATTGGCAGCTTTGTTGTCCAAGTAGATCACTTAGCTCACGAGGGCAGGGCTGTCCAATGGGCTGCACGACATAAATACGGCACGTGCGTTTAAAAAAAAACATATGCTAAGTAGTATTAGCAAACGTCGAACGTCAGACCACGTGCCAACATCGTGTTAATATTTCTAAAATATTTGCTTATTTTTTTAAACAAAATGCCATTAGAAGCGAAAAACGCAACTCATTTTTAAATTGTCCCTCAATATAGTCTAAAAATAAAACCGGGGAGATAAAAAAAGTTGGAATGTAATGACAAATAATTCAGACGTTGACGCTTAAGCTCTGTACAAAACTTACATACAACCGGCATGTATTTCACTTATTACCATAATTGATTGCGTTTAGCCTTTTTTCTTTTTTACTAAATGAAACATATCAACATTCCCACATGTAGAGTAAACAGTTTACTGAAAGAAAATGGTGTATTACTACATTTAGGACTTCTTCCACAAAGCGATAAATACGTATTGCCCACTCACGTCCTTTTCGTATTATAATCAATAGTCTTGTAGAAATACGTCCTTAGCGTACATTAAACATTAATGTTTGCAATTTACTATTTCTGTTTGAGTACAAAAAAAAATTGTGATCCATTTCCAAACACTTTAGTGTCTTCCCTACTCGGTACTTTTCGTGTTTTTTCGACAGCTAATGGCGCGAGCCAATCAATGCAAAGAAGAAGGAGAGGACGGTGTATGATTGGTTGTTTGTGTGAGGCGCCAACGTAAACAGGAAATAATAACCTGGCATATAGCATTTCCGGGTTGACGTGCTATACGGACAACCACAGTAAACCACAGCAAACCACAGTAAACGACTTTTTTCATGTTATTTTGTTGATTGAGCATTTTTTAAAGGTAACATCACTTTGGCGAGTACTTTTGGTACCGTACATTTTTAATACTAAAGTAGCATACAGTAGATAGCAGCTCCTTTAAGACGCTGACTCAAGTCGTTTTTCCTTTTGGTTCGTGTTGCAAAAATGTAAATGTTTATCGCTGCTTTATGTTTAAATGTCATCAGAATGACCAGGGAGGAAAATGACAGACAATTAAATACGTGCTAACAAGTCTAATCAATAATCTAATCAATGGTGATGTAAACTATATTGATTTGACTTCATGTATTGCAAAATTAAGAAAGCAACAACGACGAAATGATTACAATAACATCGGGTTAAAATCTGTGACTAAAATAAGACATAGTCACATAGTTTTTGTCCGTTTTTGTCGCCCTTGTATTGATTATAAATTATTCTTAGTTATTTGAAGTCTTTAAATAAATATTTGACTCAACTCCAGAGAGTGCCAGGCATCTATTTATTAGGACTAAGTTGTGTATTATTTCATTTGTACTAATGCCATATTTATAAATTATTCAATAATACATTTTGTATTTGATGTTAATATGATAATTATTATATATATCTGTGTGTTCAATATATAATGGAGTGTGTTTGTGAACTAAACATATACGATTCAAATAATATTAAATAGTGAAGATGTACTTAAACAGTTAAATAATTAATTAACTTAATTGTTAATTATTATTAGCATAAATAATGCCACTAAATTAATATATATTTGTCCTTTGGAATACTTGTATGATTTTTAGTATATAGCCTGTTCACAAGGTGATCACTTCAATTGAAGAGGTACTTTTGATCAATATCAAGTTTTTCTACACACCTCATCCATTTTGACACTGTAATCTTATTATTTTATTCTTTTTATCAAGAATATATTCTATTTATATCTACTGCACATCCATAGCTGATAAATGTTGCAGTGCAAACGCGTGCACCAATCTTATTAATCTGTTAGCACTGATTTACAATTACTACTATTTATATTTCTAAGTATGTGATATCAATATTATAATGCTTTTAAAATGTATGTAGATTGCTGTTAGTGGCAGCTCCAAAGTTGTTTAAGTTGTCTGACAAACCAATTGGAACACATATTCTAAAATACTACGAAGTACAGATGTTAAATGTACTTCTTATTTGAAAAGAACTCAACTTGACACTTTTTGTGTAGCACAAAAAGCTGGAATTTTCCAAGCTTTTTTCCATATAAATTCATTGAGGAAATACAGTAAGAACCGTCAAAACCTAATATTTGACGCCATATAAAAGCATTGTTATTGTTTAACGGCTTTATGGGACATTTTCATGAGAAGAAATCAATACGCTTTTGAAAATATAGTAGCTTACTTGACGCATGTCGTTTTGGGGAAGCCGTCTCCTGGGATAGTCACATGACAGCCACTCCAAAATGTTTCCTATATGTCACTGATAGGGACTTCAGGAGTTCAAGTCAAACAGAAAGCAGTACATTGTACTTTTTGGGTTCAAATAATATCGAATATCACACAACACCTTTAGGAGTTTGATGATGTAGAGAATTAGTCACAGCCTTGTTGTTAATCTACTGTAAATTAGTGTCAGGCTTATGAACAATATGCCAAATTGTGATGTGTTTCTGTATAATAATAATAATAGTAATAATTTCTGTAGGCGGATATCCCCAAGACAGCCTCATCCTCCTCCTCCTCATCATCATCGTCGTCGTCTTCAGTGGGCGACAAGAAGACAAAAGGAAGGACAGGATGGCCCCAACATGTCTGGGCTCTGGAACTCAAACAGTAGCTGAAACGTCTGTGCAGGTTGATTGCAATCACAGGAACTAGAAGTCATCATCTCTTGAATGGTGCGGACGCCCAACCACAGGACAGGACAGACAATATGTAGTCCCAGTAGACGCTTGCGGTCGTGTATTTCTACACTTTTCTACTGTTTGCTGACAATCACAATGCATTCAGTACACTCGCGATTACAGTCAAACCATGAGTGTCCATAGTGCGGCCCGGGGGCCATTTTCAGCCCACAGCTTGGTTTATATTATTTTATATTCAGGAATGAGAAATCTTATTATTTATTATAAGAATTTGCTTTGTCATATGCAAAACAAAGCGAAGTTGTGATTGTTTTTGAATGACATTTTAGCATCTGCAACATACAAAACGTATCAAAGTGGCCTCCCTGCATCCTACTATGCGGCCCCCACTGCAAAATATTTGGACACCCCTGGTTTAACATATATCAGGGATGTCTAAAGTGTTGTCCTGGGGCTACTTTTTGGCATGCGGCTTGTTTTTCATTGCCCTTCAGCGTATTGTAAAACAAGAAAATACAAAAACAACAATGTTGAAAAGAAAGTCAAAAAGGCATAAAAAATGCCACAAAAGCTGCGTTCTCATTCTCGGACCACCCACCAATGGCAAAGTAATTGAGACGGCGACAAGAGGTCACCAAACCAATCGCCTCCTTCACTCACGGCGCAGCCAAAAATAACAGCGTGTGGAACACACAATGGAACTGCACCACACGGATGATGCATGCATCTAAATAAACCCTTATATGCCAGTATACATGCAAAACTGTACTACTTTATACAAATGTATAACCTGTGTGGTACTGCTGGGGAACTTCCTTACCTTAGCTTTACCAAAATAGGCCGATGGAGAATATACCGTAGGCATAAAATTGTGTGATTTGCCACAAATAAGAACAGGATAGACTGTTATACGATTAGTACACATGCAGGTTACATTATTGGATTGATTTTAGACTTTTTTTTTTTTTTTACAAAATAAAGATGTCATCAATGAAATAAAGCTTTGTAGTATTGGTGCCAAAGGGCCAAAATCATCTTTAACATACTTGAAGATTTACACACAGGTCATCAGCGATTTCAGTTTACAGGTGACCTTTTTCATAAATTGTGGGTCGTCTTTAATTTTAATTTTAGAATACGTGAGAGAGAATTAAAAAAAAAAAAGAAATAAGCTGCGGGCCACAAATGTCCGCAGATCCACACTTTGGACACCCCTGACATGAGTTGTGTTGTCTTCAAAGAAATGAGAGTGAACACAACAGTTTGGTGGCATTCATCCAGGGCCCCATAAATAACATCTAACACACACACACACACACACACACACACACACAGCAGACCAGCTGGCTCTCAGCTTTATTTAACTTGATATATTTATGTGCAATGCGGCCGTAAGGACGAGCCCAACTATTACGCCACTGAATACCAATATACAAAATAATACACGGTGTCCCTAAAGTCTACTTACTGTCCACAAACAATACACGCGTACATTCCACACTAAAAGTACAATTTAGTATATTTAGTTCATAAAACTATAGAATTAAATGTTTAAATTTAATGAAATGTAAATAAATGAAATGACATAATAACAAATTATTGTCTAATAATTATAGTGAATATATTACAATGTCTACATTCAATTTAAAAAACATACCTTATGTTTGTTATAAGTAGGGATGTCTGATATTGGCTTTTTCGCTGAAAACCAATATGCCGATATTGTCCAAATCGCAATTTCCGATACCGATATATGTAACGTGACACATGAACACATACAGTATGTGTTATATACAGCATTTAAAAAATTTGTTTTTCATGATCGGGAAAAAAATCTGATTCCGATATCACATTTTTATGCTGATAGAGAGCCGATAATTATCAGACATCCCTAGTTATTAGTTTCTATCCAAATCCATATTTGTATACGCGTATTGTGTCCAGACTTTAGGGATATCGTGTACTAGATGTTTGTCATGATTCCACTCCAAGGTGTCTGTGAAGTGTTTGTGTTTCCGTAGTGGCTGGGCTGTAAATACATGTTGTGACGACACAGTGTCCGTGTTGTGAAGTGTAAATAATAATAATAATAATAATAATAATGCTAAGTGTATAGGATGTAATCTGTGTCATGAATTGAATAAATGTTTACATGGTAACTTTTTCATGCTGTTCAGTTATTTGGATTTCTTATTCTGTTTCACCTTCCACATATTTATGAATATATTTTATAGCTCTTGCTGTATTTGCTTATACTTTTTATTGACCCTGGACGTATTGTAAAAATACTATGAACTGCTTATGAATGAGATGTATCGCCAGATATCAGCTTAGTATCTTTAAAGTATCCTTCAATTGGACACCCCTGTCATAGATGACTTGTTTGTTTTTATAACTATATGACACATTAATACAGCTGTCAGATGAAATATTACAACACAATCCATTGATCCCTGAAGGCAATTACTGATGGAGCTGGCAGTCAGTCATGGATTGATAAGGCCTTATCTGGCAAACCACTTGGTATGTTGATGGAGGGAGACAAGACAACAAAAAGACGGGAGCTGGAGAGACTTTTTCTGCACGTAATGGCCTGAGGTAGCGCCGAGAACTGATAAGTGACCTTTTAATGACCTTCTTTTGCTCTTTCTTTTTGACCTTTCATCACTGAAATGATAAAAGTATTTGTGTCCTTATCATTAGAATATTCACCTGATGCCAAAGAGCTCAATTTTAGTCGTCATTCCGGTGTTAATTGTAAAATTTCCGATGGGCCTCTACATGTGTCTCCTAATGCTATTCTTGGGAACTGTGCTCCCAACTCCCTTGACATCATTAACCTTGCAATTCTGGGCTGGTCCCTCACCTTTTAATTTTACCTTACCAGGCGTAATTGTGCATGTAGCTCTTGACAGAAGACGATTGATTGTTATTTTGTATTTGGTAATCAATTATTGTGTCACTATGGCCTCACCGAGCTTTTTGTTGACGGTCTGGTAGTGCGTTCCGTTTCTGTTCCAGGTGTTTCTGTTAGCTGCATCATGAGTTCACAGAGGAAAAACCAGCAAAGGATTTTGTCATTCTGTTTCTGCAGCGTTACCGTGTTCAAGCCTGTCGATGTGTTAAAAGAATTCAGTGTTGAAAAAATGGCCGATTGTCTTTAAGTAGAGGTGTAACGATGTGGTTGGATCTACCTCAATTTTAATGTAGCAGCTTGGTTCATTCTGGACACTCAACGCTCTCGTCCGTCATAAGCTGAACGCAAAGATCTAAAACTTTTCAATGTATACAAAAGGCCTGTTTCGCAGCCTCCATCTTGGGCTTATAGTCGCCGGCTTTTCTGGCTCACTCTAGTGGACAGAGGCAGCATTGCAGGGCCATCCATTCTTTTTCTGTGTTGTTTGTCCTCCAATGAAGGCGTTCAGAGGCAATGCATTGCGGGACAACTCGTAGTGGTCCATGTATATTTCTGTGGTGTACCTATTTAGTGTTAAGTTGCTGTGTGATGAGTGGAATGTTATTTGTAAGATGACACTGTGAGTCAGACAGGTTATATTGCGTAATGATTCTGGTTTTGGTCCCATGCCTGGATGAACCCGTTCATCCAATCAGGGTTTGTAGTTATTATCGGTTATTATAAGAGTTTTACACCATGGACATTGTGCTACTACCCATTGTTATTTTTAAACATATATATTATTTTAGTGTCTTATTATGATGCTGTATTGTGGTATAGTTTGAATGTGCCTCATCAGAAACAGACCTGAGTCATCATCATATTGTAAAATAAATAGTTGAAACATGGCATACATTCCTCACCTATACAGTATATCTATATATATATATCTGTTCCTGGACTGGTGAGCATGATGGATCGCTACGGCTGCAAGAGAATTTCTCCCTGCAATAATAGCAAAACATCTGGCAGCCATTACTCCATGCAGATCCTCCCCTCTCCCACTCCTGCCTCCTTTACAGCCTACCAGACATTTTGTCTCGGCTTTTTTGTCCTTCATAAGGTGGCGCCATTTCTACCTACTGTATAGTCCACTGTTTGTTTTTTTCTTGTTTCTCGAGTGGGGAACGATGAACGGTGAAGATATTGGTGCACATATTTTACACGAGTGGGGTGAATAATGAGCGGCACTTTTAAACTGGTGATGCAACATGCAAGATTATGTTGAAGCTAGCAAAGACACAGAAGAAAAGTACAAAGGGAAACGAAGCCTGAAGTCATGTCAGTCACACGGTAACGACGACCCTGCAACTTTTTACACCTACACATTTTTAACACAATAAAAGAGACATTTTAGGAATGTTTACTATTTTTAAAAAATATGTTCTTGCAGCCGCACCAAAAACAGACCACATCAATTGCTCCCTTTTTATTGACCAGATAAAAATAGATCCACTTTGGATATGTTTAATGTCTGCTTTGAACTATGTCAAACAAGACTAAAACATGGCATACATACCGTACAATAGATATCACTTTATTTTTTATCACTATATTCTATAGTTCTGCATGACAGTCCTTGCTTTTATTGTTGGAATTTCCTGTTCATGCCTGCCGTTTCCTGTTTCTCAGACAGCTTTGTCTGGTGGCTGGAGGACGGAGCAACGATGCTGGTGGGCGACGCAATCAGCAATTGAGGCGACTTATTAGGCCTGAGTCCACACCAGGAAGACGCCAGATTATTCCTCATGGCTTCCCCGTGTTGATCTTTGTTTGCTTGCCAAGAGTTGCCATTTTTTTAATATTTGTGGCCTTCTATTAAAGGTAGGTTTTTATTGATACCTTCTCACAACACGTTGGAGCTCACAGGATGTCATTAGATATAAGAGTCTGACTCACGGTGTCATCTTAAAAGTAACACTAAACCATCCCACAGCAACTTAACACTCCAAAGGTATACCTGAGACATATACAAACATGTACCAATACGAGTTGTGTATGTAGTACATGCATTGCACCTCATCAATGTATTCATTAGTGTCACGGTCGGTCTCGAGAGCTTTAAGGTTCGACCCCAGGATGCAGAGAGCAGGACCAATTGCAGGTAAATAATATTTATTTGCATGAAAAAGCGACTCAGGGAGCAGACGTACAAACGATAATGATCCCACACAGGGAGAACTAAATACACACAGAAATTAGGGACGGAAACCAAAAACCAAACGGAAACCAAAGCCCAAGAAGGTAACTCAAATAAACTGTCACGTGGGAACCCACACAAGGCGTGACAATTAGAGCACTGCGATGATGTCAGCCTCCTTCTGGGCTTCGGTATCTGACTTTTCTGGCTCCCTCTGCTGGCCAAAGACAGCATTGCATCGCCATGCATCCATTTTCGATGCTGTTTGTCCCCCAATTCATGCATTCAGATGCAATGCATTCTGGGACAACTTGTACTGGTGCATATTTGTAGGTTTCTCAGGTGTACCTTTAGAGTGTTAAGTTGCTGTGTGTTGAGCATAGTGTTATTTGTTATGGATGACACCATGAGTAAGTTATATTACATAATGACCTCCTGCAATTTCCAATGCGTTGACAAACTCGTTGTGAGTTTTTCATATGCCTCATGATTGGCTCCTGTCATATAAAAACCTGCCTGGTCCTCATGTCGCTATATATGCCGGAATTTATGGTCATTTCTGGGAAAATTTGCCGTTTTATGCTTATAATCTCCATAATTAGGGCATTAACTACATCCATAAAGCTTGAGTTGCACAGGAAGTCACAAGAAGTCAGAGACAAAGTTGCTTGAGGAGATCTTATTTATAGGGAGTGAATCCACTTGATGTTTAACCAATTACTCACATATCACAAGCTTATTAACCCCCAAAATATTTAATGATCTTTAATGATGTTATGATATTATAATATTATCGAAATGTATTACATTCAACATCCAAAAGGAGTGACCTTCCTACTACAGCCAGTCTTCAGTATGGATGCACTGATGATTTTGCTCTTGTGTACTGGAATAATTGTTGGTCCAATGTGGAGGCAGCTCTAGAGAAAAATAATGAGATAGAAACCGAGGACAGCAGAAACTCCCACCACAACCTTCCACCTCAAAACCAGCGAGTGAACCTGAATGCATCACCTCCACCTTATAATGCCTCCCCTACCTACCTGGGTGTCAAGCTCGACGGCCAATTAACTTTCAAGCAACATCTTGAAGCACTTTGTGCCAAATTGACCTCCAGAAACAATCTCCTTTGTTGCCTTGCAGGCTCATCTTGGGGAGCCTCCACCTCCAGCCTTCACACGGGGGCCCTTGCCCTTGTCTACAGCTGTGCGGAATATGCAGTCCTACAGCATGATGTTGCATGCAAACAGGACCTGCATATGCCAGGGTTCTCAATGCGGCCCAGCCTTGTGGGAGTCTTGGCTGGGGTCTTAGTGATAGCACAGAAGCGAAGCCACAGCTTGGAAACCCTCTTCCGTCTTATAGTGTCCTGTTTGGGAATGCTTGGTCTTCCAGGGGAAATATGTAAATAGACAAAGACAAAGCAGGGTGCCGCCATTGCTCGGTAGAGCAAGCTGGAACTATTCGGGCAGCCAATCGCAAACTTTATTTAAAATAAAATAATCATTCAGACGCTTGACACTGTTACTGATGTTTTATGCATTTAATATTGGAGTTTTGAACATTTTTACAAGATGACTTGAATTTTGCTAGAAAAATGCTACAGTTTTGTAAGTATAATTAGTAATTTCACATATAAAAGTCATTATTTTGCAAGACAATGTTGCAATGTTATAACAGACAAATCTGAAAATTAGAAAAAAATCAGAAAACTACAAAAAAAAACAGAATATTACAAGAAATTTGAAACACAAAAAAATGGCTGAATGACAAAAAGCACAATTTTACAATGAAATTTCAACTTCAAGATTAAAGTGGTTACAAAATACGTAGGAATTTTCCAAAGATGAAATTGTAATATCATATTTCCTTGTGGGACATTCAAAAATAGAACTTAACAGGAAAACTTAAAAAAAACAGCACAAATTGAAATATTATCATTCTTTTACAAAAATACAGTCAAAAGATTTTGAGAAAAAAAGTGGGAAAAAGTCATAATTTGGTGAAGTTCATACTAATAATACGCTTTTTCACCTATATTACAAAGATGCTGTTTTTTTCTTGAAATATACTATGTATAACTTACTAACTGTATCCTTTCATTTTTCAGTGTGACCTTAAAATCAATGTACACATGATGGCGTACCATCACACCATGGCGTGACACAACACAGAAGGAATAAAAGTACTATTAATATACTCTGTGGTATTGATTTTTGCATCCAAGTCTGAATGTAGTTGACCAAAAAGTACAAGGTCACGTGACACCGGCTAAACAAAGTCCAACAGGTCTCATTAGAACATACGTATGATCTGCTAACAAACTTGTGAGAAATTGGTTGTCGCTTGTTAGGAGATACAAATTGTCCAACAACACGGTTAAGTAACAAGTACCCCCCTGGAACACACACATACACACACATACACACACATGAACACAGCATGCTGTAAATCCCGAGACCACCCGGGACCCGACAGACCACCAGGCTGTCCAGTCCGCGGGTGCATGTTTTTGATCAGCGGGCCTGGGAACATGAATAAAAGGTGGTAAAAAGCGGACACATGCAAAGCCGTAATACTGTCACACACACGGAGACACACAGTCACACACATGGCCTCTAATGGAGTCCTGGTTTTTATGTTTTTTGTCTTTGTGTGTGTGTGTAAAACACCATTAGAGCTGTGTGTGACATGATGAGAACTAATGGGCTGACTGATCGGGGCACACACAGTAGGGGGTTGAGTGTTTGGATGGGGATTAACATGGGGGGACACCGGGAACAAGTCCAGGACTAATAAATTAGAGTTCAGCTGGTGCTGAAATACTTGTACTGCAATAAGAATAACTTGGAATATTTCTTAAAGTGGACCAATTATGCTCATTTTCGGCCCTTTATATTAAGTTGTGCACTCGTGTAAAGCAGCTACACACAATAACCCGCTCAGGAAGCTTTCCGGATCTTCCGGAATCTGCACCTATTCCAGCTGAATTTCCTCGAATTTCCAAAATGGTTGGTTTTAATTTATTCCACCCATGGTCCTGCTCAGCTTGTACCCGGGCATGCCCATATCAGTCACAGTCAGCCATCCCAAACTTTTTTCAGGCCTCACTTCCAAATGCTCAAACCTCACTATCTGAAACTTTTGCACTGTTTAACACGTGAATGCGACATTCTAACTGCATTTATAGGTCAGAAAAGTGGGAAAAGCATAATAAGTCCTCGTTAATGCTTGTACTGCAAAAAGTACAAGTTGAAATCCCTCAAATGTAATACCCAGCTATGCAAAATAATCATCTATGCTATGTTATATATTTAATGTTCTGTGTCAACAATGAAGCAAATCCAGTTATGTGCAACAGCACACATTTTTCTTGAATAATTCAAGTCTAATTTGGACATGAAATGAAAAGGGAGAAAGCAATGCGTGTAGAGATGGCGTGTGAATGCCGCAGAGCTGAAGCCGAGCTGAAATGCTGCACGGAAAATGTGAAATTGTGGTAAAAGAGGGAATTATTGGAATGTGGAAAATTGTTAGCCTGAAGGGATACACAGTGGCGAGTGGTTAGCATGTTGGCCTCACAGTCAGGAGATTCAGAGTTCAGGTTTTTGGTTTGTTTTCGTTTGGGCATCTCTGTGTGGAGTCTCCATGTTCTCCCCATGGATGGAGTTTTTGGGCTCCAAGTCTGGTCCTCTAGTCCTATTAATTTAGTTATTTTTCGGGTTATTTGCTTAGCCTTCGCACGTATGGGCGAATATTGTCCACGGTTGGCTGTGCAAGCTGTCGTTTGACTGATGCTGAGCCTCAAAAGCTCACTAGAGTCACGTCACATGAGAACCACATTTTTGTTAAATTGAAGCTTTTTGCCGTATCACCCCTGTGAGATATTTTTGGTATCTTTTTCATTTTATATCACTCTCAGAAATGGAACAATTAGCTGACAATTCTGCGGGTAAATGTAAGGAATCGATAAGCCTATTGTGTTGCCGATCTTTGTGAATCTCAGTTGCTATTCCATATATTCACCAGGAGAGGGTGCTACTCACAAACCACACTTGGTCATGTTCATGTTTTTACTCATTTTTTTGTCTCCCCTAAAGGTTGTGCTTTATTTCTACAGCATCTTACCACATCACATGCAAATTCTATGCAAATTAGACAATAACATCATGTTGCCACATCTAGGATAGCCAATAACTTTTGAAACATTGGCAACCATGTGCGTATGCCAATCACATGAATGAGCACGGAGCACAGAGCAAGGAGCACGGCGCGACGGCGCATGGCGGCGCACCCCTGAGGGTACACGTACCCCACTTTGGGAACCTATGGTCAAGTCAAACATTAAAGTTAGAAATCTCTGCTCTGGTTTGAGTACACACTTTGTCACATTTTACTTCAGGATCAAATACTTCTGTCCCTCAATCAAATTCAATTTATGTTTTCTTTAATGAATTAATTGCACCTCTGCTAATGGTTTTGGATGTTTTGCAAGTTTCATTGTTTTCCGACACATTACTGTTCCTGTTTTACAATTACAATAAACCTGCCATAAAAATGATGAACTGTTCATACTGTATCTTTTCTGCGCAAAGCCGTATTTACACTCCGTACCATATGGTGGCGCTAATGCAACATAAGCTTGTCAACCGTCCTTAAAGCAAAGAAGAAGAAGGAGAAGCAGAAGAAGAAGACGAACAAGACGGAGAAAAGGGAATGAACTACATGGCAACAAAATAAGACAGATACATCTTATTTGGAGTGGAATATGGGGGTAAATATGTGTAAATTACATCTTTAATCGCGGCAAGTTTATATGTAGCATTAGAATTAATAGAATTTGCGACGTTCACCACATAGTTTTATCGCGTGATTTGCCACTTTGTTGTGTCTGAACTAATAGAATCCAGTTTATTGTCAATTGAAAGCATTTGTTTTCATGAATTGATACACTGTTTGTTTTTGTATGGATCAATACTTTTACTTTGTAATGACGTACATGTTTTTAATTATAAAAAAAAGTTAAAGTCACACATCGTGGTGGAAGCCACTACAACTGTTTCAGTGCTAAATTGTCGACATTCACCACACCTAAGTATATCGTACTTAAATTTATTGACCGAATCTGATGTTTGCTAAAATGTGGGGCTATGTTGTGTCATTCATTCAATGTGACAGGGTGTCCAAAGTGTGGCTCTCCTCAATTTGTGTCGTCCCTCTTTAATGACGTCACGAGGATGGAGCGATAGTGGGTCTTTGCTCCTGAGGCTGTCTAGGAATGAACATGTTTCACATTAGGCTTGACTAGGTTTGATGGTGACATAGTGAAACGCTGCATCATATCATTCCATTATTTCTTTGTTTTAACCAAGATTTTTATTTCCCCCCTCCAGCGGTCTAGTACTCGGCGGCGTTACCATGAGGAGGTCATCTCTGATGAGGAGATTGATGGAAAGAGAATGTTTGATCTGGAGGAAAAGGTCCACAGCCAAAGATTCAACTCTGATCGGATCATTCGCATGCAAGGCAAAGGTAGAAAATGACATTACATTAATTATTGACACGTACAGATGCTAATTATTTCATTGTTTCATTGGTCCTGAATTTGTGTCTTTTAGATTTAACTTATGAGTACATTCAAAGAGGAGGCCTGAAAGACCCAATCATCTTTGAGGAAACTGATGGCCTGGGCATAAAGTACATCGTTTTTGCGTTATGACTGGATGTATAATCTACAGAAGATCAATGTTTTTTTTATGTTCCATAGGATGCCAGAGCCAGACTTCAGTGTCAGTGATGTCAAGATGTTTGTTGGTAAGACATATGTTCTTGTCGTACTGCACTAATAAACTATTTTTAGCAGTAGTTACTCACAAATATTTATTATTTATGGCCGCACGGTCAGGAGATCAGGAAGAACTGGGTTTGATTCTCCAATTGGGCATCTCAATGTGGAGTTTGCATGTTCTCCCCATGTATGCGTGGGTTTTCTCCGGGTACTCCGGTTTCCTCCCACATTCCAAAAACATGCTAGGTTAATTGGCCACTCCAAATTGTCCATAAGTATGAATGTGAGTGTGAATGGTTGTTTGTCTATATGTGCCTGCAGCATAGCCCTGCGAGCTTAGTGAGGATCAGCGGCATAGAAGATGGATGGATGGATATATTATTTATACTGTATATAGAGGTATTTGGTCAGTGATAGAGTGCTAAATGTTTTAAATGTACATTTCATGTATTTTAAGTATAAACTGTGCAATTTGAAAGTATTCACAGTGCTTCCACATTTTATGTTATGACCTTATTCCAAATGTAATACCTCCACTGTTCCCCTCAAAATTCAACATACAACAAAACACCTGCCCAGCCCACATACTGTTGCTGTTGGCGGTTGTGAAATCATGCAATTTCTCATGTCCTTCAATCATTTGGAGAATTATTATTTACTTGTTATGAACAATGCAAGGCAAAACAATGAAGTGCTCGTCCACTAGATGGCAGAAGTGTCCACCTTCTGCCATTATTATGGCAGTATTTTTTTCAGTCATTTTAAAAGTGTGAATTCATTATGTGTAGGGATCTGGATAAAACCTAAAGTGGTTCATCGCCATTTAAAAAGTGGGGAAGCGGGGATTGGATTGGGAAGTTCTTGCATTCATGTGTTTATAAACTAGAATATATGTACAATTATAATGAAAAACTACATAAATACTATAATATATACTTCTAATAAATAATAAATCTTTAGAAAACACTAGAATACATAAATTCAAATATGTTCAATATTTTAAAACGTCTTCATTTTGCCACTCTCCACTCAGGTAGCAGACGTATGATTGACGTCATGGATGTCAGCACTCAGAAGGGTACAGAGATGTCCATGGCCCAGTGGACACGTTACTACGAGAGTTCTCCGTCTCAGAGAGAGAAGCTCTACAATGTCATCAGTCTGGAATTCAGCCACACAAAGCTGGAAAACCTGGTCCAGAGACCTTCCACAGTATGTACAGTAGATACTTCGATGGGAAAACTACACTTATTTTTAATTTCATGAATTAATCAATACATAAAGTAAGAGCATGTGTCTGTCAAATTTACATTAGATTAAGCAGCTTTATTTATTTATATGGTAGCGAATGTTCATTCTCTCTCTCTTTCCGTCTCTCAGCTAGATCTTATCGACTGGGTTGATAACATGTGGCCTCGTCACCTGAAAGAGAGGCAGAGGGACTCCACCAACTCAATCAGTGATATGCAATATCCCAAAGTACAAAAGTAAGAGCGGTGTTGCTGTCTTGTTTTGTTTTTGTACGTTTTCTCACAATATTGCCGTTGTTTGCACAGATACTGTCTGATGAGTGTGGAGGGATGCTATACAGACTTTCACATCGACTTTGGAGGGACATCTGTGTGGTATCATGTTCTGAGAGGCAGCAAGGTGTGTGTGTGTGTGTGTGTGTGTGTGTCGACGTGTTTATTTAGTCTTTTTAGCATTTAGCATTTTGACACTTTGTACCTTTTGCTGCTCTCCAAGTAGGCATTTTGTTGCATTTCACCGGTTTCAGTTTCAAGTTCTGTCCTTGAATCCTTGGATTCAGCATCCGTGGATTCAGCATTTGCAATAAAAGGCTCCCCTTTGCTCTATAATTACCATAATTCGCTCGCTACAAAGTTAGCTAACAAGTTAAATAGTCAACAAGGCCTGATGAATAACTATAAAATTAGGGTTGTCCAATTTGTGGTCCAGGGGCCATTTGTGGCCTGAGGCCCATTTTTATATCGGACTACAGCACATTGCAGAAATAAAATTAAACCAAAAAATTGTAAGAATAAAGCGAAGGGGATTATGTAACGAGAAAATGATGTAACTTTTCTGCTAAAACAAAGCTTTGTCTTTAAATAGGACATTTAAAAAAAAAAGTTGTCAGGAGCTGCACTCATTACATTTCAGGGTTGGCAGATCTAAAGCAAGTTCTTTCAAATGAAAATGTAGTTTAATGAAAACCAAGTCACATCCCATAAACATCCACACTGGTGTCTTCTCAGGTTTTCTGGTTGATCCCTCCCACTACTCAGAACTTAGAACTGTATGAAAACTGGGTGCTGTCTGGAAAGCAAGGTGATATTTTTCTGGGCGATCGAGCGTCTGAATGCCAGAGGATAGAACTGCGCCAAGGCTGTACCTTCATCATACCTTCAGGTGACTATTGATGTCAATGCTACATGATGTACTGTATGTACCGTACATATAATCTGTTCCGTTTGTTAGGTTGGATTCATGCCGTCTACACCCCTGTGGATTCTATTGTCTTTGGAGGAAATTTCCTTCACAGCTTTAACATTCCCATGCAGCTAAACATCTGCAATATAGAGGACCGCACACGGGTAGGTGCAGACAAGCTGCTGACACGAAGAAACACTTTTCTCCTGTAACCTTCTGCTACCTTTACAGGTTCCAGTCAAGTTCCGTCACCCGTTCTATTATGAAATGTGCTGGTATGTGTTGGAGCGATATATCTTCAGTGTGACCCAGACATCGTATCTCACACCAGATTTCCAGAAATTTTCTCTGGGTGTCGGTATGAAGAAAAAAAAAATCATCTTGTCATCATCATGTCAATCATCATGTTTCAAATGGAAAACCCGTGTCTGCCGCAGATGCAGCTAGTATGAAAGAAGAGGATAAGAGCGCATGTGAAGGGGATGGTTCAGAGGAGCCGTCCGGCAGAGCAGCGGTTCATTTCACTCCATTGGAGCTGGAGGGGCTGTGGACGTTGGTGGGCAAACTGGAGTCACTGCCGTCCAACAAGAAGTGTGTCCCAGCGGGTATACACAATTCCCCGGCACTCATCACACACATGAAGGTAACATACAGTACAGACAGTATTTTTGTTTACCAACCTCAAAAACCGCTTTAAACTCCCCGCAGCAATTGTATATTGTTTGACAATTTTTTTTGCTGTTACTTTGTGTACATATGTGTGTGTATATATATATATATATATATATATATATATCCATCATCCATTTTATACACAGCTTATCCTCATTAACACTGTTTTCTTTTACTTAGCATGAATGTGATTTCTGTGGGGAAAAAACAGCCTATTTGGGGAGAAAAATAAATATATACGTATATCATTGTAGTTAACATTTCATTGTTTCTAACACTACAACATTTGAGGAAACACGTTACACCCCATTTTGTTTGTGTGCGGAGTTTAAAGTTATTTCATCCATTAAAGTGTCCTTAAAAGTCCCAGTCCTCTGTTAACAATAATGGGTGTCTTGCAGGCACTACTCAAGGAGCATGCTAATGACAATCCCAAACAGTCCTACACTGGAAAACCCATAGTCAGGTGGCCAAAGAGGGTAAGTGGCAATCTGGCATATGATACATTAATGGAATTTTTGACACATTTGGTGGTTCATCTTTCTTGCTAAATGCATTTGTTGTTTTACTTTTAGCAAACCCAAAAATTACTCAGATGTTCTCTTTCTACACACTGTTGTTATGTTTTTTCAAATGATTTTTTGGTAACGTGTATATATTAATTTTAGCTTACCGCAATTATCCCATAACTTCTCATTTCAAAGCTAGTTTAGTTATCTATGGAAGGGGTATGAGCAGCACTCAAAATATGGAAGACAAGGCAGAAATTACAATACTAACTAAGTATTTCCCATTCTGATATTGATATGCTAATATCGGGCCGATATAACAATATCAGATGATATCAGCCTGTATCTCAAATCCGAAAAAATACAAAAAGTCATTAGGTTTATCAGAAAAGCACGAGTCCATGTCAGCAGTGAGTAATGTGGAGTTTAAACTCTTCATTGAGATCAATATCGGTATTTGCTGCAGTGTGGGTATATTATCGGAAATGAAAAAGTTGTATGTGTATACTCCTAATAAAAACAATATGGATTTGCTTTTGAATAGCACACTTGTGTCTTTCTTTCTTCAGGCCTTAAATTATCAGCCGCCTCCTCCTCCACCACCTCATCTTCGTCCTAAACCGACCACTATTTCAGTCATGCCACGCCCACAGAAGCCTCCCTCCTCTATGTCTGTTCTGAGAAGGCGTAGGGTCAGGTAATCAATGGATTGTGAAAACTGTTGCCACTGTTGATGACTAAGACATGCAATAATAATTCTGCTAATCAATGATGAATGGCTTATTGATCTTGGCCGATGTGAATGTGCCACAGTTTTAAGATGGCCAACATCACGTGCAAAGATAATTTGTGATTGTGTGATTACAGATGTAAGCGCTGTGAGGCCTGCATGAGAACTGAATGCGGAGACTGCAATTTCTGCAGAGACATGAAGAAGTTTGGAGGACCGGGAAAGCTAAAGCAAACCTGTGTGCTGCGCCAGTGTCTCTCAGTAAGGAACTTGCATTCATGTTTTCATTGTTTTCCTGAATGACTTCTGAATTTAATGACAAAATAAGATAGAAATTGAGTGTGTTCAAGGAGGCCAAAAACTATTGAAGTAATTGCTAGCTCTTTAACTTCACCAACTCACCATGAATACATGTTAGACCCTCATGTCTCCTGTTTAGAGCTGCATCAACGATTTAAAAACGATTAATCGTTTCTTGATAAAAAAAATGTAAATGTCCTTTGATTTCAGTGTCTCGAATATGGTTATTTTTCAATTTCTGTAGTCATCCATGAAAGCATTGTTTACATTGACCACGATGTGGACGTGTGGTGACAATCACTCACTCAAAATCACTGCCATCAATGGCTCTCACCATTTTTTATGTTTTTTTTTTTAGCCAGGACTTCCACTGTCTGCCGTTTGTGAAGTATGCAAGGAGCCGAATCAAGAGGAAACTGCAGATGGTTTCTATACTCTGATGGAATGTTCCAACTGTGCACAGATCGTCCACCCTGCTTGCCTCACGGTACTTTTATTTCAAATACACCAGCTCTTTGGCATCAAGTCGGCCAAGGTACAAGCTCATATCATGTTTGTTGTTTTTCCCTTCTGTCACAGGTTAGGGGTGAAGGCGTTATCAATAACGACCTGCCGAGCTGTTGGGAATGTCCAAAGTGTGTCCAAGGGCTCACTGACACTGAGGTACGCAACTGAAAACCCGGACCAGCCCTCACTTCGTCACGTATCTTCTTTTGCTTTATTTTTTATACATTCCTAGAAACGGAAATCCTCCTCTCTGCTGGACGCCCGCATGGCTAAGATCTTCCGACAACAGAGACACAGCCGTGATGGCGATTCCAGTGATGACGAGGATGAAGGTTGGTTTGGACTTCCACCAAAATCCGATCATGAGATGAAGTTGCTCTGCTTCATTGGAATACGTTCAATGAAGACGTGAATACGCAGAAACATCTCAAATATGATTAGGAGATGTGATATAACAGGGAAATACGCAGTGCACTTGAATGCGTCATTGAAAAGGAGGAGACAGGACACAGTGTTGTTGACTAATTTCTCATGACCGCCATCTGATGATGAATGTCACTCTTCTAACACATGTTATTGTGATGTTGTCCACAGCCACTCAGAGGAAAAGGATGCGCCTCCAACGAGGAGGTGGCCACTCTTCTTCTAGGAGGGGTTTTGGTAACAGGAGGGGACTCCTCAAAGGAGGATTGTCTCTTAGAGGAAGTCGGGAAAGTCCACTGACTCTTGGGAGTTCTTCCATCCTGAAGATGAAGACCATGAAGGACGGTGGCAGGAGGAGGAGAGGGGTGAGGTTGAGGGGGGGCTCCAGGATCCAGCACAGAGGAGCGTCAACTGACGAGTCTGATTATGGAGATGAAGAGGAAGATGACGACGACAGCGGAAATGGAGACCAGGATCAGCCCGGTAGGAGGCTCAAGACTGATGATGAGGAAGATGAGGACAGCGACCGACAGGAGTTTGACCTGGACGAAGAGGAAGTGGACAATTTTGAAGATGAAGAGGGGCAGGAAGAGTTCTGGGACTCTGACCCAGAACCTCCAGTGCTCCTGGTGTCTGATCTGAATGATGACATCCTGTGTGGATCCTACCTGACGGTGACTCTACAAAGCCCCAACAAGACAGAGAAACCTGGTAAGTACAAGGCATGTAGTGAGAAGATCAAAACCAAATGATGGCGGCTTTACCGGTGACCATTTCTTCCTCTACTCCTGTCATGAGTAGTAAATGTCCTCGCTGACAGACATTCGTCCATAATAATAATCATCGTCATCCTCAACATTTCTCATAGAGTCATTGTCACTGTCCTTCAAAACACAGTCCTGTTTCATATGAGCTGTGATTTTACCAAAGGCCAAGGGCTGGATGGAATGGGTCAACCTCGAGGCGTTCCCAGGCCGTTCTTGGGACACGGAACGTTACTTCTATACGTCTAATGTCTTTGCAGATTTTTGCTTGATTTTTTTCCCTCCCTTCTTATGACCGACACAGGTTCTATAGTTCCCAAACTGGAAGCCGCAATGGGTTTTCGGACACAAAATGCCAACTTTAACAGAAAAACCACGCTTTCCAAAACTACGCGCAACACCCGTGATGGACAACTTCCACAAGGACCAGGAAGGTTGGATTTTTTCATACAATTAAATGGAATAATAATAATAATAGAATGTTTACCAATCATCACTGTGACACTGAGCTCTCAATGTAATATCTTATATAGTCACAACGTGGAAGCAAATCTCCATGATGGAAATGTCTTGAAACTAAAATGTGAAAGAGCACATCCATAAATTCCTACAGACACATAGACAGTTTCTATTCACACAATATCGATTCAGGTTGACATTTTTCTTATTAATGAAAACATGAGCACGTTTATAAAGAACTAAATGTTATCTTGCAGGTCAGGCCTTCGCGGTAACTATGTCACTCGGGGCACTGTTGAGCGATCTACATCCTCAGAGGAAGAGGAACGGGTGGCTTCATCGATCTTGGGGTCACCATTCGTGCCCTTTAAGGATGTGGAGGAGAATGGAGGAGAAAAGGACGTGTGGGTGTCTGTTTTTAAGTACCTCAACAGAGCTGACCTGCTAAAGTGCATGATGGTGTGCAAGACCTGGTACAAGTGGTATGTTGTCCCCAATATGATGCGGAAAACTTTTACGTTGAACATCCTGGAATCACACTTTTACTTCCTGCTGCAGGACGTTTGACAAGAATCTTTGGAGCCATCTGGAAGTACGGCGGTGGCGCCATCTGACTCACAATGCTTTGATAGGCATCGTACAACACCGGCCCATCTCTGTGGATCTGTCATGGACCCCCGTGGCCAAAAGACAGCTCACGTCTCTTCTCGACAGACTTCCAGGTACAACACATCCAGTACCAACATGCACGTTGACAGGTTGTGCAGCCTAATCCCTCCGTCTGTTACTGCAGGTCTTCGTGAATTAAGGCTCGCTGGGCTGCCGTGGTCGTCCCTGTCAGCGTTAGCCTCGCATGTCACGCCCTACCTTCGACTACTAGACCTGCGCTGGTGTGAGGGAATCAAAGATACACAAATTAAAGAGCTCCTCACCCCACGTGGTTCGTTGCGACAGAAACGAACGTACTCACAAGTTTTCTTCTCGTTTTACATTCTTTTGCTCCTTCTCAGGCGCCTACATGCCTCGCTGCAGGCTGAAGAAAATGGTGACGCTACACCTGTCCGGTCTGGACATCACCGAGTCCACCGTGAGACTGCTCCAGCGACATATGCCACACCTGGAGAAGCTGGACCTCGCTCATTGCAAGAACATAACAGATTCTTCCATAGCGGTGCTGGCTGCAGGGGGCACACAGACGCGCAACAACCTGAGTGAACTCACTCTAGCAGGTACCTCATTTGACCTCGCTTTGTCTCACGCCATATTCACTCGTATGAAGCATTTCAATAGAATGTTAGTGATGCTTTGATCCGTATAAGATAAATTAGTCCTACAAGAGGAAATTCCAGGTTTTTGAGTAGTTTATATCATGGAATCTGCGATATCTCTCCTTCATACACACACTTGTGATGGCAGATTTTCACATGCGCAGAACTACAATACAACCAAAACAATTATGTGTTTATCTGATCAGGTTGTAGTCAGCTGACAGATGGATGTATGTCCTACCTGAAGAGAATGTCCTCTTTGACCCTTCTGGACATGAGAGGCTGCAAGGGCATCAGCATGCAAGTCTGCAACGCCTTCATCTCTGACCTGTCGCACGTTGCCGTGTACTGCATGATGGAAGAGAAGCTCATCCAGTGTCTGAACTAAACGACAACAGGGGTTATCACAGTGCTACACCAAGTGACTACTGCAAGCTTTGTAGGTCAAGCAACTAAAGAAGAAGACAAATGTCTTTCCTTGATTGAAAACACTACAGAGCTTTGTGAAACATGATTAGCACATCTTTTGTTTGACCTTGTGGACAACACTTGCTCGACAATTGCAGACTTTCAATTGGATTCCATTTCCACATTAAAGTAGTCATTTGAGTCATGATTTTTTATAGTAAATTATTATGCAAGTGACTTAAAATAAAAAAGGTCAGTTTTCAACATAAAGCTGTTGTCTGATTGTGAATATGTACATATGAGATATGTACATATGTGGGAGTATCCGGAGAAAACACGGACACACGGAGAGAACATGCAAACTGAAGGGTGGAATCTTAGAACAACAAACATGATGAAGAGAATGTAACTATTGTTGTTATTTCGCTGTTATGATACAGTGAATATTCCTCGAAAAGCCTCGTTACCGCGTAGTGGCGGAAATGCACCCAAATAATTATTTTGAAAAAAATAACTTCCGCTTACTCATCGTTAAAAATGCATGAGCATCCGGTTTAGATTACCGGAAGTATGTTTCATGCCACCCTTCACAATAAAAGCTACCTTCTGTTTACAATACACAAACCTGGGAAGTCTTTAACTACTTAAAGTATAATGTTTTCTAATAACTCTAAGCGTTGCATTTGAATGACTTAGATAATAACAAAAGTCAAAAATACAGGTGCAAAGGAAAAACTCACCTAAGGTGTTTGGTTTTATTTTGAAAGACCTAGAAGAAAGTACGTTATGCAGCAATGATGGTAACTTTTCGGCGGTAGCACAGTGAATCCATACAAACACGCGCAGTCGTCCTCATCAGTTTGACTATTTGATATTTTGTCTTGAAACGGTTCAGAAAAGATGAACACTGTTTTGTCCAGAGCGAACTCCCTTTTCGCCTTCTCTCTCAGCGTCATGGCAGCTTTAACGTTCGGCTGTTTCATCACCACCGCGTTTAAGGACAGAACGGTTCCCGTGGACGTCCGAGTCTCCGAAGTCATGTTGTAAGCCTCTTTAATGTCCATTTTGAACAAAAGTCGACATTTAATATTCCATTTTTGTCCAATCCACCTGCACATGAAATGTCCCATCATAGTTACTGTGGTTTTAGGTGACATCTTATCACACAGTTTCATTTGCGAATCCGACAATTGGTGGGTATTTTATTTACAACAGTTTAGACTGTACAGATGATAAAATCTTCCACGCGGGAAGTATATAGAAATATATAGTTTAATGCACATTCAGTTTAAAATCACTATGATAAGATATCCGTTGATTGTCGATGACGTGGAGATGAACACAATATGATAGGCACTTTCGTCGTTACACTTCGTCTTATGAGTGTATAAGTGCGTTCACACTGACAAGTGATGCAGTGCACTTGGCAGTCCCCGGATGTTGCACTCAATTCTTACCCTCGATAGTCGTCACCTTGGCTGCATAACGGAAGAGGCGAGAGAAGCTTTAAATAATGGAGGCTGGGGACAAACCTGTAGCGTGGAAAGTAGTGAACAGAGGTCCACCATAATATTGTCAAAATGGTCATAGATTTGGGTCCACCATTATAGTGTCAAAATGAATACATTCCAAAACCAAGTACAGTGTACACAGTAATGAGCAACTGTCAATGTGTATTTTTTTTAAGACCATGGCGTTGTAACTTACCAAATATTGCCAGTACGCCACCTTGGCCTCGGATGTCATGGCTCAGAAGGTTGAGTTGTCTCCCAACCTGACGATTGCCGCCTCAAAGATACTGCTGTGTCTACGCACGCCTGTACGCTACGCCATTTTACCCGGTTTCCTTCTTTCTTTATGCGACTGTTTTTGTATCAACATGCTTTTTTGCGGTCTTGTGTGAATGGGATAAATAACAAAAATAAAGATACTGTCACTTTATTGTTATGAAGTAACTTTTGCCTCTGTCCTACAGGAAGAATGTGAATGACTTCACTGGCCCCAAAGAGCGCAGTGATCTGGGTTTCATCACCTTTGACCTCTCAGCTGATATCCTTTCAGGTGTACTCGCACCATTCCAACCACGAATGGGTCAACTTCACACCTAAAGTGCAATAATGTCTATTATTAATTCAATTATGCCATAACCTTCCATGTAAACGGTGAGTATTTCACTTGCTTACATTGTTTACATTTTCTTCACTTCCTGTGTGAAAAGTGGTTTCGGATAATAAGAGTTGCGGCATTTGGAAGTGAGCCTTGAAAGACGGCTGTTGATGGCTCCGAATGCTCTGTTTCAGAGAGTTTTTTCTAGTGATATGGATTTTCTTATATGGGCGTGCCTGGCTACGAGCTATACAAGCTGAGTGGGACCAATCACAGTGGAGTGGGTCCTGGGTGGAATAAATAAAAACAAACATGTTTTTGAAATCCAAGGAAATGCGGCAGATTCTGGAAGATCTAGAAAGTTTTCTGTGCAGGTTATTGTGTGTAGCTGCCCTATAGTAGTCCACAACTTGATATAAATTAGCATAATAGGTCCCTTTTAAGAAAAAGATTGAACAAAAATGCTAAAATCACAGTTGTTGCTGACATCCGCATCCAACCCACCGATTGCAGAAAGTTGGCCACTTGTTGACGCAACATCGTCGAGTTGTCCTGTTTTTCAGCTGTGCTAGCATAAGGCCTGCAAGTACTTCGTAGTCCAGTCACAATCACGTTGTTCATGTGCAAATAATGAGTTTTGCACATCATTTCCGACACAATGTGATCCTAATATGATCCATGTTAAGTTGACAGAAGTGATTGTACTTTTTTTTTGCCTTAACTTTTGTACATTTGCAGCCCATTTTTGACTGGAATGTCAAACAGCTCTTTCTGTATTTGTCAGCCGAGTACACGACAAAAAGCAATGTAAGTTGATTTTCCACACCGACTTTTTTTTTTTTTACATGACAATTCATCACAGTGCATGTTAATTTGCTGAATCATTACACTAATCTGGCGAGTAGGCCTGTCATGATAATCTAGAAATTTATTATCGATTACCAACAATAATTTGTAGCATAGGCCTATATTTATCGTGACAGGCCTCCTGGCGAGTTCAACTGCAAGTTTTCGTGTGAACCAGTCCACAACTTGGAAATGCGTGACTGTAAACATAATGTCAGTTAAAAGACATCCCAACTACGACTATACTAATAACAAGTGTGTGTGTGTGTGTGTGTGTCAGTCTCTCAACCAGGTTGTGCTCTGGGATAAGATTGTCCTCCGTGGTCAAAACACCAAATTGAACCTCAAAGACAATAAATCCAAGTATTTCTTCTTTGACGATGGAAACGGCCTCAGGTAAGGCACAAATGCAGCAGTAGCAGAAAAAAAAACTGTTCCAATCCAAACATTGTTTTTACACCGCAATAAAAAAATGAGTTTTACAACATTTCTTGGTTATGTACGAGCTCCCGTAACTTAATTAAACAGTAAATTTTGGTTCATAAACAACAGACTTGTTTGTGAATTTGTGTAATTTCCAGACTATAGAGCGCTCCTGAATTCAAGCCGCACCCATTAAATTGAAAGAAAGATTTTTACTTGTATAGGCCACACCCATCTATAAGCTACAGATGTCAACATCATAACACGAGATATTTAGTACAAAGATGTTACACAGAAAGATTTTTGATTCAATAAAGGCTTTTTCCCCCAAACAGTGCAGATAACCAGTAGCCTACCAGAAAAGTTATTCATCGCTGTCCTCCCCCCTCGAAACTAAAACCACTAGTTGTCATCTTCAAGTGTTGGAAGCGACCAGCCCTACGATCCCCTCAACACACACGCCGCTGGTGTCCCTCCTTTCGTTGTCGCTACCAACCCCGAAAGATTAGACGAGTATCTGCTCAACATCGGCCGCGTTTGTCTGTCGCTTGCCCGTTGTGACAGTCATTAAGACTTTGATTTCTGTGTCGCCAGGGCCAACAAGAACATCACTCTGACGCTGGCATGGAACGTCGTTCCCAACGCTGGAATACTGCCGTTTGTAGTTGGGAGCGGATACGTCAGTATTCCCTTTCCTGATAAATATGAGACAACCAAGAGCTATTAGGGATAAAGAAAATACACACGTCACTCTCAGGCAGACTTGATGATAACATTTGTCACGAGGACAAGTGGGGATAAAGTGGGAATGTTGTACCAGGGCCCCAAGCATGGGGAGGAGGTGGGGGGGGTTGTAAAGTTTTGAAGATTGATTTCTTTTATTTAAATGTCTGTTATGAAAAGCAACATCATTTGGGAACAAGGGTGAGGTGCTAGAAGAAAGAAAAAATAATAACTAAAGAAAAACGACGTATATCAGCATCGCAGGAAGTTATGTAGAAGTTTCACGTTTGCGCTCATGGACCATTGAATAAAGTACACAAGAACTGTTTTAACCAAATGATGCCATTTTTTAGTGCATTTAAGTCACTCTGTGTGTGGATGGGGGCTTGTTATAGTGGGGCAGTGGGCTCTTCAGGAGGGTTATGAATGAGTGTGTGTGTGAATTACACTGAGCAGTTCGGCAGTGAGGGTGTAGGAATAGGCGTTTGCTGCAGGTTTATCTCCTGCTCACTGCACAAACAACATGCTCATCCAAGTTTCTCTAGCTTTGTAAGAAAGAACATTTTCACCCGTGTAAGTATTTTATGTTTGCTGGATGGCTAGCACATGAAAAACTTGGCTCTCATGTATCCATAACATGACAAAAATATGTTGTCATTGAGCTGCAAGGGGGAAAAAGCTCAGTTAGTGCAACAAAAATGTTACAGTATCACAACGAGAGGCGAGGACAGGAAGTTGAAAAAGTAGTGTATGTAGCATGGGCATGTCCATGTACACCACAATGTACGCCACATTTTTACCTCGGTTTGGGTGCATTCTCAGGTTCAAATCCAGTATGGTGTGTGTCTTGTGTTGCTGCTTGTTGGCATCCTCTTAGCTGGCTAACAAAGGTAAGAATGAACACAAAACACGTCTTTCTAGTTTTATCATGATGGTTTTACATGCATAAAACAGTTGAAAATGCACAAGGGACAAATGAAATAGATGAATTTTACTAAGACTGAAGGTTGCTGTCACCCAAAGACACGATATGGCAGCGAGATCAACCACCACCTTCCTGTTTTACCATGAGTTAAAATGTCTCTCTAACACATGGTTAAACATGAAATGAAATGGCTCTATTTTGGGTCCTTGAGGTGAGAAAAGTCAAAAGTTTCTCACCTATTAAAGTCAATAAATATGATTGTGGTGTATCTTGCTGCATTGTGTCTTTGGGAACAGTCACATGTCTTCAATGAAAGTAAAATTAACCTTAAATGTTGATTTTGTCACGCCAGAGGTTTGGACCCCAAAGCAGAGACAGAAGGCACAAAAACAAATGACTAGCAGGATAGGCATGAGGAGGAGGAGGAGGAGGACATGCTGGATGTTGGTGAAGGTAAGAGAAACAATCTGGCATCGAGCGAGCATGGAAGCATTGGCTTAAGAGTCGTAGTGATTGCTGATGGGAGGCAGGGATGCAGCTGCAGCTCCACCCACTGAAGACCTACCTGCGGTACTGAAAACAGACAGCAGATGGCAGCAGAAACAGCAAAGTGTACACATTACACATTTATCCCATTCATTCATATATATGCATTTCAAATTGTTTTCTACGTGTAAAACTAACTTAGCGTATTTTATGTTCACATTTTTGGAATGGATAAATTGAATCTACATTATTCAAGGAAGTGTATTTGTTGAGCACATGTAGGAAGCGGGGTTAAGCAAGTTGCAAGTGTGAGCGCTAACATGTATGCTAACATGTATGCTAACATGCTAATTTATTTGAGCTCAACTGCTCCGTTTTGCGACCACGTTATAAATAAAAGCTTGCCTGAAGCAAGTGGAAGGTTCCTTAAATTTCCTTTCCTTTCCTGAAAATTCCTTAATCTATGAATTGATTGAACTGTGTATCTTATACAGCGGTGCAACTAATTAATGCCTAAATTCTAATCGTGTGACATCTCCGATACTTCTGAACTACTTCTAATACTGTGCTGCTCAATAGAACAATCTCATGGTATCATTTAACAACATCACACAGCAACTTAACACTCAAAAACTATACCCAAGAAATATATAAACATGTACCAATTAGAGTGTAAAATAGGGGGGAAAAGTTTTCCCATAATGCATTGCATCGGAGCAAAGCATTCATTTGCGCCCGCTTCTTAGTTTCTCAGTAACTACTCATTAGTTCCGAAGTAACCACTCTAAATGCATGTGGCTTAGTTCCTCAGTATCTGCTCTACTCATTCATTCCTTGGTAGTTCTTTAGGTCTTATAGTTGTCATTAGTTGTTCACGAGCTCCTCAGTAACTACTATGAATGTACATGCCTTAGTCATTAGTTCCTCAGTAAATACTTTATTTTTGTGTACCTTACTTTCAATTGAGACCATTTATAGCAAATAAATCTAGAAAACAATACAAAATTAAATATGACAAGCGAATGATTGGAACTTGTTGATGCAGACTTCCTGTAGCGCTGACCCGGTGGCGGGTTATTTATAGTCACACTCAATGAAAAAAAATGCATGGATGGCGAGTCACCAACGCATAGTATGCTTGAATATAGTACAGTGCAAATGGACTAGTTTGTTACGTTACAATATTATAATAATAATAATGACACAGTGCATGAAAACCAAAGCAGAACGGAATTTGTACGTCTACCAAGGCTGACTGTATTTGCAGTATCTGACTACAATACCTGAAAGATGAAAATGATTGCATATTTAAATGTGACTAAATTGCTACCGTTGTGTAGTACATACATATGTAAATAGTACATCTTATTACATATGTAATAATACATCTTTTTGTCCACACAGAAAGGTACAGACCCTGAGATTGCAGATGAGGAGAGAGAGCTTTGAAAGAGGGACTTCCCTGATCCTCCATCATCTGCAGGGAGGGAAAAGGACATACGCGCGTGCACACGCAGAGCCTCCTACACACACGCACATGCACACCGTGCTGAGCACTAGCAAGGAGCTTTAAAGCGCTTTTGCCTCTAACTCAAAAAAAAAACAAAGACACTCCAACCTGCCACGATGGAGGAGAACATGGACGATTCACAAAGCCAGAAAGGTATTTATTTATGCTTCATTTCTTCATCTTGCATCAGCAGTGCCATTGTTCTCTTCGTGCATCCTTAAGTGTTATGTCTTGTCTTTGTGTTGTGGGCAGACAGCATCCATGTATTTGCAAGCACAGCAAAACATGTCACGTATAAATTCAACGAAAAATGCGTTTTTGGGGGGGCTTGTTTGTCATGACCGTTATTGAACTGCTGTTGACAATACTGCAGAACATCCCGCCATATTCTTGTGTCTTTTGATGAATGGATAATGAAGCAGCTTGAGGATGAGATGAAATGGCAGACTCTGGTGGGATGCTGTTGTTTTTTTGCTTTGGAAGGCTGCATGGATCAATGGGTGGACAGATGGACGGATGGACACCCTGAATAGTTGGATGTAGGAGTGGCACGGGGATTAAAAAAAAAACAACAAAACCTCAAAAAGAGAAATGAGAAGGGGGGTTAAACGGAGCAGTGATTGATGGATCTATTGGGGTTTTCTTTGTTAGCCTCCATTGTTGGCGCTTCATGCTTGTCTGAGCGCCGTTTTCTTGGCTCCCTACGCGTCTCCCTCCATTTTCTCCGTCCATGAAGAGCCCCCCTCACTGTTTCCCATCAGCACGTCTGACTGCATTCACTGGCTTCATCTATCCATCCCTCTGCCACTGCAGGTCTTGTTTTTAACGTCTATTTCTGCTCCCAACTATCACATTGTCACCACCCCTTGGTATCCATTTTCTTTTTTTTTCCCCTCATTCTTGCACCGCCAGCCTCATTGGCCTCATATTCATTTGGTCTGTGTCTAACGTATCTCTTTTTACATAACCTCCCTGTTTTTATTTATTATTTTTCCAGTTGTCGTCCATCAGAATGGGCGTGTCCATGTTCTTCCATGCACCCTCAGCTTCAACATAAGCGCTTTCTGCTCACGTACCAAGCAAGCAATGATGACAAAAAAAAAGAAAATGATTTGAAATGGTATGTTTGTGTTGATTAGCGCCGAATCCACAGAAATACGGGCGGATTATTTATTTATTAATATTTTCATGGAAGCCTTATGTTGTAGCCAATGAGGTTCCTGGGCGACATTTGATTAGAAATGTGTTTGTTGTTGTTCTTGGCTTTATTTGTCACTGTGGGTCTTGCGTTCTTTCTTCTTTATTTTAGTGTCGGAAAGGGAACATAATTCCGCTGACAATATTTGTCTGGCTTGGCCTACGCCCACACTGGTACCCCCTCACCACCCATCCCCCTCCCAGCCAGCACACAATCTGAATCGTTCTCAACAGCAAAATAAAGAACTCAATTCAAGCTGCATCCTGACATAAGTAACACACGAACTTTGATTTTTTTACACACAAAAATATGAAATCTTTTTAAAGTCATAGTCATCTTAGATTCAAACATATCTCCCAAAGCAGAGCCATAACAATCGTTTCAAGTGTAATGACGGTGGATAGAAGACGTTTGGGATTCGAAATGCTCAAAGCTGTGACGTTACATTGTTTATGGTAAATGTAGTCATTAACTTGACACTTTTTTGTAGCACAAATGTAGTTTTTGATTCAAACTCTGACATTTATTGTGAGTGAGACCGAGGGAGAGTTGGGATTTTTTGACATGAAGACGTGACATGACATCCCCATTCATTAGCTCAGTGTAGTGCATCAACAGTGACTTACCCACTTTTTGTTCCGTGAGCCCAGTTCTGATCAGATTTTGGTGAGGAGGAACGTAGTGCCAGTTAGTAGCTGGGGATACCTAAGTAAAGAGTTATTACAGTTAAAATATTCTGTCTATTTTATTTTGATGGAATGATGAACCATTTTAAATGAACAAACCACGAATCAAAAATACTTGTAGTTCTAAGTGTAATTAAGGTTTTTTTACTCACTTTTTTGACTCTGAGAAATTATGCGTGTACACAATATGCATATGACATGCTAATTAGACCTATTAGACCTCACCTAGCTACTTATAGGACGGTCAATAGCTAGTTTTGACTCTTTTGAACGCATAAAGAGCCAAGCTCGTTACTTAAGTGACATCAGTAACCAACAGGAACTACGTTGCTCCTCGCTCCCGCTCACAGAACAAGTCTTAAATCACCGTTGATACGCTACACTGCCGATGGGGATGTCATACAACTTCATGTCAAGCATAATTTAATATAATATCAAATATGTAAACAACTATACCACACAAGAAGTTTTTTTGTACATCAAAATACGATCCAATAATAATAATAATGTATTTACCAATATAACACCATGAACTATTCACATTTTTTACATTTGGAACTGAACTGTCTGTGTCTGTGTGTGTGCATGTGCGTGCATTAAAATTTCCCTAAAACTTAGTACGCTACGTAACATCTACATTTAGGCAAGGGCTTCCTCTGTTCCTCTGTTAGGCATGGTTGGCTTTCCTCCCATGATGCAGTTCTGCCCCTAGTGGCCGTTTTTAATGGCACTAAAATTGTTCTCAAGCCTAATCCATTGGTGAGGAGATGCATCATCACTTATGTTAGCCTTAAAAATATATAATAGCAGATGTGTATACATGCTGTAGGGATTGGTTGTTCAGATTTATAAAAACGTATATCTACGTCTTTGCTATTGAATGAGTTCATATATAATCTCTGTTTTGTGATTGAATACATGTTGTCATTAGTTAAAATTGATCAATTGAAGTAAAATACAAATCTAAGGTATTCAGAAGACTCCTTCCAAACATGTTGCAATGATATGTAGTATTCTACACCGGTCAGTAGGTGTCGGTAATGTTACTGTAATGTCTGGTGAGACGCACAAGCACCAGACTTGGTCGCCAAAAGAACAGGCTTTTATTGCAGGTTCGAATCATCTCACATTAACCCCTTCCACAGGCTACTGTTGTGGCCGTAAAACCCATGACAAGCTAAAACTCAACTCTGAAGCAACAACACTACTTCCTGTTTGCCCCATACTTGAGTATTTACACTGTACACTTGTGTTGTAGTTCAAATACGATTTTTCTATGTCGTGCACTTGATGTATTCATCTGCGAATGTGACTAATGTTACCACTGTATGATAGCAGTTTACATTCATTACATTTATACTGGTACTCAGGTTTTTATTGACATCTATACATGTAGGTCATATTCGTGCAGAATAATGGACCCTTGCGCATTTATATTCAATAAACCACATTCAGTCATTTAATCACAGTGTACGCACTGTATTTTACAAGCCAATGCATACCACAAATTATTGCATGCATTTTCAGCTTTGATAATCATGTGTCATTGATAAAAATGCCCTAGGAAGTGTTGTACAGAATAACAATAAATAACAACTCCCAATGATAACATGTCTTATTTACGTATGTCCTTATCTTCCCGTATGTGCCTTATCTTGGCTTATTATGTTGATTATATTGGTGTATGATACCAATGTAAAGGTGATATATAGGCCTCTATTGTTGAAAAAAAACACATTTAGAAGCTTGTCATCAGGTTTTTGCATACTTTATCAGAACATCTGATTTGGAAATGAGAAATGTAAACATATTGAAATTGTTCTTGTGGGTTAAATGTGCTTTTCTGCTGACTTGTCTGATAATTTCCCTCGTTATATTGTGCTCGTGATGCACGCACTGCGGACAGGCATGAACTGGAGGTGATGGTCAAAATGGACAAGGTACAGGCAGTGGGTACCACCACCTTGTACACTGGTTGTTTTTTAGTGGAGCAACTTCCTCTTTAATTCCAAGACACCGGTTGACATGAACGCATCACACATTGGTTGGACTTCAACCCGTGTCCTCCTCGTACCGTACAAACAGGATGCAGAAGCCGGAGGGAAGAAAGCATGTGGGTGTTAGGAATAGAAATTTAGAAGTGAACCTCTCTTAAACCTTACACCAGAGAAAAGACCTGCCCAAAATAGATGATAGTTTTGGTCTACATGGATGAAATTGGTATGAAGGTCCAGAGGAGACTTTGATGGTTTTTACCAGTAAATTAAGCTTCTTGTTCAGTGAGTTTCAGTGAACCGTGACATCCTGGTTCTTGTGGTTTGCCAAAATTGGCTTGGTTGAGCTCTTGTCTGACGTTCTTGCGGGTGGAAGTGGATGCATAGCACGTGTGCAGTAGATTGTCCCATGAAAATGTTTATTTCTGACACACCGTTTGCTCCCCACCTTGCAAATTCCCCTGCTAGCTTGATGGTGCATCCAAGGACCACCGAACAAAGTAAGAAATCTCAAAGCTTAGACGGGTAGTCGAATTAGTTCAATGTTTTGACATGAAGTTGTATGACATCGTGGTCATCACCATCAGTGGTGACTTACCCCCAACTTGGAGTTGTGGTCGGATTTTGGGGATGAGGAATGTAATTCCGGTTAGTTTGGGAAAAAAATGCCTCTCAGACCTCACAAATCGCTTGCCGTTACTTTTCTCTTTGGTTGTGTCACAGTATCATAATATCACATTTTTTTCGAGTAGGTATATCAGGAGTTGTGATACAGGATGCGGGAAGTAATTTCACTTTTTTAATTGTGCGACGACTCCAGTTTGTGTAAGTAATGTTGAGCTTTATCGATGAAGTCCTGCCGTATATGCCTCATATCCATTTCATTATTATGACCACTAACGGAGAGCAACTTAATGGCGAGAGGAAGAAGTCGATATAAATTGACTTAGCACACTTTGCTGCGGGTGAGTGATGGCTTGAGTGGAGTACAAAAGACCACAAAGATTTTCTGTTTGTTTCCTTTGAATGCGATCGTATTACTTGGCGTACTTAATGATGATACTGTATTTGATTTCTTTTCAGAAAGTGTGTGTGGAGGAATGTTTTTGGCACTGTGAAGTTACAGCAGAAACGGCAGGCAGTGAGTAATGGACGCAGGAACGGGGACTTTATGAACACTGACTGGCAGTTACAATCATTGCAGTAGTCAGCCGAGGAAGCGTGTGTGTGTGTGTGTGTGTGTGTGTGTGTGTGTGTGTGCAAAAATGAAAGAACAATTAGGTTTTCTGCTCCAAGGCTCCCACTACACTTGGAAAGTAGTTTAATTCTCTTTCAAATCATCGTGGTAAATAACAAAATAACGCTGACAAATATTGATTTGTTAACCAAAGCTAAAGTAAAAAGAAGTGTATTTACAATTCCTCATAATACATACATAAAAATTATCAAATATAGATTAATTGCCTTATTTTTACTGAATAAATTTTTATTTTCTTTTTTTTTTTGCTATTTTACAATTTTTAAAAATATTCTTGATTATTGTTTTAATTAGCTATGAATTGAGGGAGGCCATACAGAATATCCCCAACCAATGCAGCCAATAAAAATGACAGTGGCAAAACCTAACAAGCCAAACAACGATGCCGTTTATTAAAACATTTTATAGCATCATAAAGACTCCCAGGAATTAATATTGAAAAAAAAAAAAACCTGAATACCGTCGCTGTGCCTCCTCGCAGACAAAGAAAAACCCCCTCATGTTTATGGAGAGTACACCGCCATTTGTGCTTAGCGTGCCCCAGTTTTTACCAGGTCACTGGGTCTTCCTGCCTGTGTATCAAAGCCAAATATGGAAATATGAGGAGGATTATAATATGGCTGGAATATACAAAACATACATGTTGATTGTCGTACAAATGAATAGATGTTTGTAGGTGTGGGCACATTGAGAGCATAAACACGTTTATCACACACTCCATCTCGGTGAGAATTGCCACCGTCATTATTTATGCAAAGAGGCATGCACATGAAGGAGCTCAAAAGCAAGAACATTGTCTTCATTTCATACAAAATGGTTCCCCGTTCTTCCTGCCTCCGCCATACTGGCTCTTATTTTTATTTTTTTTTGTCACTTTCCGCTGAAAAATATACCCGAACACCGAACAGCCTGATCAGGAAGATGTGCATTAGTATGACTGTAACGCTTGCCGAGCTGCACTGTTGCCATGACAACGCTACAGGCAAAGTGGGTCAGCGGGCACCCGCCACACCCTTGTTGGCATGGCAACAAGCCTGGTCAATTAAACCTGAGCACTCACATGACTCACATCCATGAAAACGCACAAAACCTTTTTCTAAGAACCAGGAATACTGGTGTGTGTTTGTGTGTTTGTGTGTGTGTGTGTGTGTTCATCAGTTTATGCTGCATCAGCAGATATTTTTGTGTTTGTTTCATGAGGCTGGTGTCATTTTTGTGCCAGTCCGACATCAGACCGGCTCGAAATATTTTGAATTTCTCACATCAAACTTTTAGGACGGCCATATGTTTGTCACTGTTTGTTGAAAATGACAACACAACAAGTGTTTTTTTATATGAAATTATTATGTATTTCAACCTGAGTACAGTCTTCCCTCACGTATCATGGGTGATACGTTCCCAAAATAGTATCTATATTTATTTTTTTAACACTATAATTTGGGATGTCTGATATTGGCTTTTTTTGACGAAAACCGATATGCCAATTTACGATATCAATAAGTGTAACATAACATACCTCCTGTGGTGGAATGAACACTAATGTGTTGTATACAGTATTTTTTTAAAAAATATCGATTTTCATGATCAGGAAAAAAAAACTGATACCAATGTCAATCGATTATGCTGATATTGCGCCAATAATTATCGGCACCGATATTTATCGGACATCAATAATTGGAATATATGTTGTAAGGCTGCAAAACTCTTTATACTAGGGATGTTCCAATTGGGGTTTTGTGTTGACGATACGGATCCCGATAATCCATGAGTGAAATCGGCCGATACCAATACCGATCACATACATGAAGTCTACTGGCTATATCACAGGTCAACAAGGTGTTTTTCCTGTGAGACAGTATTCCAAAAACTTGAGCTTGCCTTGCTCAGACAGTCCTGAACGTTTAAGTCTTTAGAATTCCAGTTGAAATTTTTCCACAACTACATTCTCAAAAATGAGAAGCGGTGTGTTTGTCGCTGCCTGAAGTCGGCAAGTGGTCTTCCGGAAGTGGTCAGTGGAAGTGTCTTCTTCTGCTGATCTGTGGGATGGTTTTGTTCTTGGTGATTAGGTAAGGACGTTTACAGTCGACCCCATTCACTTGATTTTTTTTTTTTTACACCAGAGAAGACAAATGTGCCCTAAAAAATAGCTTCTGTCTCACGCTAACCCGACTTGCACGGTGCACTGACAACCACGGTAAAGCCGGTGAACCTGAACGTATCCAGACATTAAGCACTGGAGTTTTATGGGATGCTGTCCAAGTCAGCGTATTGTGGAACTCTTTCTCGTTCACATTGGAAATCTGCACCCACATTTTACAAACCCAAGAGCACAATTCAAGCAAAATGTACATACATGCTTTAAACTATAGCACATTGATGAATGCAGTTGGGATTTTTTAATGGCTAATAAACAGTAGAAGTACTTGGGAATACATGTCCTAAAAGCATCTTTTGGGAGTGAGCATGAGCAAAATGCATCAAAGAGATGAAGCATGTATTCACACGAGACCATTCGTACGGTCATGGACTTTGGTTCGAGTCCCTGACCCTCTCCTGGCCCCCGCTGGCCCCCATTCATATTGATCATCTGTGGTACAACACGTTTCCTTGTACCACGGCTTCTATTCTCATGTTTTACTGCTCTTGCCTTGGATTATTTCCAGTCTTATTTGGAGTCGTTCCGATTATTTATTTAGTGCAAGGTGGCGACTATCAGTAAATAATAACTTGTCCAAGAAGCAATTGCATTAATTAACTGACTTTTATGTTTTCAGTCTTTGTGTTTTGTTTGTATTATGAACTATCAGTTATCATGAAGGAGCAAGCACGTTACAGTATTCTATGACTCTGATGTTGCGTATTTATTCGCCATCTTTGCCCCCACAAGACTACGTGACACATTAAGTGTCGGTCGTCTTTGCCAGCGAAGGTTAGGCAAAGGTCTTGACTTGGCCTGGGTTCTTTCCCGGAGGGAGTTTTTCCTTGCCTCAGTCGCCAAGCGCTCGCTCATGTGGGGTTTCAGTTGGTTCTCTGTTTTTGCTTTATGAATGTGACCTCCATGTGGGAAGTGCCACGAGGTAACAGCTGGGATTTGGTGCTATATAAAAAAATGGATTGATTTATTGCCTCTGTCCGTCCATCCATCCATCCATCCGTCCATCCATCCATCCATCTCTAACAATGTCAAATGCAAATGGACAGCTAAGACCTGAAAGGACTTAGCAGGCTCAAACTAAGGGTGTGATTATTTAGCGCTGTAATGAAGTACTTCTTACGAACAGGGCGTGTCAGCCATGTTTCCTTCTGCGTGCCAATGACGCAACGTTGTGTACTTTATGTTCAGGTTGTAAGGAGTGCTGTGAGCGATGTGTGGGCAGTCTGCCTTGGGCTTCCCTCATCGCCACCATCCTCCTCTACATGGGCGTGGCCTTGTTCTGTGGGTGTGGCCACGAGGCTTTAAGTGGCACCGTCACCATCCTGCAGAACTACTTTGAAGTCATCAGAACCCCTGGACAAACGCTGGACGTCTTCACCATGTGAGTGTTTACCTCGTCCGGACGCTGGGCAGATACTAGTAACTGGTTTTCTTGTCTGTTTTATTAATCATTTTGTCAAATGTTGAACATTATTCACACACTTACAATCTTTCAATTTCTATTCCTTTCCGAAAACTGATTCCAACCATTCCAGCATTAACAATGTTGAGCACAGTCAGGTCACGCAACATGTCTAATGACACATTCCAGAAAAAAATCCCACTTTTTCTATAAATTGACATTTTTCCGCGACAACATACCTATTGAAAAGTATGGTTGATTCTTAATATCAAATTAAGAATATCAAACTGGATATTCCATCGCATCAGTTTATTGTTAATATTATCGGAATAAGGTTGTGGTTTCAACAAGTCCAAATTGCCACACAAATGCAGCAAGCAGTGTTATTATTATTATTTGCAATTTACTTTAAAAAAAGTAATTAGTTATTGTTACTTTCCCAATTACATCATTGTAAATGTAATTAGTTTTAAGTGAAAGTAAAATGTGAGTTGCAATTCTCTACCAAAACAGTCGGGGCAACAATAACTCTTGTTGACTAGCTATTTAGCTTGCTGCAGGGTAGCGGCGGCTGTGAACAATGGCGGCTGAAGTGACATGCAGATTGTTCATGCAGTGTAGATATCGGTACATAATAGCTCGCCTCATTTCACTGTTGGTAACGTTTGAAGTAGCAATTTGATTTGTAGTGTGCTTCAAGCAACTACTAGTATTCATATATCCGCTTCTGATTTTAGATTTTGCACACATTTGTCTATTTGCTTCTGGAATGAATGCGTTCAATTGGAAAGACGTTTGACGATTGCTAAAGAGTTGCAGAAAGAAATGATTTGTGTTTGTTTTGTCTGCAGTATTGACATCCTGCAGTACATCATCTACGGCCTTGCAGCTGGATTCTTTGTCTTTGGAGTGCTCTTGCTGGTGGAAGCTTTTTTCACCACTGGAGCAATTAGGGATCTGTATGGAGAGTTCAAGATCACCGCTTGTGGACGCTGCCTGACCGCATTTGTAAGAAATCTTTTGTCTTCTCCATTTTTTTTTCCAGTCAAGAGGTTTATTTTGCCACCAGGCCAATCAGTGCTTTCCGCCAATATAATGTAGGCTGTTCATCGTGGATTTAAAAGCTGGATAAACATGTTATATGGCGGTGGGATTTCATGAAAATCGACTTTCAGAAATGCAGCATTGTGGCAGCAACATGCAGACTTTATTCTTCAACTGCCAACAACGGAATGAATATAAAAACACAAAACTCGTATTTGCTGAGATTTTAACATTCATTTTAAGGAAAGTATTGTCTCTCAAATTGACACAAAATGATATTATCAACCTTGCTCGTTATCAATATTCCCACCCGGGGGCCATGGTATTTGATTTTAGAAGCATCTTTTTCCCTCCTAACTTCAGCGTTACCTTGCATTGCTCCTCAGCAAAGCCCCACGTTGGCACATTGGTTTTACTGCTAAAACCATCACAACAACATTCAATTAATATTATATTTTGCAGTTATTATGGGTTTGTACGCGTTTGCTTGTCACATGCGAGGCAGACTATATTCATATATGTATTATTGATACTTGGCATATGCACATCTGTGTTTTTTCTTCTTTCTTTCTAATGAAGGTACTCAAATATTGCTTTTTAGATATCCTTCCTTCCTTTCTTCCTTCCTTCCTTCTATCCATCCATCCATCATTCCTTCCTTCCTTCCTTCCTTCCATCCATCCATCCATCCATCCTTCCTTCCTTCCTTCCTTCCTTCCATCCGTCCATCCTTCCTTCCATCCATCCTTCCTTCCTTCCTTCCTTCCATCCATCCTTCCTTCCTTCCTTCCTTCCTTCCTTCCTTCCATCCATCCATCCATCCATCCTTCCTTCCTTCCTTCCTTCCATCCATCCATCCTTCCTTTCATCCATCCTTCCTTCTTTCCTTCCTTCCTTCCTTCCTTCCTTCCTTCCTTCCTTCCTTCTTTCCTTCCTTCCTTCCTTCCTTCCATCCATCCATCCATCCATCCTTCCATCCATCCATCCATCCTTCCTTCCATCCTTCCATCCATCCATCCATCCTTCCTTCCTTCCTTCCTTCCATCCATCCATCCATCCTTCCTTTCTTCCTTCCCTCCATCCATCCATCCTTCCTTCCTTCCTTCCTTCCTTCCTTCCTTCCTTCCATCCTTCCTTCCTTCCTTCCTTCCTTCCATCCTTCCATCAGTCCATTCATCCTTCCTTCCTTTCTTCCTTCCTTCCATCCATGCATCCATCCTTCACTCCTTCCTTCCTTCCATGCATCATTCCTTCCTTCCTTCCTTCTGTTTCCTTCCTTCCTTCCTTCCTTCCTTCCTTCCTTCCTTCCTTCCTCCCTCCGTTCCTTCCTCCCTTCCTTCCTTTCTTCCTTTCTTCCTTCCTTCCTTCCTTCCTTCCTTTCTTCCTTCCTTCCTTCCTTCCTTCCTTCCTCGTCATTGCACAATAACACAGCAGTGAAATTGCCAAGGAAATGTCGTTGCCTGGCTCCCGCATCATAATAAATAATAATAATGTGGAGAATAAATAGATGACATCAAATCAAATATGAAAAACAATGTACAGCGTGAACAGTAATTTGTACAAATAATTGAAATCATTTTGAATAAATAATAATAATTGATTATTTTTTAAAGATGTGAAAATTGTCTTGAAGTCATTACAACAAGAAGATGCTCAACTATTAGTTTAATGGAGAACAGTTTAATAGAAAAAGTGTTAGCAGATGTTGTCGTTATGAAGGACAATAAATGTAGTCTAGGAAACACACGTGATCTAAAATGAGAGTTAGAACGTGAAGGCAGCGAGACGGTTGTGATGTTTGGTGACTTTGTGTTTGTGCAGCTGATGTTCCTGGCCTACGTCTTCTTCCTGGTGTGGCTGGGTGTGACCGCCTTCACCAGCCTGCCGGTCTTCATGTACTTCAACGTTTGGTCCATGTGTAAGAACACCAGCTTGCTTGAGGGACCCAAATTCTGCGTGGACCTGCGTCAGTTTGGTACGTACCAAGTTAGACGACTCGTGTTTTAGACAAAGTTGAATCACGTCCACCCGTCCGTACTTGCTTCGGTTTGAATGTTTACACCACGGTTAAAACAATCAATATACAATATACATATGGAAATCAACGTTACCTTTACTTGTGTTGGGAATTTACCCACAAAAATGTCCGCTCATGCTTGATGCAGAATGGGCCGTTAAGTATTTATTCATGAAGCCAGAGGCAAAGTTGTGGGTTTAGCTTGTGGAGAGCAGATGGTTGTCTTTAAAGACTACAATTTGAATCTGCGTTACGAGACCAAAGGTTTGAAGCGTTGCTATCTAAAAAAAACATTTTTTTAAGTGCGGCTCGGCTAAAAGCTTTAAGTCATTGACATATCCACCTCACATAGTCAGCCTCAATTGTTGAAGCCCAACAGAGATGAGATTCCTCCTACTGAACAAGGAGAAGGAGTACATGAGGTTAATTAAGACGTAACGTCGTCAGCATCCCAAGCTCTAGCGTTGTTTAAGGGATGCACTGTCAATCAACCACTTTATGGCTGATTCTTATCCATCCAGGAGGCTCCTATACCGATACTTATCCGTAGCACTCGCTTGTCAAACCGAATATACAGTCGCATCGATTTATCGTTAACAACCCAAGCGATTATCATAGTAATATTATCAGAATAAAATTGTGATTTCAACAAGGCAAAATTTCTACACAAATGCAGCAACCTATTGCACAACCTATTATTAGTACAAAAAAAATGCAAATTTAAGCAAATTTGGTGTATTTTGGGCCTAAATTAAGTATTGTCCAGTGATATTTTTTCATTGTGCTTTATAATTTTAAATCTTGATCCAATGTCACGTATCTTCTTGTGAGTTGAGTGTCATGACACTCTTACCCATGAGTTTATATGATGTCTTATTTACTCTATATTGTGTAAATGTGACTATAGGGGTGTTATTTCATGTCTAGAGGGCTCTAGTAGTGTTAAAAGTAGTGTTTTTTAGAAGGCCGTACACAGATTTTCTATGCTCTGATTTTCAAAATATTCCGTTTATACAGAAGATCTTCTACTTAACAGAAATGTACTTATTATGTACAGTCGGGTCTGGAACCAATGAACAGTGATAAACGAGGGATTCATGTAGATTGGAAGCAAGTCAGTTTCATCATTACCACTTTTTAAAAATGTAATACATGCATACAATGTATGGGCATATGAAATAAAAATACGGCCTCATTTAGTCTTGGACATATTTGTTCATCAGGAGCCGTCACCATATCCGAGGAGAAGAAGCTTTGCACGGGTTCTGGGAAGTTCTTGCAGATGTGTGAATCCAACGAGGTAAGAACGGCGGCAGGGTTTGAACTGAACGCACCTGAGACGTCAATAATCCAACTCCCCGATTGCGATCCAAGTATTTACTGTGACTCTTCCAGCTGGACTTGACCTTCCACCTGTTTGTGTGCGCGCTGGCGGGAGCGGGAGCTGCTGTGATTGCTATGGTGAGCACCGCACACACCATCTCACGCCATCTCACGCCATCTCACGCCATCTCACGCCATCTCACACCATCTCACAGTATTGTGGAAATAACAATTTCATTGACATGACGGCATTGGCTGAAGCATGATGACACAGTCTCGTGTCGAAAGTGCAGACTTCAAACCGTGTCGTCACGTTTGGTGCTGCAAGCGTAAATATCCGCATGGTGGAAACATGATGTGGAGAACTGAGGGGTGAACCATCAAGGTTTAACTAGAAAGGGAAGCAAAAGCCGAATATTTATCAATGCTAAATCATGCTAAATCCTGACTGTTTTTACATATGATGTAGTTTCCATGGTGACTCACGCTTGCAGTAATCTACCATAACATATTTAGTTTTAGGTATTATTCGTGTAAGAAATGCAATGTGTTCATCTATATTTGCTGGCAATTGTGCAAAAGGCTAAAACAAGCCTTGTTTTGAAGCCAGCATGATGGAGGGAGGGGGGAGGGGGGGGGGCTTGGCAGTGACTCACCAAGCTGTGTCGTTATCTGAAACACTTCTAGCAGACATTTATCTCTGTGCCATAAACGCACCGTACATAATATACATGAAATATGAATCTCCCAACATGTTACTGGTTATACTGTACCTCTAAAGCCTTTGTGTCGTCTCCTTCTATTTCTGCACTCGTCTGTTGCTGCTTCCATTCACGGGGGGTTGGCACCCGTTCCAAGGGAAAAAAAAACAAACAAAAAAAAACCACTCCACCCACTCACACTTTGGTTTCAGAGGCACCAACTGCAGAGTTTCAAAAATTCCAGTAATATGTGCCAAAAAGAATGAATCCAAAGTCTCTGCAGTAAAATCCTTGTCGAATTTCAGATTTTGCTCGAGCGATATCGACTGTCATTTTTCTAAACAGCAATCAATTTATGTTTTTATCATGGCAGAAATAGCGTATGTGTAACAGGATTTTATATTTCAATCCAACGTATCCGTTTCAAAATCCGTTTCAAAATCCTCCAAAGCCCTCCACGATCAGACCCCCCCATATCTCACAGACCTGCTCCATCCACGCAGTCCCCCGCGCCCCCTTCACTCCTCAGACCTCTTTAAATCTGTTTTTAATGTCTAACTTTTTATACCTGACTGCTGCGCCCCGCCCCGCCCCACCCCGCCCCGCCCCGCTTTTAGCCTTGTTTTAGCTCTGAATGAATGTTTGGATATTGTATTTTAAGGCATCTTTTACTCTATTTTTATTTATTTTTCTCTACTGTAAAGCGTCTTTGAGTACTCTGAAATGCGCTATACAATAAAATTTATTATTATTATTTTTTATTATATTATTTTATTTTTTATTATTATTATATTATTATATTCCATCATAGAGTTGCAATATTGAAAACAATTTCCACCAAGCTGTACTGTTTGGTATGGTTTGTGTTTCCACCCTGTTGCCAAGATTTGGGTGAAAATTACGTGTGAAATCGGAATAAATGAGGTTGAAGAGAAGAAAAAGTGTAAGGAAAACAGGAAAAAGTAAAAATGAATTTTATGAAAAAGCTCAGAGGAGACACGTCCACCAATATTGTCCTCCCTTTTGGTCCCAACAGCTCGACTGTTGCTACCATAATCATGGTAATGGTAATGGTAATGGTAGTGGTAGTGGTAGTGGTAGTGGTAGTGGTAGTGGTAATGGTAATGGTAATGGTAATGGTAATGGTAATGGTAGTGGTAATGGTAATGGTAATGGTAATGGTTTTATTTCATTTGAACATGCATCAAATTACAATTGAGTGCATCCCATAATCAGTTCCCAGTTCCACATGTCCAAAAGGAGTAGGAAGAAGCAAAGCTTATTAAATCCTACCACTCCATCTGGTACTTTTGGTAACTCTTACATTTGTTCACTTCCTGCTTTCTATAATACAGTTTAAGTTTTTTTTTTTGTTGTTTTTATTTTTACATCATGGACAAAGATGATTGAACGGTAATTCATGGTGGTGGGGTCATGGAGTCTGTGTGCTGTTACATGGAGATCTGGGAGGAAAAGAGGTGGCTACCCTTCCAGTCTAGCCCGGGACAATATTTGACATGTCCTTCATGTGTGAGCTAACTTGGGTCAACATTCCAACATTCTGTTCTGAACTTGTTGTTAACCAGAGTACCATCTGTAGGTGTCATTGGCCATGAAAGCACAGTTTAAGTCAAAAATAATCTCCCCCTTTAGGTGCATTTCCTGATGGCGTTAGCCGCTAACTGGGGCTACCTGAAGGATGCCAGTCGGATGCAGAAATACGAAGACATCAAGTCAAAGGAGGAGCAGGAGCTGCATGACATCCATTCTACACGCTCCAAAGAACGCCTGAATGCCTACACATAAACAGGATAGACACACTAACCTGTCACACACACACACACACACAACGATCCCACACACACACACACACACTCGCAGCACACACATCACACACACAAGGAACGCAGAAATACACACATCGGTAACACTAAAAAGTATGAAAGCAAAGACACTGATGTCCTCCTTCGTCCACAGCTCATCTTTTGCTGACGTCTTTGTTATGCTAGGTCCATGCTAGGTCCATGCTAGGTCCATGCTAGGTCCATGCTAGGTCCATGGAATAAGACATCAATTGCAGTCGAATATTAGAGATTCCGCAAATTTACCACACATTTGTTAGTATTTTTGGGCCCAAAAGGCAACTACTGCTTTAGAGACTGTAGTAACTGAAGGTCTCAAAGTACACGGAAGGACGTGAGGAAATACCACAAAAGCCAAAGATCCCAACTGTCCCGATGTTTGTTGCAGGTAGTTGATTCTTTTAAGATTGTACATATTTTTCTTCTATTTAACTTTAAAAAGACATTGGGAATATGGTACGTAAGGATTGTGATAACTAACCGTGAATCCAGGAATGTCGTGTTAAGTCTAATCGAAGAGTATCCTTGAATTTGATTGAACATTGCTGGCTTTTGTGTTAAACACAAATTCACACCGTGAAACCTCAATTTTTTTCAAATTTTTTTTCATATGAAATAATGTCGATGCAATTCATCGTTTTTCCAGACACCCAAAAATATTCACAAAATAAATTTTATCAGGAATAATTCTAGTTTTAGGAAACAGGAAACAATAGTTATAATAAAAATAGCGATAAATGACGAATGAAATGGAAGCATGGAAATTGAACTTTGTCAGGCACCCGTGGAATTATACCGCACAGGGCAAACGTGTCATGGAAAACTTGGGGCCGTTGGAAAACGGTGCTTTGACCGCATTATAAACAATCCAAGCCAACATGGATGACGGTCGTGCCTCGTTTATCACAGTTAATTTTAAGTGAATTCACGCAACATAGGATTCAATATTTGTATTCGGAACAAACAAAACCTGTTTTTGACTTTCTTAATATTGTTTTTCAAGCACTGCAAGACCCCTAAAGTCACTTTTACACTGTTATTATTCTTTGTTTACAACACATTGCTCAGCTGTAATGTGCAGGCTGTGGGGTCACTGCAGGGACATGAGACTTTCTAAACTTAAGAAACTTAAGAAACCTTCAAACAGAGTCAGGAAGGACAAAGTGTGAAGCCAAAAATGTACCACTTCCGCAGGGAATGGGAGGAGAACCTTTTTAAAAAAAAAAAATGGGCGAACGGGCGGAAGGCTTGACAAACCGAAGCAAGAATCAGCAGAAGACGAGGAAGACATCAGTGTCTGTAAATTGTTCTTTTCACGGGTGGGGTTGGCTGGTCTGGAGCCCCCATCCCCCCCCCCCCATCAAGCATTCCTACGGTACGCTTACATATATGGATGGATGGTCAGTGTTGTACGGTGGTGTTATGCTGTGCTATGTCCTTTCACCACATCACGACGAGCGCTACTACAGACAAGCGTGGTCCACGGGAAGTTTGTACTTCAAAAAGAGTACCGATGGCTAGCTTGGCTAACTTCTAAACCCTCCTCGTTCCTTTTCCCAACTCTCTTCCGGGAGCCCAATTTCATGAATTGCACTGCCAGGAAGGATGCACCACAACTAAGCATTCATTGTTTTCAACGAAATGCACTTAAGCAAGTTTAACCGTGAAGGGGTGACCGCTAAAAGCGTACATTGCAATGTAAACGTACCAAATATAGCAATGATTGGATACTTGACAAGTGGAAATTTAGTTTTGTGTTTGAATCCGACTTGCTCCCGACTAAATAGCACTTAACTTTAATTGCCCTCCTGCAAGCGTGAAATTGGGCTTCTCTTCCTTCCTCCCTGCCAATCTTTGTACAAACTTGTGGTCGGTCCTCAGAAACGGCACATCTTAGCAGCACAAAGTTTCCAATGTTACGTCGGCGTCATACTGTCTTTCCAGGTTTTTCCTCACTTTTTGGAATTTTTGCCACCGTTTTTACCAGCATTATTCTCGTGTCATTTTGCCATTGGGGTAAGTGGAGAGGGCAAAGCGGGCGGTGGGGCGGGACGGGGGGGGCGGGGTTCACGGGTTGTTATCACTTTCACAGTTTCATGATGTGATTCTGCACACATAAATACACAAAATACACAAACACCCACACGTGCGTAAACACCAATCATTGCGGAAGTTTGATTCTAGGATTTTTTGCTATTTAGTACTTTAGGTCTTTGTACGTCTATCAGGCCCCGGTGATACCAAATTGTCGCTTTTGTCACGAGATGTATTCAATTCCTCACTGGAAAAAAACACGACTCGTCATCGGTGAGAAGAGATAACTGTGAACGGCTGTTCCTCGTGGCTACTTAGCGTATTATGCCGTCATTTATTGCCACTATTTTGTAGGATTTCAGTGCAGCTTTGACTTGTGTGTTTGAAAGATGGCATCTTAGGTAAATCTGTCCCGAGGCACATTTAATATAATATATCAAGATGATTAAGAGCTGTGATGGAATGTGAGTCTCTATCTGCCAGTAGAGATGGTTGAATGATGATATTGTTAAAAACTGATTAATGCAGGGGTGTCCAAATACCAATACAATGTAGATATGCTTAGAAGTTATGCTGTACTAGTATTTAGATTCTTTATTTTTTATTTTTAATAATGTGATATTCAATATTTTGACACAACCCTAATAGAAAAGTTGTGATATCATGAACTGTGAACTGTGATATACTGTAAAAAGTAAAAAAAAAAAAAAATTTTTTTCAATAACTTAAAAAGATTTGGATGAAATTTTCAGGAATTTTAAATTGATGACATTTTAGTGGAGATCCGGCTCACACTCTGGATCCCGGAAGATTTTTAAATTGCAAGGCGGGATCATTTTAGCCATTGGTGCATGTACGTATCTCCACAAAAAATGGTCAGAGCACTTGTAAAAAAAAAAAAAATTATAATAATTTCCAAAAGGTTATACTAAATATCAAAAGAGCGATCCAAAGAATGTAGAATTATTATTTTGGTTTGAATCACAACTATGGTGCTTGTTGAATTGTTTGTTATTGGTATTAACATTTCTACTTGAAATCATTACTTGCTAATTATTTGCTAAATGTTTCTTATTTTTGTTGATATTTTTTTGTGTTTTCTTGATAATAATCATAGTTTGGTAGTTGAATATGAACAAGCCACGAGCTGCAAATGGCCCCTGGGCCGCACTTTGGACACCTCTGGATTAATATCCTCATGACGAGACAACCAGCAGACACACACACACACACACACACACACACACACAACAAGACCATCATTGCCATCACTCTGAGCCATAACTATTTTACTGATCACCAACATTTCACTCTTCTATTAACAGCTTTTATTTCTTCATTTAAACAAAAAAAACACAAAAAAAACACATGAGTCATTTCAATACAAAAATGTGTCTTGTTTTTTTCTAGGCAGTATTATGCTGTTTGTGTACAAAGCTATACATAAATGTGAAAGAGCTGGGAGGGAGAATGATTCCTGATAGTTCAGTCTCAACATCACGACTGCATTTACACACACACACAAAGTACTGCACACTACCGAAGGACTAAAGATTAATTATTATTATTATTAGATGAATTACCCGGAAACGAATCCCAATTTGGTGAAAGTATAGTGGATGAAATGAAATCTTTTCAGTTGTGTGGTGTAAATGCATGCCAATGATGGACAAGGGAGGACTGATGTGTTCAGGTTCAGTCAGTATTTTTAAGGGTCTAGTTTTACAGTAACAGTATTCTATCATTTCATTGCCTGACAATGGATGTCTTGTCAGTGTTTTTAACCTCAGATAAAAAAAAAGAGTTGTTTTTGTGCACTTATTGGCCATCGTGAGCTCTCTATCTCTTATTCTTGGTGTGTAAGTGCATTGACGTCCCTTCTGTGGGGCCTGTGTATAGTCTTGCAACACTGGTTATATAACCTGAAGAAATAACAAAGATGAAAATCAATTCATACAAATGAAGAAAATCTTATTCTTAGGTTTAAAAAAAAAAAAAAGACAGTGAATCTAGTTGTTGTTTGTGGCATGGTTATGCATTCAAGTGGTCATCATTTTAATGATTAAACAGTATTTTAAAAAAAACAACAAAAAAATACATTTCCACTGGCGCTGTTCTGCTCTTTTTGTTTTGTTTTCACTCTTTAGCTCGCAGTATTGCAGTTGCTGTTGCTAATGGTGTTGCTAAGCTCGCTAGCCTGTTTTGTTGTCTACCACCAGAGCAATATATTGTACCATTTTGACCAAAATAAAAATAAATAGGAATCCTAACCTTACATTTCTGGCATACAATTGCATGAAGAAAAAAAACCCCTGCAAGTCTTACGTGATATGATCCATGGTGTTATTATTATTATTATTTTTTTTTTTTTTTTACAGATTTGCAGCTGTGATGTAATGTATTGCTCTGGACACCCGTTACTCAATCAGCTCACATCCTCGAAGCAACTTCAATCGAAATGCCGATCATGTTGGAAATTTCTATCTTTTGTCCGAGTCAAAAGCACAAAGTCAAAGCAACAAAACTACAAGAGCTGCCAACAAAACCAAAATAAGCTTAGTATCAAACTTGAAGGTGAGGTAAAACATGGCGGTTGGGGTGTAATGGTGCGCCTCCATGCATGATTTATTTTGGACGCAGGAAAGGGAACAAGATCCAAAACATAAATGGAAGTTCCTTATTGGCTGAAGTGCACTTCCAGCTTTGTAGCCTTGTTCTGTATCTCTAGCGAACAATGGCGGCACGCTACTTTGGTTATTTCTACTTGTTTTTGTCACTTTGGTACGCTAATGTACCGAAATGAAACAAATCAAGAATGGGAATCCGTGTACTGTCTGATGTCCGATGCTGCCGAGATTGAAGGATGTGAAGAAGCAACAAAACAAAGTGATTATTGATGACGACGATTGTTGAACGAGAAGAGGATGTGAGCTGTTTGCTCCTCGTTTGTTTGACTTTTCCCGTTCTATCCACAAGTTCTTGTAAAAATCAATATGTGTTGTAACGACACGCCTCCTAATCCCGCGTCCTTTTTGTCTGTCCACTGCTGACCTGGACTCACACTACGGTATTCCTCCACCTTGGTTTATGTTGTGTGTGTGATTTCAGCATGAAGCAAACCTTCTAAAACCTTGACTAGAATTCCTTGTCATTCCGTGCGGTTTGGTGTTTGTGCAGCTCTAAAATGTCAGCTGTCAATCCAGGATGAACAATCTGTGCCTGAATAAATTGAGCTCTTGTCCATCATGAGCTGCACACCAGACAGCAAAGCCGATCAGGAGTCTGCTACCTGAAACTCAACGTCTATTTCCATATGCTGTACATCGGGTTGGACATTTTGGACGTAGGGAGATTTATTTATTTTCACTTTCTCCATCGTAGATTTTTTGTACTCCACTCTGGTTGCTTCGTAGCTTTGTTGGATTCACTCCCCTATTTTGTACATATCTGTGCCAACAGCTTGGGCAGACAGTGGCTTTTTTTATTTGTAAAGACATAAACTTGCTTGCATATATAAATAAAAGGAAATACTACACTTGTGTACTTGTTAATAAGGGAACAATTCGACTTGTGTCTTTATTTCATTTCAAATCTTCAACATCTGTGAATGCGGAGAAATAATCTTTTATACGTTCCAAACATTAAATGTTCGTTCCTTGACTTTGACATTCTTCGATTTCAGATCAACATTTGCAATAAAAGTGACCTAATTACAGTAAATTACGGTGCATAAGCAGTACCTAATAAATTTAGTCAGTTAAACTCATCACACAGAACACTCAAACATTATACCTCAGAAATATACAAACATGTACCAATACGACTTTAATATAAGGGGGGGGGGAGCACACAACATTTTAAAACAATTTCATTGGAGGAGCATAGAAATAATAGAAAATGTTGTACGGCACTGCAATGCTGCTTCTGTCCACGGGAGGGAGCCAAAAGACCCAAAGCCCAGCGGGATGCTGACGTCATTGCAACGCCCCAATGAATGCATTGCTCAGACACAATGCCTTATGGAAAGACTTTAAAATGTTGGAGTTTTCTTATTTTGACACATTTGTATATCCGTATATAATGTTAAGTCGCTGTGTGATAAATGTAGTGTTCTTTGAAAGACTTTACTAACATTGTGAGTCAAACTGGTATGTTGTTATACTGGTATATATAATGGCCTACAATGAAATCCAATGGGGTGACACGCTCGTTCTGAGTACACTGCTTGTGATTGGTTCCTGCCAACGAAATTAGCCGCAACTTGGGAAAAATGTTTAGACCGCAATTTACGGTATTAGGTTTGAGTCAGCTTCTGAACTTTTCCCGTTTCATTGTTCACACAATTAAGGTTTAACCTATGACCTTTAGTCACAACAGCATAAACGATGGCATGTTCAAGACTGCCCACCAAAACAAAATAACTATCAAAAACATAAACATTTTCAAAAAAATTCAAAACAATTTTTTTTTCAACAGTCAAATATGTGTGCGGCTGCACAGCGGTTGAGTGGTTAGCGTGCAGACCTCACAGCTAGGAGACCCAAATTCAATCCCACTCTCAGCCATCTCTGTGTAGAGTTTGCATGTTCTCCCCGTGCATGCGTGGGTTTTCTCCGGGTACTCCGGTTTCCTCCCACATTCCAAAAACATGCTAGGTTAATTAGCCACTCCAAATTGTCCATAGGTATGAATGTGAGTGTGAATGGTTGTTTGTTTATATGTGCCCTGTGATTGGCTGGCCACCAGTCCAGGGTCGCCCGAAGACAGCTGGAATAGGCTCCAGTTTTTCAGGCTCCATTTTTCATTGTACTTTTCTTAAAATCTCATCTCATTCTCATAACCCAATCTGGTGTATCTTCTGGAAATCATTGTACACAGAACAGCGAGGGTCTGCGGCGGTCTGAGGATCAAATACTTACCTCACTCAATCTGACACAAATTAATTTCTAACCTTTATAGCATAAATGTAGGCACCGAGAAGCAAGATTGGATAACAAAAGTGTTTTATTAAGCACAAAAGTAGGAGTTCACAGGAGGGAGGTGGGACCAAAACAAAATTACTCTCAACTAGCAGAGTCAAAACAAAAGGCGTAGCAAAAAAAATCCCACAACAATAAGGTATAGTCCCTAATGGCGGCCGGGACGGCACCGAGAGGATGACAGGACGGGAATCAGGACTACCAGACAGCGTGCTATGAATGAGAATCTCAGTAAAAAGCACAGTAAAGGAAGATAATGTGTGTAACGTTGGGACAATGAACTCACATCCTCCTGTAGTGACTGGCTTAAAAACCCGATGACGCTACTGGTGCCGCCCCTCGCCAGAATACGGGTTATCTAGCGGAAACAACAAACGTATTGTACACAAGAACCCCCAAAACGCAAAAACCAGAACATAAAAATGAACTTAAAAAAAACCAAACACCGTATACAGCGATTCACACATACTCGCCATTCAGTATAATATGCAGTAACTGTACTACACAGTATGTACATGTATCTAAATGGACTCTAATATACATGCAAAATATATACTATTTGATATGTATTTATAGGCCACACACGTCCCCAACAGAAAGATGGCTGTAAATATGGTATTGTATTGTCGGGGCATCAATTCAGTCTCAACGTTTCACTCTTCAACCGAGCAGGATTCATTAATTCATGCTAACCGACTAGATAGGACAGCTCTCATCCTATCTAGCGAAGCCTGCTCAGATGAAGGACGAAACGTCTTCTCAGACAACCTGATCAGTCAACTTCCGATTGCTTTAGTGTGCCCTGAGAATTACTTTAATTAATTACTTAATTAATTTATGTTAGACTTTTGGACATGTTTGTTATAGAAGTGTTGTGCACATGTTTACGTTAGTAGCAGATATGCGGTTGAACTAATTAATCACAATTAAATTGAAGGAAACTACAAATCCAAGAAGAGCTGTTTTTTTTTTTACCTTTTGTTAATAATTCAATATGAAATGAATATTTGACGGTTATCAAGGCTGATGAAGGTTGATGTTTAGCTTGTCATTTTTCCTTTATTGTTTGGACTTAACCAGTCAGGGGACGTACACACAGTGTCTATTTTATAAAACTGTAAACAAATAAACCAAGGATCAGGGCCAGTATCATACAGCAACAGAAGATCATCATTTGTTTCTTGACGGCGTGCAGAAAAAGGACAAAGAGACAAAAAAAAAACACATTAAAAATCATTTTAGCGTAACAAACAATGGTAGACTTTTCAGTTTGGTCAAAAAGATAGCAGTCTTTTCTTCCACAACAGCTGGATAAATCTTCATTTACATGAAAATTCATCTTCATTTATATGAAAAGCTGTTTAAATATGGTTCCTCACATTATTAGAGCCCTCTAGACCTGAAATAACATCCCTATAGTCGCCTTTACACTCATATTACTTAATAAAGGAGACATAGGAGAACATTCAAGACATGCTGTAAATAAGTGTATTGCTGTGAATGTGTTCCGGAGCTGAGTTGTGTTTTAGCATGCTAGGACGTTAGCATGTTATAGCATGTCATAAAATTCCAACCTGCAATAAAAGCCTGTTGTTCCCATGACAACATGATACAACATTATAGTAACATTAGTGACACCTGGTGACCAGTGTCGAATACTACATCATCCCAGCGTCTTTGAATGCATCTTCTGAACGTGTTATTTTTGTATCCCTAAAATTTAGGGACAATTTTATTGTATTGAAATTTGAGTATAAAACAAAAAAAACGCCTTGGTTTGATAAAATGAGACCAGATGAGACAGTACCCTCCTACTCAACGCTTATTAAATATTATATGATCTGTAAAATGTAAAAACAAGTCAAAGCAGGCTTACCCTTCGTGCCTCCTGCTGGAACTTGGCTGCTTTTTTAGTGTCAGCCACGGCTCTTTCTACAAAACCCACCGACTGGTCCATGTTGCTCTCAATTCTGTCAATCATCCCACCCTGAGAGATGACAGGGCAAGAATTGACAAGAGTCAATAAAGATACATATTCAACAATGGTTCAGCACATATTAATGATGCAGATAAGAATCTTAGTAGTAGTAACGACTACAGGAATAAAACCGTATATACAACATAACATCTTTTCACTAATCACACTTTTGCTGTCTATAAGATAATTGTAAAAATATAAGATCACTTTTGAGTAGCACAATAATATGTAATGACGTTCAATCAATCAAACTTTATTCTCTTTATTCATTCGACAACACGAAGTCAGCTGACATTAAACTCAGTTTCTGATTGGCTGGTGCTCCCCTCCGGCAAAGATTAAGATGTGAAGACGTTTCAAGCTAAAAACAGACATACAAATCATAATAGTTATTATTCTAATTACGGATAAACGAAGAAACGAACTCAGCGGTAAGATGCCTACATCTATAACAAAAGTTATCCGTTCATTTGTAGTGGCTAGTTATGTAGAAAAAAGGGAATTGTTTGATGGCTTTGCTTCGCGTCCTGAACTCCACCATAGAAATGCATGTTTTATAAACTTCCACCTGTTAAGCTATTATTCCGTGATTATTTTGAAAATGTGCCCATTGCTGCAACATTTTAATATGTTGCCTTGAATTCGGCTGCATTGTCTTTTGCATAATAAGTTTCATTTTTGTATATCTGTAATGTTTGACAGCAAATGCTAACTGGATGTAATACATGAACTTTGTGTCTGGCTATATGTATTACAGTATTACTGCTACTAATGTAATATGTACACAACTATTGAGGAATTATCTAATTGTGCACTAATATTAATATTTATATTATAACTATAGTAAATATATCACACGTTTATATATTTCTAAATATATTTTATATTTTTATAGTAGGGGTAGATCTGTCATTTTCTATTTTATTGGAGCTAAATAAATTACCGTCTTTATCATGTTATTTTTTTATTATTATTATTTTAACATGCATTCTTAGAAAAAAATGAAACATATGAAATCAAATGTGACTTACCTGGTTCTCAACCAACATGGCGATATCAACAAACATGTCATGGAGTTCTTTGATGCTGCTCTCCAACCTCATGATATCTTTGTGCCGAGCCTCAATCTCATTCAGGGCCTGCTGGTTTATTTTGGAATCCATAATCTGTGCAAAAGGCCACAATGGTATCAAAAGTTAAAAAACTAACATAACTAACAAACTAACTAACAAACTCTAATAATGTTTCCCAAATATTATGTTAACACCTAACATAACAGCCTGGTTTGTATTGCCAGCAGTAAGTCACGTGCGTTCACTGTTAACGTTGGTTTTGAATAATATTATATAATATATTTTGCATTGTGTTTGTTTACCCCAGCAGTGAAGACAGCAGAGTTTCCTCCCTCTAGCATCTCTTCTAGTTCCTCATCAGTTGTTGCTTTACCAGCTAAAATCAACCAAAAATTTAAAAAAAAAAACACATTTAGAGAGGATTACTACCATTCATAATTAATCATTCATAACATCATGGTTGTGGGTTGCTAAATCTGATATGTAATGTCAGTTAGTATAAGACTGAGATTAAATGAATGAATGGAACATGAGCCAAACATGTACAGTACTAGGAATTATAAAATGTACAAAGATTGATTTGTTTTGTTGGCTTATTGAAAACTAGCGCATAAGTGTACTCAAACTCACTGATCTCCAGCTGTCGGGCAATGCGTCCTTTACTCTTGTCTCTGAAGTCAACTTGTGCCTCATTGTATTTCGTCATCACCTCTACAAACTTCTTGGCCAAGATGGCATGCTGGGAAATAAGAACATTAAAAAAACATTTCTATTGATGGCACAAACATTCCACATCTTGAATGTATAGAGTCGAGCGTTTACACTAATGCCATTGTCTTTCTAACATAATCCAATAATGTCATTACCACAGTCCATCCTTATCACGTAGCACTGTGAATAGATACAAATTCAAAATATGGTAAGATCTGAACAGCCATTTTATGGTAGGTTTATTGTTCTAGAGAAAGACAACAAACATTTTGACCCCCGCAGACAGATTATATGTCCTTGAAGTACACAAATTAGTACTGTCCCTTTTAGGAAAGTACTCCTAATCTCAGCTCATTATGTGGCAAAAAAAAAGACACCTGTCGCAAAAACAAGTCTTTTCCATTCAAACTTCCCCACCACCACGGGCAAGACCAAAGACCTGTCAAAGGACTGCACAAGACAGGAATGGAGTACAAGATCACCAACAAGAAACTCCATATTGTTGCCATGATTTATCAATTAAAGAAATACAAGATAAAAGTCAGTCAGCCCAGTCCAGAGTTACAAGGGAAGAGCTGGTAAATGATGCCAAGGGAGTTGGGAGCACAGTGAACAAAACACACATTACTTTCATAGAGGCCAGTCTGAAGTGTGACAATTAACACCTGAATGACTCAGAGAATGTGATGTTGTCCCATGAGAACATGATTGATGCCTTTGGCGTCATGTGGCTTGGATGTGTTTGGAGGCAGAGAAATAGTGAATATGAGCCCAACAACACCATCCTTTGTGTCAAGCGTGGAGGTGGAAATATTCCACTTTGGGGATGTTTCTCCGACCAAAATCCCTAAATGAAATTTGTGCAACCTTGATGTCCAACTACAAAAAACATCAGACCTCCGTGCTTACCAACAAGGATTTCTTCTCCAAGTACTAAGTCATGTCTTGGATTGGGATTGTATTGGGAAACGTACAATCAAAATATATTACTGATTAAATTGTTAGAAGGGGTATTTTTCATTTTTAGGACGTGAAGTTGTATGACGTCCCCATCAGCACTGTAGTGCATCAACAGTGACTTTCCCCAACTTCATCTCATGAGCCAAGTTCTGATCAGTTTTTGGTGTTGAAGAAAGTAGGGCTTATGTTGTGCATCTTCCCATCACCTTTCACAGTGCTCACTGCTGGGATAATGACGACAAAACGTTATGACAATAATGACTTGTGACAATACCACTCTAGCGCTACACTTGTATGACTCTTTTGAACGCATATTGTTTTGAGATGTATTTACTTTAGTGAGCAAAAACTGACTAGAACTCGGCTCATGGAACGGAGTGTAGGGAAGAGCCGCTGTTCATCCACTACGCTGCTGATGGGGATGTCCTACAACTTCATGTCAAATAAATCCAAATGATCCCTTGAAGCCATTTGTTGTGTCTCACCTGGGATTTTTTTATCCTGAGGTCAGCTGAAGCTCGCTCATCTGTCTTTGTCTCAAGCTGGCGTTCAATATCTGATGGAAGATGGTTGCATATGTTAGTGACCCTGTTATACTAGAAACCATTTCAGGTACAGTAGCTGTGAATAAAATTCATGGGTTCATACCAAGCGTAACAGTCCATGTATTCAAATTGGATTTTTCTATCCTAGGAACATTAACTAACTTACAATCTGTGTAAATATTTAATTTTATTTTAGTGTTTTTTAGCTTGAGAAAAATATTAGACAGTACAATTTCAATAAAATACTGACTTTTCAGTTTGTTTCTTGCATTGTTGGCTGACTTCTTAATGTCATTGGTGACAGCTTCAACTTCATCCTGTGTTTCTTAGAAGAAAGGGACATCGTAAACAGACAGAAAGTGCAAAGTTGACAGGTCAGTAAATTCATGAATTCATAAACTGACCAGAAATTGTGACTTTGAGCATGTGTGTATACATTCAAGATTTGTCACAGGTAGAATTTGGGAACTACTGTAAATTCCGGTGTGTAAGCCGCACCCACTAGCTTTTGAGGGAAAAAAGATTTGGACAGATAAATGTCTAACATGACATATTAGAATTAGAAGAAGACAAGATTAGAATTTAGCCATAAATTAGCCACAGCGCTGTATAATCCACAGAGTTCAAAGTTGAAGACAATAGTAGCGGCTTATAAACCAGAAATGACAGTATTGTGTGTGTGAGCCAGAGGTAATTACTCTGGTCGGATGTGGTGGCGGACAAGATGCTGGAGTAGAGTTTTTTGATTTCTGTTATACTCTCATCAATCTTGTCAATACTGGAGCGGATATCCTCAATCTAGAACACAGACAAATACACTCAGTCAATAAAAGAAAATTTTGTTTTTCTTTAATGACATTGAACGAGGAAAACACGTCCAACCTGAGCAAAGAAATCATCCATAAAAGCTTCATTCTCCACAGGAACCTCAATATCATCCCCTCCAGCATCACTTGTCTGTTCAAATGACATATACAGATACATTAAATTTGAATTTAGACAGTTTAAAATTTAAACACATATACCAGTCATGCGTATAAACTGGAACTTCACATAGATTTGGGAACTACTGAGAGACGGAATGATCAGTCTTAACGCGGACCAGTAGGGGCCAAGAGAGTGAGGGGGAATTGAACCCAAGTCGATAACAGTATAAATGGGCCAGTGTGAATTAGGGTTGTGGTAGATAAACCAACCCGAACGACCGGATGTCTGGTTTGACAAGTGAGAGCTACGGATGCGTTGGTTGCAGCCATAAATCCTTAGATTCATCAATAATATATATATGATATATATAATCAATTAAAAGTTGCCATATTCAAAATACTTTTGAGCATTTACTGTATAAATATTGTTTGAAGCTGATTTGTATACAATCACATTATGTTGTGTCAGAGACACCTCCAAATTAAACGTTTTAAATCCAAATGAGCAGAGGCCCAATGAAGGCTTGTAGCAAGCAGGTAATCCATAAAATCGAAGTACACTCTGCCTACCTCCTTCAGCTGGGCAAGTCTGTCCTTCATCTTGACAAATGTGGAGCTGTAATGAAAAGTAACTTGAAAAAAAACACATGTAAAGAAGAAAAAGTCTTGTATCGTTGGAGCCTCCAAAAAAGAAACTGAAGAGGAAGGAGGCTAACGGGAGGTTCTTTATCTGGTCTTGCAAACAAAGCAACAATATCTCAAATCTATCTTGTGGTCCAAAATGGTCACCAAATCAGAACACAGTATTAAAAAGTATTTAAAAACATATCAAATGCAAATAAACGTTTGTTGGGTTGCCAACTCTCTAATGACACATTTGTAGGCAATCTAACCTGAGGTCTCCTAAGCCTCTATCCTTTAAGAACAGATTAGTGCAGTAGTTAGGATGATAAACCTCTCTCTCCCCCACCCTGTCCAGCCTATTGGCTTCACATTCAAGTGCTGCATCGGAAAGTTGGAATTATCCTACTTCATACATATTGTAGTCAAATATGTGGGGAACTTGTATACATACAGTATCGGAAATGCTTTAAGTCAAGTAAACGAGAAAGAAACAAGACAGGTTTTGAAATGTTTTATATGTATGCATGCATGACCTTTTTTTAATTGTCAAAAAAACAAGACATATTCACCATCCATTATTTCTTCCACTCCGGGTCGGATAATAAATAAAAATAATAAAGTAATAATTCAAAGGAACACATCTCTCAATGGTGCAGAATGGATAAACCATAAAACCTCCTTTCTTGGTTGTATTAATTATTTTAACGATTTTTTTGCACTGAAAAAAACACAAATATGTGCGCGTACTATACATTGGGATGGGTGGATGGTGTTTCTCCGTTTCGAAAAAAGTGACTAAGAAGTGAAGGAAGTGACGAAAACATTGCACATGCGCAGAATGGGCGTGTTTCCGGTATGGCTGGACTAATGACATGACACTCGACAGACGGAAGGAGTGCTTCACTTCCACGTCCACATCCGTAGTATCCCATGAGCAAGATTCGCCGCCATGATGGTCAGCAGACTCCAGAAACAAGTGCAGTAGTTGTCCGTGGCACACTGATTCGTGATTAATTCATCTAACAGACGGTCCAAAAGACCAGAGTTCTCATTTCCATGACAAGTATGTGTGAAAGTGAAGTAAAGACGGAAATGTTTTTTTATACTGCTGCCAGGGTTTTACTGACATCTACACGTCGGTCATATTTCTGCATTTATATATACGTTCGTTCTGTTCAGTAAATATTCAATCGAAGTGTGCACACTGCGCATGACTTTTACACTTAGCTTAGAGCTAAGCAATACATCTACAACGTTGTGCGCCGAGCCACGCCCAGCTCAAGTGCTTACCATCATGGCGGACTTTCGGCGCCATGGCGTACAACACTTTTACATGTATTTGACGGAGTTACCTGTTCCATTGTGTAGCGTCTTTGATTAAAACAACCAAACAAACGTGAGATGTGGCTTGTTCGCTTCCTGGATGTGTAGGGAGGAAGACCTTGTAAAAATAAAATGAGACTTAAATTGGGATTTATATTCAGGAGTTTCCTTGTCATTCTGACGTTTTTTGTGTTAGTGCTGTTGTGGTCTTCTCTGACGAACAAACTCAACGACGAGAACCGGTTTGAGGCGCAGGTGAGTTCATCAATGAACGTTCAATTCACACTGATCGATGGCAACCTCTCACAAATCGTAATTTTACAGGTGTGTGTCACGTGAAAATGTATTACTGTAGGATCATTCCATGTGGCATTGATTACTTTGTTTAGGTATTGCTCCATTGAGTGCAATACTTTGCTTTATTTGGTATAAGTAACTTACGTTTCTGCTACTACGTCATGTAATAGATAAGAATATATCCACCAAGATACTAACATACTCTCGTTCAGTTGCACTGCTGTTACCCAGTAGTGTGTATATGGTCAGGAACCATATCCGTGTATGACGTCGTACTATGCTGCGGAATAGAATAGAATAGAATAGAATACCTCTGTTGTCATTGCACAGAGTACAACAACATTAATAATGTCCCAGTGCACATACAATATTAATAATAAAAACAAACGTATAACACTAACTTGCTTAACAACACGCCGTTTGTTACTGCTATAGGGCATTGGTAAACAATGTCATATATGTAATATTGGCTGATAATAATTGGTGTATTTTGTATTGCTTTTTGAAACTGTACTTTATTCTATCCATATACTCACATACACAGTGTTTGACATTTATTTTTGTAAATATTTTGTACATATTTGATCTTCATGTCATTCTTTTGTGTCAATTTATTTTGCGAACAGTTTTACTTTGTACTGAGTACTGAGCTGTAATTCATGGCGTATCCTGCAGAGGGCGGTAATGCTTGTTTAAAGCCAATATTCCTGCAGGCTTGAATGATACACAATCCTCTTATCTATGGATTGTATAGTGTTCCCTAATAGAGAACATCACGGGGAAACACATAGCTTCCTAAATAGCTGACTTAAATTTGGACAACATAATACAGTGGGCGGCTCCTTTGATTAAAAGTCTTTTGTGTTGTGATCCTAGTGCCATTTGTTGTTTTACGCTAATTCTGATTGGTGATAACAAGCTAATAGCTGGCCTGTTAGTACTGCTGGCATGCTAACATTTAACATGTTAGCGTTTTACCTATTTTTTCAGATAAACCGATACTTAGCATGCTAGCAGTCATGTTAGCCGTTTATGTTTGTGTTCTGTGTAGTTGTTCCCCCTGCCAATTGTCGTGTTTTCAATTTTCAATTACGCTAGGTGTAACAAGCTAATAGTAGGTGTGTTAGCATTGCCAGGAGTTAGCATGTTAACTTTTTAACTCTTTACATATATGTGAACTTACAAACACACTTAGCTGTCCTGCCAAGTTCACACATGCTAACAGTTAGCATGCTACACTGCATGCAGCACTACAGTTTGGCGTCAACTTTCACTTCAGCAAGCATTTTTATTGCAGTACAGTACTACGATATGGTTTATTTGTCTTAGACATGCTCAACCAGTTCCGTTAAGGAAACATCACTTGGTTACATTTGCACAATTCAACATGTGTGAAAAGGCGGAGTTTATTTAATCAGTAAACGCCTTCTCCATATCTATTACTGATAATTCATTTACGACGTACCATTTAGTTGTTGGCACTTGGAATGTTTTGTTTGCTTACATTTTGTCCTTTACATTTCACTCCTGTGGGAAAAGAACAGAAGGTGTAGAAAAAATGTAATATGACACTAAATACTGTTGCTTGCACAGTGTTGAGGAAAAAGAAATAAAAATGTTACAAATAAAATAGTAAGAATGATGAGTAATACAATTTGACTACATAAAGTGGGGATATTAATTAAGGATTACAATCACATTGTTGATGTGTGTGGTCTGTTCCAAATCATCAAACTTACACACAATTTCCGATATAATGACATCTTTTTCATCATTTTGCTTTCAAGTCAGGAAATCAAGATTTGAATTGCTGCCTAATTCTGCATGTGATATCCTCCCATTACAGGATGACGGTTTGCTGAACAAAGGAGCCCAAGATAAGTTTAAGCCAGTTTTACCTTGGCCTCATGTGGAAGGTGTGGAAGTGGACCTCAACTCCATCAGACTGAAACATGGTGAGCTATAATGAGAGCTACTGTATTTATCATCTTTTGGTAGGATTATATATTGCGTGACCGCTGCTGTGGCACTTGGAACATCTCACTCTGATAACTTGACACCTCCTGTGTTTGGTTTTATCTCCAGGAGAGGGCAATCACGACCCCAAACATCAGGTGAACCAGAATCAGGTGATCCAGCAGCAGTATGTAACATTCCGGCCCAACTCGCACAATTACAATGCCCCGATCCTCAAAAAAGGTGTTTTGGGAAACTTTGAACCCAAAGAATCTGAACCTCACGGGGTCCTTAATGGCCCGGGGGAGGGGGCCAAGTCCTTAGTCCTAGGTCCAGAATACAAAGAAACCATCCAGGCATCCATCAAGGAGTTTGGCTTCAACATGGTTGCCAGTGACATGATATCACTAGACAGGACCATCAGTGATATACGCCACGAAGAGTGAGTACACTTTTATATTATTACTACTACTACAAGTCTACAATGCATGTATTTTGGAACCCATATATTCCTACATCATTGTAACGATGTTAGTCTTAAGAACCAAAAATGGATTATAAACCAAAACAGTTTTTTCCCTCAGACTTATGCATGTATATATGTCTAAAACATCTATAGCTAGGATAAAGCATAATCAAAACAGATAAAAAATAAATGAAAAACACAACTAAAACCAAATAAACTACAATAAATCATCAACTTAGTTTCAAAGGCTAGAGAAAAGAAATGGAAGATTCAAAAACAGACTGTTTAATGTTTAATGTGCACCGGCGGATCATTCCACTGTTCAGGGGCTACAAAAGCCCCTACGTGGACCCCACTGAGTGTCCATAGCTGATTAGCTAACCTGAGTGATGATCTGCAATATTTAAGTGTGACAAACCATGCCAAATAAATCAGGAAGGGGGCAAACACCTTCTCACACCACTATATATGTGTTTTAATACTTGTCTGCAGCTTTTTTCACGAATTTCTGCATTCACATGCAATTTCTTCAGAAACTGTATTCTGAAGTTAAGATAAAAAAATTGTACGCGGGAGTATATGTTTGAAATTGTATTGCTATTACACAAAACACCCAAAGAATTAGCATTCATGCATGTATGAATAAGATAGTGTTTGGTCCTAACACAGGTGCAAGTACTGGCATTATGACGAAAGACTGCTGACCTCCAGCGTGGTGATCGTCTTCCATAATGAAGGCTGGTCCACCCTGATGAGAACCATCCACAGCGTCATCAAGAGGACTCCTCGGAGATACCTGGCTGAGATTGTCATGATAGATGACTTCAGCAGCAAAGGTGGGTTGGCTTTTCTCGGCATACAATATCATAACAATCATACAAATGAACTAGAATCAGATTCCAGATGGCACGTCGCATGTTTAGTGAGAAAGATCACGTGTCCCCTCCACCCCATTTATGATTGTGTAATGCTTCCTCTGTGTGAAGTCCATCTGAAGGAACGTTTGGAAATGTACATCAAGCAGTGGAACGGTCTTGTAAAGCTCTACAGAAATGAGAAGAGAGAGGGCCTTATCCAGGCACGAAGTATCGGAGCCAAGAAGGCCGATAAGGGACAGGTATTCTACATATTTCCCGGAGTACAGTTACATCCATTATTGGAATAACCCGGCACCTGGTTTCTTCCTGATTATATATTCAGAATAAATGGAAACATGAATGTGTTTGTGTTTTAGGTGCTAATCTACCTGGATGCTCACTGTGAAGTTGGAGTCAACTGGTATGCTCCACTGGTTGCTCCTATTTCCGAGGACAGGTAAGAATGCTGATGAGCCTAAAATTCATGGTTTCTGTAATTTCTGAACGAGCTTGCTAGGTTAGAAATGTTGCTCGTCGGTATTGACGTGTGCATCAGTACAGAAGATGTGACGTGTCCTTGAATGGGTCACAGTCAGTCTGTGAGTGAGCTATGCATCGATTAGAGCAGAGATTCAGTGTTAGAGCATTTGATTTGATGACTTGATTTGGTTAGAGAACCATTCTAATATATTTTTTAAATATGTTATTGAGAAGTTACTGCAAGCAGTTTTTTTATTTGGTATGTACCATTGTAGTGTCTAATTGTTTCCATAGTTGTAAACCAGCGATCGCATTCCGTTTAGAAACTTGGAGCATATACAAGCAATGAAACCACCTGAAATATTGAAAAAAAGATGGCCGATATAATGTCATTCTGTATTATTTCAACATGGCATTCAAATAAATGAATTCAAGACAGGCCACATCTTGAATCTGTACTCCCGAGTATGAAACCTGCCCACAGGCTTGTGTCTGTTTGTAGGACAGTATGTACAGTACCACTCATAGACTATATAGACGGTAATACGTATAGCATGGAGCCCCAACAAGGCGGAGATGAGGATGGCCTGGCTAGAGGAGCATGGGACTGGAGTCTGCTCTGGAAGAGAGTCCCGCTAAGCTCGAGAGAGAAGGCGGAAAGAAAACATACCACCGAGCCCTATAGGTACCCCCATTGTAGACGGCACGTTAACGTTCATTCTTGTCTGTTTGTGTCTCCATGTCCCATCCTTCTACCCTCTTTATTTTAACCTCTGACATCTGTGATTGCCTGCCGCCTCCCTCCGTGCGTCTTGAATGCATGGCTGTTTCTCTACTCTCACTCCAACCGTGAAAGAACGGTGTGCACCGTTCCTCTGATCGACTCCATCCATGGTGAGAAGTTCACCATTGAGCCACAGGGTGGAGGAGATGAAGACGGCTTTGCTAGAGGAGCCTGGGATTGGAGCATGCTGTGGAAGAGAGTTCCTCTGAACGACAGAGAAAAAAAACAAAGAAAAAGTCGTACTGAGCCATATAGGTACTGACATTTTAATACTTCTCTGGGGAAAAAAAAACCAAAACAGATCATTAAGGCAATTACTACTCAAAATGACTATTGTGGAAATACAATGAGCTAAAGCAAGTATGTTGGAGTATGAATAGTTCCAATTGAGCTCAAACACAGCATGTATCCTCAAGCATGCATGCACGAGCATCTTTTTCACTCCATGGCTGGATACACTATTTTGTGCAATGGAAAGGAAAAAAAATGCACTTTTTGAGGAATTTTGCCCAACGCCAACAACAAACATCTTTCCCTTTTCTGTGCGTTCTCGATGACCGCTTCGTGCTGGCAGTTTTTCCACTAAGAATGAATGTAATTGGGATTTTTGCACCTTTTAAGGTGTTATGTTGTACAGACGGGATGTAATGTGTACCGTTAAATTATTGTGACTTTTGGTTTGAATCTGGCAACCTTATTAAGAATGGTTGTGAATTTTGTGCTATATACAATATTGCTTAGAGGAGTAGTTTATTATTAGTTACTCAGATTGCTATAAGCACTTTGTGTGATAAGGTCCGTGAGGTGGGCCAACTCAATGTTATTATCCAAACAATTCTGCGGGTTCTGCGCTTTTAGCATCATAACAGTCATAACTAGGCCAAATTTGACCCAATAGATAGTCGTGGGCCCAAGTTGACATAAAGTCGATTGTTTGCATGAACCTACATCTCCGGTGTTTTTTTAATAACAAGAATTGCATGCTCATGTTTGAATTTATTTCGGGGTTCTCCAAATTATACAGACACGCACCAAACACAAACTCGATTCCACCTCGACTACACAAAAGGAAAGCAACCGATTTAAAATGAGCTCTACAAATTCTGCCAAGAAAAGTAATTGACAGATACAACCATAAATCATCAAATTAAAGCTGAACATCTACACCTCCAGCACATCTTAATTCTGTATTTTCTTTCAAATAAGTTGTGGTAAAAATAGCACAAAATAGTTTATCTGTTGTGAATTGGGAATTGAGCAAAGATTTAGTTACGTTGGTCAATTTAAATCCCTCAGTGGAGACGCGTCCCACCGTACTTGCTACCATGGCATTCACTACCCATTCATACCACATTGTCAAGTCATTTGTTTGTTGTTGCACGACCTTTGTTTTTCTGTCCATCTCCAATGAATCAACATAAAAGTGTGTAACATTCAGCTGAAGTTAAGAGGAATAATAATCACCAAATGTACAATGTGCCTGTCAATGCATAGGTCTCCCGCCATGGCAGGGGGTCTCTTTGCTATAGAACGTGACTTTTTCTTTGAGCTTGGCCTATACGATCCCGGATTGCAGATATGGGGAGGAGAAAATTTTGAAATCTCATACAAGGTAAGATGGTGTGACAAGTTTGGTATGTTTAACTTGGCGTAATGTCATGAAATATTCTTGTCTTTGTAGATTTGGCAGTGTGGCGGCAAACTGCTCTTTGTTCCGTGCTCCCGTGTTGGTCATATATACAGACTTCAAGGGTGGCAAGGCAATCCTCCACCTGCACACGTTGGTTCCTCACCTACGCTGAAGGTATGAAAGCACACACTTTCATAAGACTATTATTAGTGTTTGGAAATTTCTCTTGGAGGTGAATACATTATCTATTTTAGAGGACTAGTTCAAAGGTTTTTACAGGTATCAGTGTTTCTAAAAGATACAATTCGGCTATGTCCACAGTGACACAAATTAAAAAAAAATGGTCATCCACACCAGTAGAGGAGAGAATGACAATTTGCAGTTCCAGTATGGTTATTGTGGAGCTAAACTTTGCCAAATAGCTGTTACAGTGGGTTGCAAAAGTATTCATACACAACACTCAATTTCTCGGCACAGAACAAAGGAAAGGTTTCTCCTGTTTACATGAAAGGAAAGAGCACAAACAATCCAACACTGTTTTTGTTCATAAGTACTCTTAAGTATTCATAACATTGCAGCAAAGTTGTAATTTTTAGTCAAAAATGATTACACACCAAAAACTCTTGTATTATAGTGTCACAAGCCTGTATTTCCACATCTCGGTGAATGCTTCCAGAGGTTACACTGGAAATGTTTAGGATTAAATGTGAGCCTGGGCTAAGTGTGTGTGCATGTGTGCAGAATTACGTTCGTGTGGTGGAGGTATGGTGGGATGAATACAAGGACTACTTCTACGCCAGTCGCCCTGAAACTCTAACCCTCGCCTATGGAGACATCAGCCCGCTTAAACGCTTCAGGTATCAAAACTTAAGCACACATAATCACATGACTTCCTGTATTGATATATATATACAGCATTCCTTTGCCACCGCGCTTGAAATTTCGCAGCTTCAGTCGGTTTAAAAAAAAAAAAAAAACAGTATAAAAAAAAAATCATGCTGTTTCGATTTTTGACTTATAATAGGATCTCACTATCTTCTTAGGGAAGAACATCGATGCAAGAGCTTCAAATGGTTCATGGAGGAAATAGCTTATGACATACCACAACACTATCCCCTCCCTCCAAAAAACGTGGAATGGGGAGAGGTATGTGACCAGATTATCGAAAAGAAAGAAATATGAGCGATTATGATGTGTAATGTGTAATAACGTGTGTTTGTGTGAAGATTCGGGGCTTGGACACAACTTACTGTATTGACAGTATGGGACACACAAACGGAGGAAATGTGGAAACTGGGCCGTGTCACAGAATGGGTGGCAACCAGGTAAAGAAAAGTCATATTTTCTTATTGAGGCTGTCACGTCAACATTTTGTTTTTGAACAAAACATCTTGAGTCTTGAGATGCAGGAGATACTGGTACGTAAAATAGTTTTCACACCAATCCAATGCTGGTCAAGAGAAGCTAAGTCGTCCCTTGTTTTATTTATTGGTTCTAGATCAGTAGGATTATTAGCGCCATCTAGACATGAATGACATCCATATATATCGTCACCTTTTCATTTGTATTACCCAATATAGTAGGAATAATCAGAGAAAATGAGACACATGAGACATAAATAAGATAACTTGTTTTTTTCTGGACTGCATGCTTCCTATTGTGTCATCAATGTATAGTAATGGCAGCTTGAAATGGCTTAACACTCGTATTTTAGCCAATATAGTCGATGTAAAAAGAGTTAATAAGACATTGAAGATGTAAATAAAACTCCTGCTCGAGTGTGTCACAGTAAATGTGTTCCCTAGGAGACGTTAGCGGCGGGCCAACACGTGAGGATGACAAGAAGTGACGTTGGAGGTTCAGAGTTGAGTTTTAGCTCGCTAGCTGAACCGGTCGCACGTGCAAAAGTAGATGAAGTCTAAAGTTTTAGTTGCAGTCTGGAGCCTGGATACTCGTTGCAAGAGCTGAGGGAGCTATGTCAGTGCAATAATAACTTATTTCAATATATTGTCCTACATTTGGTCATTTGTATTTCTGTGTGTGTGTAGTTGTTCCGCATCAACGAGGCCAACCAGCTGATGCAGTACGACCAGTGTCTGACCAAAGGAGCTGACAATTCGGCCGTCATCATCACACACTGTGACAACAAGCAGTACGCAGAGTGGAAGTATTTCAAGGTGAAACACAAACACACAGTAAAGTGACATCCGTGTAGAACACAACGTCCAACGTGCACACTGTTGTAGAAAAAATAAGACCACTTCCAACTTAAGGATGAGAGGGCCTTCGCGGTTGCCAACCCATCTGAGGAATACCTTGAATTACACATTAAGCACCCAGAGATGTTCAACGGGCTCGTGTGGCCAGCACGCAAACCGCTAGTCCACCGTGCAGCCCAGAGTCATGACATGGTTCTAAATATCAGTTGTCCACATGGTGGCAGCGTTTACTTCCACTTCCTCCTCACCCTCAGTAACCGACTAGCCTCTAATGCCCTGATTGGTAGACATGAGGTCAGAAAGTGGTGTCATGTTTCATCGCATGCATTTACTTTTCCTTTGCAAACATCCGTCCAAATGCAAACAAAGACAAAGTCATGGCAAATATTATTGATCATCAGTGTGATTTTACTCGAATATGACACAGTATCAGAGCTACATAGGGAAAAAAATAGGACATTTTGAGAATAAAGCTGTGAATTTACTCTAAAAAAATAAGTCACAATATTACCGTTGACCAAGGACTAAGGTAACATAAGGCCCACATTTTCATAGTTTATGATTTTTTCCTTGTAAATTTACGACGTTCTTCTCTGAAATGTACACATTTTTCTCATTAATATACTAATTTAATCACAGAATATTAGCTCTTTTTGTTGTAATATTAAGACTTTTCTTTTATAAAGTTCTACGTTTATTCTACAGTGGCTTTTTTCATACATTTGAGACTTTTTGCTTTGGAAATGTATGCGTTGATTGTTTTAATTTTGTATTGTGCTTTTTATAATGTCATAATATTAGGACTTTCTTGTACATTTACGACTTCGTTCTCTTAAATTTACAACTCTTTTCCAGGATCTCCATCGCTTCACTCATGTAGCAACAGGTAAATATATCTACATTTCTGTGTTCAAGCAACATGATCATTCAAACACAACCCGATGCCTTGTACAGTATAAACACCTCACCAGGGTGGACATGCCCATAGTTTTTTTTTTAATCTAACTATATATTTTTCATTATCCAATGGTGTTTATTATTAAATCATTTTTCAAAATGGCCTTTTATTTCATGGTGGAAAGCACCATTCAAATTCCAATGGGTTAGACTGCCACATGAATCGCCATGTTACCAAAGACTATTTCTACTGTGATGGACTTGGGTTTGATTGTCACCCTCCCCCCTGGCCCCCGCTGGCCTGTGATCACACTGACCATGTGTGTTTACTTACCGTCATTTTTATCTATTCCAGTCTTGTTGTAAGTCATTCTCTTTATTTCCTTTGCTGTGCTGTCGTTGATGCAATTGCACTCATTAAATTAAATTTCAGTTCTTTATTACGCACACAAACGTAGTTGTGGGTGAACAAAGTGTAGTTGAAAGATGTAATATGTCATACTCATCTTTTTTTTCCTGCAGGCAAATGTTTGGATCGCTCAGACCTCCTTCACAAGGTGTTTATATCCGACTGTGACACCAGTAAAACCACTCAGAGGTGGGAAATGAACAACATTGTGGCTGTATGAAGACTAGTTTACTATGCTACTACTTGACATGGATTCACTTGAAGTATCTGCAAACCTTTGGGTGTATTGGAGTATCGGGCATTTTTAATGTCAATCAATGACACAAATCAACAATAGCTACACAATTATCCCGTCAAAATACATAACGGTGGTCATTACAGATAAGAAACTGACTACTTTGTCAGGAAACAATCTTTGTTGCACTTGATAAGAATTGCCTTGAATTTGATGAGATATTTGGACATGAACATTACATTTGACAGGCTGGGTTTTGTCTCAGTCTGGCTGATGAAGCGGAATGTTGACCATTTATGCAAAGAGGAGCTCCAAAGCTTTAAAGTGATGGCTGACGAGGGGGGCAGAGGGATGTACAGCGCATTTTGTGGCACCGTGTTGTTCAAATGACGTCATAAGTTTGTCAGACAATTGCTATTCGGATCCAAAAAAAAATACCCGTAAAGTGGCGTTTGGATTGTGTACATAATTGTATACATAATCGATGACACCAAAATCGGGTTGAAACGTTAGAATATTGTGTTTATTTTATTGTCTCACTGCTCTGCTCACATGGTCCGTGTGTGCGGCAGAGTGCTCTGCACACGTATGCACTGATGGCCTGTTGGTATGCATGAACAAACCTCCAGACCCCCATTATAAAATGAACCCCATCTTTTTCCGACTGTTTTTTAGGGGGGAAATAATATTGGGGTCAAAGCTGCAAGTCAATGCCACAATACTTGGTGTATAGTGTATCATTTTCAGAGTTTTTTGTTGTTGTTGTTGTTGTTGTTGTTGTTGTCGTATGTGTGACAAATACCAAAAATAGTCATCCAATTTTCAGTGCTAGTCACCTGTTCCCTCTCCTATATTTATGTTAAGTGTGAAAGCAATTCAGCAACAAAGATTAAAGATCTATTTTTTTAAAAATATGTTGCGAGACTAACACTACGTTCATTTATAAAATATCACGTGGGGAACTCAAATTGAGATGAATAACTTACAAACATCAGCAGTTCAAGGTGCCATTGGATGTAAAAAAAAAAAGGTAACTCATATAATATTAATATATTTGTGCGTATGTGCAAATTGAAAGGGTATATTTTAGAGTGGGGCGGCAAATTATACCATCAAAAAATGCTTTTTTTATGTGTTTTCAGGGTGAATTGGGTATGGGATACAGTAAAATATGGGATGAAAGTGAATGATTGACTTTCCAACATGAATCAAAATGCTTTGTGTTAACATCCTTGAATTGTATTGTAAATATGTAATTTATGAGAGCAGATGAAATTAAAGACCTGATTTGTTTTGCTTTTTCAACCTGTCCTGTCTGCCAAGTCATATTGTTACAGCTGACAACGGGCCGTTTAGTCCTACACTACAGCGTCATAATAATACTGATAACACTTCACCCCACCAAGCCCCGGGACGCAGCTGACCCCAGGAAGGAGACCCGCCTCCCGCCCTCGCCTACGTGAGTTGTGCTTATTTTTGCTCGCAGTTCCTATATGTGCTGTAAATTAACCATTGTGTGTTTTCTGGATGCATCGTGGCGTAACACAATTTACTGCTCTATAATAGCATGCATTCTTTAATAAACACAATATTTGCAAAAGAAATAAATGACATGCTAAGTATAACAATGAGTATTGGCTCACAGACCAATAAATTGACCGTGTGGCAGCTCTATAGTAAAAAAAAAAAAAAAAAGTCCTAAAACACACATATGGAGTATACATAAACATCATACATTTATACAACAAAGGCAAATAAACAACCACATATGATTAATAATGCTACAATAAACCCATAAGCGGACATGATGGTAACATACTGTATGTGTCACAGATCCACAGTTGATGACCACTGACTATTTACAAAGTGAGTCAGCACTTTTACATTTGCTAACAAGGTCATGCAGGGGTGAGCAAACTGCGGCCCGGGGGCCACATCAGGCTAACCGTGCGTCTTAATATGGCTTACTAGGCATTTCCAAATTCCTTTTTTTTAAAATGGAAAGAATGTTAACACGAAAAAGTGTAGCCATGTAGGCAACATGACATTCCGTGCTATTGTGGCCGGCTTGAGTCAGACACAACACGTCAACACACACCACGCGTCAAAGTCACCGACCGACTGTAGCATGTGGGCATACAAGCAGATAGCTATAGCGATACCCATTCCAAGAAAACACCCATAAATTCCTGCCACAAGGCATGCCGGGTAGCTTGTCATTTTTCTCCCAACATTTTGCCCAGTTTGTCGCATTTTTGCTAGATTGCTAAATATTTCGATGAGGAGAGAAGTCTGAGAAGTAAACAAGGAGTTAAGATTCTTTTTATGCAGCGTTTTATTGTTCATAGTTCATATTGTTATTGCGGCTGGACTACCCAGCATGCATTGCAGGCATTTGGAAATAACACTTTTCGGTTACATGCTGTGTTTAGCGCTTAGTTGTTAATGTATGTGATGTGTTGACTTGCTGTGTTCAGCTTGATGCCAGCCCGCATATAGACTGGTCCGCCCCCAAATATTTGAACCCAATGTGAATGTACTTTCTAACCAGGATGAAGAATGTTTGAATATGAAAATGAAAATGTCCATGAAAGACTTACATTTTGAGTGGTCACTGTAACCGTGGCCTCATTAGTATTGGCTTTCAGCATATTGAGATATACGTACTCTTGGATATTACATTGATTTGCTCTGTCAGAAATAACACGCAACTAAGATGTTTCATTGAGATAGCATGTTTTCACCTACATTTGATTGTTTTTAGCATCTTTACCGTAGAAAATGCGTCCAAGTGAGGTGATGTGATGGATCAGCCCCGGTCGGGGGTGATGAGGGCACTCGGAGTAGATGAAGCAGATCGAATGAAAGGCTGCACACAAGATGACACAGGAATAAAGCCAAAATATTACAGAAAGGGTTTAAAGAAAAATTAACATATTTGAAAAACTAAAAAAAACAACAAAATGAAAAAAGACCCAAGTTGATACTAATAATACGCCTTTTCACTTGCAGTATATCACAAGGGTGAATTTTTCTTGAAATATATATTACTTCTCAGCATATCTACACATGTTGCTTCATAAAATATCAAAGCGGCCCTTCCATCATTGGACACCAACACATGATAGTAACACACAATAATAAGATTGTAATATAATAATAGTATGTAAGCCTAAAAGATGTCTTACAGTATACAAGCCAAAGGTGCGTTTGTGTCTGTAGAGAAGGATGCAGAGAGTAGAACAAACTGCAGTCTGGGCCAGGGTGAACACTAACAGCGAGGATTTCAGTCCTCTGGCCAGTGTCTGTAAAAAAAAAAAAAAAAAAAAAAAAAAGACATTCTGTATTTGAAGGCACAACACGCATCGACTTGAAAATATATAATGTACAGTATAAAGGCCATGAAGCTTGCTGTGGGACGTTTCGGTTGTCATGCTAAACACCATGTGATGCAGCTCCTTGGTAAAATATTATTCATTCATGTTCTAGCCAATCACAGGGCACATATAGACAAACAACCATTCACACTCACATTCATACCTATGGACAATTTGGAGTCGCATGTTTGTTTGTTTTTTACTTCTAAGGGCCAGTGGTGTCATTAGGCCTATTTTAAAATGTTCTTAAGCCCCCCTAAATAATTTGATATTTTTTATTTATTTTTTTTTCAGATTGTATATAATAGGGCAAAAACAGGCTAATAAGCAGGCTAATACTAGCCTACTACTACTAGTAGTAGTACTAATAATCATTCTACACGCTTACCACTCGACTGTCGTGCAGCCCTGGTAAAATATTATTAGAAACTAAAATATAAATTAGTGTGATGCACAAATTGCAATTTTTGTGCATTCCTATCAGAAGTAAAAATACACAACGCAGAATGTTTACCATATTGACACAAAGATATAAGAAAAAAAGTACCCAGTTCACTTCAGCACAAATATGAAGACTACAATTCCGGTAAATAGCATGAAATAGCAGAAATGAGAAATATGTAAGACAAAATGCATGGGAGCAACTTTCTCTTGGCATTTGCGATCATGGACAAATAAATTGATACACACCGTGGCATAGAATTGTTCGGAACAGGTTCCGTGCTGGTTCTTGACACAGGATGCCTCAGGGTGTTTGTCCATGTCCACAGAGTAGATGATCACAGCCACAACCGACAGAACCATGGACACGATGTTCACCATAAAAGACACCTGGTACTGAAAGACTTGACTTACAGTTCGGTTCATTAAGGTATGACGTCTGATTTACACTATAACACTATAACTTGACTTACATCACGGTCTCAGTATAGAACACGTTTGTATCCAGGGGACATGTATCTGTACCTGTAATAGTTTTATTCTACTCAAATCAACGGATGTGTGTGACTTACAGTCCTCACAGTGCAGCGTTTGTCCAAGATGACGGCAACCACTCCAGCAATGACAAACTGGCCATGCAAACAAAGAAACAAAGAAACAGAGGCAAGAAGGTTGTCAGCGCAGAATTAATTTACAGTGGAACCTCGGTTTTACTATGCCTTACTATGTTCGTGCCATTCATTTTTTGACAAAAATTATCGCCAACAATGTTTTGGTTTGTGTACACTACCTTGGTTATCATACAGCCACAAGGTGCACCTAAAGTATCCTGCACAATCAAGTGCCCAAACAAAACAAAGACCGGCTAGTGGTTTATTTACATTTGGGCCACTATAGACAGATACCGGATAGGCAATGCTAGGGTGGGTGGTTTATTTGCTATTATTATTCGTACGCACACACAACGATGAACCACTAACCACTGTGTGACCTGCGACGATGAAGCGTTCAAGCGCACTGCTTATTTCCGAGTGTCAGATGAATAATCTTTCAGACACTCTGCTTTCGTTTTCATTGAGTATGGCTGCAAAAACGTTGCAAGTGGTGATGCAAGTGCAAGAAGCCGTAGCTGACTGTTGACTTGTCGCGCATGCTCTGTAGCTTAGCATGACTGAAGATGAGAATGGGTGTAAATAGCAGCAGCGGGCTAGCTGGTCACCAGGAAAGATTCTTAATACATCAGCAAAACATTACAGCGATGTAATCATATTTATTATGACAGGAACAACATTTTCTGTCTTCAACACATGAACTGGACTTGCATTATTTCTTACGGGTAAAAAATTCTTCAGTTTATGTTTGACGCTTTGGAATGGATTCATGACAAAAACCCAGGTTCCTCTGTACGGACAGAGTACGGACAGTTTCTACATGTCATTTCATGTTGGCACAAGGTGCATATCTTAGCTGAAATCTAGGGGTATACTGACAAAAAAAGGTCCACACCGAAAGTATTAAAAGCAACATTTCCATGGATGAGGAAGACTAACAAGTAACCTAGAGATAAGAAACTAATTGGATGGTAACTTAATGTTTTTAGTGTATTTTATCACTGATTTAATACATGGGTTCAGTCTAATTTGAGCCATATTACTTGGAAGAAAATGTTCAGTTTGTAAATGAATTAGCGTGTTCATAATATAATATTGAGAAATTGAAAAGAAGGTACTTTAAATGTAAAATAAGCACTTTTGACATGATTTAGAATATTCAATCCGTCATATGTTTCCACTTTTTGTTGAACTGGATGTAAACACTCACCATCAGGCCACTCCACCATGGTACCCCCAGGAAGACCACCTCAGTCACCTCAGTGAAGTGCAGAGGAATCGAGTAGGACATGATCATCAGTCCCAGCATAATCTGACTCACCTGAAATCATACACAATCTTATACAATCATTCAACGCATGCACCCACATTAGAAATAGCTCACGGTGTTTGTAAATAAATCATCATATTCTCGTGTTAAAACAATGCCAAGATTTTAGATAATAAGGTTTGCGCATTTGAAAGAATTTTGGGATGCCTCTGAACGCTCGGTTTCTAAAACCTGCTCACTGTGACATCACAGCGAGCTCCATCCAGCTGGTGTCTTCCTTATACGGGCACGCCCTGGTACAAGCAGAGTGGGACCAATCACAGTGAAGTGGGCGTGCCTGAAGGCAGGCCGTGACCGAATAAATTAAAATGGACTGTTTTGGAAATACAGCTGAAATTGGTGCAGATTCTGGAAGACCTTGAAAGCTTTCTGTGCTGGTTATTGTGTGCGGCTGCTCTACAGGACTACACAACTCAATACAAAGGGCCCAAAATGAGTGAAAGTTTTGCTTCAAATCTTTTCACAAAAAGATGTTTTTCTTCCTTTTCTAGTCGGGAACTGATATTTTCCTGAAACTTACTTCTGTTCTACTGCCGATTACTAAAGAACGGGAATAGGGTACAAACAAACTCTTCTTTTCTGATGAAAGACAGGAGTCTAATCTTTCTTTTGGTAGGTTCCATATTTCTATAGCCATAAAACAATATTCTGTGGATGCTATTGAAGGGCTCGTCGTTTAAAAAATGTCTGGGGTTGAATGACTTCAAAAGAGGCACAATTGCATTTCTATTGTGACTACGCATGCCAGGCTTTAGACTACCTCTTCCAAGCCTGACTAAATAGGGGAAGTGTGCCTGGGCACGGACCTGTGCTCTCACACTAGCCAAACATAGCATACTTTACAGTAGGTACAGTATGAAGTATGGCACAATTAGTCGAGTGTGAGTACAACCCAAGTGCGAGTGCACCCTTTAAATGCACTCGCACTTGGATTATAAGTCTATAATCATTTATAATCATTTGACATTATTTTGAATGATAATAATATTGGAGTGAGCCCCACCCCAAGACATTTGGGCTGTCCTTTCTGGTTAGCACCACACACATCTTGCTGTCTGTCAGTCAGCTTGGCTGAATTCTCATCCTCCAGAACTTGTACTGCCAGGTCCCTTGTGACAGAAACCGCCATCACCTGCAGAAGAAGAAAGGCCGGCCTATTTTTTACCACACAGAAAACAACACAAGTGTGTACAAGCATCTTAAAAAGGAGTACTACAGTTTACATCTGTGGGTGTCAAAGTGTGAGGGCAGCATCTTGAGTTCTTCAAAACCTGCTAAGCTAACGACCGTGTTTTATGTTTTATTTATACAGAAGGCATGCAGTCTGTACCTCGACTCGCGCCCAACGACAGCTGGGATAGGCTGAAAACGGATGGATGGATGGATGGATGGATGGATGGGAGCCATGTTTATTCGTATAACACATGATATAAATCTTTTCATACTAAGTTTCAAGTTACAGGACTTGAAGTTTGTGTGTGGTACAGTATACTGCAAACACTGCAAAAAGGGGGTGTCCCTAACATATAATATACTGCAGGCGTACATATAATATACTGTACATACACTAGCAACTACAAAACAACTAAATACTTAAATAAATAATAAATACAATAATAAAAACAAATAAATATACAGTAATTACAATTAAATAATAAAAAATAAATGTTTGGTAAAAATACATTATTTTAAAGTATTTATTATTTAGTCCATATACATATATATATATATATATATATATATATATAATATACTTACATCATATACAACACATTTTTGGATACACACATTTGGATACACACAAATTTACTATTTACTTGTTTATTTAGGAAGTTGAATATATGTATATTCATATATATGTATATATATGGCCAAAATAATAATTTTAAATAAGTTATCATTTTTACCAAACATTATAATTTCAATGAATATACATATATTCAACTTCCTAAATAAACAAGTAAATAGTAAATTCCAATGTGTTGGATATGCTGTAAGTATAACAAGTATATTAAATATTGCAGAAATGAGCAAAACAATCAGCCAACAGAATCAATTGTTAAATACGCCATGGACGAATACATGTACATAATACTCTTGCACCATATAGTACTTGTATAACAAAAAACGTAAGATTTAAGAATGAATTTCCAAAAGTCCTACCGATGTTTTGAGAGAAGTTTATCCCGAAGGCGGACGAAGGACAAGAGGGAAAGTTGTTGTTTTGTCAAAAGCATTCCATGAAACTCCTCCTCCGCTTCCCCTTTTCACTTGTTTTTTCAATGTTGCTTAATGTTCCTGCCGTCGCTTTTGTGTTCGATTCCACCCAGCAGGATTGTTGCAGCGGCTAACGGTCGTCAAGTGGTCGCGTGCTCGTCGAGGTACGTCAAAACACTTTTAACGGCAATGCTTGTACGTTTGAACGTCACTTTATTGCTGTGTCGCAGTACACGTTTATTATCGTACAGCCTGCTTGTAGACACTGAAATATGTAAACCAGTGGTGCCCAAAGTGCGGTCCGGGGGCCATTTTTGGAAAATGGTTGGTGTTATAAAGGGCCGGTGGCCTATCCATCGCCACATACAGTGGAAGCTAGCATTGTTCCCGTTGCCGTGTTTTCCAGTTCGTGTGAAAAAATGTTAGCTAAAATTTAAAATCTTTTTCTAGCTAGCATTATGCCGCGCGTCTTGTTGTGTTGTTAATACACTGAAGGAGTCAAACTTAATTTTCTTAATGTCATTTTTTGAATGACGTATCATCCTTGCTAGCATATTTAGCTTGCTAACAAAATGGCAAACGGAACCAGAAGTCAGTTATGTTGCCTCTAAAACTATATATATATATATATATATATATATGTTTTTATAGTTTTACAGAGTGGTTAGCACACAGACCTCACAGCTAAGAGACCAGGGTTCAATTCCACCCTCCATCGCCATCTCTGTGTGGAGTTTGCATGTTCATGTTGCATGTTTACTCCGGTTTCCTCCCCCATTCCAAAAACATGCTAGGTTAATTGGCGACTCCAAATTGTCCATAGGTATGAATGTGAGTGTGAATGGTTGTTTGTCTATACATATGTGCCCTGGGATTGGCTGGCCACCAGTCCAGGCCCCGCTCTCTCGCCCAAAGACAGCTGGGATAGGCTCCAGCACCCCCGCCTCTTGCACAAAGACAGCTGGGATAGGCTCCAGCACCCTCGTCTCTCGCCCAAAGACAGCTGGGATAGGCTCCAGCACCCCCGCCTCTTGCCCAAAGACAGCTGGGATAGGCTCCAGCACCCCCGCCTCTTGCCCAAAGACAGCTGGGATAGGCTCCAGCACCCCCGCCTCTTGCCCAAAGACAGCTGGGATAGGCTCCAGCACCCTCGCCTCTCGCCCAAAGACAACTTAACTCCGAACCCCCTACGTCACCTTGTGTCCACCCCACTACTCGGCTCCCCTAGAACCGGAACACATTTACAGAGCCTTGGTTATGGTTATTTGTTGTTATTATACATACTATATGGGGTAACACAAGTTTAAAGGTGACTATAGGGGTGTTTTTTCATGTCTAGAGGGCTCTAATAATGATAAAAACTGCATTTGGAAGGTTGTCACTATGACAATATTAAATTGTTAAATTAGGAATCCTACATGGCTGAAATGGGATCGCTCTTTGGATGTGTAATCACTTCTTAATGAATATTGTTGAACAGTCAGGCCCTGAGGAAAAAGACCTCATCGTCATGTGATCTCCTGTGCTTGTCACTGCCACGTAAACGCAGGCTTTTGCTTGGTTTTGTGTAGCCTTCACACCTGAGCTGAAGTGAACACTAAAGATTATTCAAGTGTTCTTTATGTGCGTGTTTGGTGCGCAGGATAAAGGATAAATCAAGATAAGGATAAATCAGGATAAGGATAAATCAAGACAAGGATAAATCAGGATAAGGATAAATCAGGATAAGGATAAATGCATCCACACAAAACAAAGTGGAAAGGGAGTTGGTGTGTTTATGAAAGCCACATCTCAGGGAAAAAAGGAATGCTGATGAGAAGCAGATGTGGCGAGGGGAGGAGGAAAGGGACCGACCATGTGGGTACAAGAATGTTGACCGCTACATGACTTTTCGGAGACCGCATATTAGCGTTTCATTTTCGGATGCTAATAATGAAAGCATAACATCTATTTACATTCTTTTTTTTTTACTGGGAATAACCCGACTTTATATAAGAAGTTTAAATGATGTAGCACAATGTGTCACTCCGCCTTTATCCTGTAACCAAACAATGCAAATAATGTACTTTTGTTTTTATTGTTTTTGTTTTTTTTTATTGTTTTATTGTTCCGAAGTGGCTCAACACACCCAGGCTTTGTGCTTACTAAGCAGCTCAAGAAAACCTAAACAGTCCCTAGTGGTCCCTGGCTTTGTGCTCAGTGTTCTTCCAAATAAAAGTGTGCGTTTGACGTCACATTATTTCTATTATATGTTATTATATGCCTCCCTCTGCCGGACACAGGAAGCTGAATGAATGATTGCATCACCACTTGCAGCCATGGCCGATGAGCTGCTTTGCTGAGAAGCAATGCATGATGGGAAGAAGTTACTTGTATTGTATTATTGTACTTGCCTTGTATATTTCTGAGCGACCTTGTGTTAAGTTGCTGTGTGATGATTTTAGCGTTCTTTCTAAGATGACACCGTGACTCAGATTGACCTCCTGCGATTTCCAAAGAGTTGACAAGTGAAGGTATTTGCTCGTATTTTGGCTAGCTAACAATAACGTTAAAATCAAGCACATAGCGTATAAAGATGTTTTTTAGTATGCGATGCAGTGTATAGCTTAAACACACACACACGAGAGAGAACTAGAGTGATGACCAAGGCAGGAGATATCTGCTATGTATGATATGACTTGTTTACAGCACAATAAATCGCAGAACGTTCCAGACGTACGAAAGAAAGGGTGCTTTTTTTGCAGCTGCGCTGCACTAAGACCCTCCTTACTGTTGGCATACAGGGAATGCAACTAAGCCTGGATGTCTGTATTACGTAGATATTGTTTGTATCAGGAATAAATACTCTGGTTTTCATATACCGGTTCGGTTATGTAGTCTGCCCATGTCCTCAATTCGACACCCGCAAGGAGATCGCCTGGAAGTAAGGGAGGTCGAGATTTCCTTCACAAGGTTGTTGAAAGAGCTAACAAGTAGTAGCACTTCAGAAGTAAAGGAGGGTCCCACTTTACAATAAGGTACACAGTAGTTACTGAGGAGCTAATGAGGAACTAATGACTGAGGCACATCCATTTAGAGTAGTTACTGAAGAACTAAAGTACACATTTAGAGTGGTTACTGAAGAAGAAATGAACAACTCACGAGTAGAGGTTAGTGTTTGGTAGGTTTGTTTCTCATGAACTACTGTCATTTTGTGTACCTTATGATAAAGTGTCATCGTCACAAGATTCCAAGTTTAAGAAAAAAGTAGTGGCTTATACACCGGAAATTACGGTAATTGGAATAATTTTGTGCTGCTCCACGTTGCTGTTGACAAACTTGAATTTGTATGCAAAAAGGCTAACAAAAGAGCTTTGATGTGTTTCTTTCAATGTAGAAAAAAGGCAATGGAAGGGGTGACATCAGCAAATGGCGCCAGATTGTTGCGTGTCGCTCGCTGGTTTGACGCAGAAGCAGCTGCCGTGAGTAAACGAAGATATTATCGCTTGTTTGCGGCATTTGATTAAGATTAAGCTTCCTTTCTTCTCTCTTTAGGTGGTGTCCATCCTTTTGGGCGTGTTCCAGGTGCTACTGTCTGTCCCACTCTCCATGAGTCACCAAAGTCTCCCAAAGTTATTCATACTTCCGCTTGTATCTGGAATTCTTGTAAGTATTATCCTCAGATTGTCACTGTTTCACCTGACACCACAGGATATTGTAGTATCCTTTATGAACAATTGGCCAGAAAAACACAGGTCTGAGTTTGTAGTATCTGTGGAACATTTAAGACCAATTTCAGTCATTTACGACCAAATATCATTAATATAATAACAGCAGATACATAATTTGGCTGAAAAACTATGAATTTCATTGTTGTTGTTGTTCTTCTCTAGATTGTGGCAGGTGGATCATTTGTCATGGCGAATGAGAGAAATCCTAGCAGACTATTGGTAAGGTAGAAAGAGCATCAGATAACAAGCAATCCATCTCAAAAGTGTCAAAATAAATTCATGTAAAAAGATTAAAGAGAAAGTTGTTGATGATTTATTTTGTGTTTTAAACATGTAAGGTGAATGACTGACGTTATCCTTTTTTACTTGACTGGAATTAAAATTGGTAAATTGGTAATATAAATTGGTGGAGTTACCTAGGCTAATCATACATAAATATAGAGGTAATAATTACCATTATTATTATTATTAATTATTATTAATTATTAATTTACAAAAAATAGTAATAATGGACAGCAGGACATCATTGCTTCAAAAATTGAATTTGCAACAATTGGTTGTTGATGATAAAACAAAGAAAGGTGGTGATTCAAAATACTCATTTAAAAACATACATCAAAATACAACAACCATTACAATACAATACAATAAAATACAATGCAAACAAACAAGCCAGATTAGGCACAGGAAGTGAAGACTAGGGCTGGACCTGGTCATCGGTTTGAGCACAGACCTAAAACCTTGCTTTTTAATGCACAAGACTAGACACACACAAACTAAAAAAACGTCTAAAAAAACGTCTAAAAACCTCAGGTAGGGCTTAACAAGAAGAAACTGATGTTTGGGTTGGTCACCTGTCCAGACACGGTCTCAAGTTCTTGTTTTTTAATGCACAAGATTAGACACATGCAATCCAGGAAATGATATGTAAATGTTACAAAAAAGTGGGCTAATAAATTGACAATAAAAGCACAAATACTGCAGATTTCAGAAAACAACAGATGGAATGATACAGCACTCTACAAAAATTGTTAACTATAATGATGAAAATGGTAATATTAATGATTAGTATAATGATGGTAATAATGATAAAGATTATAACAATAATGATAATAACAATAATAATATTACAATGATAATAATAACAGGGGAAAACAAGACAGTGGCATAAACATGATTATATCTTGCAAAAAGGGGTAGGCATTTATAAGCTTGTGATCAGATAGTTGAATACAAATGTAAATAATGGAAAGTTATATTTTGATTGATGTAAGAAATGCACTGTAATGTTTCATATATTTGCCCCAAATTAAAAAAAAAAAAAAAAGTAACCTCAGTCTTTCCCTGACTGCAGCTTGGAGGTTCCGCCTGCAGTAATGTAGTCGGCTTGCTGAGTGCGCTGCTTGCCTTCGGCCTCTACTGCTTCAGCCTCAGCACCCAAGTCAACAACGAACCCTGTGTGATATCATCCATGGATCCATATTGGCCCAGAATCTGCCCTGCAGAAATTCTACTTGTAAGTCTCTTACAATCAGGCTTTTCTTTCATTTTCTAAATAAAACTAATGTTTTTTTAGATCTCATTCTAGTTTTTAGGGTAATGCAGACAACAGTAAACGATGAGCATGTCAATCACAGGGCACATATAGACAAACAACCATTCACACTCACATTCATACCTATGGACAATTTGGAGATGCTAATTAACCTAGCATGTTTTGGGAATGTGGGAGGAAACCGGAGTACCCGGAGAAAACCCACGCATGCACGGGGAGAACATGCAAACTCCACACATTGGTGGAATTGAACTCCGGTCTCATAGCTGTGAGGCCTGCGCGCTAACCGCTCGGCCGCCGTGCAGCCTTCACATTAAGTGATTAATCAGGATAATATATTTGAATCGAATGCCAGAACTATTAATAACATCCGCATGTAGGAAGCCATGTTTTGCAGACACTACTCAAAATGTAGTTGTGTCATTTGTGAAATTGTGTCTATTTCAGGCATATTGCTGGAGTCTGACACTGATGCTGCTGCTCTATGATTGTGCTGCCATGGTCCTACACAGCGTCTTCTCAGTCTATTCCCTCAAAGCCCTCAAAAGTGACTGATACAGGATGTGGATACTCAGCGATAACCGCTTCCACGCTGCTTGCAAAAAATTGACTTTTGTTTGTTTTCTGACGCTCGCGAAGCCAAAGGCTGCACTGCGTTTGTGTACCGAGTAGATATGTGGCGCAATGAACACTTTATGTCGTGTGGGAAATGTGAAATGTGTACTCCTCTGTGTCATACTGAATGTTGCATAGTGAGAAATCTGATTATGAATACATGTATCGTTACACCCTTGCCAGATACTCACTTCTCTCGTTTTGTTGTGTTGAAAGCAAGTATTATATTTGTTATACCAAATAGACATGGATAGACAATGGATACATGGATGGAGTGTATCCACATTTGGACTGGGCAATAGTTGCTCCAAATCTGTCATAGAACATTGCTTTACAGATACAGACTCTTCAGAAAATCCCAACACCTATTAGGAGATTCTGAAAAATAACATGAACAATCGATATCAGCCACGCAACAATGCATCTTTCCCTTTTCCACAGAATCTAGCAAAGGTGACAGCAACTGCTTATTTTTGCAGCATGTATTCAGGTTTCTGTGCTTTGTTTCTTTGTTTTTGTTTGCTCCATATCCCTCACAAGATGAAGAAAGTATATACTGTATATGTATCTGTAATATGTTACATTAAGCTTGTTGTTCTATTACTTCAGAAGTAGTGCTTACATCCAGTGGGGAAAACAAGTAATGGAAGTTCAAGTTCAGTATTTGATGCCAAAACGAAACATGACTGTGTTCTTGTACACATTTAAGGAGGAATTTCAGTCCGTGACTTACAAAAGGTTTTGAAGCTAGCCTCCCTTCACTGACTTTCTATTGGATTGGGGTCTGGACACTGACGAAGACACTGTTAGATCTTAATGGGAGTACAATGCTGCTCTTTGTTGTATGTTTTGGGTCATTGTCATGCTCGAAGACACACCCACGGACCATCTTCATGTTTTCATCCATGATTCCACAGTCATCAGCCCCTCAATGCGGCAAAGTACACTTGTACCTTTCGCAAAGAAACAGCCCCAAAGCACAGTGTTTTCAACCATAAAAATGAAGGACTATTCATTTCTTTGTAAGAGTGAAGTTACAAAATCAACAAGGGATTAAATAATTTCCAGACTACAGACTTGACCAGGTTCTCAAAATATTTCAATTAAAAATCATTTAACTTCTGTTTTCATCATTTTAACACATAGCATTCAGAGATACTATAATATTCAAATTAATATGTATTATTAACATGAATGAAAGAAGCAGGGCCATTTTAACAAATAATGTTTAATAATTTCTTCTTAGTTTCCTGTGAGGTATTCCTGTAAATCATTTCTATAGTTTCATTAATAAAGCTTTTAACTTAGTTTTTAAATGCATCGAAATATTACTCATTACTTCCATCATTTTTGCTATGCCATTTAATGTAAATTTCACATGTACCGCTCCAAAATGGCGCAGTAAGTGACGCGTGACGTTTACGTACACGTATGTGACGTCTTTACTTACGGAACATGCACCGGACCGTACCATTATCCTTTAGATAAATTAATTACAAGAAAGGTAAGCAAACCTAAACAGTAACCCTACCTCAGTATGTAGAGACAAAACGACGAAAAATATGTTATTATTATGACGTGTTGGTCGTCGTTACTTCCTACTTGTATTTGAAGCAGTTTTCGAATATACCCTATCTCCAGGGAACATAGATTAATCTTAATATGGCGGCGGTGGGGAGTCAAACTTTCCTTTCTGATCAAATGGCACTTGACTTAATCTTTCGACTTAAGACACCTGTTAGTTAAATCAGCAGTATCCGAACACTCTGAGGTTTACTTTGGTCGTCGAGATTTGGTCAAACTGTTATTCTGGGTTGCGTTTTGATGACCAAACCCGGAGCTTCCCTCGAAGTTGATGGTCGCTGACATTGCTGTTATTCCAACCGCTGGTGTCATTTTATTGGCATAACCGACAGGAAAGCCGTTGCTTTAGTCAGGTTAGAAAATCGTAGATTTTTCCACTGTGGACGCTTCTTTTAGCTTTGCTAAGATCGCAGATTGTTCCACTGGACGTTATCGTTACCTTTCCTGCCAGGACAATTACAAAGGTGGTGTTGGATGTCACTCTCGGCTAATATAAGGCTGAATTTGGTTTGCTAGCACTGTGTAAGTACCAACTTATTCTACATATAACTGAATTTCCTGACAACTAACAAGCTCGCGATTAATTGTGTGTATTTAAAGCATTTTCTATTGGATTTTGACGGCTCTAAGCAGCCGTTTCTATACATTGTTTGTGAATCACACTTCCTGGTTCCTATATGATTGACAGTGATCCTGGCAAATCAAATGGAGAAGCTTCCAGACTTGAGCAAATCAGAGCTTCAGGAACTTCTGGATAACCCGGAAAGGGTGGAATCTATGGCTCAGGAGTCTGACGAGGTGACAGAGGCTTTATTAAGCAGTATAATCACACATATGTCAAGTATTGTGTTTTAATAGCGCATGGTAACATTAATTTTATTTGAACACAAAAACAATAGCAGTAAAGTTGTTATATATATTTGAACAAGATTGTGCTGTCTGGTGGAAGATTATTGTGCTTATAAAGTATTATTGTTACAGTATTGTTTTGGGTCATTCAGGGTGTCTTGGTATTCACAACCAATTTCTAAGGAAGTTGCAAGTTCACGCATCATGGCTTCATTCTACTCACGGTTTCTCAAAATGTATTAATTAATAAATCATCGTTGCATCCTGGTAGATTATTTCTTGTCAGTTTTTTTATGCATTTTAAACAAATTTATTTGCCTTCAATGTATTTCTGACCTAAATTAATCAGAAAAGAATTAAAAGACATGTTATGTTTCCGCTCCAGTTTTTCAGAAGCTCAGTTTGCGAGCACAAAACCTTATGTTTGTGATAGGCCAAAAATGTATGTAATGTTGTCATCGTCAAACAAAGTTAATTCTGTCATCAAAGTGGCCCAATGTTAAAATGACTTTCAGAGGAATGACGTCTTTCTTGTCAAATGATCAACGCAAACCATAACATTGAAAATGCCTTCTTTGTTGTAATCTTCCATCCCAAAGATCCAAAACATCCAGCTGGAGAGAGAGATGGCCTTGGCGTCCAATCGCAGCCTTGCTGAGCAAAACCTGGACATGAAGCCGTGCTTGGAGGCTCAAAGACAGGTTCTCGTAGAGAGATACACACAGCTGGAGGCCATCAGAGAACGCTACAGGGAGCACACCTCCATAAGAGGTAAGCATGAGTAAAAGATAGCGTGATGGGGAGACTTACCACTGACTCGTGCAGTTGTGTGATCTTGACAAGTTTGCATTGTCACCAAGTATTGAATGGTTAATCAGCATGGCTGTTAACATAACCAATTTCATTATTGTTGTACATTTTCAAAATACCCATTGATTTTTAATTTGGGCAAACAACACTACTTTGTATTTTATCCAAATTTATGATGGAGACATAAACACGTATACATTTTGAAAGTGTTCCTTATTTCTTCTTTTTTTCTATTTCAGATGGCATGGTTGGTAAGGTGTCTCCAGAAGCCCTGTTCTCCAGCCTACAGACAGAGGGCAGCAAAGCAGAATCGGAATCAGAGGTCAGTATTAAAACTATTCCAAATTGTTCAGAACAGTCCTAATCAGTACATCAGCGTTTCCTTGCATCTTAAACAACAGTTTTAGCTTTTCACTGATCTGGCTGCTACATTGTGTCTTTGGGAACAGTCGGGTCTTTGGTGAAGGTTCATTTGTCATTTCTATGCATGTAAAACTATAGAAACGTGTTTTGTGGTAACGTTTGTGAGATGGCTGACGTAGCTGACTTACGGCTCCTGTTACCATTTTGGTAGCACGCTAAGGACTAACAAGACCTTTTTTATAAATAAAAATTTGTGAAGAACACAGTTGGACTCAGGCAATCTATTAATAACACAATGAGACATGATTCTACTGTACTCCACATCATTCATCGCTTCTTGGTTTGATAGTCAAGGTGGCCGTCCTATTCTGTTTCTGTATTGTTTCATCTCTCCAAGGTGGCAGTTAAGTTTGATTTAATAAGCATCTGGTGCTAGGTGTTAGGTCCAGCTGTGGTTTGTTGAATTTCTGGTATCAAGCCTGGCATCACTGTGCTGTGTGCAGGTTTTAGCCGATGCATTCCTGGAGGGCTCGCTGCCGTTGGACTCGTTCCTCGACCGGTTCCTTGTTCTACGTTGCTTAGCGCACAAAAGACGAGTGCGGATAGAGAAGTTTCAGGAGATCTTGCGACAGAAAAGAGAGGGTAATCCCGCAGTTATGACACCATCAACAGGTACCAGCCAACCTGTCAATCAGTGGAACCAACAGACCCCAACAACAACAAACCAGCAGCAGGCAAACTCCAAATGCCAGGCCTCCAACTACCGTAATATCTCCCAGCCCGTTCCTTCATCTGCAGGTGGCTCGTGTGGTCTCCCCTATAATCAATATCCTGTTTCTCCTTCCAACGCTCCCCCGCCAGTGCCGCTATTGGCAGCGGGCTCTGACCCCGTCGTTGCCCCATCACAGGTCCCTTCATATCCAGGCTCTGGCCCTCATTTCTCCCCAGCAGGGTGCTACACTGGCCCTGGGTCGGCATTCAAACCTCTGCCTTCGGTCCACTGCCCTTACCCAACCCAGTCCTCTTTCCCCGTCCCAAACCCAGGCTCAGCTTTTGGCCAATATGCACCAAACCAGAGCAATACAGCACTATACCCAGCCTCATACAACTATGGTGGTTACAGCTATCCATCCAATTCGCAATCACCCACTGGGAGTCCCATTTACAGACCAGGATATGGAGTGACACAGCCATATTCTTGAAAACATAAGTACCTACTTTTTAAAAAGCTTTCTGAATTCTTAATTTCACATACTTTACTTCTTCCCCGTCCTACCAAACTTCCTCCTCCTCGTCTGTCTGTCAAATCACAGTTTTCCCTCTTCCTCTCCTCTGATTTTTAGAGTCTATGCTATTCTGTATTTAAACATTTTTATGTTCATTTTCCTCCCCCTCTTGCACTCTTGAAGTATCTGTATGTGTGATATTACTGATATTCCGGAAAAGTGCTTTACAAAACACTACGGTACATCTTTGTCCAGATATTATTAAAATTCACTGAAGGTGAGGATGTCAACTTATCTTATCACCATGTGCAAGATTCCAAGTCATCTGATGCATTCCCAGTCGTACCTGTGAGTCAAATCCTACACGTTTCTTTTTTTCAAGGAGTAAAACTGATAAAGCACCACCATTTCTTTATTCTCAAAGAACGTGACCACAATAAATGTAATCTGGAAATTTGTAAACGGGCTTTCTTTTCAGCTGATGTTGGTTGTTGGGGCTACTTAACTTACATTTCTGTCTTTTCAAGTGTTAAGTCTGACAATACACACATTGAACTACTCAATATGTTTAGGCTCATCTCAGGCAGCTTTATTTACCGTAAATTTCTGCTGTATAAGCTGCACCCACTAAATTTAGAGGCGAAAAGAGATTTGTACATATAGTATGTAAGCCGCACCATCTAACCAGTATTTTAAGAAGGTAGACAGGCCTGCAAGACGATCACAGATAAAGGTAAGGCGTTCTATTTTGATCTAATTGTGTTTATACATGTGAAGACTGACAACAAAAAAAATCCTATTATGTGCAAATAGCAGACGTACAATAAAAATGGCATATATAATCTGTAATATGGTTAAGAATCTAACTATCATAGCAAACAATAGCAGCAAATGCAGTACAATTGAGGCTTTGGACAGAGTTCACCAATCTGGTGCAGGAACTTCTCCATGAAGACTAGAGGCCCGAGGAGGGCTTGGGAGGTGGACCAGGTGCACCAGGGATGCAGACAGCTCTGCGTTAATCGTGATTATTGCTATTAAACAGACAACGTTTTTGACTAAGCACATAATTTTTGATAATTTTACTTTATTTTTTTCTTCGCAATTATATTAATAGATCACATTGATAATGAATTGGCTTTACTTTTATGATATGAAAATTAAAATTTTATACTTATACAGTACAAGAAAAGAACAATTTCCGTTTCCGGTTGGATGTGACGTCAGCTCGGTTACGTGTAGAAATAATTGCATAAGGTTTCCTTGCTAGTATTCCGTTGATGAGTACGGTTTAATCGCGGACCAAGATGCCGTTTGTCGAATTAAACAGCAATTTACCAGCCAGCGCTCTCTCACAAGACTTTATCAGCAAATTTGCTTCTTTCACGGCCTCCGTTTTGGGGAAGACTGAAGACGTAAGTAAAGTTAGCTTACGTCTGGATGCCGATCCCTGGTTGCAGATGTTGAAGCGGGATATTCATTTACCTGCTAAAGCGACTCTTTTGTTAATTAAAATATATATTAAGTTTTTTATTACACGCGAAAAAGTTATACGCATGTCAGAATAAAGTACATTTATTACTTAAACATTACTTCATTCGTTTTTATAAGCAACTTGCTTCTATGGTGAAATGGAGAACTTGGCTCCGTAATTTAATTTCTAAAAAATGCTCGAGTGATTTTATAATTTTTTTTAAATTGTTAAATGTGCTTAATTCTTTTTTTTCAACATATAATGAATGATTTTAACATGATGAACACCGACAGTCACGTGTGCAACGTAGCTAAACGTATGGCAATCGATCATCCTAACTGTAACCTTTCACATCTTTCATAATAGTAAACAAAGGAATTTTTAAGTAATTCCTCTCCTCTTGGCCGAGATGCGTGGATTCGAGGGTCGGCACCCTGGATTCGAATGTAATTAATGATTAATCAACGGGGCAGCATAGCTTAGGTGAGCCTGAAGGTTGCTGGTTTGACCCTCCTGTGATCCATGTCAAAGCATCCTTGGCCAACATGGCAAAACCTCAGTTGGGCCTGATGCTCGTCATCAGTAGGCGAATGACTTCCCATCGGCCAAGAGACCAGAAGAGTTGTCTCCAAATAACTGATTATTGATGTTTATTGATGCTGGGAGTGCAGTACAAGGATGCGGAGGGCTCCAATGAGTAACTATACTTTATGTGTAGTGGCGTAAAAGCATTATACAGTGTGTCCAAAAAGTACAAAGAAATGCTTCAAACGTCTTTTCTTCTGTTCCTGTTTCCATCATTTACTTAGAATACAAGGAAGCTGTATGTTGTCGCTTATGAATTTAAAAGTTCATCAAGTTATTGTCACCCTTTGTATCATCTACCAACACTTGTCCTGTAGAGAATGAACGTAATGGTGAATCCGGGGCTGCTGCTGATGGTAGCAGGCTCCTGCGCTCCCTGCGTGATGCTGTCAATCTCTGCTATGGGCGTGACCGACACCGCTGACAAGAATAAGGAGCACAGCGCCAAGATCTTTGACTTCCTGACGAGAGAGCTTTCTCTGACTGAGGACAGGTGAGTGTTCATTGGTTCACACTGATAATGCTGATAATGTGTTGTTGAGGGAGTGAACGCAGTTCACTGTGGTTCACTGAGCACTCTAACTTTTCTTTGTAACCTTTGAAACCTCGCAGATAGCACATGTGAGCTCTCTGAAAACAAGCCCAAAACAGGGAACTTGAGAATTTCCAAGCGACTTTTCATAACCCAAAGTCACTTCTAATAAGCGGCTTCATTTATGCTGACAGATGTATTCATGATATTCATATATTTGTATCTTCTCACAAACTGGCCTCACCCTCCAAGAACATCAAAGTCATCATAGACATGTACAACAGAATAAGAAAATTTTAAAAATACTTTTTTTCCCAATATGGAGTGTATGTAGCTGCACAGTGGACGAGTGGTTAGCACACAGGCCTCACAGCTAGGAGACCTGAGTCCAATTCCACCCTGCACATCTCTGTGTGGAGTTTGTATGTTCTTCTCATGCACATGTGGGTTTTCTCCGGGTACTCCGGTTTCCTCCCACATTCCAAAAACATGCTAGGTTAATTGGCCACTCCAAATTGTCCATAGGTATGAATGTGAGTGTGAATGGTTGTTTGTCTATATGTGCCCTGGGGTTGGCTGGCGACCAAAATGCTCTTCCTTTTAGAATGTTTTAGTTTAAGTTCATTCAATTTCAAGTTGTGAAATTATTGATGATTTTGATCGTCTCGGAGGCTGAATGAGGTCACTCGTCAGATGTCATAAACAGAGTCTATGTATGTTCAATATTCACAGAGGTGATAAATACTTAATATTGTTGTTTTGCTTGACAGGATTGTTCTTCGGTTCCTCAGTTTGCAGCCTCACCAGGTTGGAAAGAACGGAACGGTCATGAGCTTCCTGTAAATAATTCCACACTGTAAATAAGTGACATAAACACAATAAAGTCCAAAATGTTAATGTTTCATTTATTACACTGACATGTGTGTACACAGTCACTAGTTTTTAAGTCTGTTTTTACTTATTCGCAGGTCATTTGTTTTACTTTTTGGGATGAAATGATGAGGAGAGACGGTTGGGTAATGGAGAGCCTCCTCACTTTCATGTGTAAACATTATCAACAATTCCTGATTGTCTTCTTCTGAGCCTTAATCACTCACAGACCAACTCTAACCAAGCACACAAACATTACTGCCCTCTGCAGACCTCAGCAAGTCGCACATTCCATTGTATTGTCCTGATAAATCTTATCAATTCCCTGGCAGACGCGGCGTTACGATGCATACTGCCACCTAGTGGACACAGTTCACATTCGCAGCATGTTTATGAGCGAGGAGGAAACAGGTAATATCGAATTTCCCTATTTTCAAATGCACGTTTTGACAGGCAAGCTTCAATAGAGGGAGCCAAACAAGTCCAGTGGTATCATTTGCAAAGAGTGCAGTGTTACACTCAGTCCAGCAGAGGGAGCCAGTTGAGCGGAGTACTACTGACAGTGTCCGCATTGATCCTAATCTACATCCAGTATACCTTTGTATTTGTGTTGTGGGTGGCTGATCATTTTTTAGCCCAATCGGTTGCAACTGGATTGTTCGGGTAGACTTAAATAGACTTAGTAGACTTAATAGCACTTCCTACTGACCAAACATAGTACAACAATTTAGGCTGGTACTGACAAATACACACATTTATATCTTCAGTGTGTTTTATATCACTATCAATAATAGTATAGGTTGGATTTTGTTAAAACGCAAATACAATTGAACAAGATCATCACTTCTATACACTTGAGATTTTCTCCAAAACATATTATAAATAATAATACATGAGCTTTTCTTGGATTATTACGCCATGAAAACATGCAATAACACTATGAGAGAATGTGTTCATGCGGCAGAGGGTGTGGCCATGGCAGGTGGGTGTGGCCATCATGCTATCAGTTATTAGCACATGTACATGTGTTAGTCACATTTCTCCTTTAAGGCCCAAAACTAAATACCATCCATTCAGCTCATAGATGACATGTACAGCAGCATGTATTCCTCAAGGATGTCTCCATTCCTCCTGGTGTGCATGCTGGGTAAGTCCGTTGGTTCCAACTGCATCACTGCTGCTATTTTAAGATGGCTTCTGGTTCTTTTCTTATAGGGTCATGCCGCTGTGGAAAGGAAGGCAGTAAGTGAACTCTTGGTCACTCGTGCTTTGGTAATAATGATTACTTTGTTTTTTTTTACTTTTATTTAATAGGCGTGCCATCCCTGGGGCGTCCTGACGTGTTTGGCCCTTCAGAGGCTATGGTGAATGAGGTTGTTGAATTTCAATGTCGTCTGTCCGTCTACCCAAAGGATGAAACCATCCTGCTGGAGTTATTCAAGTGTGTAGCAGAAAACGTTTTTCATGCAATCTCTTGATAAATCCCTCCAACGATGACGCTCTCTATTTCCCAGGGAGGGAAACCGTGGCAAGTTGCTGGGGTTGTACAGTTCCCTCAACGGGGAGACTGCGACCTTCCCCATCGTGATCAGAACTTTACACGAGGGCAACCTGGAGTGTGTGGCCAGGGCACAGAACAATTCTCTCCTGGAGCCCACTGTCAGTTATACGCACTACCTCAAGGTCATCGGTGAGTGTAACAATGTCGCCGTGAGGCAATCTCTTCCATCCAACCCTTTCTTCTGCATCTGTGTCTCTCACACCAACTACCCTCATGTCCTCCTTCACTACATCCATAAAGCTCCTCTTTGGTCTTCCTCTACGCCTCCTACCAGGCAGCTCTAAACGCCGGACATGTCCCAACCATCTCAGTCTGGCCGATAACTGACTTTATCTCCAAGGCCTCTAACATGTAATGTCCCTATGAAGGACGCGTTCCTGATCCTATCCATCCTGGTCACTCCCATTTAATGTCCCTCTGATGTACTCGTGCCTGATCCTATCCATCCTGGTCACTCCCATTTAATGTCCCTTTGATGTACTCATTCCTGATCCTATCCATCCTGGTCACTCCCAATGAGAACCTCAGCATCCTCATCTCTGCTAGCCCCAGTTCTGCTTCCTGTCTTTTCCTCAGTGGCACTAGTGTCTCTAGACCAAACAGACCAAACATGGCTGGTCTCACCACAGTTTTGGATACCTTTCCTTTCCATCCTGCCTGCACACGCTTCTTCACCTCCTTTTCACAATCTCCATTGTTCTGGACTGCTGACCCCAAGTACTTAAAATTCCCCACCTTCTGTATCTCTTCTCCCTGTAACCTCACTCTTCCACTCGGATCCCTTTCATTCAAACACATATACTCCATCTTGCTGCGGCTAATCTTCATTCCTCTTCTTTCCAGGGCAAACCTTCACTCTCTAGTTGTGAGATGCTAAGATGCTAAAATATTTTTCAAAAACAATATTTCTTCCAACCCTTCATCCATCTTATACGACGCTTATCCTCACTGGGGTTTACGGGGGGTAGGATGGAGCCTATCCCAGCTGACCTCATGCGATAGGGTACACCCTAGACTGGTCGCCAGCCAGTATAGACAAATGGACGTATAGAGAAACAACCATTGACATTCATATCTTTGGTAGGAATTTAGAGTCGCCAATTAACCTAACATGCAAACACCAATGGAGATTCAACTTCTGATCTTCCAGATCTTCTCACTGGATGACAACAAAACGTGTTTTTACTGTCATGGCGTATAACTCTTGGCAAATGTAGTGCATAGACGCTTGTATTAACACTTGTAAAGTCACCATCAAGAGGTAACAAAACCTCAACACCATATATCATAAGTCATAATGATAATGGAGCCATATGCAGCTAAAATGAATGGAATTGTGCCTTACCATAAAGGTTCTTAAGAAATTGACATTTTGGAAGGAAGTCACCCTCCAAACTTTGCTCTCAGTCTTTTCACCGTGTCGATCCCTACAGAACCAGTTGCAGGTGCAAAGGTCATCATTCAGTCAGGTCAAGATGAGGTCTTTGTGGGAAGCACGCTGAAGCTGAGATGTCAACTTACGGCTGGAAATCACATCTCCTACAAGTGGCTACAAGATGGTCAGCCGGTCTCACAGTCTCCACTTCACTCTGCAGTAGAAGACCAGCTGCTCCTCTACAGGTCAGTCGCTTTCCTATGGCCTGAAGGTCCTGATTCATGTCATGGTGCAATACGTTTGGAAGGTGCTATTACATACAGGCCGTTCTGTTGGCACATTATGGTATTAAGGCAGCCCCCAGGCTGCACTTTGGACACCTCTGGGTGACCATGTAATGACTATGGTTGGGGGTTAGGGTCATTACATGGTCAAATTATTGTTACAACCATAAAGGTTATGGATTATGGCATTAGTTTAGATCACTCTAACCCTACTTAGGGCATTACAGTTCAGGTTATACTACGTCTGCCACCAGTGACTACGTGTACTACCAATGTACTACGTGATGGTTTACGTCACCCTCAGAACCTCCACCGCGGACAGCGGCTCCTACACGTGCATGGCGACAAACCGCTACAAAACAACGCCGTTCACGTCCAACAGTTCCGCAGTCGTCATCACAGTCAAAGGTTGGTGATCTTCGTAAATTTGAACGGAAATGCTTAAACAAAAAGTCATTGCTTGTTCATCACGGTCGATTGGTTCCAGACCCGACTGCGATAAGTGAATCAGGAAGTAGGTTTCAATATTAATAAACGGAACATTTTTTTTCAGAGCGTATAAAGTTGGTTTATGACTTTGTAATTTTGTAATCTTTACCATTATTAGAGTCATGTAGACATCAAATAACACCCGTGTAGTCACCGTTTCACTCCTATTATTCTTTGTTTACACCTCATTGTTCAATTGTAATGCGCAGACTACGGGATCACTGCAGCGACACAAGAGACGGCGATGGTTTAACTACTGAATACAATTTATTTACTGTATTCTAAACTTAAGAAATGGTTTAAAACAGAGTGGGTAGGATGAAAAAATGTACCACTTCCACACCGAATAGGAGAGGAATGTCCAGCCTGTGACTTTTGTTTTGTATTTCTGTTCTGTGTCGCCACCGTATGCTGCAACTTTATTTAGTGCATCCTCGTTCCTTCAGACGTGGTGTCAAACCCTGACATTTCCTTCAGTGTGCTGAAAGAGGATGCCCACAACTATTTTGCTTTGGTGACCTGCCAATCAACCAGAGGGACGCCGAACGTCACCTTCTCCCTCTACAACAGGACAGAACTGGCTGGCAATATGACAGTCGAGGAGAGGAAAGCCACGTTCAAGATCCCCCTGGTTTTGGAGCGACACTTAGGATGGCTCCAGTGCCAGGCCTACAACGGGGATCAGGTTGCGTACAGTAACTGGTTGCCCTTACAAGTTGGTAGGTGTGCCGCCATCACAGTCAGAGTCGACAAATTCAACCAGCTCATCTGATCACGATCTGCAGCGTTCTACTTATTCCCAAAAAGTGCATTTAGAGCAGGGGTGGGCAAACTACGGCCCGGGGGCCACATGCGGCCCAACAAGTGTTTGAATCCGTCCCGCCAGTTGCTTTCTAAGTATTTCAACTTTTAACATACAAACTGGCAACATGACTTGCAAGTCGGATGTCTTATTTAGTAAAAAAAAGATGATAGTATAACACTTTTACAGATGAAAATTAGACAAATAATTCAAGGAAAATTATAAGCATAAAATAGTGTGTGTGTGTTAAGTATATTTTCTGCCCCCCTGGACAATTTTGTTAATTAAATGCAGCCCACAAGTCAAAATATTTGCCCACCCCTGATTTTGAGTATATCGGCACTAATCGTTTGATCTTGATTACCCCAACTAAGTCAACAATTTTAACAATTCCAACAGCAAATCATTCAACACAATCCAGACATTACGAATACCAATTTTTCACAATTTTCACATTTATTCCCCCCCCCCCCCCAAAATTCCTACTAATCAGCTCTTAGGCAATGCTACTGCTTCTACATTTCTCAACCGATTCACCTTGTTCCAACATCAACTCATTCAACCAAGTCAGGACATTTGTGCTATTATCCACAACAGAAACATTCCCACTTTTCTCAACTTGCCAAACAACGTGCCGAATGCCATTGATCTAATTAGATCCAAGGCATTCAGCAACAACTCCCACATTTCTCAACAGATTCCAACCGTTCCAAACTCAAACCATTCAATAATTCAGGACATTCGTGCTTTTGTTTACATCACAGCAATTCTGACTTCTTCCAACGTTCCTATTTTTCCAAAATGAGGAATGCCTTTGATCTAATCAGATCAGTTTCCATTCGTTTCAACATCAACGTGGATACTTTCTGGTTCATTTTTGTTTTTCCAAATTCACACGCAATATCTTCAGACATTGCAATGATCTAGTTAACATTATCATTATAATTATTGCTTGCGGGTTTTTGCAAAAGCAAATCAAGACGGGTGTGAGGTTCAAAAGTTGGGCTATTCTCCTGATGTCTCTGATAAAAGTAAACGTGCAAGCAATGTCTGTTTTCGCTTATGTTGATGCAAGTCAGCCAAGCCGAGCGAAGTGGACTTAAACAGGTTCCAGCGTACTTCCAATTAGCCGATTCTATGTTGACAATATCACCCTCAATATGACAGTGAGTGTGGCTGGGCCAGTGACGATGAAGTACGACTACGATGTTGGAGAAAACTACGCCGTCGTCGGCCTGAGGTTATACTGCAAGGCGACCAAAGGATCTCATCCACGGTACAAATGGTTTCTCAACCAAACGCTTCTCCAGGGCCGGGGAAGCTTCTACTACACGGTCCATCAGCCTCCAGAACAGTCCATGCTCCTGCTATCTGTAGGGAGGAGCAGTGCCGGGACGTACCATTGTGAGGTGTCTGACATTTTTGACAACAGCAGCGCCGTCAGCAGCAACAAGCAGTATCTGGACAAACACGGTAAAGTACTGCCTCTGCTGTGGAACGCTTGATGGCTGTATTTGTATTCATGTCGTCGTATTCCTACAGTGCTGAATGGTTTCCCCGTCTCCGTGGTCGCTGTTGTCTTTGGATGTTTCACGTTTCTGCTTCTCCTCGTCGCCGCTTGTTGTTGGACTGGAGTCTTGTACAGTAAGTGTACAATCTGCCAAAGATGTGTTTTTATTTGCTGCCGTGGAGTAATCTTGTTAACGGTTCTTTTAGGAAGAAGATCAAACGGAGAGAAGTCCTTGTAAGTGACTGCTTGTCTTTGTTTTATCACCAAATTCTTCCAAATTAGCTCAGCTTATTGATAAAAATACAGTACACAAAATTACAGTAGTTAATCCGGAACGAACTTAGTTAATCCTAACTACAACTCATTAGTTGGTCATTAACTCATCAGTAACTACTCTAAATGTATGTGCCTTAGTTCCTCAGTAACTACTCTACTCATTAGTTCTTCATTAGCTCCTCAGTAAGTACTCTAAAGGTATGTGCCTTAGTCATTTGTTTGTCACGAGTTCCTCAGTAACTACTCTAAATGTATGCACTTTAGTTCCTCAGTAACTACTCTAAATGTATGCACTTTAGTTTCTCAGTAACTACTCTACTCTCTAGAGTCTCATTAGTTCTTCATTAGCTCCTCAGTAAGTACTCTAAAGGTATGTGCCTTAGTCATTTGTTTTTCATGAGTTCCTCAGTAACTACTCTAAATGTATGCACTTTAGTTCCTCAGTAACTACTCTAAATGTATGCACTTTAGTTTCTCGGTAACTCCTCTACTCTTTAGAGTCTCATTAGTTCTTCATTAACTCATCAGTAACTACTCTAAATGTATGTGCCTTAGTCATTAGTTTTTCATTAGATCCTCAGTAACTACTCTAAATGTCTGTGCTTTCGTCACTAGTTCCTCGGTGACTACTCTAAATGTTTGTGCCTTAGTTCCTTAGTAACTACTCTACTCATTAGTTCTTCATTAGCTCCTCAGTAACTACTCTAAATGGATGTGCCTTAGCTCCTCAATAACTACTCCAATTGTATGTGCCTCAGTCATGAGCTCCTCAGTAATGACAGTATTTTTGTGTACCTTATTGTAAAATGGGACCAACAACCCAGTCAATAAAAACGTGTATACAAATAGTTTCTTTTCTCTCCCAGTGTGGTCCAAGAGATGGAGACATTCCAAGCTTATGAGGACGAGCTGGTTTGTACGATTTCTACATCTTCATCATTATAAATGCCAGACTCTTCATCAAGAAGTTACCCCACATGTCATTGTGTTCAAAATTGCAGCATGAAAAAGAGCAATAATACAAGATCAAATAAGATGTCAACACATGACATATAGACATGATCATATATCTATCATCACATTTGCACCAGTCCATATCATGTTTACATGTCACGTGTTATCATATTTGCACATATGAGCATGATATGGAGCAGCGCTAATACCGAATGAGAATTGGTCCTTGTTCATTCAATCTACCTCAAACCTTTGCTTGCAGGAAGTGTCCAAGTATCAGGACGATTTGGACATTAATGACGACTACAGGACAACTATGCACCTTCATTGATGATACACACTCAGGCTGCAGCAACCATTAAATGTGGGCGTTCCCTGCCAAACGTGGCCTTCAGTGTATTCTCCTTTTGACTTTAGTACTTTTGCACCTGCAGTAACTCCAGCGCCCCCTTGAGGCTGAAATATTACATTGCACTTTAATTTTGGTAGGTACTGAACTGCCACTGTTATTATTTTTATTTATTTTTTATTTATTTTATTTTTTTATTTTTTATAGTCCAGTGCCTGTCTCCTAGAAAGATTCACAATTACACTGCTTCTTATTTTACTTCATTTCGTCAGCTGCCTTTATGCTTGAAATGCTTACGTTAGGCCAAGAATATGTACAATTTGCTTAGCTATGCCTATTTTTTTAAACTGATAACAGGCTGTATTTTAACCACGAGACAGTGATCAATTTATTTATCTATGGGAAACCGTGATATAACAAGGGAACGTTAATGATAGGAATTGCTATGTAAACAAACGTTCATCTACGAGTTGTTTACGTCGACCCAGGAAGGAGACGCTCTGGTTGTCGCGTGCTTACACGTGCCTTTGCCACACAGGACAACCTAGCCGGATATCCGCCTTGGGACGTGCACATTTCAATTAAACCTGTACATCCTCCTTGTATTGATGAGGCCTTTTCAAATTAAAAGTGCGCTTTGTTTTTCTCACGGATTTCAATGATATTCACCAGAGTTCTGAAAACACAGTTTTCACAGTGTAAGTAGTAATAATTAAGTAAGTAATAATTCTAAATTTTCATTTTTCTATTTGTATTATTATCCCTTTCCTTCACAGTGTATCTTTATTTTAAATCCTGTTTGTTTCTGGATATATTTTAACACCTTCCTTATCACACAGGAAGTGAACAACATGTGTATTAAATATATTGTATATATATTGTATAAGTTGTATAAATTTATATAAGTATATAAATTATATAAGTTGTGACTGAGTTATCAGTAACAGACATGAATGGGAAGGAGTACGATTAAATATAAAATGTTATTTAATTTAATTTTAACTATTATAAATTTAATTTATTAAATTTTAAAAATTAAATACATATTTATATTGTATTTAATAAACCAAATAAATAAACCAGATCATACCGGGGTAGTTTTTTGCTTTTGAGACTATTTTACAGTATTGACAAACATATTTTAAAAAAATTATAAATCTGTTGTTTCATTCAAATTATAACCATTAACAGCAAATAAAGGTGGGATAGCACAAAATTATATTTCAAGTAAGAAGTATCGGCAATACTGGCACTGTTTTTATTTTGTATCGGACCACTATCAAAATGTGTAGTCCATTTGTAGTCCAAATAGCCCTCCAATGTCGAGGTGAAGGAGGTACGACAAGGAAGTGAACTGAGCTCCGCCTTCTTCTCACAATGTCGTCCAATCAGTGATCGTTTTTTGCCCGGGAAGGCGGCGCCTGAAAGTGTGTGGACAAACCCGTTAAACCGACTCGACTAAAACCAGAGTACGTCCGTCCAAGCGGAGAGACACCATGGAGGGCACCGGAGCAGCGAGTGTGTACGGGGCTTCGCTCCCCGGAGGAGGCTTCGACGTCCAAAAGTTTGTCCGACAACCGCAAACCATCGTGCGGCTCCTCAGCTGGGTGAGTCGGCCTCCATGGTTGGTGAACAGGTGCACTGTGGAAGTTTTATGACTTAGCTTAGCCTTGTGGATGTCTTAAGGGGCGTCATGTTGCATTCAGCTGCTCGGTGACAGCACAGGGCGGCACCATTGAGGAAAAAACACTATATATGTATATTTATATATCTTAATCCGATATTTATTGCGATATACTGTATTATAACGCAGCTTGACGGGAGAGTGTTTTGGCTTGAAAGTATATGAATGTACCTTGAAAAGTACCTGGGAATCACCTGTTGTGCTTTTTTTTTTTAGCTTGTGGTTTGGATCCCATTTGGAAGTCCTATATATTAACTGTATAATGCATTCTATCTTTACCCCAGCTGGGGCAAGAGAGCAGGTTCTAGGGCTATTTAAGATGTTTGACCTTGCTCCAAAGGCCTATGTAATGTGCTGCTTTCATTTCAATGCCAAACTATCCTTGGCTCACTCTGGGGACTAAATTTCAGACACTTATGTCATGAAGTTTGAAGCGTTTCTCATCCATGGTGGATTAGGACAGAATGTGCTTTGAGTGGGTAGACCCCTGAGTGTGTATCAGTGTTTTTGTACGCTTTCTGGCAGGTAAAGTGATACCTCTGCTTGGATGAAACTCCAGTGCTTGGCTCATCTCACATAGATTTGCAGAATCAATGCGGTCGCTCTTTCCAAAATCTATGCAGGCTTGATTACATAATTACCGGTCATTTTAATTGTATTTCAGCGAGTCACGACCCGTCACACAAGGGCATTGTTTGCTCTGTCGACATGCGCTACCATGCATCAGCCACCGCCGTCATAGGAGTCCAGGGTAGGATACTTTAAAACTGTTTATCTTGCCTCGGTTGGTTTCCTTTTTTACTGTAACTTTACAGGTGTGGCTGTACTTTTTGTGTATTTTCTACTGATGTGTGATACCACCACTGACTTAAACTGCTTTTGGAAGGCAGTCTGAGACCGACCAACCGACCGACCGCACCTACCCCGGCGGAAGAAAAGTAGTTCCCACCAACCTGGTATCATGTAAACAAGATCGCAATAAGTTAGTGCTTTGCATTGTGTTCTTGTTATTGATATAATTACCTCAAATGGCCGAAGCGTCAAAGTATTGATATTTTTCTATGAGAATCGAGCATAAAAATCCACGATCAGTATCCATCCGCACATCACTAGTATTAATCACTCTAAAACCTGCATTTTTAGGGGGTAATCATGAACCCTGTTTGTAAACAAACTCTTAAACTGTATGATTGGAAAAACTCATGTACTAATGTAGCAAGAAACACAGTTAAATGTAGTAAAATACGCATAATTGTTATTTACCTTCAAAGTCAGATGAGGTCTCAGGGAGGTACTATTTACTCTGTACACAACTTCATATCAAAAAAAGAATGTCCACTCCAAGAAAGATAAATATAACCTCATTGAAGCATCAGATCTTTGTAGGAATTGATGGCAGCTGGATGGCATTGTTGGCTTACCTCCCCACACTGATTTGTGCGGCCAAATTGCCTGCATCATTTAGATTGATTGATTTATTGATGGTGATTTCTTTTCCCACCATTTGGAAATTGGTGTCATGTTTCATTGTCTGTTTACTTATACTTTCAAAGCGGCGCCGTCGGTGCATTTCAAGTACGGACAAATGACGACGCAACGACAAAATCATGGTGAATATTATTGATTATAAATTTGCTTCCACTACCTTACACATGGTAGTCGTAGTAAGCAGTGATATTTAGAAGTTGTGCACCACAATGAAACATTGAATAGACACATTTGTGTACTAGTAAAGTGTTTTTAATCCAGAAAAAAAAATGCTCAATGGTCAAACAATAATTTAAGTCAAAACAATAAGCAAAGGTGAGAAAAATCCACCGAGAAATGGAAGCGCTAGATTTTGTAGCTTGTGCAAAATCAGCACTTGGTATTGGATCTAATGGGTGGTGTTTCATTGGGACCACTTCAAATTGTCACAGCAATGTGATTCACTCACCTGTGCCGTCATTTGATTTGCTAACCGCTAATAAAATACTTGTTTAGGAGGCACTGCTTCATCACTTTTTGCTGTTTTCCTTCACAAGTTGTTGAAGAATTAGACCATGTTGGCAGGGACGCCATGGTAGATGTTTTCCTAGTCAAACCATCGCTGATTGGTTGATCGCCAACAAGAACGGGTGTGGGTAAAACGCGGACTGTGGACTACGGACCGCGGTCTCAATAAACGATTCTGATTGGTCCATTTCAAGATTTGCAAGGATTGGTTTGCAAATTACCACCGGAATTACGCAGTCTGTGTTTTTTTTACCAACACCCAACAAGAACCGCTTTAAAAAAAACTCTTGGCAGTATGGCATGCCAAAGTACACTTGCCCGATGGGAATATCACTGATTGGATTTAATTTTGTTTTAACTTGCCCCGAGCCATCGGTACATCGTTATTGTCGAGCCCTGGTTGGCTGCTTTAAAGGAATACTTCGTAAGCCAGAAATGATATACTTACATATTAACTCATTCAATCCCAGCCATTTTTTTAAAGCTGTTCCTCTCGTTACCTGCCATTTTTGATGATGTGTGCCTTGAAAAATCAGTCCAAATGAAGACATTAGCAAGGCATTGTGTTCTTATGCTATATAGATATTATATACCACACGTTTGCATTTGTTACTTTTTCCCTTCAGTGTGAGATGCCCTTTCACTTCCTGGTTTCTGCGTAGCGCATACATACGTATGTCAATGGGAAAGCTGCACCAAAACACGCTCTTTTCTATTGTGGAGTTGCATCATCACCTCTTTGTGCATCTCAAAAAAAAAAAAAAGACAAATAAATACGTCTTTGGTAGCGAATGGGAACAGGGGATGGACAGGAATGATTTTTCTTTAATATCGCTTTAACCTTATTGTATTCTACTTAGCAGCCTGGACACATTCCATCTGTCTTATTAAGCATTCACCTCCCACCGTCTCATTTGGCCATGTTTGGGTATTCCACATATTCCTGTCCCGCTGTTTATTGTCTGGCTCTTTTGTCCAACAGCCCGTCTCTGTCCTCCTCCCAGACCTCGTTATGAGCGTTATTAGGGAACTGGTGGTGTTGCTGGAGTCACAAGGCTGGCAGCAAGCTCTCAGAACTAGGTCACATGGTTAGGTGGCTAACCAGCGCGGCGGGGGACTGACCACGAGATGGCCCCAGGCACCGCCGTGCATCAGTGTCGATGCCTGGGTTATTTCCTGTTATCCCAGTAAAATAGTCCCAAATATCCAAATAAAAAGCCCATGTTTTTTTCCTAAATCATATTTGGGAGTACGGGCAGCAAAGTTTTAGTGAATACATCTGATTATTATTATTATTATTATTATTTTACGGGAGCCAGGCAACAACATTATTATTATTATTATTGTGCAAAGACAATAAAGGAAGTCTATCTATCGATTTATTGATCTATCTATCTTTTGTCATTTGCTGTCATTAGTGTTTGACTTCACCAATATTTGCATCTAAAGTCATTCATATGTAAACATTAGAAGCTCGCATATCGATGTTTATTTGCCTCCTCCTTTCATTGTCTCCCTGTAGCTGTTTGCCCTGGTGGTGTTTGCCTGCATCACCACAGAGGGCTACATCAACCCCGTGTTCAGCGCCGAGGCCAAATGCATCTTCAACCAGAATGACTCGGCGTGCCATTACGCCGTCGGCATCGGGGTGATTGCCTTCCTGGCCTGCGTGGGCTTCCTGCTGTTGGACGTTTACCTGCCTTTCATGAGCAACACGCAGCGGAGGAAATACGCCTTGATGGCAGACCTCGGATTCTCTGGTGAGACCTTACTTTCCGTTTGGCTTTGTGTTAAAGGTAAACGCAAATGAGTGGCGTATAACATAGAGCGTTAACATCAAAAGCATTTAACATCAAAACTGTTGCCGGCAAAATGACTTTTAGTGCTACTGTGGCACGCTTGAGTTGCCAAAATAGTCAAATACACATGCAAAAAAGAGTCAGCCCGCAAGGCATGCTGGGTAGTTTGTCGCATTTTTGCTTGGAGGTCATCAGAGAACTAAACGAGGAGCTACATACTCTTGATATCTATTGTTTTATTGGTCATGCTCATATTGCTGCAGATGGATTACCCAGCATGCCTTGCGGGCATTTAAAATTTTTGAAGTTTAATGCATTGTTGTTGATCACCCATGTAGTAGTATTGATTATTAATTGATTTTTACGTGTTTCGTCAACTTGCTGCGGATGTGTTTTTGTTTCGTTGCACTGTGAGCAAGTATGTCTTTCTGTTTGATGACCACCTATGCTGTATACGTATACACGGGTGGCCAGCCAATCCCAGGGCACATATAGACAAACAACCATTCACACTCACATTCATACCTATGGACAATTTGGAGTGGCTAATTAACCTAGCATGTTTTTGGAATGTGGGAGGAAACCGGAGTACCCGGAGAAAACCCACGCTCCACACAGAGATGGCCGAGGGTGGAATTGAACTCAGGTCTCCTAGCTGTGAGGCCTACACGCTAACCGCTCATCCGCCGTGCAGCCGCCCTGCGGCATATTGGAGGAATAAAATAAACCCAGCAGAAATGAGAAATACGAAGAAAAGGGCATTGTGTCACAAAATAATATTTTTAGTCTTTGTACAAAATAAAAACCAAATACATCCATAAAAGTGCAGTCAAAATTCAACATTTGCCACCTAATGAAATGATGATTATTATGATGACATCATCTTTACTTGAACACACCAAACAGTGCACTCAGTGTCTTCCCTGCATGGCGTCGCTATTATGCATTGTTGGAAGCAGCAGATGGTGATGAGTGAGCAGAACGTTGGAGGAGCGAGGTTGTCAACAAAGGAGTAGTCATATGACCCGCTTCTCTGCCGTTCTTTAAAATGATGGAAATGATTGTGCATATGTGTGTTCTTGTCAGGGGTATGGACCTTCTTGTGGTTTGTGTGTTTCTGCCTGTTGGCCAGCCAGTGGGGTCAAACCCATGATGTCAGGGGTATCCCCCAGGATGCTGCACGTGCAACCGTGGCCTTCTCCTTCTTCTCCATTGCCACCTGGGTGAGCGAGGCTGTTGGGTTTCTAATAAGTGTTTGTCATCTCTGAGCGTGTCCGTCAAACATTAAGGTGTGATATGAGTGTGCTGTTAGATTGGGGGGGGGGGGGGGGGGGGTCAGTCAGTTTTTTTTTTACATCGCAAATTCCTGTGAGTGCCCGCTGCTCGTTGAGAAGAGCAATGTTAGGATCAGGGCCACATACTGAAAAAGTGCAAGGACCACTTTGATGAAAAAAAAAAAAAAACTGCCCCTCAGCTTTGTGATATCAGTGAAAAAATTAGATGTATACGCAATGTATATACTAATTTATCATTTTTTTGTTTTTCAAATATTTCAACCTTATTCTTTTAATATTATCAAATTTTCGTCCTGCAATATTATGACTTTAATATACTAATATTTTTACTTTATCCCAGTAATATTTTCCCAACCAAATTTCCCAAAAATGACAAATTTATTTATTTATTTTTTGTTTCTCTTATCACCACTTTAACAAATAATACATTTTTTAGATATATATTTCAACTTTTCTCATTAGAATGCAAATTTTTTGATGAAAATTTAAATCTCATCAAATTACACGTTTTTCATTTCTGTTGTTGTAATTATGACTTTACTCTCATAATATGTAGACTTTTTCTTGAAAAATTATATCGTTTTTTTCTGCAACAAAATTTCCCCCTAAAATTCCAACTTTATTTGTTGTTTGGGTTTTTTTCATATTTTTTTCACTTTTAAATTTTTAAAAAAATGTAAACTTTATGCGACTAAAATGACATTATTTTTTATTATAATATTAAAATTTTATTCTCGTAAAATGTTCTCATTTTTCTCATTAAAGTCCCACTTTTTTCTCTTATATATATATATATATATTTTTTTTTTTTTTTTTTTTTTGCCTTACTCTTGAAATATTACTGCAGATTTTTCTTATTACATTTTATTTTTAGAATGTGCCAAGGGCCAAAAAAAAACCCAAATGGCACCCGGGCTTTGGCAACACTGATCCCTCCTGCTACGTCTTCTTATAACGACAAGCCGCAGACACGGCCTGTTCCATTTTAATGGGCGGAGGGGGGAAATGAATGTCTGGGGAAACACGGACGGATGTGAGATGGTTTCAGTAGAAAGGAACGCTGAGTCAGGTCTTGTTTCCTAACCTCAACGTTGTGTTGGATTGTGCAGGGAATTCTAACCTACTTCGCCTTGGGTCGCTTCCGTCGGAGCCCAAACGATGTCACCATCCCAACCTACACCGAGCAACCTACGGATCAACACAGCCCCTTCCCACCAACCTATGCCCCCACCTCCTATAACCCCACGCCGTACACCCCCACCACGTACGCCGCCTACCCCAACATACCTGACGTGACTCAACAGTCCCCCTTCAGCACTAACCTGCAGCCACAAGGGGGCGTGGGCTACCAGCCGCCCAGCTACTGACCCAAAGGGAAGCGCTACAAAGCTCCTGGCTGCTTTGTTGGTAAATGGCATCCAGATCCGTGTCATATTGATACAGCTTTTCTCAAATTGTTAACCCGACAAGTTGAGATGCGGGACACTTGCAGATGACGTCCAAGGGTCAGGCTCGCTGATCTGCGTTGAGATCTGACTGAGCGCTGACGATTGGCTAATCTGACCTGTGTGCTAAGACGCAACACGTACCTCAAGCAGGCAGAAGGAACGCAGGAACCCAGGATGGTAGAGGTTGGTATTGTGCCACAACGAGCGAGGCACTGCTTCTCTTGCGTCCGTGCAGATTTTGTTGTGAAATTCTGCCATTTTAGTCGTCATTTGTGCCACAGTGTTTTTTTTCTTATGTACATTTCTCCAGTGAATTGAATAATTTATCTTTACAACACACAGAAGGTTGTATGTTGTTGAGTAAAAAGTAGTTGTGGCAATATCAGTGCTTTCTTCTGTTTTTTGTTTTTTTTGTTAAACATAGCGATTGTATGGATAAATTAGTCGGCCACATGATCATAAACAATCTTGGAGACTGTTTTTTGGTACCTTTTCTAACATTAAAAGTCTTTTGCATTTGCCTTCTACAAAAGCAGGTCCATGTGTGACACACAATCAGGTGCGGCTTACTTTTAGATAGGCGGTGGGTGGGAAAGCTGATAATGCCGACGCCATTGAACAGTAACTCATTAACAACAGAAATGTGTCCTGAAAACAGTCTTGTTGTTTCACAATATTCTTCACGGGCTCATTCTTGTAGACAATGGGTGTTCCGCTTTGGGTTTCTTGTGGTAAAAATGATGCCAACAATCCAGTGGCCAGTGATGCATTTGGTACCTTCAGTGAGGACTTGAGGGCCAGCACCATTTAAGAAATGGTCACAACTCTGGTTTTGAACCACAGTTTGGCACACGCACAGAGCCACCATGACGGTTCATAAGTAAGGCCCCTTATCTTGGAATACATAGTCACCAATATGCCTGGCTTACATTATTTCTGATAACTTCTAGCATCAGTAACTAATTTCACCTCATAAATAGTAGCAGCGGTGCTGATAAACTTGGTGCTCAGCCAAATGTAATGAGTGCAACGGCTCAGTGATTAAGGGTCCCTACAACTCCAAATATGTACACTACGTCATCACTCGCCGCAGCTTACAATCAACATAACAAAAATATAAAACCTTTCAAATACACGCCTGATCAAAATCCTAAGACCAGTAAAAAAAAAAAAAAATTGAAAATTTTTGTGCTGTGTTGGAGCTTGGGTAGGTTCTAGTAGAAGACATGAGACAGAAACCATTTTGGGTAAAAAGTCAAAATCAAGAGGTAGACCCAAAAAAATGTCAGAGTCGGAGGATCAAACTGGCCGTCCATCCAGACACGGGACAACACTCAGCCCAAATGAAGGTAGTTACTGGTGCCGAGTGCAGACACATAATAGACTGGGTCTGTGAGAAAAGAGCTTTAAAGAATAAAAATGTACTGTGACGTACCTACAAAGAAGTGATGAAAAATAAAAACAATCCAAGAGTCAGATGTTATATTATTAATTTAAAATAACATGTCGTGGTGTAAGACGACTATAATTACAAAAAAAAAAAAAAAAGATTTCATCATCCTCCCATTTCTGGTCTCATCTTTCTTCAGAGCTGGAGGGATGAAAAAAGCTTCCTGGGAATTGTAGAGTCCACAGGTTTTCCACAAAGTGCATGTTGGGGAGTTTCATGTCGAAGAGGAGGTGGTTGGTTCTCTTTGGCCGCCGTCAGACCTCCGTAACACTTTCGACAAGCCGCCTGATATTTGTCCGCTCCGCCAATCACTTCCACCTACGGAACAAACCAAAACACAACATTTCAGGGTTCCGTAATTTGCAAATTTTAAAAAACGAATACATAATAATGCAGGTAAAATTTACAGCATTCTTATGTCTTCGTGCTTCACTGCTGATGTTTTCTTTTCAAGCAGTGAGATTTTGCACATTGACAGTCCTTGAACGCACCGTCCTTGTGTGCTGTGACTTTCCACATCATATCTAGGGCTTAAACCTGGATTGTTTTGCAAGTAAACAATGGCAGTTGAAGAGAGAAGGAGAGGCTTCTCAGTCTGAATCTAATAAGTACCCTTATTGCAATTGTTGATCCAAAATCAGAGGAGATCTACCATATACACATGCGAACAGCGGAACCCGTTTTATGTTGACTCCCTTGGGACTGGCTGATATACAGAAACTAGCCATTGCTTGCACATTTACTTGTCACTTTGGTCAAAGATAAGTAGAATGGATGATAACATGGTTTTCCTCCAGTTGTGCATAGTTTTATCATGATATTTATGTTGTATTTCTGGACTGGTACATATTATTCAATAAAAACAAGTCATGGTTCCTTGACAGAGAACTATTGTTGCGGTCCAGGCTGATACCTCACCTCCTGCTCTGCTCCGATCCTCTTAGTGTAGGCAGCTTCTTTGTAACATTGCATGCAGACGGCGTGGAGCTTCACCACACTTTCCGCCAGCGGGACAAGGTTCAGGATGTTTCCGAACGGCTGCAAAAAAAAAATTGCACAAACCAGCAGCGGGAACTTGTGAATAACTAGAAGGGTAATCACGTTATCAGAGCAGAACAGTGGCGTCTCGGTGAGGAATAATGGGCATATTGAGCAAAGATTTCTTCAAAAACACATTCCTACTGCATCCCTATCGGCCAGACAAGAGTCACCTTTCTCTGGAAGGTTCCATCCAAGGCAGCAATGATGACCGTCTTGCCGGCATTGGCCATCTCCTCACAGAACTCCACTATATCTGGGAACTACAACCGCACATCGGTGAGCAATACTCCAGCCTCATAATATAACCACTTTAAAAATGTATACTTACAAACTGCCCTTCATCGATTCCAATGACACAAGCTTGTAATGCCAATGGGTGCACATCTCTGAGGCAATTAGCAGATACAGCCTCCATTGTGTTTCTAAAAGATGGCCACACATGAAAGTATATACGCACACAAATAAACAAGTGTATGTTTTAAAGGAAACTTAACTTCTATACTTACTTGTCGTGTGTGGCCATGCCTGTGTCAGAATATCGTGTATCTTTGGCATACTTCACCACCAAGCAGCAGTATTGAGCTATTTGGAAACGGCGCACCCTTCGCATTAACTCAGTGCTGCGGAAATTAACTTACAGTTAATCACAGACACAAATGTGGAATACGTTGTAGTCAGTTCATTTATGGTGAATACGCCGCAGTGCATGCAATTGTGCAGATTGTAGTCCTGTGCGTAATGTAAACAATGCAGGAATTGGCGGGACATGGTACACTCGTCGATATAGTACAGTACTCCCAACGCCATTACAAACTATTTTATAGTTTATATCTAACATATTTCTTTCTTTCTGAAACAAGCTAGTAACTTCTACTATGTCAAATTATATAAATAGCGTACCTTTTGCCTGAAAACATTGGTCCAAAGATGACCTGAGAGAAAATATAGGAGAGGGTACAGTTTAAAAAAAAAAAGTACAGTTAAACAAAGGTCTACAAATTACAACGTCAGAAACTAAAAATATGTTCCATGTAAGCAAGAAAGCCATTATTACACACTTTACTAAAACAAATAAACGTTAGTTAGCTTACACTTACCTGGATTTGTCCTTGTGTTTTTCTCGGTGAATTGGGGAAAACTGTAGGGAAATCCATACAGTCCATACTGCGATCTTTAGCTTGCGTTTAAACGTCCAAAATAAAGTGTTTAACAGCTAACGACTAACAGCTGCTCTGCAAGCCAGTAAGTTGAAAAAAGCCGCGTCTTTCCAGGCTATGACCCGGAAATGATTTCAGCCAATGGGTAGCTACTCTGAATGGTCACGTGACTACAACATCCAATACATACACACTTCTCCACGACACGAAAACGAATTTGCTCGCTTATTGTGAGCTGCACTGAATACTCCACTTGGTTTATTGTGTCAAAATGATGAATGCTTGCGTTTTCAAGTAGGCCATTTCAATTCGCACATTTACATACACTTCTAAATGTATACTATGTATTTGAGAGTACAGTGCCGCCCCAAATCGATTAGTGTCATCCGCGCACTTACAGGAAATGACGATCGAGGCAATTTTTCACTTCCTGTTGTGAATGAAGTTTTTGGTAGAAATGTCTCGTATTATAATTCCAATCCTTGACAATGAAAGCATGAGTGTAACGATCCACATGGTGGCCATATGCAACAAAAAGAAAATATTTACCAGAGAACTTTTATTTTTACAATTTTCTCTATATTGCGGAAAGGTCAAATGGCTATTATATATTTTTGTTGTAATTTTTATTGAGTTGTTTAAAAGTTTAATTAATTTATTAATTCGGGATAGAACGCAATTAATGAGCTTCATGCTAACCACTAGGGGGTGGTGGTGACTGCAACATCCGGGTACTGGCGCCACAAATTGAAACACAACCTCAGTCGAAAGTCCAAAATAGTTCAGTCCCACTTCTGCTCAAAGAACCTTCGGTCATCTATAAAGACAAGCTTTTGACTTTAATATATATTTAATATATAAATATATATATATTTAACGACAATGCACTGGACTTCAATGAAGAAAGATGTAAGATTGTGACTTCATGTTGTTATTTCTCTGGTATAGAATGGATATGTCTGTTAAAACACTAGCTATCCAACTGTCAGCATTTCTTCTGACTTTTTTTGTTATAAATGCATAAAATCTGACATTTTTGTAAATGATTTGTGTATTAAAATACAGTATATGCGCGTGAGCCTTTAATAAGGCGGACGGCTACATTGTATCAGAGTGGGGGCGCTGTTTACTGTCGTTCACCAAGTGGTCTTTAGTGTATTACTCCGCAAATGATGGCGGTCGCCGTGTGATCGTCCATGGCTGCCCAGCTCACTCTCTCCCTACGACTGTGGACAGGAGCTGGAGAAGCAGTACTCGCCTAGCCGCTGGTCGCCCAGAATGTCGGCAGACGACGTGATCAAGGCCCACGTCAAGGCTGTAAAAGAAGGTTTGGCCTCCTTTTTACTCGTTCGAGACCAACCATACAGGTACAGATATGGGGTTTTAACGCCCCCTTCGTAAAAATAGTCATAAAAACTAAATGAAATATGTATTAATTGATATGTACTATTGTTGGGAAGTTCCCCATAGTTAACTATCAAAGCATCTTAAACAGGACAGGTGTTTGTAAATTGAGTGATGTAACATGACTTTACATATTTGCAGTACATATAAGAACCTACACGTATTGTTACATATTTTTTATTCTCTTCTGCTTCTACTTTAGAAAATAATAAGGTAATGGGGGAACGTTCAAAGGAAGTAAACAGTAATTTGTCAGTCATGGAGACATCCATCTCTGCTTGTTTACTCTTCAGACCTGTTGAATCATGGGCTACACTTAATCATATGCACTATATTTCACTGTAAGCTTGTTAAGCATGTATGCGATAAATGAAACCATACTAACATTGTATTGTTTATGTGTTTGCATCCAGGTACAGAGCGTGCGCGTGGTCTGGCGCAAACTCTTCTCAACGTCCCCTATGGAGAAGGTGATGGCGAGAAACTGGATGCCTATATTCCCAGCACCAACTCTCTCGGTGTGTAACTGACGTGACACTCCCATTTCATCATCATTTACTTTTAATGACCTTTTCAGATTTGACACTTTGACCTAGTCTTTGTATTTATTTATAGCTACATCCTATAAACCTATCTCAGGTAAGTAATAAACATACTGTTATACAAAGAATACCATGCTGATTGTATTAAATGAGAGTAGAATGAAATTAAGATGTTAATAAAAGGCATAACAAATTTTGCTGGATGATAATTCTCCTACAAATTATTGTTGATAATTGATATTATATGGCATAATAATGAGTACATTGTATCAAAAGCAATTAACTTTAATTATATAATTTAGCATTGTAATTGGAATGTCAAGAGCTTTTAAATTGAAGACAAAAAACAATGACAAAATTGCACTCAAAAATAGACCGTAAAAAACACACACGCAGTTATGTAGTTTTTTTTAATGTAGTGGGTCATATTTGAGCTGGACCACATATCTATGGTGGCGTAGTAATATGCAGTGTCTGATGTCGTTCAACACTTCTTCTTTCCCTCTGTGATGCCATTCAGGAAGTGCTGTTTGTGATGTGTATGTACGTTCTCCCAGGCAATTCGTATTGTTTGTCAAACATCGCTAGCTTTTCCCAAAATGTTGCTTTTTCAGCCGTATTGAAATATTGCATTTCGTTTATATGTACTTTGCCAACCAAACGCGTCAGTAAGCGTTGGTTGTATCGCTGTTCTTCCTCGTCACTACTTTCGAACAAATGCGGAATAAAAATGACAAGTTAAAAAAATGAAAGACGTGTCCACTGTGAACTCTTGTGTATTTCAGACGTGCCCCTTGTCATTTACATTCATGGGGGCTACTGGCAGTTTCTTAGGTATGTTGTTTGGCAAGTTTGGCGTTTGTTTTCATGTGCAGTGTTTTTCACGTTTGTTCTTTGTGCTCGTACAGTAAAGATGAATCAGGATTCATGGCCGTGCCGCTTGTCGGTAAAGGTGTGGTGGTGGTTGCCGTCGGTTACGACATCGCTCCCAGAGGTATAGCATTGATTCCTGTTGTTATCGTCTATGAGAAAAGCAGGATCGTGTATGAAGATGTTTCTTTTCAGGTAACATGGATCTGATGGTGTCTCAAGTGCGCAAGAGTGTTGTGTCTGTCGTCCAACAGTATTCTCACATCAGGTACCCCCTCTTGTTTGGCAAAACCAGTGTGACCTTTCTCAGTTAAACCGTGACGATATCTTTGTCAGTGGTCTGTACTTGTGTGGACACTCTGCCGGTGCTCACCTGGCTGCAATGGTGCTCTCCACGGACTGGTCGCAGTACAGCGTCACACCTCAAATCAAAGGTGAGCAAATTCTTGACAGATGCCGAACGGGAACGGGATCATTCACAGCCTGTGTGTGGTTCTTTAGGTGCTTTTCTTATCAGTGGTATCTATGACCTCCTGCCCATTCTGTCCACCTACGTCAACGAGCCATTGAAGATGACAGAGTAAGTGAAGATGGCTACCTGCCACTCATTTTGTCACATGGGACCCTTGACAGAAGGTGGTCTTGGTTTACGACATTCCGTGTTACAACGTTGCGTGGTTAGACATGACCCAACACCCCTATAGTCACCTTTAGACTAATACTATCCAACATTGTAAACATAATTTGAGCAAGTCATCCATTGAAGACATAAATAAGTCTTTGGTATGGTATTCTCGTGGTAAGATATGACAAAGCTGTTAAAAGTTGTTAATGGCTCTGCACGCTCAGTTTTGCAGTTTTTTCAGAACAGAGTTCAACTGACGTCAGTGCGATCCGCATTAATGCCTGCATTCAGTAAACGCCAACCTACATATCCAGCCGTCATAGCGGCTTACCTAGATGAGGACCGGGGATGGAGTAAATTAAACAGGCTGTCTCGGAAGCAGGACATCCATGGAAAAACTAGAGAAAGTGGTGCAGAAACTGGAAGATCTAGAAAGCTTTATTGTGAGTCCACGACTCGATACAAAGTGTCAAAAATGAGTATAATAGGTCCCCTTTATGCCAATTGGTGTTGAGACCTTTTTGTTGTAGAAATGCCTGTTATTTTGTACAGTGTCCATGAGTGCACAGAAATGTGTCGATAAATACAATTAATAACTTTATTTATTTATTTTTTGCAATGTCAATGTGTGGGTGTTTCATCAAAAATAGTTTTTTACTTTTACTTTTGTCAGGGAGGTGGCCATAAGAAACAGCCCCAGCAAGCTGATCCCTATTTATTTATTTTTTGCAATGTCAATGTGTGGGTGTTTCATCAAAAATAGTTTTTTACTTTTACTTTTGTCAGGGAGGTGGCCATCAGAAACAGCCCCAGCAAGCTGATCCCTGAGTTGCAACGGTCCTCCTCCTCGTGCCAAATCGTTGTGGCTGTGGCTGAGAACGACTCGCCCGAGTTTCGCAAGCAGTCGGAATATTACTACAAAGTAAGTGTGCCATAATTAATTGCAAACAGAGAGGAGCACACATCTGTACAGCAAATATTTGACTCATTTTAACCTGTCCCTTCCCAAACAGGCACACTGTGTAAACAGACGTTTTTCTGCTACATATTTTTTAAAGAAGATATAATCTCTTACGTTAACAAGTGTAACAACAAGAACAAATAAAAAGCAGGGTTATCACTAAGCATTTTTTCCTCACTTCTGTGTAACAAGAGATTTTTTATTTTTGTCCTTGAAAGGCTTTGAAGGCAACAGGGCTGAACGTGACCATGGAGGATGTTTCCAACACGGATCATTTTAGTATCATAGAGCAGCTGGTTGATGAGGAGTATCACTTAGTAAAGGTACACAATCTGTCTCAAGTTTAAGCTTTTAACAGAATCCAGCCACAATTTTCAGATTGATTTTTATAAAAGAGAGAAAATGGCTGCAAATCTTGCCAAGACTTTTGTAAATGGATTTATTTATTTCTCTGCAGCTCCTTTTGAAGATGATGGGGAAGAGTTGAAGTGGACTTTTGCTGTATCAACATATGTACTTATGAGAAGACGACTGCACCCGTACTGATAAATGTTACATGCACGCATCCGTTTGAATCCATTTCAACTGCATTAGCGTATTTTGTCCAATTAGGAGGATGTGTTGCATTCATAGTCATCAATCGCCTTACAGGGTTTTTTTCGTAGTCACAATCATTTTTTGTGTGTGTGTATCTAAGTATTTGAGCTGTCCGCATGGGTCAAAATGATCTCAGTTCAATTTTGGTTTGTTTGGCATGTCCTGGCTAAAGAGAAGTAGAAAATACAATGTGAATGTAGCATTTTAGCGATCACATTTAGGATTTGAAAATGTCCTACGTGAAATACTGTAGTTACACATCTTATGCTAAGACAGGTTAGTATAATACGAAAATAAATGTGCACAATCACTCATCACTTAGATTGCACAGAACTGCATCGTGTTTGCACATTGTACCGTAAGGCATTAATGCAGCTTGTACAAACAAACTTTTAAGAATAGTCAACATGTTTGTCGACTAGAAAAAAACAGCCTTTTATTTCTTACAGTAGAGTATAAACCAGCAGCAGGGCACTTTAAAGGTATTCATAGATCATATAAAATCTTATTCAGAATATCTGTAATTTTATAAAATTGCAATTACTACAAGGTGATTGAAACATAACTTTCAAAATACTTACTTTTACAATAAATGTACAATATATATATATATTTACATTTTTTTTGCTGCTGCTTACACGAGTAGAAAACACACATTCTTGACTGACAAGCTGGAGCCAGTCAGATACTGACACGTAGTCACACACTGATCCACTAAGGAAAGGGTAACGTTCCTGCATGGGCGGGACTCAAGAATAGCATATCAAGGTGGGCACTTCCAAGTTCAAGACTTCTGTTTGAGTGGTGGTCCAGAGCTGTACTTTGTGACATCTTTCATTTTCTTCACTAAAAAAAAATTAAAATTCAGCGTGTCCGGTTAATCTCTTCATGGGGAAAAAACAAACTCAAACTTATCATTTTACTTGAAGGATTTGTACACTGCAAAAAATACTTTTCCGAATTGTATTTAATTTTTTTTGTGTATTGTGTATGCTCTATCCTTTGCAACAATGTCTAACTTAAAAATAGTCGAAAGAAAAACTAATATAGTGTTACCTCACTACATTGTGGCTCACCCTATGCACATTTGTTGAATTTTTTAAACAGCGATGCACACTGTATTCTGCGTCCTTGTGGTGTATTAGAGTGGTCTATCTGTCACTGTATTTACTACTACTACTACTACTACTACTACCAGTATAAGGTGTTGTATACTCACATCATAGATGAAGACCTGTGTTTTGATTGGCTGTAGACCATTGTTAATCCTGTGCAAGGCTATCTTATGCTAACTGCTAGCTATGTACATCGTAATGACGAAGTTAACCGGCTGTAGGCTGTAAATGAATCTTTGGTTCATGGCAGAAGAAGATGCTTTAACAAGGATACAAAACAGTGCCAGGAAAAGCCACGATCAGAGGACTAAAATATACATTATTCACTTAATTTCTTGTGTCCAATTTGGTATATTGATTATTAAAATTCTAACGAAATTTGAGCTTTGAGAGTGTTTAAACTGGAGAGAAATGTGATAAAATAGGAAAGTGTATGCTGAGGGGCTTTAAAACATATGTAATAAAAGTTGTCTACTTCGCGGATTTCACTTACTGCGGGCTTTTGGGAAACTATCCCCAGCTAAACTGGAGTGTGAATTTGTTATTGCAATTACAAGAATAGTAAAGGCGTGTGAGGACTCAGTCGTCCTTCCTGCATGTTTGAACATAACACTTCCCTGGAGGAGGCCGACACGAAACACATTACGTTGAACACATTAACAAACAAATTAGAAACAACACCCAAAAATCATACAATTCCCATACATTAACTAAGAAATTGGGGGTAAAAATAAAAAAAATATATAAAATAAATAGAGCTTTACTTCTCAACCACACTATAGTTCGTACCACCCCCCCCCCCCCCAACCAGGAAGTAGTGTTGGAAGAATGACGTCACAGGGAGTTCTACTCAGCTGAAACCGCTACTCAACAACTTCACTCCGACCCACACGGTGACGAACACGGGTAGGTTAGTAACTTTTAAACGTATCCGAATGAATTCTTTTTTCAGAAACAATTGAAGAAAGTAGCCTGGAAATGAAATGTCTTTGGGTTGGGGGAAATTGCCCGTCGCATATGTTAAAGTTGCTGCCTCAGGTTAGCTAATGTATGGCGACATTTTTGAACACATAGCAACTCTTGAGAGTTCACACGGCAACACTTTATCTACTGTTTGTTGTCAGAAACATGTTCAATGGTAATGTAGTAGTTGGTCGTGGAGGTTGACTGGCAGACAAAGATGTCAAAGATGTGTGTAGTCGTGGCTGAAAGATGCGTGCAGTGGACACTTTGACACATGTTAGCATGTATCCTAGCTTAACTTGATGTTTTCCAACAGTAACACGCTAAAACAACATCTGCTACTTAAATGCGTGTAAATGTTCACTGTCGCCAATATTATGTGAATTTTTCTTGGAGCTCAATAAAGTATCTATATTTAATGTGAATGTGAACCAAATGTTACGATACCTAATAGTGACGGTGTCCAAAGTGCGGCCCCGGGTGTTTTTTCTGTCCGTAGCTCATGATTATTGGCCCTCGGCATATTGTAAAAAATAAAATTAATTATAGATCAGATATATTAGTATATATTACACTAATGTGCTGTGTTGCCTGTAACAGAAAGCTTTTCTGCAGTGTGTGCGCTGCTTGGCACGTTTGTGGCAATTTCAAAGATTTTTGTGCATCTTCAGTCAATATTTTCTGAATAAAATGATCCCGTCTTGCAGATTAACAAGAAGTAGGGCAAGAATTATGTTTACCGCAGTTTGTGGAGAACTTTCCAGTAGCGTGTGGTTGGTGAGTACCCTTTAAAAGCCTTTTAAAGCCAATATTTATTTGCAATAAAAGTGTAACAATTGGCTTAAAAAACGTTGACTAATACTAACACTGGGTTTAACTGCCTAAAGCGTGTTTATTTAAGCAAACAAATAGACAAATAGCTCCAGATGAGTAATGAGTTCCAAGACTCAGAAGCATCTCTTTGAAGTTGAATAAAAACTTCAATAAATGGCTCCCTTATTCATATGTTGTGATATTTTTCTCAGTTTTTCTGTGTATGTTCCATGGCGTATGGGAATTAAATCTGTTTTCTTTTCAGATTGATTATTTTCTTTGAAATATGAAAGTCCTACAAAAGAGCTGCTAATGTTTACTCTTATGTTAGTCTGCTGTTCACGGTAACATTAGTTGTAGTTGTGAGATGTCGAGCACTGGGATGTTTATTACAATTTGGGGAGACTTTTTCTGCCTTTACTTTGACATGTGTGTTTGCTCTAAGGACATTCTCCACACGGGAAAGCGTCCCTCCTCTATCTGGCTCTACCACGAACATGCTGTGGCTTGCTTCACCGTGCGTGGCAGGAGGCTGCATCTAAGCCAAAATAACACAATTGATTTCTTGATATCCGACTGTCGGATTTGAATAAAGACCGATAACGATATATGTAAAAATTCCTAAACCCACTGATTTGTCTCTATATACAAATGAGGCCTGTGTCGCATTTGAAAAAAATTACACATACAAATCAGATAAAGGTCACATATGAGCAAAAAAAATAGCAATGGACCTACAGTGTGAACATAGCCCAACAGTGTTTCTCACATGTGTTGTGGGTTAAATTTGCTGCTGTGATCAATTTAAAAAAAAAAAACAGAGACTTGAGATATATTTTTCTGATTGAGCGAAGAATGGGCAATAGAGCTGTGGGCCGTTGACTTCTGGTTTTGGTTTTGCTGCTCATAGGCTGGCTACAGGGATGTTTTGTGATAAATATGCGTTGTATTCACGCGGTGTACCCATAACACAACAAAACACGTGCCATGATTGGTGACAATACATGTAGGCTAACATGCAGCGTACATGAGGGCAGTTTTGTCTACATTGTTGTCCTTCATTTGTGCTTTTTGTAACACTTGCATTGTCAGAGATGACACTCTTAAGAGAACCACCTCAGTTACTCTGAGTAACTGTGTCACATTCAGAAAGTTTTTTTAAAAATTCCACAAGCGAATACTTAAAATTCCCACGAAACTCCAAACTAAATAGACTCTTTGTCAGACTGGTCTTATTTGTTTTCGACATGAAAGAAAGCAGTTTCAGTTGGAAGAGGAATGTGGAGGGATGTGGTTTTATTTACATGGTTGCAGGCAACATCTGAGTGATCTTGCTACGGGAGGCCAAGAAGGGGAAAACAATAGAATAGTTGATACCGTAGGGCTTTGTTTGAGTCTGTGGCGGCAAGCCATGGCAAATATGGGTCATGATTGCATTAGTGATAACAAGGGTGTTCTTTGTTGGTCTTGTTCGTGGAAGAGGTTTTACATTCAGAACTGTGTCTGTGTATGTCAGAATGAATCTGTTCCTGGGTCAAACTGTTGCCATCCTAAAGCACCTTCAACAGCCTTCAGTGTAAATCAAGCGTAAAAGGAAGATAATCACTGTATACTTCTCAAGCTAGCCACTAGACACTTCACAATGAAGCTTTGTAAAGAACAATGACCAAAAACAAACAGCAGAGCATTTCCAGCTTTGTCTTCAAAACACAATTTCTCAGTCCTGATCTCCTTTTTGCTTTTCCATCTCCAGGCTGTGACAGACGTCCGCCACAGTCCGGACATTACCATGAGTATGAGGGCGCAACTTCTATGACCGCTTTTGGTGTTGCTGTACGCGGCCTCCCTTTGGCCTTGTCATCTATGAAGCGTGCTGCTAACTTGGACTCGCGCTTCCACCCCAAATGGCGTGCAGTCGCTGTGGTGGCTCTGCTGGCTGTTGTGCTCATGTTGTACCTGCACTGGCCAGTAGGGGGCGGACCAGCTCCTTTGGGTGGTTCCTCCCGTAATAGTTTGCAACTCTACCAGAGTAACGACAACTTGTTCAGGGAAGCTAAAGCACAAGCAAGGCAAAGTATTTCCCGATGCCATAAAGGGGGTAAACCTTACAATGACACGTACCCTCTTAGTCCACCTGTGAAGACAAAGAACGGCATCCGGTACTCCATAGGAGTCATTGCAGACCTGGACACTGCATCACGGAGTTCCAAGGACCAGACGTGGTTCAGCTACATGAAAAGGGGTCATGTGACTGTTTCACCAAGTGCAGACAGAGTGGATGTGGAATGGGATGAGGAGACGATCACGCTGGAGACTCATCTGGCAGAGAAAGGACGAGGTAGGAGGAGAGTTAGCTTCAAAGTCCTTCACAATGTGTGGCCTTCATGTATAATGGAGCACCTCTTCTCCAGGTATGGAACTGTCTGAACTGGTGGTCTTTAATGGTCATCTGTACAGCGTGGACGATCGCACAGGTGTGGTGTACAGGATCGAGGGCAGGCAGGCAATCCCTTGGGTCATACTGCCTGATGGGGATGGATCCGTTTCTAAAGGTCGGTCCCCACTTGACCTCATCCACACACGTGTAGGAACACTGTAAGCTTATATAGGATACAAATATAAACCTTCCGGCAAAAGAAAAAGACAACATTTGAATGTGTTCCTTTTTTAAACACCGATTTGGCACTTGTTGGATAATATTTAAAGAATACCAAACCCTGCTTGGTGGATCTCCCCCAGACATGGATCAGGGCAGTCTGGTATGCGATGTAGGTTGCACCTCATCTCCATTCAAACAGCAGGTGAAATCACATGGCAGTAATGCCTTGTTTATCACAGTGATTTGGTTTCAGATTTCCGCAAAGTAGGATTCCTTATTGATTATTGCAAATTTCCCCACTGAGGGACGAATAAAGGCATATCTTATCTCTAATATATGAAATATTATGTAGTTTGAGCATGGAAAACCTGTTTTCAACATTGTAAATACATTTTTTTAAACATTAGAGCCCTGTAGACATGAACTAACACCCCTATAGCGTTAGCCAGTGTAGTGTTCATCACAGAAAATTAAATATTTAAGACAGAAAAAGACTAATGCTCATGTGTGTTAGTGTAAATATCTTCTGGCGCTAGGACAGGGGAGTTGTAGACAGACAGGAAGTGACACACGGGGTTCAGAGTTGAGTTTTAGCTTGCTGCAGTAGCCAGTATTAGGGATCATTCAAACCTTCCGGGGAGCAAGTGTTCTTGTGTCTCACCAAACATTACTGACACCTGCTGACCATTGTAGAATACTACAAACAGTATCATTCAGTGTCTTTGAATGTGACTTCTGAATGCCTTACATTTGTATTTTAGTTCATTCAGCCATTTTTATGTTTCAAAAGTTAGGCTAAAATTACATTGAATTAGCTTAAATATGCATTTTGTTTTTACTAGTAATAGTATTCAGCCATGATTTATTCCTATATTTTTTTAAAACCATGACAGAGTGAAGCTGTGAAACTTGAAGCGGCAAGGGATGACTCTAAGTGTGTTTGCATTTCAGGCTTTAAGGCAGAGTGGCTTGCAGTGAAAGACGAGTGCCTATACGTTGGCGGTCTTGGAAAGGAGTGGACCACCACCTCTGGCGAGGTAGTGAACGACCATCCAGAGTGGGTGAAGGTGGTTGGCTACCACGGTGATACGGAGCACGAGGACTGGGTGCCGCACTACAACGCCCTGCGCAGTGCAGCGGGTATCAAGCCACCAGGTTTGTCATACCTCTCCTCAATCTTGTAGCCCCTCCTCAAACAAAAAATCCAAAGTCTCCATCTTCTCCCGCAGGCTACCTTATCCATGAATCGGCTGCATGGAGCGAGCGGCTCCAGCGCTGGTTCTTCCTGCCTCGCCGTGCCAGTCACGAGCGCTATGATGAGACGGCGGACGAGCGACGCTCTACCAACCTCCTGCTGTCCTGCCAGGCAGACTTCAGCGACATAACGGCGCAACGGGTTGGTCCTTTCAATCCCACCCACGGCTTTTCCTCATTCAAATTTGTTCCGGACACAGATGACCAGATTATTCTGGCCCTGAAATCGGAAGAGGATGGTGGGAAGATCGCCTCCTACATGATTGCCTTTACCCTCGACGGTCGGGTGCTGATGCCCGAGACCAAGATAGGTGATGTGAAGTATGAAGGACTGGAGTTTATATAACATTATTTAACAGCACAAATGTCCCCGATAATTTAGAATGCAACTTCCAGTCCAATGTGCATCATGTCTTATACATACTATAAACTCTGCTGGTCAGACTCTCAGGTGGACACATTCAAATATGCAAATTACCTAACGTACCAACTCACTTTTTAAAGGCCACCTTTTCGTATTTATACAGACAAGATTACCAAACCATACAATACTGACTCAAAGAGCTATTTTATTTAAACATAGATGATTAATATATGAAATATTATGTATCTTAAACTGAATAAATTAATCCACAATGTTTCAATGTTGTTTAATGGCTTCCTTTAAGTCCACTATCAAATGTCAATGGAAGTGATTAATATTGAATTAGAAAATGTGTATTCAAAGTATGTCATGTACTACTTTTCAAACTGTAAAGAATGCAGTGGAAGTGTTTCATTGCAAGAACGGGCATTATTTCTGTGAGTTTACAGGCTCGTCCCCAGGGCGATGACGTCTTGCGGGAGACCGGCCATTTTGATGGGGTTGAAGGATCCCAGTTTAGCGTAGAAGTCGAGCATCCTCCTTTCACAGTGTCCCAACTCACAGAACACTCCTCTGGAACCTGAAGAGCAGACCCAAACTGTTATCTTTCTGGGGAGAGTCACGCCGGTATTCTCAGTCGTCATGCGTCCCGGTACTTTTGTTCATCGACGTACCACTGCTTTTGATGGTGGACAGCAGCTGTCCAATCATGTGCTTTGCCGGCAAGGGATCGCTGACCCTTGGCAGCACTTGTCCAGTGACTAATGACGGGAATTCCTCTAATCCAGGATGACCGGTGTCCCTCTGGAGGTAAGAGGCAAAACACAACATTGTGATTTCATCTGGAACATTTTATACACTTGGTGACTCACGAGCATCACCTGAATCTTTGCTGCAGCTGCTTTGGCATCTGTGAGTGCCAGCATGTAACCACAGACCCCCATCTCATCCTCCAGGATGAGAGCACACTGAGGAGATGGGGAGATGTCCCCCCTTGACAGCCTGCAATGGACACAAGACAATCCAACCAGGATGGTAATAGATAAGTATGCATGTACAGTCGTCCCTTGTTTATTGCACTTAATTGGTTCCAGACCTGACCCCAATAAGTCAATTTATGCAAATTAATTTTTTCTTATGTGTTTGATATGGCAGGGCAGTCTAGTGGTTAGCGCGCAGACCTCACCGCTAGGAGACCAGGGTTCAATTCCACCCTCGGCCATCTTTGTGTGGAGTTTGCATGTTCTCCCCGGGTTTCTCCGGGTACTCCGGTTTCCTCCCACATTCCAAAAACATGCTAGGTTAATTAGCGACTCCAAATTGTCCATAGGTATGAATGTGAGTGTGAATGGTTGTTTGTCTATATGTGCGCCCTGTGATTGGCTGGCCACCAGTCCAGGGTGTACCTCGCCCGAAGACAGCTGGGATAGGCTCCAGCACCCCCCGCAACCCTTGTGAGGAAAAAACGGTGTTTGATATGGAGTGGGGAAGGACAAAAAAAAAAAGCAACAAACATACCACTTCCACACGGAATGGGAGAACACATTTTTCACTATCATGTCATCAAACCATGATGTAGCGAGGGACTTTGTCCAGTATAAAACATTTCCTTCAAACTGTGAAACCAACGGAAGGAATGAATACTGACATGTCACTTATAAGAGGCGACTGTGTCATGGCGTCGACTTTGCTTTGTCGATGTCTTTGCATCTCCATGAAAATCCTCTGCACTTCCATCTAGAAGAGAAAGCAGCAAATCCACGTGCGGCTGACAAAAAAGCTAAAATGCATGGGGGGGGGGTCTTTTAAGGAGAATCCTAACCTGATCCTCCGGGCAGTACGGCCGTATGCAGTACACCGCTGTCTTGGGCGGATGTTTGAACAGGTCCCTGTTACCATGTCCTGGCAACATTCTCTGGAAGGACAAACCACATCATTAATACATGGATGAATGGATGCGTGCGGTTTTAGGACCTCACAATGTGCCAGTTACCTGAAACTCCCCAGAGAGTCCTCCTCTGAACCCCCACGGCTCAGGATCAGCACTCATGAGCTGGGATGATGGTTTGCCCAGCCCTCCTATGGAAAGCTAACGTGAGATGAAGGCTGAAGATCAAATGGGATCATTTTGGTGAAGTATCATTGTAGCAAGCGCCATTTTGTTCCTCAACACGTCACCAGATTAGTATTTTGTACATGAGAATATTGTGAACTAAATGCAGTCTGTGTGTTAGCTCCACTGCCTGTATAATTCAATGGTGATAACCCATAAACCATAAGAATACTCAGAGCAGCTCACCCAGTGATTTCACGTAGGCTTGGGCCAGACCGACGCCGCTCTTGATGTCACAGATGTAGTTGTAGAGGTCGTACAGAATGCTACGGTTGGGCGCATTGGACAGCCGGTTGAACATCCGCACCACCGCTTCGCACATGTCATCAAAATGTTGCGCTCTGGAAAACCACTCGGGGGTCTGGAAAACAACAACAACACGGGCAGGTGAAGCAGCCCCTTGAAAGGAACCACATGGAGGGTGACGGATGGAGGAAAAAGGGAACCTCGTCCGTTTTGACCGCTGCGTTGTGACTGTGGCTCTTGAGCCAGTCCAGCTCCTGCAGCATGGTCCTGGCTGTGGACCCGTGTTCGTAGGGCAGGTAGAAGAGGTCAGACAGGAGCTTCAGGTCGTCTAGGGTCAGGGGTTCAGCTGTGTAGATGGGGTTCTCTCCTGGTCCAGGTACATAGGAGCATTCTCCAAGGTCTGTCTGCATGGGTTCATCATCTGACGGCTCCTTTTTGAAGCAAGCTGAAAGACAAAGTGTCTGCAGCTCCACTTCCTTCAAAATTGTGTGAAACGTGTCTACCTGTAGGCTGGTCTGTGCTCAGGAACACCTGCAGCCAGTCGGTGAGGGCCAAGATCAGGGCCTTTTGGGGGCTGTAGCAGGGATCCTGCTCTTCATCACCTGAAAGAGAGAAGTTTGAATACTGGAAATGTTCTAGTTCTACTGAATAAGGGGGGCGCTCACCCATTTCTACATCCTTCACTGCTCCATCAGGACAAGCCTTGCACCACGTAGCCAAGGTATGGATGGCCACAAAGTTTGGATGGAACTCACAGTTGGGATTGGTGAGCACGCCTCTCAGTTTGGGGATCAGCTCGGTCGGACGATCCTTTAAAAAACGTAGATGAACATTTCATTATGCAAGCTAGGGTCTGACTTTTCTAGTCTTCTTGCTAATGCGTGGTTTGTATCTTCATAGTATCTTCTACTATGAACAGTAGGTAGTCTTACCTTCGCTCCTGCCCTCTGCAGATTGTCGCAGATGTCTGAATTAAAAAATCTACCTTATAGGGTCCCATAAAAATTCTTTGTGGGTCGTAGTCATTGGCGTGGATATTGTCCCAGATCACTGGCGCCCTCTTAAGGACGGAAGACACCTCCTCAATGGACTTGACTGAGATTTTATGGGATACCACCTTTGGACCTACATCATCACAAACACATTTTGTCAAAACAAAACCTTCGAGCACTCGCTTGAGAAATGTCTAAAATTGTTGTGGTTTGCAATAATCCCAACAAAGCAAAAGCTAAACAGTGTGTGACCTTACCAGTCCACAGAACATCTACCCCTGGTAGCAGCTTGTCTCCCACAGTGTGCAGGTAAGAAGACTGCGATACATTCGGGGTGCAGAAAGCGGCACAGTAATCTGAAATTTGAGAATAAAACATCAGTTAGAACCTGTTTAAACGCTGATTTGAACATTCTCTTACTGGTTCTTAAATGTCTTCTTACCTATATGCACCTTCTTATTTATCTGATCTGCTTTCACCATATCAACCCCTGCGGACCCTGCGGTCCTCCGGCACCGGCCTTTTTAACAATACCAAAACCCAGAACTAAAACCCACGGTGAGGCAGCATTTAGCCACTATGAGGGGCTTTCTTAGTATTTGTTTTTCCTTTTAATTGCGGTAATTGTTTTTAATTCTGTAAAGCACTTTGTGTTGCATGTCTTTGCAGGAAAAGTGCTATACAAATAAAGTTGATTTGATTTAATACCAACAAATCCCTGGTCTGCTTTCTGACCTGTAGGACAGAAGAGGAAGGTCTCTGGTTCTCCCAGATGCTGGAACACTTCATTGGTGATGGCCACCTGAGCGTGGGCGAAGGAGCTGAACGCTTGCTTGTCAGTGGGGCACATTTCCGTCTCGATGTCGTCGAACAGTAACGAGAAGGAGGTGCAGCCGAAGTCTCGGACCTGACAATAAACGTCAACGTGAGCGCTTGACGCATCAGTTGCGTACCGCTGATAACTGAGGAAGCCTTCCAGGCAAAAGGGACGGCACGACTTGGACCCAACCAGCAGAGGTACTGTTGCTAAGTTGCTATTTAGGCTATGTTCACACTGCAGCAGGAGTCTGTATGTTCTTAACCAAATCATACAGTGGAGGAGATTAACAAGAAAGCTTGTGGAGATCTTGCTGCGATGTTCCGAGGAGCGTGTAGGTTGGCAGGAGTGGTGGGACGTTGCCGTGAGCCGTTTCTTGACACGTCAACCGAATTTTTTTTCTTTGAAATTAGCCTACATTAGCGAGTACCTTTGCCCAAATCTCACACAAAGTGAATCAAGACTTTGGATCAAATAATCAAAAAGGTTGTTTGCGCCGTGTACACTAGATGCCTGCTGGCCTACTTGTAGTGTTTTTTACCTGCTAAGATAAGTCCTACCTGATCCAGTTTCCTCTTAAGGGCAGCGACTTCTTTACGGTTGGAAAAAGTCATGTCCAGGCCAGGGGAGATTGCATAGACGAAGTCAACGTTGTGCTGCTTTGCTGCTGTTATTAATGCAATCAGTTGTTCTGCACACAAGAGGAAAAACAGAATATTTACTATAAATCATAATATCTACTTTATTGTAACCTAATATCTACCCCTTCCCCATGAGATGTTTCGTTTGTAATATTTTGAAATGATAAGAAACACTACAAACTATAACCACAATAAACACCCCCCTGTTTAGACTATAAAGCATATTTGTCATGATACTCTTAAGGGGTCAATGATCAAACAAACAGAGCCTAGATTGAGCAGCGATATGACATTGATGACCTACAATACAATAGTAAATCCTCCCATCTATAAAGATAGAGATACGCCCAAACTTTCCAGTGACAGTTTAGAGATAAGCTGTCTTAGTTTTATATAACTTAGCAATTAAAAGTTATACAACAATATCATCACCGTCCAGTTAAAAGGGATTTAGTTTGCATGCGGAAAATGTAAACATTAATATGACGCACTAGAGTAATTTGTTTGTATTAGGGCTGTCAAATTATGAACCATTTTAATCAGATTCATCAGCAAACCAATCTCCTCCATCCAACCCTGTCTTCTGCATGTCTCTCTCACACCAACTACCCTCATGTCCTCCTTTTACTTCATCCATAAACCTCCTCTTTGGTCTTCCTCTACGCCTCCTACCTGGCAGCATCCTTCTACCAATATATTCACTCTCTCTCCTCCGGACATGTCCCAACCATCTCAGTCTGGCCTAAAGGACTTTATCTCCAAGGCCTCTAACATGTAATGTCCCTCTAATGTACTCCTTCCTGATCCTATCCATCCTGGTCACTCCCAATGAGAACCTCAGCATCCTCATCTCTGCAACCGCCGGTTCTGCTTCCTGTCTTTTCCTCAGTGGCACTAGTGTCTCTAGACCAAACAACATGGCTGGTCTCTTTTTAATATGAATGAATTTGTATTAATCACCACGCGCAACTGTAAAAATGTGCCCGTTTTTACCATATGTAATGAACCGACAGATAAATGACGGGACCAAATGACCCGAATGTGTCAATCAAGCGAAAAGATGGCACAGCATTTATTTGTCTAGGTGATGATGCAACTCCACACTAGAGAAGAGCATGTTTGATGTAATTTTAAGCTGTATGTTTTTTGTTTTTTTTTAATATTGTATAAGAGCTTGGCATGCATATCTGCCATTGAAATGCATCATCCACAACAACAAGGCACATAGGACGTTAGGCATAAAACCATATGCACCATATCAACTAATAATTACGTACAGGAGATGTGGTGTACAGGTACAGCCATTGCGCGGCACCTGTTTAACACTCACCCGCCTCCTCAGGAGAGTACAGGTCTCGCCAGTACATGCGGTGTTTGTAGTCGTCTTTAGGGGCGTACAGGTATGTGTTCAAACCCCACTTTTGTTCCCTGAGAAAGGCAGACGTGCATCGATCACATCGGATCACCTCTCACAGGAAATAGTTTAAAAAGTGTAACACAACATGATCCCACACTGAAACTATTTCCATTTTGATATTTTCCAATTTGTAAAACAAATACAGCGTAGCTACGAAGTTCCTACATAATCAAAGAAAAAAAAAAAGCATGTCAAGTTGTCAACATTTCTACTTTTCCTCATAAATGTATGCCTTTTTGCAATTTTTGGACACATTTTAGCCGTCTTTCTCCTCATACATTTTTTTAGAATGTGCCACGGGCCAGTAAAACGAGCTCCAGGCCGCACATTGGGCACCCCGGTTTTACGACATCTCTGGTTACGGTCCAGCAGCAGTTATTAGAGCAACCGTAGGGTCACAAACCTTTTAAAAAGCTCTGTTCTTTGCTCCATAGTCCAGGGTCGCCCATAAAACCCTGCAACAAACAAAGGTTGGATTAAAGGTGACGTCGAAGCAAACCAAGCTAGTAGAAACAATCACGTCGCATCGTTAAAGTTAATTTTAGTTAATGTTAGTATGTGATGTACTGTTTTATAGCTATTGTTATTGTTTTCATACATTTGAGTTGAGTTTTCTGTTATGTTCCCAGGAGGATTTGTTGCTAGCCTACAGGATTAGTGCTGTTAGTATCAAAACTGCATCATAATAACACGTTTTTTTCATTTTATTAATATTTTATTACTATGTACCACAGACCAAAAGAACAAGCTGCGTGACATGAATGGCACCCGGGCGGCAAGTTGGACACCACCAAGCCTCTTGGGACTCTACTGCAGGGGTGTCCAAACCTTTTCCAGAGTGGACCCCATTAAAAAAAAACATAATAGTATCTAATCAATAATGAAATTATTCTATTTTTGCAATATGCAGAGGGCCAAAAAAACACGAGTTGCGGGCTAAAAATGACCCCCGGTCCGCACTTTGGACACCCGAGTTATATTGTGATCCACTCCCACTCAACAACAACCCAACCCCGGTTTCTCACCTTCGACTACGCCGCCGATGAACCGCTTGGTCCCAGTCTGTCGTTTGTCTTGAACTTCGACGGAGGCCGCCATGGTGGTCCGTCAGGTGGAGCGGTGTCGCGGTTTGGTTGACTTTTCTTCGCGTATTCGGGTAGCAGACGCTCCTACTGTCCGTCATGGCAGCGTGAAAGCGTCATTTAAATATGAGCTCTCACGCCTGCGCACAAACATGCAGTGACGTAACATGAGGGTGGAAAGCTCGTCTGGAGTAGTAAATATTTAGAGCATAAAGTGCATGCAATTAACTTAACTTAAGCTTAACGATAGAGTGCTGGTCGATGAGTGACTAGCAGGGCTGAGCTTCACCTGCTGCCGGGTGAAATGTTTAAAGAGACAGTGTACCGGCGTCTTAAAGGCACAGATCCCCGGAAATGTTCATTTCCTTGAAATATAGTGATCCAATGTGCAACCAGGAAAATGTTATTTTTAATGGTGACTAAAACAAACAAATCCAGTAATAGAATTCATGTAGTAAATTTTGCTATCGATGCAATACCAAGTACTGGAAAATACAGGGGTAGTTATTATTGCTGATACTGATCATTTTCAAGCTCTGCTTTTAATTTTTGGATTATGATTCTCATTAGGATAAAACACCAGGCAACTTAAAGCAAATAAAATTATGTATGAAGAATTTAAGAATATATAAATATAAAAATAACCACGAGAACTGAAACATTTTGATGCCATAACAATACAAGTATGAATCTGCCCATCCGATTTTTTGTCCTCTAAACCTAATACACCCTGGGTGGCACCCAGAGCTATTGTTTATAGACCTTTGGCTTATTGTAAAAATAAAATGAATTCATTACTAATCAGACGTATTATTAGATATTACACGTTTTAGCTTTTTTCTTGTACGTACAAATGTATCAAAGCGGCCCCATGTATCCATCAAAAAGGTAAATACACTGTACTCCAACATTGTAAACCACCTAACAGCAACGTACTAGCATGTGTACACTGGGAAAAATCCAAATAGAAACTTAGCGCTGACTTAATGTATGCAAGGCATGATTAAAAAAAAAACAGCTTGCCAATGTTAAAGACCAAAATTGAAAATACAGCACAAAGTGTGTGAATTTTGCCATACAAAAGAAAACTTTTATTTTCCATACAGACAATTTCCAATTATGGAATGCAACAAAGGTTTTGAGTAGGTTCCACTAAAAATCCATGCTGTGATTGGTGCGATGCACAAGTGATAAAGTATGTAAGGGGAAAAAAGTAAACATACAAAGTGTGCTACATAAAATGCGAGCAAAGTGCTCTTGAGGTTGACGACGTTCTCGCTTCTTTTCTTCTCCGCTCCGTCAGCTCTGCTACCTCCGTCCTCTTTGGGCTCGTTTCAGTAACGAATCAAAGTCAAGCTCCTGAAACCTGCTCTTCGCTGGAGACGGATCTGCATCCCCGCTTGCATCTGAGGAACAAAGTTGAACAGATGAATAAACGGAAATGGTAACTACTTGAATGTCATTTAAGTCATGCTATTCGAAATCTGAACATTTTTGAGAAATTATATATATATATTATATTATAAAAAAACACTTGTGGGTTCAAACCGCCGTCATGCTTGACAATAGCCAATTAGCCTCCAAGGATGAACTCTGTTCTGTTTTGTTTGGCTGCTTTCAGGACAGCCTCAACAAGGAGTGTTAAGAGAAACGTTCCAAATTCCATCATTCCATTATTATTGTGTCTTATGAGTTCATCTAAACCTGCAGTAAAAGCTGTTGGAAGTCGGGTGCTTTGGTGATGACCTCACCGGACAGTTACTGACACCTAGTGACCAATGTAGAATACCACATTGACAAGTGACCGGTTTTGTATTTTATGTTCTATTTCTGTTATTTCCCATGGAAATTTTTCTTTAAAATTAGAAATTTTCTTTAAAATTAATATCTATTTTACTATTTTATTTCTTAAATTATCTTTTAGTTTTGGATTCAATTCAATTTGTACCTTTTATTTATTGTATTTTATTTTTACTTTTTATTTTACTAGTCTGTGCAGCACATGGAAACTCTGTTTATAAAAGTGGATTGGATTGGATTAAAATTTGAAGTAATCATTAGTTGAGGTTCCGTTTTGTTGGCCTCTCACCTAGATCTGCATAATTGGAATTACAAAACTGTCGTCTTCCACCAAAGCAGATGTCGAAGGGCAGCTCATCTGGCCTTCTTAATTTCCCTCCATTATCAATGGCTGCGAAGGCGTCCTCCATGTTGTAGAATGTGACAAAGCCATAATGGTCACTGTACAATCCAAAATGGAGAATTTTAATCCTGCTAAACACGTGATGATAGCACACTGAGAAATACTGTCTTTCCGTGTACCTACCCTTTATCTCTAAAGTGCAGCGACACACACTCCACCTCCCCAAACTGGGAAAAGCGCTCCCTCAGTTCATCATGTGTCATGGATCTGCGGATGCGGCCGACGTAGACCACTCGGCGCTCATCCTACGGAAGAGGATTTTAGACGCGGCTAATCAATTTCAGCACAGCTAACAAGCACTAAAAGGTGCCGTCAGCTGACGTGACAATGATGTACTCACCATCGCTTTTAACTTCTGAATCCTCGCCTCCTTCTCCCTCTTCAGCTTGCGGGACTCCCTGTTGAAGATGTCGTAGTTTTTAACCACGGACTGCAAGTGTGAAAAATTCCCATTTGGAGACTGACCTGTAAACGTTTCTCCTGTGGTTACGACAAGTCCTCGAGAAAGGAGACGGGGACCTGGACCTGGATCGAGACCACGATGGGGATCTTGACCTGCTATATCTTAAACGCGCCGAAGGCAGCCTGTGCCGGGGAGGCGGGGAGCGGGAGACGGAGCGAGAAGGGGATGATGACCATGACCTGCTGCCTGAGCGCTTGCGGCCGACCCTACGCACACACACGGACAGACATATTGGAAATGACTTCAACCAAGAGAGGAACTAAACATGACTACCTTTGTCTTTTGGGGGAGCAGGATGCTGAACTGGAGGATGATGAAGAGGAACGGGAGCTGTCCGAGAGAGGTGATCTTCTCCGATACCTTCTCTTCTCTCGTCCTCTGCTTGGGGGGCTGGGTGGAGGTGTCAGTGGAGTACACGAAGGAGCACCTCCGTCCAGCAGATCTGTGCACGTGGATGAAGATGGCTGGTATATCGCAGAAGCTTGTTTGTATTCAACAGAGGAGGTGGTCTCCTCAACTTGATGGGTGGTTTGATGAATATTCCTGAGAAGAGTGGACGAGGCTTGTGTATGCAAAAGATCCGCAGGCATGCAGTAGTCATGATCTGCAGCCACTGAAGAACACGTGTGAGGAGATGCAGCAAGGTCGGAATTGTTAGTCCTTCTGGCCAGCAGAGGGCGCGGCTCAATGATCTGAATGGTCTTGGATGGAGGAGTTTTCCGTCTTCCAGTGAGAGTTTCCTGAGTGCTGAGGATGATTTCAGTGCCGAGGGGTTCGGGGATGACCACGTCTTCCAACTGGGGATCCGGCAAAGTCGGGGCAGTTTTTGGTAATCTTAGGTATGAAACTTTGACACGTTCACATTCCTTATGAACGGCATTCCCAGTGTTGCCCGTGTGCTCAAGTTCAGGATGTGGCTCACCCTCTTTAGCTGCGGAACAAACAACGACGACAGGTCAGATGTGAGCGTTAGTATTTGTACACTAGTATTTGTGTAATTATTCTGTTCAAAATTGTGGCCGTCACTTTTTTGAGCACCAATTTAGCCTTTAATCTATTAGGAAATCTTTCATAAATGAATTAAAAACTTTAAGTCCGTAAACATGTGACTCGCTTGAGGAGCTGAAGAGTGTAAAAATACACTACAGAGGATAAAGCTTGTTTTGTAACGTCCGCCCGGATGTTGTAAAAATGACCGAATGGTGCCAAAACATCATCAGCAAAATCAAGTGTCACTACAGTATCCTTGAATATGTTAAAGGATTTGCTCCTATGAAAGCAGTAATAACTTCACAGTGTAGCGGTATTATTATTATTATTATTATTATTATTATTGATATGGAAGGGTTGCTAGTGCTTTGGATTTTATTTTGTAATACTTTTTATTATACTTTATAACCATTTTTTTAACTCTTGAATTTTGTGTTTTATTATTGTATTTCATGTCCATTGTTTTTTCTGTATCCAGTGTGGTGACTTAGGTTTTCATTAAGCTATAATTTGGGAATAAGAGCCGACTTAAAGGAAAACTCAACTTCCATCATCACTGTCTAGGACCGGAATCAATCAATAGCTAAAAAATAGTTGTTAATGAAGCCTACACAACAGTTGCCAGTACGGTATGAAAAGTTCGGATTGAAATGAAAAACGAATGAAACGGTAATAAAGTGATGAGTCAGTGCGTCAATCACTCACCTTGTTTCTCCTCAAACTGTTCCAACAAGCTGGTAAGATCAGAGGCCTCTATCCCTGTCATAAAAACACACAAACAATCGGTCATTGTTTTTAGCGATGATTGTTTTGAAAGTTTATTTTTCTGTACCTGACACAGCTGGAGTTGTTTTCTCTGTCATTTCAAGCTGCAGTGACCGTAGCGTGCGGCGAACCTCTAACTCCTCCTTAACGGGCTGACTGGGACATGACGGCATGGGTTCACAAGTAAACGCATCTGGATTTGATGACGGAGCCATCTCGGGAACAACAACAACATCATGTGGTTTCCTGCACTCTGAACTGGATTTGGTTTGAAGCATGACGGGGCACGGTTTGGTTTTCTCACTGTGCTCGCTCACAACTCCCTGACATGACTGAGGTTCACCAGGAGATGTTGGTACTGCGGGTTCAACGTAGGACACTGGTGAGTGAGGACTGGATGAGGCTGGGGGGCGTGGAACAGATAAGGGGAGTAACACCGGGTTTGGGGGATCTGTGGTGGTCAGTGTTCGATTGTGTACTTTTTGACTTTTTTTGCTTCCAGGTCCATAAACAGCGGCGTCAGTGAGCTGGTCTGGAAGTGGACTATGAGGTGAGAAGGTTTCAGTTTGTAGAGATTTGAATCCACGACACCGAACGGAAAATGGCGGCGCGTTGGGAGTAGCTCTTTGGGGTTGAGAAGTGCTGAGTCTGGGCCAGTCGGGGTGGTGGAGTTTAGACTTGAGCCCGCAGAGGTTCTGTGTCTGTCCATGAGAGCAGAGGATCGGGGTCAGTTCTTTGGGGAGCTCTGGAAGCGAGGGCCACTTGGTGGTGTAGTTCCCCTGCTTCTCCACCAGAGGCTGCCTTTTTTGTCTCAACTGTCTGTACTCTTGGAGGCTTAGCGATTTGGCTCTCACGTCACCTTTTAGCAGTGGTTCCTCAGCCTTTTTACTGGCTTCTGGAGATGGTGCTGAGGGTTCTGGATCAGCTGGACTTTTGGCTGCTTCGGAGTGGTGTAGTGTATCTGCAGTGGCCCCACTGGGGAGATTTATCTTGTTGAATCCAGATTCCACTGACTGATCAAATGAAGCCACATGAACAGGACCAAAGCTCACTCTTTTCTTTGCCCTGGGGAACAAGACCCTGGATGAGTTGCCATTCAGCAGTGCGCTTTTGCGTAGGGTGTCGCTGCCTTTTTTGACATCCTCCTTTGTCCCATTCAGGGGTGTCTCATCATCAGATACAACATTGATCTCTTCATCGCTGTCTCCGCTGGGCTTCTCATACTTCCACACTTCTTCCTGGGAGAATATGGGGTGTTTGTCCAGTTTGTCCCAGGATGAAACTGATGGTGGACCGACGCCCACCTCCTCCTCCACGTGCAGTTTAAGGCAGTAGGGGTGCATGAGTTTCACCAAGTTGACCAAGGAGGAAGACGTGAAGACCTCCACTTCATTTTCTAATTTCTTATTTTGGGCTTGAGAGAATGTCTGGCTTTGTTGTCGCGACACTGGCTGCAGTCTGGCGACTTTGCTCTTTTCTTCCTTGACTGAATCACCCTTCTTAATCCAGGTCAAACTTTGGGATTCGGCTTTTGGTATGAATTTGTTAGCCAAGGATGCTTCATCCTGGGGAGAGTGATGAAAATGAGAAAGAACATTTTGATATTACATGACAGAATCCCAGTTTCCCATACATTAATTTACGAGTGATGGATCACCACAAATACACAGATTTGGCGCTATTTTGATATTTTTAAGTTTGGTGCTATGTGTTTGTCCCCACTCACAAACATATTACGGGATCACTGCAGGAACATAAGAGATGGCTGCAACTAGCATAGAAAGCTCTACGATGTACTTATTCTAAACTTAAACTGTTTCAAATGGAGTGGGGAAGAAGGACGGAGTAAGAAGCAAAAAACCTACCACTTCCACACGATATGGGAGAACTTTTTTCACTCAGTAATTTGGGACATGTCATGGCTGACTACATGCAGTGTGATGGTAATGCAATCTAACGTCAAGTCTCATCAGTGTAGCATTACTTACGGCTACTGACCACAATATTTTTGACTAACCTTTTATTTATTCATTTTTGAAAAACGCGATAGAGTAAGGGAGCAGTGTTCGAACCATGATGCACCGAGTTGATGACTGTACCAACTCAATAAAACAAAATCATCTCAGAAGATAATAGCAAGCCTAAGAAAACCCCATTTTTACCCCATCTACAGTAACAAATGTTACAGTTTTTAGGTAACGTCACTGCTGGTGCACCCACCGTTGTCCTGTTCCCACATTGCTGATAGGCGAGAAGCTTGGTGTCTGGCAGGGTGTCGAACGGGGAAAGAGTGCTGCTGACGTCATCCCCCACACAGTCCAACATTTGACTTAAAGCAGACAGCAAGGTCTCGTTCTCTTCCTCCGCTTGCCTTGTGTCCTATCGGACCAAGTTGGAAAACGTTACCATCCATCTTGTATGCTCTTCAGAGCTATTTTTGCATGTATGGATTTGCACTCTGACCTCTGATGAGACAGTGGAGTCCTCAAAAATGGCCAGGATGGACTGTGGGTCCATGTCCTCTTCACTGCATGGGCCAATCTGTCAACAATATGGACAAATATATAAAATACACCCAATTTTGGTATTGATCCGATACCAAGCAATTACAGGACCACTATCACCTAAGACTGCAGAATGAATATACGAGTAGTGTTGCTCATATAACATGTATTTATATCAACACATGCATTAAGAATGTAAATCAAATTAAAGCAACAATATAAGACAACATAACAATACCAACTAATTATGCAATTCCTCCCTTTTAAGTACACATTATTTGAGCAAGAATAAACTCAAAGGTGCAAAAACAACTCAACAAAAGCAAACAATAGTTCAAGTCCTTTGGTGTTTTGTCCTACAAAGTCCCTACTCCTTTCTATCCAATAACTAATTCTACAATTTATTAAAACTATATGAATATACACATACTGTATTTAAACACAGCAAACATTATATTTACAGATACACTGATGTATAAATATGACGAAATATAGATCCGATAAAGATTGTGCCCTTATATCGATCCGCCCACCTCTCGTTTCCGCTATAAATCCCAACCGGAAGTACAGGAAGGAAGGCGAGTTTTACCACAGTGGCGAAACTCAACGTCAAAACAGTATTTGTCAAAACTGTTACACTATTGTAGGAAACGTATTCGCAATAAAGTAACATATAGTAACAATGTGTGTGTTTAGGTTCGATAAGTTTAACATGTTATGTGACACGAGTCAAAAATATGCAAAAGAGAATATAAACCCGTTTTAGCAATTAAGCTAGGCACCCTAAGTACTAGCTCTTATGGAAAACTACATCTTTAGTGTAAATAATAAAGGACTGTAGTCGATGAGGCGGAGAGAGATCGCTACAGAAAATGAATAGTCCAGACAGAACATCTTGTACTACTTGGTTTTCAGCGATCTAGTCCTGATTTCGGTGCGGTTGGGCTGTCTTTCGGGTTAACGAACATGTCACATACATGTACTTATGGCGACAAGATGGGCGATTTGAGGTGCAGGTGCCAGATCATCGATAACCTCATTCTACTGCCTCAGCCACGTGTCGCCATGCCCGCATGTGCCGGTGAAACAGACCCCATCACGGCCCCCAAAACCTCCCCTATTCTCCCCTTTGAGCAACAGAGAAGCTTAAATGGCGAAACAGTACCTGACACGGGGTGACAGTGCTCAGAAAGTCCAAGTTACCGGTATTTAAAGCATCGTCTATGCATCGCCACTGCGACGCCATCTTGCTGCTCCACATGGCAGTCTTTGGAAGAGACACGTGGTCACCGGCAGCGCGCGAGATGAGCTGGCTGACCTGGGAGCAGTTTGGCGCGCACAACATGCCAGACGAGGACAAAGAAACCGATCCTAGGTCAGGTGTTTTTTACTATCCATTTTCTGCTCATTCTCCTCTAATTTACAATGAAATACAACTTGAAATACAACTTTTGGTCTCATTCTGATAATATGCATTCTCATGTTATCAGAAATAAGTTCGACATATACAGCAACATTTACCATTACACTTCGAATGTATGTGGATGTTTCATTTGATGTAAAGGGCCATCTAGCGACGATTGGACGACATCACATTTCCACTGGAACTACGGTACATTTTACGGTAAGTGTTGAGTTTGAGTTGCTGCTTTGATACCGATAATGAACAGCAATAGGAATAAAGAATAAAACATAACAAAACTGTTTAGGCAAAAAAGGCAACAAACTAATTTGGGGACAATTTAACAACATATCAATGCAACAATGTATCGATATGAAGGTAATTTTTAGTATTGGAAAAATAAAGAGGCTTCAACTTCACTGCACAGCACTATAAGTGAAAATGAGTCTTTTGTGTGGAAAAACATCATCAGTAGCGAAGATAAGATAATTAAGGCCTGCATCATTCATTCCAGCTGGCTAGATTTAGTCTTCTAAAACAAGTTAGAGCCTAGATTGAACCTAAATAACCGCTACTGCTCACTTGCCATTGACATTCTCCTCTGATTGTTAGCATTGCTAGCATTAACATAGTTGCATTGTTTTCCATTTTCATAGATACTCGCCATTATGTTAGGTGTTAGCATGCTAATGCTAACATGTTAACATTGGTATTGTAGCATTTTTTTGTCATTTTCATAAGTAGACGTCACTATTATGCTAGTTGTTAGCATGCTAACATTCGCATGTTAGCAATTCTGGTATGCTAATATTAGCATACGAGCTGGGTGGAGCGACCCCAATGTCGACATTAGTGATATTTAAATATATAAAATATATAGGTACTCACCGCTAATTAATGATAATGTAAGTTGATTGATAGTAAAGATGGAATGTGAGTCACTGTGTAGAAGTTACATCATTTTACATTTTGCGTCTCACAGCAACTATGGTGCGTTCAAGAGCTGCCAAGCAAAGTGCGAAATCTCAAAAAAAATTAAGTGACGCATAAAGACAGTACATGTACTGATACATGTATGATCTATTTTTAATCTACATTATCACATATTTATGATGAATTATCTACTTTGGCTGATATGTTTTCTGCTACAAAAGAAAGTTCATTGCTGTTGGTTTCCTCCCACATTCCAAAAACAAAAAAATGTCCATAGGTATGGATTTGAATATGAATGGTTGTTTGTCTAAATGTGCCCTGTGATTGGCTGGCGACCAGTCCAGTCCCAAAGACAGCTGGGATCGGCTCCAGCATACCTCCGACCCTGATAACAATAAGCGTCATAGAAGATGGATTGATATTAAAGACAATGTTCATCTATCTAGGCCTGCAATATACAGTTTGTCCACCAGATGGTAGAATTGTACATATTCCCTTTCATTATCTCATGACTGTCTTTTACTGTTAGAGCCTGTAAGTTGCACATTTGTTTATGATGCGGTTACTCTGGCCAACTATTGCAGCAAATATCCATCAGATATTCAATATGCTTTAAAAACACGCATTGTTATATTATCCGTTCTTGTATTATCTCCATGTTTTTCTTAGAGGAAGATGCATGCGTCTGGCCCGTTATCACACTCATACCAGCAAGGGGTTGACCTTTCTCGTGAATGTCATGGCGGTAAAAAGAGTCAACGTCTGCGCAAGATTAATAGGAAATGAATTATAGTCACTTGTATAACCTTGTATACAAGGTTCCCCATATTCTTTGGGTCTCTTGTGTTCTGTTAATCACAAATGGAAATGCTGTGATGGTGCAGGTCTGGTTATAGGTGCAGGTGTTTTTGTTTTTTTTCCCATTGAGCCATACAACATATACAGAAGAGGAGGTCGGGGTCATTTGAGTTGACATTTTATTTGCACTTTGTCTCAATATGGTTCCTTCTTTAAAGCCTCCCTCTGTGCTTTTCTACCTGCCTTCACCTCTTCTTGCACACACACCACCCCATTTCACACAAGTCTCCAAACACATTACTGTCTGAAATGGGGCCAAAGCCTCCGTCAGTCTCCTGCGGGTGCAGTATGAGTGTGTTCACGAGTGTGTGTGTGTGGAAGAGGGGGAATTCGGTGTAAGTGGGTCACCTTACTGCAGTGTTCAACACAAAACAAGCATGTCAACACTCAAACACACAGTCATATATTACCATCTTTTTGTCTGGGAGTAAAATCCACCCTCACGTTCACACAAACGGACACTTTGCCTCGCTCTGTAAAGCTCCACAGGCTTGATTGCTTCAGGGGATGAACAAAATAAGGAAAAGTATCTCATTCCATCACTCTCGCCCCACACCAGGACTCCCTCTGAGCTTGTTTGAAGAACCTGTGAGGTCTCGGGAGTCATGTAGCCGCCTGTGTTACAATCTGTGTATGTTCAACCACATCAGCACTTTTTTTCCCCTTCAATGACTTCATGAAATATGTGTCTGCGTGCACTTCCGTGACCTGCAAAAGCACTCTGGTCTTTAACTCGACACCTTCTCCACAGGGAAAGCAGGACACACTCGTTTTATTCTTCTTTGCTTCAAGTCAAAGAAGAGGAATGCCCTCCCACGTGGCGATGAGAACATCTGCTGGAAACAACTGAAGGCCTGGGAGAAAAATAAGAGGAAGGGGTCAACAAAGAAAGAACACGAGATTATGGAGTTCATCCGCCGTCCAGAACAAGAGAGGTGAGGAATGCGGACTCGCAGCTGTACATAGGATCGTGACACAAGCAAGATAGCTATTTTTTCTTTCCAGAAGACTTGACAGTTCAAAGTATCAGCTTGTACACCACAAATGGGAAGTTAAACTGAATAATTTCACCTGTTGAGATCTCATGCTTGGAAATCACTGGTGTGCGATGCGAGGAGGCTAAATGGAGACACAACATGAATAAATGAAGCATAGAGGTCACATTATGATGACATTATGATGAGGTAATTGTGCTGGAAGTGGTATTGACCAGGTGAAATTACTACAGCGGAGCCCCGTAGATTCACGATTCAGCTTCCACGACCTTGTAAAGCGGTGTATTTTTGGTCCCGCGAATGGCCGGCGACCAGTCCAGGGTGTACGCGGCCGGGACAGGCTAGGAAGTAGAATGAATGAATGGAAAATGTTTCTCTAGAGCAGTGTTTTTCAACCTTTTTGAGCCACGGCATGTTTTTTACATTGTAAAAAATCTTGTGGCACACCACTAACCAAAAATGTTCCAAAATGTCACCACAACCTCACACGTGCATCAATAAGTCTATGGGAGGAACAAGGTAGGTGTTGCCACACGGACCAATATTCCATTGCTCTGCCAGTCTTTACACCACAGACACTCCACAGTAGCCATGTTTTTACATCACCACTTTTTCTCTTTCCGAATGACCTTACGGGAAACAATGGTATCCATGGAAAGGAATATTCCAATCTCTTGTCTACATGCGCCGTGAAAATCAAGCAGAATAGTCAATAGGGCATGCCCAGTAAAACGTAATCATCAACATCACGTGATACAGACTTCCAGGAGTTATTCTTTCACTTGTTGGAATAACTCCGTATTGCCAGTTTTTAGTCTGTCCAGTCTTGAAATTTAGTTTGAATCAAAAACAAACTTTGCTTAGTCCAGTGCCGATTGCTGGCCTCCATTTTTAAAAGTGAAGAACGTCTGGATCCGCGTGTTACGTCATATCTGAGCATGCGCTGAAAGAACGCACCCGGGATCAATTTAAACAGGAAAAGATCAAATTCAATCTTGTTAATATTTTATAATTAAACTCGGGACATTTATTTTCTTTTTTTTAATAAAACTGGATTTATGAATAAAGTATAGAAGGGTTTAGATTCTGTTCCACAGATGGCGCTAATGCACACGAAAGCTGCTTGCCAACCGCCAATAAACAACAGAAGAAGAAAAACACCAGGAAGAAGAACGCACCCTTTCCACAAGATACCTCAATCGGATTGGTTAAAGGAATATTCCATTCCTGTTCAATTCTTTCCGTTTGAGCAAATAAACCAAATGCAATTGGAATATTTGGGTCCATGTATACTATTGACATCATATTTGCAAATGGTTGAAAATCACTACTCTAGAGTCCATAAAAGTTGAGTAAGGACAGTTTTTGGCAACTCTGGTGCTTTTCTCTCCCCTGTCATTGTATTCCCTGTCGTGTTTTGTGCTTAGTCCTCGTTTCCTACACTTTCTGCGACACGGACAGACTGTTATTTGTCTCTATTATGTGTGTTAAGCAGTCATTTTTTGTATATGAGTAATGTTGCTCATGCAGTATGTGAGAGCATCTTGTGCACATCCCATTCATTCCAAGAAGTTGCCAACAATGTGGGCAGATGACACTTTTCACTGCTGAGCGTGTGTGTATGGGCTTCGAGAAGCTGATCATGCTTGTGCTATCCTTTTTCTGCCACATTGCCATGGCGACAGTGCCCTCCCGGGGTAATGGGGGACGAGTACGCTAGAGCTATTTATTCTCCCTCCCTCACCCTCACATTTCCTCTCTCTCTCTCTCTCTCTCTCACTCACTCCATCTCTGCTCTCTCCCTCCTGCAACCTCACCGCCGCTCTCCTCTCTCCATCACCCTCCTTCCCTTGCTCTTTCATTCCCATCTCTGATTGGCTTAACACTCCCCTCCTCAAAATGAGAAACTGTCTAATGAGACGAAGGGTGAGGGAGACAAAGACCAAGTGTCTTTAAAAAAAGAGAAGACGGAAAAGCATGGGGGAGGTGATCTATGCAGATGTATGTTCCTCTTTGCATGTCAATCGTGGACCTGTTCTAACAAAACTCTGATGTCATTTGGGAGGGAAGCGGTGGACAATGATGGCCGTACTGCATGGACATGTCGCCGCCACCGATGTGTGTAGCATCCACGCACAGGTCACATCAGGCACAATCATGTCCTTGCAAAGAAAATCCCGTGAGGGAAAATAATTGAACAATAGAATTATTTACAATATAAAGTGAGAAGTGTGTGTCACGTTAATGTACCGAGATACGTAACTGACATCTCAAAATGCAGTCTTACTACATCCACGGTCATAAACTGACAAATTAAATCTGTTTAGATGCTCATCTTCATGTTTTCTAACAGACCGTTTACTCATCGAGGAGGCATAAAATATGAAAAAATGGTATAAAATAAAAACAAATTATTCATTCTCTACCGCTTTTCCTCATGGGGGGTGCTGGAGCCTATCCCAGCTGTCTTTGGGCCAGAGGCGAGGTACACCCTGGACTGGTGGCCAGCCAATCACAGGGCACATATAGACAAACAACCATTCACACTCACATTCATACCTATGGACAATTTGGAGTGGCTAATTAACCTAGCATGTTTTTGGAATGTGGGAGGAAACCGGAGTACCCGGAGAAAACCCACGCATGCACGGGGAGAACATGCAAACTCCACACAGAGATGGCCGAGGGTGGGATTGAACCCTGGTCTCCTCGCTGTGAGACCACCGTGCCGCCCGTTTTTGGAATTATTTCTCGTCTAATTACTAGGAGTGTCCAAAAATTATTGGCCTGACATCAGCATAAAAATATAATATTGGGTGATATGTGTATTGTTTTTTTCCCTATCATGAAAACCAATAGGGCTGCAAGAGTGGTTAGCACGCAGGCCACACAGCTAGGAGACCTGAGTTTGATTCTGTGTGGAGTTTGCATGTTCTGCCCGTGCATGCGTGGGTTTTCTCCGGGTACTCCAGTTTCCTCCCACATTCCAAAAACATGCTAGGTTAATTGGCCACTCCAAATTGTCCATAGGACAATGTGTAATTTTTATTTTTCTATACACAAAATAAGATAAAAAAATAAACAAATTAAGAATAAAGACAATAAATCAATCAGTAATAAATAAGTAAAATAATAATAAAACAGCAAATAAGAAAAACGTAAGAAACCACATACAGTTGGTAGAGAAATTATTTTTTTCAGATTGAAATGTACAGTATTAACAGTTATTTAACCTTTAACATAAACATTAATGAAACTTAATAATTTGACCCAATTAGCAAGTTAGCATGGTACTCAGTTCCATCTGGGAGCAGCGTGGTAACTTTAACAACATGTTTTAATGAGATGCTTTATCTTGACGTGTATTTTCCCTTTTATTCCAAATCATTTCCTGCATTTATTTGTACCCAGCGTCATAAGCCTTTAGCTTCATTGCTAATCCAAAGCAAAACAGGGCGGGGTAACAGGGTAGGGTAACAGTATGGGCGGGGGCAAAATCCTGTTTAATTGTGTCCGGTGTGCACACAGCTTTAACTTTGGTATCAAGGTGGGGGGCTCAAACTGGCGTCTCGCGGGTCGCATTTGGCCTGCAGGCCGCAAGTTTGAGACCCCTGTTTTTTTTTGTGTTTTTTTTTTATTTTTTTTTTAGACAACATTAGACTTTGGTATCAAGGTGGGGGCCTCAAACTAGCGTCCGCGAGTTGTGCCCGTGGGGTCAGAATTCTCACATTTTTTTCTTGATATTCGATCAAATTCCTTCCAAATTCCAGACTTTCTAAGGTGAATTCAAACCCAATGAGGAACATTTGTAAAGCCATCAGGTGGCGTCTTGTACTTGACTTCCCATTGGTGACATTGGTGACATAGCCGCATGCAAACTTGCAACATATAGCACATGCATACCAGGGCGAGACAAATGCCACCACGAATGAAGACAGATTATATAGACAGCGGGAACAGAAGAGCAATAACGGAAGAGAAAGACCGAGGGAGATAAATGGCCGAGTAAGAAAAAAAAAAAAAGATGAGTGAAGCGAGAGAGCAACACTGTGTGACATACTGCAGACAGAAAGACTAACGGAGCGAGAAAGAGGGATGACAGAGGGAAAGAGAGGAGAGAGGAGAGCTGAGGCACGTCAATAGCCCCCACCTCTCTGCTCCTCCCCCATTTTACCTCCCCCCACTCCCCCCTCCATACCCTCCATACCCTCCATGCCATGTAGCAGACCTTTGCTAGATGTAACAAGCCACTCAGACGCTTGCACACATTGGACGTCACTAGATTCCCTGAAGATCAGGTCATCTTTGTGTGTGTGGACTTTCTCGCATATGTGTGTGTCACTGTTACAACACATATTTAAAATGGGGGGGGGGCACATCACATGGTTGTTTTCCTCTCAAATCTTTGTGGTCACTTTGACACACACACACACATACATTTTTATATATATTTATATATACTCTGGTTCCCTCCTTTTCCATTTCTCTCTCCTCCCACCTGATCTGTAATTTGCAGGACTGATGAGGGCAGGACTGAATTGTGCTCACTCCATATAACACACACACACACACACACACGCACACACACACATCCACAGTGCTGTACAACTACAGAGTGAATCTGATCCTTTGTGTCTGTGTGCGTGGAAGCTCTCTTTTTAACCTCTTTTTCTTCCCGTCTGTCTCTCTGTTGCTTTTTGTCACTCTCTCGTCCTCCCTCCCTCCCTCCATCTCTGTGTGTGTGTGTGTGTGTGTGTGTGTGTGTGTGTGAAGCGTGGGGAAAACAGACGCTCATGTGACTGGTGAGAGACAGCAAGAGAGGCAAGGAAGAGAGCAGGGGGATAACAGAGCCGACGCCACCATCGTTCCGATCGGATTCCCGCCAGACATGTGAGAAGATGTCCGTGGGCGGCTGCGCGTGTCCCGGTAAGTGGCCGCCGTGGTGACTGTTGCCGTTAACGACAGCTGCAACCGCTGACACTTTCTCTTTCTCGCTGCTCGTTGCTGTAATTCCGTGTTTTGGTGCGAGCGGGTCCCGCTGTGGCGTGACTGAAGCACAGAGGGAACAGGGAGATATGGGTGCCCCGGGGCCCTGGGGCCCTGGGTTCTGTTTGCAAAGCCTCATGGGAGGTTATTTTCTGTGTTGAGAATAGATGTGGCAACAGATTATCCCTTTTTACTTTTCACCTCAACTTTGGTTTGGAGGATTTTGTTTGGTTTAGAGCAGGGGTCTCAAACACAATTTACCTGGGGGCCACTGGAGCTAGGGTCTGGGCAAGGCTGGGCCGCATCAGGTTTTCAAAAAAATAACAAAACCCATTTATTAAAAACAGAAAAATATACAAACTTTTTCAGTGCTTTGGTTCCGATTTTCTACAATAAAAGCTCTGATAAAACATTCCACTGTAATTTTTATTTTTCTGCACAAAATAAGATGAAAAATAAATAAACAAATCAAGAATAAAGAAAATCAATCAATCAGTAATACATAAATATAACAATAATAATAATAAAACAGCAAATAAAAACTTAAGAAACCACATATAGTTGGTGGGTAGACAAATGATTTTTTTCAGATTAAAATGAACAAAGCATTATTAGAGCCCTGTAGACATGACAAAACACGACTATAGTCACATTTATACTCTTTTTATTTACAACATATTGCGCAACTGCAGGGTCTTGAGACACATGCTAACTCGAAAACGAGAAAGCCAGCAACCTAAACGGTAGCCTTCAAGTTATTTCCTTTAAACTTTAATAGCCAAAAACTTACCACTTCCACACGGATAGGGAGGATAACTATTAACAGTTATTTAACCTTTAACATGAACATTAATCAAACGTTATAATTTTTTCTGGGTACATGATACCATACAGCATCCATATCAAACTTTACATTAAACTTTCATATCAAGGCGGGGGCCTCAAACTAGTGTCCTGCGGACCACATTTGGCCTGTGGGCCGCATGTTTGAGACCCCTGGTTTAGAGATTTACCAGAAACATGCTTTGGGGTTGCTAATATTCCTTTTGCCCGTTGTTGTTGCAGATACTGGAAATTCTTTGAACTTACTTCAGAAAACTTACTAAAGGGTTCAGAGTGCTCAAAGAATCCAGAGTGTGTAAGAGTGCAAAGGTCACTGGCTTTGATTGATCATCCAAAACCAAACTTGGGGTCAGGATCTAAAGTTGAAAAACAATCATTTATCTAATGTTGAGTTCTGTGTTTTCATTCATTCATTCATTCATTTTCTACCGCTTTTCCTCACGAGGGTCGCGGGGGGGGGGGCTGGAGCCTATCCCAGCTGTCTTCGGGCGAGAGGTGGGGTACACCCTGGACTGGTGGCCAGCCAATCACAGGGCACATACAGACAAACAACCATTCACACTCACATTCATACCTGTGGCCAATTAACCTAGCATGTTTTTGGAATGTGGGAGGAAACCGGAGTACCCGGAGAAAACCCACGCATGCACGAGGAGAACATGCAAACTCCACACAGAGATGGCCGAGGGTGGAATTGAACCGCAGTCTCCTAGCTGTGAGGTCTGCGCGCTAACCACTCATTATGTCATTGGATGCTCATATCACCTCCTACTTTGGTACAAGGTACATTATTAAAAAAACAAACAAAAAAACCTTAAACTGTATTATGGAAAGCAGGAAGTGAACAAATGTAACAGTTACTGATTGTAAAAGTACCAGATGGAGGGGTAGGATTTAATAAGCTTTGCTTCTTCCTACTCCTTTTGGACATGTGGAACTGGGAACTGATTATGGGATGCACTCAATTGTAATCTGATGCATGTTCAAATGAAATAAAACCATTACCATTACCATTACCATATTTTTCCTGATCATGAAAACCGATATTAAAAACTGCTGAATACAAGCCATGTGTTCATTCCACCACAGGACACATGTCATGTTACAGTGATCGGTATTGGCTCATATCCGTATCGGAAATTGGAAAAAGTTAGTCCCTAGTTGTTTTACATCAAAATATCTATTTATTTTGGAATGTAACTAAACTAAACATTTAGTGTGTGTGTTAAATGTGTAACCATCTGCACGCTACACACATCTGTGCTCATCCACTCCCTCCTTGCAGTCGAGTGTTTGTTTTTTTTTCCATGCAAATGATCTATGCCAAGCTCTTGTCAGATGCACGTGTGCCACCTTGTGGCTTTTTCTATTGTTAAAAACTGCTCTAAAAGTGACATCCATTAGTGGGCAGATGCGTCATCACAGCGTTTTTCCTCTCGCGCAAAAAATAATTGTATGAAGCGTTGGGGATAGAAGGGTTATGTTAGAAAGGTCGTGGATTATGTCGCTAGGAGATTTGGGAGGTGAGGAGGCGGTGAGGTTTTCCTTCCAGACTAGCCTGGAATCGTATTTTAAGAAGGGAGAAAGACAATGACAGTGATAAAAGGAAGCAATGTTTGTATTACTGTATTTTATATGCTGTTGTGTGTACAGTATGTGTGAGGTTAGGTATATTGTAATTTACACAAAAACTTAGCCTATATCATAATCTGGGAATGGAATCATTGGTTGGACTGGACAAACGTGCTAAAACTGATTTACTGTAATCAACCTTTTTTTGTTTAATAAACCAGAGTTATTCGAGTAACAGGATATCAGCCGTAGAGGAAGTAGAATACGTCATATTGAAAAGCGTGCGACCAGTCGGAACTCCCCGCAGGCTGCGTTACGGTTGCTTTTGGCCTTGCAGAACCTGACAGCAAACGGATAACTCCACTCGTGTTATTGACTTTAATCACGCTGCATTGAGAAGAAAAAGAGGAATCAAGGTCTAGAAATAAAGCCTGCGCCGCTTCCCCCCAGGCAATATATTATTAAGTGTTGCAGCCATTTATGTCCCGCTCCTCGTAGCACGTGTCGACATTAAACATAATCCCGTAGCTGAAAATCTATTACTTGCTATTACTTGTGCTGCGTGGTGTTCTATTCCACCGGGGAAGAAGTGGAAGTCTTTTGATGGGTGCAGCATCACCCTGATGTGGCCTCTCTGTTCCCCTTCTGACTAACAAACCACAGCGACTGCAGTGGTCACACACTTTCATCACGAGAAAGAGCCAAACACTAAATGCTCTCATGTTTGTGGTTTGGAAACTATTTAACTGGCAGTCAGTCGCTTTAGTTAAGAGACGACGGGTTCTCATCTCAAAGAATGAAGAAATAGCTGGACATTGTCATAGATTGTCATAGATTGTCATAGGTTGTGGCGCTCTGGAACAGCGGCCATTGGTTCGGTGATTAAACCGTTGTGTGATTAAAGGCGCACGTGTGTTTCCAATCTGTGCTACAGAGGAAACGGTGCTGCCACTTCAGCCATTAAACAAGCCTGCAGAGCCGAGGCGGGGGATCTTGTTTAGAATAGGTCCTTGGCTATCTTGCGGTCAGATTGCATAGCGAATCAACACGGTCATGGAAATTTCCTCAAAGATGTCCGACTGCTCTGAGGGCGAGCCTGCGCTTATGTTTTTTCACGACGTCTCATTTCACCTTCCATAGTCTGCTAGCTTTATTGTTAGCCTCCTCGTCGTTCAATCAATCAATCAGTCAATTAACCGTTAAGAATTCAGTCAATGGTTTGGAATTGATTGTTGACTTAAACAATCGAAACGAAGCAACTGAGGCAAAACGAGGTCTGTTGAGCCGGACTTTGGATCCGACTTGACAATATCGTGAAAGACTCGACTTGGACTTTGACATCAATGACTCATAACCCGACTCGAGCTTTAGTCTGACTTGCAAATACTTGAGAATTTCAGGACTCGAACATTTCAAATGTTATGACTTTGGACTTGACTTGACTTGACTCGCACATCTTTACTTGCAAAACCCTGACCTCTGATGTATAGTGACAGGCAACTAAAAGACATTAAAGTACATAATTAAAGTACATATTGAACCTAATTATTATTTTGATGTACAGTCACTCTATAATGTTTTTTTTTCCAAAAATCTGTCATGACCTACCACAAGCTAAAAGCCAACTTTGAACCCCTGACATCACTTCCTGTCCTCCACTTGGAACACATAACTTGCAAATTAGAGAGCTAGCGACCTAAATGGTAGCCTTCAAGTTATTTCCTTTAAACTTAAATAGCCAAAAACTTACCACTTCCACACGGATAGGGAGGATAACTATTAACAGTTATTTAACCTTTAACATGAACATGAATCAAACGTAATCATTTTTTCTGGGTACATGATACCATACAGCATCCATATCAAACTTGCGCGGGCGGCACTAACATTAAACTTTCATATCAAACTAGTGTCCTGCGGGCCACATTTGGCCCGCGGGCTGCGTGTTTGAGACCCCTGCTCTAAATGAACCAATATGGTCCTTGAATTGTATCGGTAACCCTGAATCATGATATGAATCAAAAAGGAATGGGTACACCCCTACAAATGTCCATCCCTAATTGATGTCTATGAGAAAAAGCATGACCCGGGTGTACAAGTCCTGTGTTTGCCCTGTCAGAAACCAAAACACAGGTGATAAAATGACAGTGGCACAAAAGCTGGTCCCCACTCTGTCTCCCCTCCCTGCTTGTTTACATTCCAGTGCCATGTTGAACAGCCTCCTCCTTGTGTGGGCTCAGTGTTTTGTGCGGGAATGTACGTGTGAATGTACTCCCTGGTGTTGTCTCATCCATTTTTTTTCACCTTTATTCCCCCCCGCCCCCGCCCCACCTTCCTCTTGTGCAAGCTTTTACTTCTAGCCTCATCGTCTTCCTGCCCGCCGCTCGTTGGCTCTTTTCTGTCTGACGCCCCTGATTGCTAGCGTATGTTGCATGGCTGGCTGGAAAGATGTGGAGGTCGAGGGTGAGGAAGAAGAGGAGTGTGTGTGGGTGGAGGGGAAAGGGTGGAGGGGGGGTTGCCCTCTCATGTAGGGAGTCACATGGCATCCCTGATTGGAGGAAAATGAGTAAAGACAGCAGCCTGGCTGAAATAGCAAGAGACAAAAAGGCACAAAGGCTTAGCTGTTTGGAAACGGTTGCACAACAAGCCAGCCTGAAGAGGTGCTGGTGGGAGGGGGGGGGGATTATGAAGGAAAAAAGGGAGTACAGAAAGATGTGATTTGGGGAAGAAAGAGTTGGAGGGTGGAATGAGATAGGAGAGTGTGACAGAGGGATGGGGAGCAAATGGGAGATGAAGGCTGCAGGAGTGCATAAGGAGTGTAGAGGGAGGGCGGGAGGCTGAGAAATCAGACTGTTTCTGTGTTTTCTGCAAGGCTGAGCGCTGACGTGATTGGCTGGGGGGATGGGGGGGGGGTGTCGGGGAAGGCGGGCGGTGGGGGGGCAGACCTGACTCTGAGATCAGAGACAGACAAAATGGCTCCCAAAGAACAGAGAACGCAGCATCAGGCCACTGTCATATCCCACTCACACAGCTGTCAGCTGACACCAGTCTCTCTCACACACACATTCAAAGGCTAAGCCACCTGCTACAATTACACGAACGGATATAATCATATCCTCCATTTTTACAAATATATTATATATATATGTATATTTCTTGTAACACACGTACCATTCGAGTTCGTTGTTGTTGTCCCGAGCATTGATTCATCCTGTCCGATAGACAATACTTTCCGCCACGTTTGAAAACAATCACACTTCCGTAGTGCGTCCACACGAGGGCGCTGTTTGACAAAGTCATACAGTCTACTGGCTGCCTCTGATGGTGTCACAGCTATTCTAGTCTTCCCTTTGATTATATATAAATATATATATATATGTGTGTGTGTGTGTGTATGTACTGCATAGATGTATGATAGTGCTCACTACTGAAGCAGAGTGATGCTATCTGCAGCATCACAGACATGCTCATTTGCATAAAGCTTTCCTTAGTATGTATAATGGCTAAATAAGGGCTAATATCACTATTTAAAATTTAAACGAATAACTGAACTTTTGAAAAAAAAGCATTTGTGATTGTTTGTATGCTTTTTGAGTAAATAAAAAAAATCTAGGAATTTCATCACAATCTTGCAAAAAAAACAGTCATGTAGGTTTTGAAGGGTACTGCCAACTTTGGTATTGATCCAACTCCAAATATTTATTGGAATATAATTTGTGATTTTGCCTCATGATGACAATAAGGAATAAAGCACAGGACAGATTTTAGGCAAACAAACCAAAAAATAAAACAACAACATTTTATGTACCATCTTGGAAAAAATGATGAGACCCTGTAGCGTTATCCCTTGGTAGTCGCCCGAGGTGTTGGGAGTGTGTGGAGAAGCTAATAGCTAGCCGGTGTGTTGTGGCATATTGTCAATACGCCAGTAATGTATAATTCGATCGGCATAATAATAATGTAGTTGTAGCTTTAATATGCACATCCCATTATATGCCAATGGAGCATTGTTGGAGTCTTTTTCAGAAGGCTTTATTGGCGAGATAAGTGTTTCCTTTGTATCACTTTGTTCCATCTCTTTATCTGTTTTTTTATCTTTAGAATGCACATAGAAAATAAAAGCATGTTTATGGCCACTCATATAGGGTATCCTGTATTTGTGAAAATAAATGATAAATCAATTTAATTTAGACTTAAATCAACTTGACCACCCTTAACGTTTCAGGAAAGTGGTGTCCAAAGTGAGGTCGGAGGGCCAACTACAAAATGGGAATAAATAGAGCAAAAGGACAAGATGTAAAGACAAGAAGCTGACATGTTGACGCTAATAGCTAATAACACAAAGCTTTGTCTACAAATGTTACAAATACAGGAAATCATGCCCTCGTAATGCAATCATTTGGATCCGTCAGCTGTTGGTAGGGGAGGGCCAGTGAGAAGGATGTTATCAGAACTGAGGCAGACGTTCGGTTTCCTGTTGACTAGTGAGTGGAAGTGGCGACCCCCCCGCCCCCTTCCCTTCCCTCCTCACCACCCCAGTGCCTCTGAGCTGATAGTCTGGACACTGGAGATATCACAGAGAGGGGAGAGGCATGAAGACACGCTCATAGAGCTGGAGCAGTGTAGAGTAGTCACGGTGTGTTTACGGGTGACAAAATGGCCATGTCTGAACAGCTAGAAACCCAGGGAGGTAAGATTGACCTTTTCCTTCTGGCCCGTCGCACACCTGATTCAGCAGCATGTCACGTGATGAAGAAATGATGGCGCCTGACTGCTTTCTTGTGGCTTCTCTCAGCTTTGTTGATGCGCCGATTATCATCACAGCAATTGGATTAATCAGGTCTCGCTTTTAGGTTCAAGTATCACTCAGCATACATTAGAGAGTTTGCTCTGTTTATGGCCAAGGTCAGATCCTAGACTGGGATGTACAGTCATGGCCAAAAATAGTGGCAGGCTAAAGGTGCTAATATGTTTTAGTGTAAGTCGCAATTTGTACATAAATTACCACCTAAGGCACTCATAATGTCCACAAAACACATGAAGGACAAATGAAATACAGTTATATAAACATTATAGGCTAGTCTGGAAGGATAGCCTTCTCGTCCCAGATCTCCTTGTGACAGTGCACAGAATCCATGACCCCTCCGGTATTCATTAGCATTCAATAATCCTCATCCTTAACTCATTCACATACCAAAGATGTATTTAGATGTTTTTTCAACCCGACCACTTACTCCCAGAGATGTATTTATACGTAGGATTTTTGCGCAAGAGGCACAAAGAGGTGATGATGTAACTCCACAATAGCGTTTGAAGTGGATTAATATTTTGCTGAAATCTACCTAGGTTTTACTGCTGATTAAAGAAAGGGGCATACATATTGAAGTCCAAAAAGTAAACAAATAAGCCACGTGTAGCTCTGCAGGCACACACATGATTACCAACCAAAATGACATTTTTAATAAATTTATAGGAAAACTTATGGAAATGCAACCTGAAATGTTGTAAAGGGTCACAAAGCCTATGCAGGAACATGAAAATAAGTATTTCAAATAATTTTACATCCTTGCAAAGGCATGAACAGTTTAAAAAATTGTCCAAAAATATTTCGAAAAATAGCATTTGAGATTATGAATTAATTTGCAAATGTGGAATTTATTCCTTTTTGCCATTTGTTCCACCCTCAACATCTAATTTCATTTTTCATGGGTAAGAAAGTAAGAGTTTTTACACGTTTGTGAGGCTCCTCTATTTTTTCCTTTTGCTGCAAATGTCTGTTTGTATATGGCTTGTCATGTCAGGCCATCAATTAGTCATCATTGACTGCCTTCTTCTTGCCAGAACGCACGCTATTGATTGCAGAAACTTCTCCTCTCTGACAAATAAACACAAATACGACATTGCCTGTTTAAGTGCTGTTGTGCTTATATACATGCGTACATAGATAGCTGTCGTTTGGTGTGAGGGTGCTCACTCCAGGGAAGGTTAGGCAGCAGAGTGTGTGTGTGTGTGTGTACACACGTGTGTAGCTGGTTAGGGTGCTGCTTGAAGATAAGGCCTGCCCTGTGCCTCATAGCGAAAGAGACAGTGTGTGTAAGCCCTTAAAGCCTTATCCTGACACACCTCCCACCCCCACCTCCTCTCCATCACCCAGCACATACACTTGATCTGTGGATTAACCCAGTCATGTAACATTTCAATGGCAAAGCTCACAACACACACACACACACACACACACACACAGGGGATTAACCCTTGTGTGTCCATAGATGATTCTTAGCCTCTCTCCAGTTGTGACAGCTTGCTTATGTTACCATGGCTACTGTGGCCGGAGAAGTGCAAGATAGGCAAATCCACATAAATCACCCACAACACACACTGCAGGTACTCGTGTGTACACCACCCCCTGGTAGGAGACACGGGGATACAGTATGCTGCCATAGAGACTGACTGACAGAAGCATCCTGTGCTTTGTGTGGCACTTCTCTTGATACAAATATACTGTACATAGACTCAACATCAGCATCTTTTTGCCACGGGTCGGGGAGAGCGGTAAAGGGATGTCCGTCTCTGGGATGTTGGGCAGCGTCATATTTCAGCTGCTGTATCATCCTGTCATCAATCATCTGTGACAACAATTGGGAAAATACATAGACTGTACATACATAGACCTGGGCTTTGAACCTGGAGGAGGATGCTTTGAGTCCTGTGGCAGACTAAAGAATAAATGGAAGCTAGTTGTCGGCTTGCTGACTACTTGGAGTCCATGTTTTGCACACCTCATTGTTATGTGTTGTATTCAACACAGTATACAGCAGAGTATAATGTACTTAAAAATGTCTAATCCAGCCTGGACCTTTAGGACCCACTAATGCATACTTCCCTGTAATTAAGGAATGCCGTGACAAATGAGCTTGGTTTCTTACGTAACCTGCTTGGTCCATCCCCGGGTCCACAGAATGAGAGCGGAGAGCGCTAGCCATCCAGTTATACCAATGTACTCTTGCAGAGCTGGTTGCTGCGGAGCATGTATTTCAATAGGAAAGATGCAGGTCAAGGTCTTATAAAATGAACTTCTGCCACTTTGTTGTTGTTTTTTTGTTGGCTTAAAACTACACCAAACATGCTCTCTATTGTGGAGTTGCATCATTTGTGCTTCTCTTACAAAAAAACTCAAATATCCCTGTTGTGGCCTTTTTTAGTCGGGGACTAATATTTTGCTGAAATGTATCTATGTTCTACTGCTGATTAAAGAAAGGGGCAACATATTGAAGTCCAAAAAGGGAACAAATAAGCCACGTGTAGCTCTGCAGGCACACACATGATTACCAACCAAAATGACATTTTTAATAAATTTATGGGAGAACTTATGGAAATGCAACCTGAAATGTTGTAAAGGGTCACAAAGCCTGTGTAAGAACATGAAAATAAGTATTTCAAATAATTTTACATCCTTGAAAAGGCGTGAACAGTTTAAAAAAATGTCCAAAAATATTTCGAAAAATAGCATTTGAGATTATGAATTAATTTACAAATGTGGAATTTATTCTTTTTTGCCATTTGTTCAACCCTCACTATCTTATTTCATTTTTCATGGGTAAGAAAGTAAGAGTTTTTGCACTTTTGTGAGGCTCCTCTGTTTTTTTCCTTTTGCTGCACCTTACAACAAACCTGAAAGTTCCCTGTTGTGGCCTCTTTTACCTTTACCTTTACCGTGGAGAGGGTTGGCATGGTTGCTGCGTCTTGACGACGCGCTTGAACACAGACTTGGCGTGACGCAGGTTTATTGTGATATTGAGTTTCAATAGTGATCAGACCATACCGGGATAGCAGACACAAAACGGTCAACAAAACAATTACGGCTACCTGCCTTTCCTCCTTCCTACCCCCTGTACAAGTGAGTGCGCGCCATTTATGGCTTCCATGTACGTAAGCACGCACACCCACCTGTGCCCACGTGACCACACCCCATACACCCAGGCAACTTAAATCACTTCAATCACTTTCATTGCAAATGTTTCATTTCAAATGTTACTCCAAAATCAAAGTGGAACATGAATGAGGGTTTGGAAGGGGTGTAGCAAGCCATGTGTCAAACATGGAAATTTTTCTGAACGTATTTGCTGGTGGTCCCGGAAGGTAACCCCCCAAGAAAAGCAGAGATCTACCGTATTTCCTATAGCAAAATGTGTCTTAAAATATGCAGAAATCCCAGATTGTACAGCTGTCCCGTCTCAGCAGTATTCATGTCAGTGCTAAAGAGCCACTGGCATGACTCTAGGTTATTTTTTGGTTTAAATAGATAGTCTAGTAATATTGCAGAGGGCATGACTTTGGGCTGCAACACAAAACGAAGATTTAAAAAAAGTCGTTTCAGGTCATGATTATGCTCCAAGTATCGAATCTCATTTGAATTCTTGAAGTCGTCAAGTATGTGGACTTGAATGAGTGTATTCCAGACCAATATAGGTGCAAATAATGTCACCGTAACATTGCCAGTCCGCATGGGCTGATCTTATGTGGAGTTTGCAGAGTACTCTCACAAGGACGGCTTCATTTTTCTTCATGATCTTGTATTAAAGGCAGTGTTGTCACTCCCTGTGTGCATGCATAAATCAGGTCTGTGTTTGTGCTGGTGGTTCACATGACAGACGCACACTTAATACTACTTGTTCTTTTTATATCCCAACCTTTTCCATATGGGTGAGGCCTTTCTGGCTGTGATCTGAATATCTGATTATATTTTGAGGCGATTTAAGCAGCTTTAGAGGCCATGGAATTCTTCTTTAGGGCTTAATGCTTTGTGTGTGAGACATGCCGTGCTTCTAGTTCTAGTTTTGTTTCATTAAGAATCACAGTTCTAATCTTTTTTTTGTAGAAAATGTATCAAAGTTGCCCCAGGATTGTTCAATTCCCTTTTATAGGACTCTCAGCGTGAAAAAAATTGTCTCTGTTGTTTGATGACGGGAATAATTCCAGCCATGCAAACATTTAGAAAATTAGAAATGGAAAAATATGAGACTCTTGTGTTACAGAATGTGAAAGTTCAGACAGAGAAAATGAAGGAGAGACCTTTGATCCTTCTAAAACGCACTGAATGTAAAAAATGTGCTTAGGGCGCCAGACCTGAGGGATATCTGTCTTTAAAGACATGAGCAGGATGTCCAGAAGAGAGTTGGTAGGATGAAAAGGTACATTTTTCTCAGTCTGTGTTGGAAACTTAGCTATAAAAATGGGTTCCTTTGTGATACTGTCAAATATTACGTTTTAGGTCTTTCTTGTCTGGTTCCTCCGATAGACAGGCTCACTTCTGTTTGGTTCTGTGAATTTGCAATATTTCTCTCACACTCATTGTCCTGAAAAAATGTTTGTTTGTTTGGAAATTTTTATTTTTTTGTTGGTATTATAAGAAAAAAAATGTAAATCATTTTTTTAATAGAACATGAGTAATTAAAATTGAGTAATTATTAATTTATGGTTTAGAATTAGGGTTTATATGGATTGAGGTAGGTTAAGAGTGTAAGAGTGGAGTAGAAACTTTATCCCAATTGCTATATATTTTAATTCTATATATTTAAGTGATGTTAAAACTCCCCTCGTCTCTTTAACAAGGAGTGGGGCAGATGGGCAAATATGTGTGTTCATGTAGCCATAGCTACCGTATATTAAAAAAAAGAGCTTCTGGCCATGAAGGGCCCCAGGACTGCACTCTGGATACCACTGCAATAGGCCAAATAGTCATCTGTGTCACTTGCAGGGAAGGCATGGGATGAGGATGAGGAGGGTGAAAGAGGGGGGAAAAATGCTTAGCAGGCAAGCTTTCTGAGCATCGGTGGGGAGTAGTAGGGAGGAGGGGGGCGGCTGGCGGTGGCGGTCAGGGTAGAGAAGAGCAAATGTACTGCGGAGAGAGAGGAGGAGGAAGAGGAAGAGGAGGAGGAGGGCCTAGAGCTATTGTTCATGTCCTCCTGTGAACAAAGGGCTCATCGGGGTCCGTATGTAAACCCACAACAGGCTCCAGCCCTTTGACAAGGCCTCATGCGGGACAAAACATAGCCGACGCTCTCCCCGCTATTTGGGCCGTTTTGCTTCCCGGAGAATCGGATCGATCGCGTCGGTCGTGTTGTTGTTGCTACGCTGCGCCCAGGCGTCCATTCAACGGGCATATCCGTCTTTACGCACGGTGCGTACACACACGGATCTGTAAACATTCCTTTTTCTTCCTCATTGGACCTCAGCGCAGGTAAACGCTCCCTTTTCCCACAGCTACACACTTCTTCGCCTCGTTCACGCACGTAATGCAACGCTTAATTGTGGCTAAAGCAACGAAGTTGTGATTAATTTGGCTAATTTTGCGGTCTTCTTTTTGAAAGGGGATTTAATGCAAAGGCGCTAGCAAGACTAGCTAGCTGTTGGTACCAGCTGCTATCGGAGCGAGCTAATTTTAGCTTAGCCGGTATTGGCCCTCTTCTCGGTGTTATTCACACCAAAGCGCACATATATTGTGTATCTCTTAACGCAAAGTTTGTTTTGATATAATCCTCTCTCATATGTGGTTTCACATATTTTGCCCCAGATGTGGGAAGCTAATGTTTCGGCCTAGCTAACTGCTAGTGGTTAGCATTACGCGCTTGGTGCCTTTCTAATTGCCATTGTAACCCCAGAGCCCGTCGTAAAATGTGCGTGGACGGATTTAGAAGCAACACACCCATATATATCGGCGCAACGTTTAATAACTTTTAACTCAAACAAACCCCCGTGTTCACAGCATCTTGTGTTTTTGAAGAAAACTTGATGATGGTGTTAGTGTTTCGGTGCTAGCTGACTACCGTGTGTATGCCAATCTTAAAGTACACCGCCAAAGCGACTACAGTATGTTTTTATGATGTTATGTATGTTTGTGTCTGAGATGTGCAGATTTAGCTTCTTAACTTTCGACTTTGCGACGTCATGTTTCGAGCCAAGATACCGTGCACCTTCGAAAACGAGTTGTTTGTACAGTACAGAGTCTGCATGTTCGACAGAAATGAGCAAATTCCCAATGGAGGAAGTGGAATCCTGCTGATGTGATTGTGACTGCCTGTCATTAACCGCTAACAGGGGAGGAAAGGAGCTAATGGAGCTCTCACCATCTAATGGACACATAACCATCGATTATTTATTTATTTATCAACTCCATTTGTGTTGTTTTTCCTCCTCCCCCAGCCTGTGCATACTACTGCTGGATCCTGTGTACAACTAAGTGAGGGCATAGTTTCTTTTTTTTTTTTGCTTGAAGTTGTGAAACTTGTTTTGAGTCTTGACACAACACACATCTTGCAGCCAAGCCCTTGTGTGTCACCTTCGTCACACAAGTTGTTTAATGAAGTCACACAACAGTGTCCATTGTTCTTCTTGTTTGTACAGTGGGGCATTATTATTTGCGGAAAATCTGTCATTTTGTGCTTGTAATCACTATATTTAAGCTGTTTACTGGTAGAAAGCCCACCTTATTTGCCCTACTTGAGCTTGAGTTGCACAGAAAGTAGACACAAACCGACAAACTTCAGCTTGCCTGACGAGGTGTTCCTGATATGCAGGGAATCAGCTTGATATTTCCACCCGCACAGTGCAAACTCCCGGTGCAACCAATAATAATATACATGGAAAACGATACAACCCTATAACCCGAAAGGCATGCACATTTACTCAGCATGCCGTGCTGTAAATTTGTATGAAATGGTACTGTTTTGCATGTGTACACTCATCCCTTTTTTATCACGGGAAATGGGTTCCAGACCCGACCATGAAAGTGAATTTTTGCAAATTCATAATAGGATATACAGCGTTTAACTTCATTAGAGCCTTTTAGACATGAAATAACACCCCTATAGTCAGCCTTACACTCATATTACCTCATATAAGTACATAAAATGGACCATTTAAGACCTAAATAATACATAGTATAGACACACATTAACACCGGGAGCATCACATTGGGTATTTCCTGCAGTGGCTATTGCCTCATCAATGTAAGCTTACTTACACCTGTGTAAGCATTCAAGTGCCTTTTGAATGCCATATATTTGTATTTTAGTTCATTCACCACTTTTTATGTTTGAAAATGCACAAATACGTAACATTTGCTTATGCATGCTTATGTTTTGACAAGGCTGTAGTGATTGATTCATTAGTTTATGTATTTTGAAAAACTAATAGCACAAAGTGACGAGAGACGACTATTAGACCGTGTGGTACATTCTGTGTTCCACATGTGTTACTTGTTATTTTGGTTGCACTGTGAGTGAAGGAGGCATTTGGTTTGATGACCTCCTGTTGGTTTGTATGAAGAGTGGTCCCGTAACACCAGTCATGGGAGATGTCCGGTGCCTGTCCTACGCCGGATAAATGGGAGAGATGTGTCAGGAAGGGCATCCGGTGGAAAAACGAAGCTAAATCAAGTCATGCGGTTGGCTCGCTGTGGCTACCTCTGACGGGTACAGCTGAAACACAGAAAAAGTGGAATCTTTGCATATAAATGTATATCTTTTTCTTTCGATGAAATGCAGTATGTACACCTGCTGATCTCTGAAGCGTGAAAATGTCTTTGGCACATACACCATCATATGTTTATTTTGTGTCACAAGACAGGGTCATTTATGAGGGCGGGGCTTCACCATGGCAACGGCCGGGGTCATGACCTGGAGACTGCGCCGCTTGGATAGCCTTTAGAGAGCTGGCCAATTAGAGTAATACAGGGGGATGAGACGTGTGAGAGACTTGTTGTTGAGCTGTGTGAGCATTGTGGGGGTATTTGAGCGTTAGCTGTGGACTTTGTTACTGAGAAGATGGAGCAACGGAAAACCCTTTACAGCCTCAATTGCGTTCTAGGTTCATGCTACATTTTATGTCCAGTGTTTCCTGTAAGCCTTCTATTTACAGCCAAACATGAGGTTATTTCTTTATGGGTGTTGGCTTCATTTCATGCAGCTCCGGACGCGTTTTGTGTGCCGTATAACATGCACAAGTGATGTAAAATGTTTATGTTGCTCAGTGTACATTTAATATATCACTATATTGATGAACAGATGTGTTATATTGTAGGACCAAGTCAGCTGGTGCGGTTGTCTGATAGTTATGTTGTGTAAACCATACTTCCCCGACACCTTAAGAGCTGAGCTGGACGGTGGGTTGGCAGCTCAGGGCTTTTGGTTTTTGGTTGACTGGGTAGCAGTGCTTCGGGCTGGGTCTTGGTACATGCGTGTATGAAGTGTGTTCAGAAGCAGAGTTAAAAAAAAACAAAAACAAAGTGAGCACCACGTTTTTCTGTGGTGGTCCAAATGTAATTGTGGTATAATAAATTCACACTGAACTGATATACAGTAGGTGCCACATCAACAGGGTTTTCCATGTTATTGGAAGCCTAAAAAAACAACACCATAAATTAGTCTCTTGTACTCAAACACAATAAATGGAAATTATCTTTAATTTCTAATTGCATTTCTAATTGCTGTCTTTTTTTCTCATCCAGGCTGTTCCTCCAAGTCGTTCAAGCTGTACTCCCCCAAGGAGCCTCCCAACGGTAGCACTTTCCCCCCTTTCCATCCCGGCACCATGCTGGACAGAGACGTGGGGTGAGTTTTATATTCTTCATTTCTATGATTGGAATTTTTTTGTACTAGTTAGCTTTGCTAGCATGCGTGTGAACTTGGCTTGCTGGGATTAACATGCTTCTCCTGCTTTGGGAGATGGTATAAGCTCTTGCTAAATGTTGTGAACTCCTGGGTCTATGCAAGCGGCATATTGATCGGATTAATCCTGCCCTAATTGGTATTTTTCTGTGCCTGTGCCTGCATGTAAAAGTGAGTGAATGGCAACAAAAATACATTAGCTTCAGATGGCACCATTTGAGTCAGAATCCCCAAAACTGCAGGGCTCATTTAGATTTGTCCTAGTGGGTTCTGAAACAGATGTCTCATAAGATATTAGGTTGGGAAAATTTCATCGTCATGAGCTGTGTAAACTTCAAGTACTGTTTGCTTGATGCTTGATCGGTCCACAAATCATCCGCTAAAATGCTCATGTGAGATGCTATGAAGGTTTTTGTGACTGAAATGTGTACTGCTTTTCTCGCATATTGTTAGACCGTAGTGTTGTGACCATCCTGTCGTCTGAATTTGCTTTTATTATTAACATTGTCACCACACCGTACAATAAACATTAGTTCTTAATATCACTCCCTTCAGTCTGTTGCTCCAAGCTTATTTTAATGAGGGTCAGACTCCTAGGATTCACCATATATACTCAATGTGTGCTTGGAAGGGGTCCAACAGGACACATTGACGAGGGACGCAGAAGTCATGCTAATGCTTTCTGTAAAGACTTGAAAGCCATCCCTTGGTTTGACAGATTAAAGATGTTTGACGGAAGTGGACTGTTAACAGATACCTCCCTGGAGAAGAAGAGCATGCTGCAGAATGGTCTGCTGGTGAAGTGTGAAACACTCAGGATCAGGGAAATCCTGTAGCCTTGCCAACCTATGATCACTTCTCTGGGAGAAATATTTTATATGGGTGGTAATTCCACTCTCGACACAGCACAAATTCCGCCTTTGGAGCAATGTTGTTGGTATAGTTTTAATACAGAAGGTCCCCTGCCTGTATGTGATTCGGCATTGGTGACCCTGCATAGCCATGGATTTCTTACATCTACTTTAAATTGTATGGTAATTGTGCGGTAACCTAAATAGAAAGTGGTTTATTGGCGCTATCTTCAGGTGAAACAGTGCTGCAGAAGGCAAGTGTTTCACTCACATTCCCAGTAAGATGTGATGTTGTGTAACTGCACGTTTTGTAAGCATACAAACTGTATAAATACTGTGTAGGCCTACTGTATTTGTTGATGTGTAAAATGCGCTTAAATCAGAGGCATATTATAGGATTTCGCACAGATATCACAAAATAGCAGACGGGTCCAGATAGGGACCCAGCGATGCCTCTTTACGGGCCCATGACCAATTAAAGTGAATGGAAACTATAATATAATCATATTAACATATAGTAATACTCGCAGGCAGATTGCAGTGACAGACTTTGGGCGTAATAATCTCAATTATTACAGTGATGGCAAACGCAGTGACATCACTCAAAAGGAGTCAATTAAATAGTTTACATCCCGAGATGTGACTGAGAGAACCATGGCTTGCTTGAAGTAAGAAAAGTTGATAAATATGTAAATGTGAATGGACGGACCAATACATGTTCCAGAACCCAGTGCCAAACCACTGTCCTGTATTCCCTGAAACTGTAGTGCTGGTCACTTAGCGCGAATGTGGTGCGCCATTATGGGATTTTAGTTTCCCTTATGGGTGTGGAGTGCTTTTGTGGTGGTGGTGGTGGTGTTGAGGGGAGCTGGATCACGTCATTGTCAAATATGTTTAGTTATGCAAATGAACTGTCTTCTGTTGCTTTTTTTTATGTCACAAACGTCATTTTTAAATTGGAGTTGGTCACCACAGGTGTCTTGTAATATCAGTAAAAGCTAGATTTGTTGTTAATCAATATCTAAAGCACGCATGTCGAACTGAAGGCTCGTTGGCAAAAAGTGGCCCGCGGAACTGTTTGGAAGTCTTTAGTTGGCCTGTATCACAGACCTTATTAAACAAAATTGTGATTTGTCGTGGAGCTCTACTATATTGGTAAAATGTTAGAAAGTAAAGGTATGACTTTGTTTTCGTGAAATTGTGTAAAAGAAGAATAGACATGAGGTGTTACTAAGGCAATTTCACGGTCATTCTTGATGCTCGTTCAGTGAAGTAAGGCAACACGTTGTGATAGAATCATGTTGTGTGTATTTTACATATTCAAGGTCCTATGCCATTTGTGACACTTTATTGTCTTGTGGTTTAGTAGCACAATAAGTGATTAAACGGATCTCTGTTTGTTGCTTCTCCAGTCCAACCCCAATGTATCCTCCCACATACCTGGAACCAGGCATTGGGTAAGAGAACATTAATCTCTATAGATAATGTTGCGGCCTCATCTCGCATTCAATTGAGCATTAAGTCTGACCAGGCTAAATTAGGTTGTTAAACAGCCCTGAAAGTAGCAAAGCTCCGAATTTCCCTTCTGTTTTACTACCACGAGCCAACTGTTCTCAACTGCTCTCCTCCTCCTCTTGTTTTCTCCTCCTGTTTTATGGTGTAGGAGGCATACACCATATGGCAACCAGACAGACTACAGAATATTTGAACTAAACAAACGGCTACAGAACTGGACAGAGGTTTGTAAACCCTCTCTATCTCTCTCTATGCTCATTCACACCACACAATAAGCGCATATGGTAACATCATATTTGTCTCTTCCCCAAACTCCAGGAGTGTGATAACCTCTGGTGGGATGCATTTACTACAGAGTTTTTTGAAGATGACGCCATGTTGACCATTACTTTCTGTCTGGAGGATGGGCCTAAGCGCTATAGTAAGAAATAATGCCATACAGGGTTCCTACCAAAGTATGGAATTAGATTTTTTTTGGGATTTTGGGAGCCAAATGTAGGGAAACTATTCATATTTCTAAGACTGTTACCGTTGTTGTGTTTAATAAATTATGAAAAAATAGATGGATTAGTGCTTGCTAAGGCAGCTAAGATGTTTGTGTGAGAACACACAGTAAGCGATGCATCCTGGTAAACATTTGGGAAGATTGAACGACCAGTCCTCTGCTCTTATCCTCCTCTAAGCCTTTGTATGAGCGATAATCGTCTAATCTAAATATTATATGGTGACATAATGGCAGACATATTCTGAATAATGAAAATAAATCATTAATACTAGAACTTCTTTACATACTAGGGTTATCACTAATGATTGTTTTCTTAGTTGATTAATCTGAAGCATGTCGTTTTGATTAATTGAGTAATCAGTTAGACGGACTGAAATAATATGAACCAAACACAAACGGTTGGTCGAATACCAATAAAGTTGCCCTTTGTGCTTTAAATTTTGCGGCTTCAGTCTGTCAGAGTTTAAAATAAATAAATAAATAAAATCACGTGTCGTGGTTGATTCAGCCTATTAGTCAAAAGAATCAGCATATTTGACGGAACAGGCTTTTATTGCAGGTTTGAATTGTCAGCATTGGATTGAACAACCCTACCTGTGGTTGACCTTATTTTGTGTCATCATGTCTGCTATGTTGGGTAATACAAGTTTAAAGGTGATTATGGGGATGCTATTTCATGTTGAGAGGGCTCTAATATTAAACATCTTATTTAGAAGGCCATAATGTTTTCTCTGGTCTAACTATGAAAATCTCCCATTTATAAATAAGGAATCCTCTTCATTTATCATGGTCTGTGCTGGAACCAAGTAACCACGCTAAATGAGGGGTTACTGTACCAAAATCGATTAATCATCAATCCGCTCATTAATTGTTGCAGCTCTAATGATACACATCTATTTACCAAGTCTGGAAATTATGGACTTTTTAAATGACAAATTAGTAGGAACCCTGGCTATATGAACTCAATCACAATTCAGCTGTATAATCAAGCATCTTTGTACGCTAACCCATTTGTTTCCTTTTATTTCATTTCAAGCAATTGGTCGTACGTTGATTCCAAGGTACTTCCGGAGTATATTTGAGGGTGGTGCCACTGAACTCTACTACGTGCTGAAACATCCCAAGGAGTCATTCCACAACAACTTTGTCTCCCTTGACTGTGATCAGTGCACCATGGTCTCCCAAAATGGAAAGCCAATGTTCACACAAGTGAGTGTGTGTGTGAGAGAATCTGTCAAGAATTAATCATACCTTGCAAATGTCAGTAAGGACTGCAAACCTTCCCATCCTTTGCCGATAAATTAAATGGATACAAGTATTGGGACACTTTCACAGTACTGGGAAGATTTGTAAATTTGTCCTGTCATACAGAAGATTGGCTTGAAGGCTCCACACCAGGGTTTCTTTCTGGACATTAAGTGTACTAGTTATTGGTCCTTTTACAATAGTGGCTATTATCAAGAATGAATAAAGTAACAAGCTAGGTGAGATGCAGTACTACGTACACATGTGGTCATCCTAACCCTGAACTCTTCCAGGTGTGTGTGGAGGGACGATTGTACTTGGAGTTCATGTTTGATGACATGATGAGGATAAAAACGTGGCACTTCAGCATCAGACAACACCGTGAACTCATCCCTCGCAGTATACTGGCCATGCATGTGAGTGGATGGCGGTTTAAATAAGAATAATCATCTCTGTCTAGTGGTATGTATCTGTTGTTTATTTTGTTTCTCACTGATGACACCCAGGCCCAGGACCCACAGATGCTGGACCAGCTGTCCAAAAACATTACAAGATGTGGCTTGTCAAACTCTACTCTAAACTACCTCCGAGTAAGTCAAATATACAGAACATTGGAACTCCACCTGATGTTCTGTGGTTGCTCCTAGCTTATTGTATATTTAACTCTGTCTTGCCAGACGAGAAATGACAAATTATGGTACCACAAGCATATTTTCAGCAAAGTTGTCTTACATACTCGATTTGATGTTGCTCGGGACCATCTGTTACATGACCACAGACCGTGTATAGTCTTGCTTATAATGCAGTTTTACCTTTTATATAAACTAACAGCACTAGAAAAGCTGCCACTGGCTCCACCTGGCTAATAGCCATGTCAGACAATGCACATGCACTTTGTATTCTGTTTTGTATAATATGTATTGAACATTTTTGAAATACAGATGTTATTATACAAATACATGAATTACCATCTGGCTGGATTAATTGGAACGTACACCTGTAGAACATTACCGTAATTGACAATTGGATACTAAAGTCCTTTTGGGAGTTTGGGCTGAAGTGTTTACTCTGCTGGTTGCTGCCAAGTAGTGAAATTAACTCGTGCCCTCTCTTCAAACTGTAGGAGGTTATTTGTTATCTTAATAATCTCTAAACAGACGTTTGATCTCTGCTCCAGCTTTGTGTGATTCTGGAGCCGATGCAAGAGCTGATGTCCCGACACAAGACATACAGCCTCAGCCCCAGAGACTGCCTCAAGACCTGCCTCTTCCAGAAATGGCAACGGATGGTGGCACCACCAGGTAGGTGGCCAGCAAGCACAGAAACATTGTGCATACCAGCACGACACAATTCCCACATAACTCTACCTCCGTCTCATTCTGTAGCCGAACCATCGAGACAGGCCCCAAGCAAGCGACGGAAGCGTAAGATGTCGGGTGGCAGCACCATTAGCGGAGGAGGAGGAACTAATAACAACAATAATAACAAAAAGAAGAGTCCCGGCAGTGGATTCCCACTGTCCAGCCAGGTTCCAGTAAGTACATCAGTGTAATCATTTGTGTGTACTATTAGTACTACAATAACTTTGATTACAATCAATGTGTGAAAGAATGACGTGTTTCACATATAGGACTGCAATCTAGTGGTGATGCAGTGTTTGTGGTGGCGGACCTAGATGATGTCATTGTCTAATTTGCATAATTGGCTATGGGTGCATAAGGTTTAATGACCACTGTAGGAGACAAAAGTGAGCAAAACCAAAAGAGCACAACAAATATGGCTTGTAGTGCTCTTATACATTAATTAATACAAATTAACTTTTTTATGTCGCAAGCAAGACATAGCTGCCTGTGAATGCATTTTGAGGTGGTGATCTACAGAAGCAGCAGCAGCTTGTTGACAAGCGATACAGGTTTTCGTGTTAAGAGCTCCAAAAAAGTTGCTAGATTAGTCATTCTGCATCGGGGTGTTTGAACTTTTTCTACTGAGGGCCTCATAATGAAAAGTCAATGGGGTGTCTACTTTATTTGTATATGTTTTTTAGGGCTGTCAAAAACAACACGTTAATGGCGGGCACAATTTTTTTCATTATTTAGGTTTAGTAACTTATTTAGTAATTAAGTCTTCTTGACTGTAGAGTATGCCGTGTATTATTGGGAGCGAATGAAGTACCTCTTGCTACCCTTAACACGTCTGGCCTCCGCAGGATGTGATGGTGGTGGGAGAGCCCACGCTGATGGGAGGGGAGTTTGGCGACGAGGACGAGCGTTTGATCACGCGGCTGGAGAACACGCAGTTTGACGCGGCCAACGGCATCGACGACGAGGACAGCTTCAACAACTCCCCAGCTTTGGGATCCAACTCGCCGTGGAACAACAAAGCGCCCTCCAGCCAGGAGAGCAAGAGCGACAACCCCACCTCGCAGGCATCGCAATAGAGTCGGGGGCGCCCACACTCGCACCACAGATCCCTCGCTCCATTTTCCTCCCATCCTCCGACCCCAAGCCAAAAGTCATGAGAGTAACAGCTTGCTCACCAGCCCCCGACATGCATTCAGAGCTCAGACTCTTCAAACACACGTCGCCTGACAGAGATCAGTTTGACCTCCTGCCAGCTCCACGGATCCACAGGAAGTATCACAGGGCTTCCCCAAGTTAAAGGCACTGTGGCCGCTGTCTGGTCTTTTCCTGTGTTTCACACTCAAAATGTCCTGTCTCCTAAGTGACTTGGCAATTAAGATGAAGACGTAGGAATTGAATCCAGGCGAGAAGTGTGCACCCTAAACAACCCAGGCTAAACTCCACAACGCGACATAGCAATGTGGCTCGGCTCCAGTGGCAAGTTGCTTAGGGACAGCTTGACCACCCAGCCTCTAAAGCGACTCTCTATTCTTGGCTGCTCTGATGAATCAAGTCACTAGAAAACTTTGGTAATTTGTGTGCGCTTGTGTGTGTGTGTGTGTGTGTGTGTGTGTGTGTGTGTGTGTGTGTGTGTGTGTGTGTGTGCGCGCTTGTGTGTGTGTGAGCGAGCAAAGGGTGACTGTCGAGAAAGTAGCAACCCAAACACGTCTATGGCTTGGTCAAATGAAGCAGACCAGAATTTAGAATCGTTGAAAATGATCAGAGTTTTTTCCACTCATGTCTGGGTCAACTCTCGCTCTCGCTGTGCCCGCACACACGCACCACTGACGGAAGGCGTTTGAGTCCCTCGGTGCACGAGCCATCTCTGAGTAAACTACAGTGTAAGCAGTTCTCTTCAGCAGAGAACATACCTACATCAACATACACACTTACACATTTTAAGAGGTTTTATACAGTATATATTTCCCTAGAATGTTTTTTTAATTTGTATTAAACATCTTAATTTCATTTGTTACTTTTTTTTTTAACCTATACTGAAAAGCTACAGACCAAGGAGCAACACAGGACTTTTATTCTTCCCCTAAAATATATTGTTTTTAACTTTTGTGTTTATAAAAGAAAAATTATTTAGTGTGGATGTTTTATTTTGTCTTTCTGTTCCTTTTTTGAAATTTTGTGTATTTGTGCTTGTATATTTAAGGTAGTAGCAAAGTTCTGTCTGACTGTAATAAGATGTATTCTTACTTAGATATACCTAAAGCCATCCCGATCTAATGTAAAGAAACAAAAATAGGAAAAATGAGGAAAAAGAACTTGGACCCTCTATCTTCCCCTCCCGGCTCTATCTTCCTCTTTTTTTTGTATTTTTAAAGGGTAGTGTAAATTGAAATTACCAAAACGTGGGGGTACAATGGCACCATAGGAGGTTTTCCTGTGTCTGTCTCATTTGTCTTCTGTATTTATTTAGAAAATGTCAGAAATTCACTTTCATGTCTGCATACATTTTTTTCCCCACCTCCACATTTGCCACAAATTTACGTATTGCTACTTTCAACCTAATCTTTTCTTTTTACCACCAACTTTCACACTAATCACTGGCTTTAAAAATGTTTTTGTCAATTATTTGCAAGATAACGTCACATTTTTCATGAGTGACAGCCACCCAAACTTTTTCCAAAACCAATCCACCAATCAAGTGTATTTGGTCGCAGTGGAGTCGTCAATTGGGTTGCCGTGATTCTTTATGGCTGAAAGGTCAGAGTTCATCAAGCAGTCCTGCTGTTCTGGGTTTAGCCCCACTGGGATACATCATGATCACAAGTGACATGGAATTTTCTGACTCTTTGTACATTTCTATTTTGTTTAAAAGTTCACATTTAAAATTGAGTTTGAATGGTGACTTGTACCTTCCGCAAACCCTGTAGAGTCATTGTTTGATATCTATTTTTATTTTTATTTTTTGGTTAGTTTCTGCCCTTGCTAATTAATGTATGGTACCAATAAAAAAGATACATTTTCACTTTAAGACATTGTTTCTCAAGTCTTTGTAAACGTATCCACCACTCTTATTTGGCTTTAGGAAAAAAATGTAACCATTTTATAAAAGCTGTACTGTAGACATAATTATTATACAATATACTATTAGTTTAGTGCACTGAAGTGCATCTTATTTACAGTTACACAAGTTAGCGTGTTTGAAAAGCAGTGGGAAGAAGCCAAACTTAAACCTGCCCTTTCTCTGTCATAGCAATTACTAATAGTTAATGAATGAGATTTGTTTTCTGCATTAACAAATTTTAGAGCAAACAAAAATACAAAAAAAATAATTTTGACCAAAAACTTTGGTCAAACTTTGGCAAATGTATGGTGCTGTGAATGCAGAGTCACAAATGGTCAGGGATCTGCTGTACATAAACAGATAATGTGCTAGATGACACATGATGCTGTATAAAGCTATACAAATTGCAATAGGCCTACTAAAATATAACGTGTTACAAGTGATGCACTTAAACACTGCATTTTGATTACATCTTCTAAATGTATTTAATATATCATCACACGGAATATGTGTGATGCAAACGTAATAATTAAATGACACAGTCAAACCAGTTATTGAGTAAGAATGGATGTCACTTTTTTACAGTGGTTTAGTTTAGGGTGCAGTGACCCTGTACGCCAGTAGGGGGCTCGAGAGTTAGCAGCAAAGACGCTGTTAGCTGTATGCTAGCCGAAGCTACTGCACTGTGAAGGCTTCATGAGCTTACATATGTACTTCAAACACTGAAAGTGAGGTAAGAATGAAGTACGCACTTGAATATATATATAAGAATTCTGTAACGCAACAAGTACGTTAATGCGAGCATGCTACTCATTTTCCCGTCGTCGCTGGCTATTTGGATATGTTTTGAACGTGAGTAATTGTCTGCTAGCTAGCATTAGCTTTCCATTGGACAACAGACAGTACGATGGCAATTGAGCGGTACTTGGTTATTAGCAATGCTTGGAGATAACCGCGTTAACAGGTCAAACGTAGTGTTGTGTTTCCTTAGCTGATTAAAGTCAACAAACACTGTGAAACCAGTTAACGGCCAACGTTAACTGATGAGCCCATCCCATACATCATGTATCCCATTACTTGGGAGCCGACGTTGACAGCTGATGACAAGTTCCATGGCTAGCACACTAATGTCATACATTTTGTCCAAATCCTATGCAATTTATTATGCAACAAGACTATTGTAATATTTAAAAAAAAAAATAGCAATCCAGTGCTGATCTTTGTGTGAGTAGTATCTGTCTGCCCCTGTCCCCAGACCTAGCCATGTCTCAGGTGGAGAAAAAGGCAGGTTTGTTGAGGAGGACGTCGTCCTCTAAGAAACCACTGAAGGAGAAGGTGGTGTTGATGTATGATGAGATCTTTGCAGTGAGTATCATGAGCACAACAAGCCCGACATTTAGTAATTTATATGGTTATTTAGGTGTTGTTTTATTGACACAATGCATTGTCTATTCAATTCAGAAGGAAGATCCGGCTAAGAACAGCCCTCGCTTCTGGGATGAGCTCTTTCTAATGAAGGTACAGTACCGTAACACGTAAATACTTGCCACTAAGGGTGGATATGCTCTTTATAATGTTGCTCAAGACGCTGCCAGATAGGTGTTCATTTAACAGTTGAGAGCTGGCCAGCTGACTGATTCCTTCACACTTCAGTCTGTAATCATCCTCTAGTCATTTCCATGTTCACAATGAAGCAAAATTACACCACTCCTCTTCCAGGTGAACTTGGAGTACCTGGAGTCGAAGCTGGAGAGTGTTGATGGCGAGGAGGTACAGCGAATTCAGGACAACATCAACTCCCTGTTCCACCACAGTGTTCAGGCTCTCGGAGAGGAGCATCAGATCAAAGTGGTCAATGCTCTGCAGGTGAGTTATTTTCAATATCTTAGGACCGAGTGTTGCATGTACGGTATAACATTTAGCCAAGTTCATCCCCTGCTTTCCTCCCAGACTCTGTGTGCACTTTTTCGTGGGGTTCACCAAAAGAACAGGTCAGCGTCTGGCTTTGACATCATCAATATGCTCATGGGCTTTGACAAAGCAGAGCAAAGGATGAAGGTATGGAGGGTGGTAGAGTAGACATGTACAGCCGTCCATTGTGTGTTGAGGTTAATTGGTCCTTGATAAGTGAGTTTTCCTTATTTATTTGTGGAATGTTTTTATAGTTATTATTCGAGCCCCCAGACCTGTAATATCACTCCTATAGTCACCTTTACCCTTGTATTACCCAATATAGTTGACATAAATAAGACATTACCTCAAGTCACAAGTTAGCATTGACAGCATCCAAGGTGGTCATTGTCTCATCACTGCAACGTTCCTGACACCTAGTGGCCAGTTTAGTAGAATACTACTGCAATGGGACAGAGAACACATATGCAGTGAACAGTCACACAGGAGCTGCTGTCAGCCACAACTCACACTATAAATAACATCTTCTAAATGCCACATATATATTGCTCATTTATCAATTTTAATGATTCAAAATGATTAATTTGGACCAAGGATTTTGCGTATATATGCATATGTTTTGACTAATATTAGGCCACCACAAAACGATTCTCATTTGTTAATCCATTATTGGAAAGACTCGAGGGTGCAATGTTCAAACAGCGATGTAGCAACGGACAACCAACATTCATGTTAAAGGGGACCTATTATGCTAATTTTTCGACTCTTGTATTGAGTTGTGGTCCCCTCTAAAGCAGCTACACACAATAACTCACAAAAAAACTTTTAGATTTTCCAGAATCTGCACCTATTCCATCTGTATTTCCTTTGATTTGTGAACCTCATTATCTGAAACTTGGCATCGTTTAACCCTTTAAAGGAATTAAAAGTGCATGTTTATGCTTGCTGCAGGACTTGATGGAGAGACTGGACAGTCTCCTTTGTGGAGATGGCTCAGAGAGTCTGAAGAGCCTTTGTCTCAAACTTCTTCTCTGTCTGGTGACGGTGAGATGCTATGGAAGACCTTCAAGCAATGGACTTGTTTAAGTGCGCAGACAGAAGTTGACTTGATTGTTCGTGTTTTGCAGGTAACTGACAATATTAGTCAGAATACCATCTTGGAATATGTGATGATCAATAGCATCTTCGAAGCCATTCTGCAGGTAAGTAAACCTGCAAACCTATGCAATTAAAATAGAATACAAATTAAATGCAAGACATGGAATTGTTGAAGACAAGGCACTCTAACAGCATCCGCCTCACACATAATGAACACATGAGATGAAAATAGTGCTGCAGTATTCTGCATTCATGTGTCCATCATTTCGCTGTGCTGTTTTACCATGGGCCTGTGCAGGGGTCCCTAACCCCTGGTCCAGTGACCGGTATCGGTCTAATAACTTTTTCCAAAATGCGTATTTGAACAGTTTTCATGTGCAAGAACAGCGCATGCATGTGGTGGCATTTTTGCTCTGACTTTTGCTCCTCATCTGCTTGAGCTTGTGACAACTAACCTCACGTGCAACCCAGACAGAGCACTGGTCATGTAGTGCGACATGGTCCATATGGCTGCCTTTTGTGCAGTTGGCGCCAGTTTGATTCCCAACCAATGGCCCTAAGAGACAAATAATGTCAGTAACTTTCAGTGGGCGACCCCTTGGGAGAGAAGGCTACTACAGTATTGACTGACAAAGACATACTATGCATGATAAGTACACTTGTTGCGTGTTTTATATTGCTCTTTTGAGGAATTGAATATGTCACAGACATTGTGACTTAAACACGTCCATCAGTGCTGCTGTTCCTCTCCTCCGCAGATTCTTTCAGATGTGTCCAGTAGAGGGCAGCATGGTTACGATGCTGTGGTTCTTTTGGCCCTTCTGGTCAACTACAGGAAATATGAGGTTTGTTGTTTGCACATATGGCGCTGAATGTTGTCTGTGAATGATTTCAGACAATGGAGCAATAAGAGTAAAACACTGTTGTACTTTCAGTTGCACGTGTATATTATGTGCACGTTGCAGAAAAATCTAATCCACCTCTGTTTCTCTCTCAGTCTGTAAATCCATATATTGTGAAGCTCTCTATTGTCGATGATGAGCCAACACTGGATGTAAGTATGTTGTCATCACACCTACTATTATATGTAGTCCATTGAAGGCTGTCTTGAATTGAAAATATATCTTTTCTTCCCCCAGGGAATGGGCATAGTTGTCCACCAAGCTTTAACAGAATATAACAGGTGAAAAAATAATATCTATTATGATGATACCACTGGCCCTGTGAGTTCTGGTTGATGTTTTAAATAAATGTTCTATTTCTACTTTGCTCATAAAAAATGCAAAAAGTTATTTATAGCTAACAGTAATGTTTTTCCATGAGGCAAGGTTCAGAAAAATAGATTCTGTACACGCAGACTTTCCATTATTTTGCATGAGGAGTATATAATACAAAAGCCTTTGTGTGACTCGACCAGTAATTCTGGAAAGTTCATTACCTCCTTCTTTCTGTTAATTGTTCCTCCTCATTCTCTTGTATTCTACAGGCAGTACAAAGACAAAGAGGAAGAGAACCAGGGCGGCTTCTTCTCCACCCTCACGAGTATGGTAGGTGTTTAAGTGCTCACATAGAATGATGACCAAAATACTCCAGACTCCTTTAATATACCACAATCATTTTGGGTGTAAGATGATTTATTGAAAATAAATACGGCCCTAACAAACAATCTTTCACATTTTGGTCGATTAGGTTGTAGATTGTCTGTCTGTATATCATCAAGTCAGGTCCTCCTTTCGCTCCATAGAGACCGCCATACTCAAAGGAAATAGATTGAAATATATTGCATCAGGATGTATTTTCCTCAAATTGCACAAATGTGTGTTTTCATGTCATGACTGTCCACAGGTGGGCAACATGTTTATAGCAGATGCTGATGAGAAGCTCTCAGTGCAGTAAGTACCACATCTCAAATGGCACTTTTGTTTGTCTTGTTTGACTCCACCGATGAGCTACAAAAGCTGAGTACTTTCCACGGGCACAAAAGTTGTCCTTAAATGTAACCTCTGCTGTTTTTATCAACTGGAATTGTATAACAGTGGACTGTTTGATTCAGAACTACCCCTCTAAATGCCGTGTCATTTTAATTTGTGAAGATGATATGATTACCGTCATTTCCGGTGTTTAAGCTGCTACTTATTTCATAAACTTTGATACATTTTGAGTGTTGCTGTGTGATAGTTTTAGTAGGGCACGTCTTATTTATGTTTAAAATTGCTTATATTTTCTCTGATAATGGTAATACAAATGTACAGGTGACTTTATGGGTGTTATTTCATGTCTCAAGGGCTCTAATAATGAAAAAAAATATTCATTTAGAAGGTCGTCAACAGGTTTTTCTACACCATAACTATGAAAATATTCCATTTATAAATGAGGAATCCTCGTACGTACGCGTCTGGAAGACACACACACATTTTCAGCCTGTAAATGTAAATAAAATGAATTGGCTGAAAGTCTGTTTTGTCTGTAGGACCAATGAAGCGATTTTGCTGGCACTGTACGAGGCTGTGCACCTCAACCGCAACTTCATCACTGTATTAGCACAGGTAATATTTCACACTTTTTCTTTGCATGTGCATCTGCTCTGTGTATTTCCAGTGGTTTATGATATTAGAAATTGCCATCACGGCACAGTTGGCAGCATTTTTCTGACGTTTTAGATGTGTCCACTTTTACTGGTAAGGGACCTGATTGATCTAAATTTGTCCGTGTCCTTTGTGAAGATAAAAATATGGTTGCTTTTATCTGAGTCAACTGACAGTTTGCTTCACACGGAAGTTGCACTTTGTGATTTCTTTTTCAGCACTTAATGGAAACATGAGGCCGTCGCTCACTGAGTGACACGTTTGAATGGCATATTCCATGTCTTTGGTTTTTCAACAGAGCCACCCTGAGATTGACATTGTTGCAACCCCTACCAGCCCCGCTCCAACCACACCAACAACACCACTTGGCACAACCCCGCCCTCCCTAGACAGTATGTCACATTCTTTTGGATATTTCCAAAATAAACCAAACTAAAGCAACTTTTAATGATCCCCGCACCACCACTGTTTATACTGTATGTGCTTAGAAAAGCGTGAAGCCACACTTCACCTTTTAAGCAATTTGGAAGACCTGCAGGGGTAGCAAAATGGAACAAAGGGTTTTGAAAGCGGCCTCTTTACTTCAGATTCAGCTTAACTTTGTTGTTACATGCATTTTTTAGAACATCCTCACCAAACACTGCAACTTTCTCCTGCCATGAGCAAGAAAGCTTTAGCAAGTAAATGTACCTACCAGTAGCTTTTTCAAATATTCATTACTTTTTGGGTTTTCTTTTTAAAATAAAATGAAGCCGGTTCAGTTCATGGTCCTTCTAAGACAAGTGTAAGACACCTTTTAATACTCACATTATTCGTCAAACCCGACACTTCTCTCTGAAGTGTGACGCATGACTGTTGCTTCTTCTTGTGCGCTTATTGTTGCCGTAAGTTTTAATTGTTCATTCTGTGTGTAGTGATGAACAACCCAGAGCTGCCACTGGATCCCAACCTGCAGACGAGCAACCTTCTCATCACCTTCCTCAAGTATGCCTCAATTGTAATGCAGGATACTAAAGGTAAAAAAAAAAAAGCTTCATAGTTAATCTGCTTTCTTTTAATGCTCCCCCTTTCCCTGCATTAAACATGCTTGATACTGATTTCATTTTCTTTTTTGGCTTTAATGTTGTTTTCAGATGAGCATCGACTCAACAGTGCCAGACTGTGCCTGATCATCCTCACATGTATAGCCGAGGTGGGAGCAGTGCTCGTGCTCTCACATCCTCTCAACCTATTGAGGCACAAATGTTAACCTTGTGTGTTTGTGTGTGCGACAGGACCAGTATGCTGATGCATTTCTGCACGATGACAATATCAACTTCAGGGTCAGTCTACATAGAATGGTAAGTCTAAGAGGCCATCCACATGGAAAAGGCGTTCTCGGTGCGCTGAAACACTATTTCATGAGAATGGCTTCCACAGCGGGAAATTTGAAAACACCAGCTTGTCATTTCCGTGTAGACGAGCAATCCGAAGCCTCTTTAAACACGATGACATCTCCGACCCATCACCATCACGTCTTCAGAAGTCAGCGTTGACGACAAGTCAACATAATGTTAGACTATTTTGAGTGTTGTTCTCCCGGAATGTTTGTGTCTTATACTACACATATAATTCCACTTCATTGTGGGTCTAGACAAGACTAGGGAAGCGCAAAGCGATTAACTCATACGCATGCGTCCTCTGTCCACACCTTCCTGTGTGTATTGTACTGTGTATTACATCAGCTTCACTCAGTGATCTGTTGTCATCTGGATGCAACTATTAATAAATGTAGGGATATTTACAAACAGATCTTTGCAATCTTTTGCAGCCCATGAGGCACAGAAAAAAAGCAGTGGATAAGAACATCCCCTCTCGGCCATTGGTGTGTGCAGTTTTAGGTATGTAGAATCTGTGGTTTAAGGTTTTTGGTGTCTGACGATGCTTATTACTGGCATAAAACTGGCAGTTTTGCTTTACTGTGATTTATGTTTAATTGGTGTTGGATGCAATTTCTGCATGATATTACAATGTACAATGTAACTTTTTGTACTTTTTTTTTAAACCTTTTTAGATCTGATGGTAGAATTTATTGTCACACATATGATGAAGGATTTTCCAATGGATTTATACTTGTGAGTATACACCACACATACATGTGCACGCATGTACACCGATTCATTGCGTTTTTTGTGTTTCTGTTCATCCTAAACAGGCGCTGTGTTCAGATCATTCACAAACTCCTGTGCTACCAGAAGAAGTGTCGAATCAGGTTACACTACACTTGGAGAGAGCTCTGGTCGGGTATGCGCCATTGCTTTTCTACCGTAACATTACTAATAGATTCCTGAAAATCCTCACATGACCACATGCGGGGGTGTCTGCAATACGTCTTTTGAACTAACTATTCTCTCAGTTAGGCTTAGTTCCTGAAAATAACGCTTATATAAAGTATTTGCATGTGTCTATTTGTAGATTGTGGATTGTAAATCTCTTGATGTTTCTCTTTGCTGGGCATAACCGTGTAAGAGTTTACACCCTTTGCACGCTAAAGGCAATTTCCGTCTGAAGTGGTTGCCATGTGCATTTGGAAATAAATTGCATCATTGACTTTGGATAATGAGTCTCTAAAGGAAGCACAATCCGTTGTGGTGGCCTTGGTTTCAGCCTGGTCAACACAAAGCTGGATCGCATTCCACTTTTTAATGGTCCCATTGCACTGTGTCTCATTAGAATACTGATTCCTCTAATCAGACCGATAATCAGCTTCATTCCCTGGATGGCGGCGCAAGCTCTCCTTGTGGCGGTAATAATAGGACACCATGACACACGAGTGAATACAAAGAACGAGTCAAATTAATCCAGGAGAAGCTTGTTATCATTCAGAATGTTTATGTTGTGCTTCATTATGTAGGGTTTTCTCTGTCTCGCTTATTTCCTGCTACGAGTATATGGTTTAATAGCAGTGTACGTTGTTAGGTCCTATACCTAAATTAACACTCACACTGTACACAGAACACACAAAGCACTTATAAAATACAGCAATAAAAAAGTAAATACAAGAATTAAATGAAACTCCCTGTGGTTGGCTTGCACACTGAAAGGGGTGTTGCAAGGGAGGGAGAGACAGCCTATTGGCTGGACAAAGTGTCAACAATGAGACCATTATGATGCTTAGTTATCACTGTCCATTTCATAGGATCCATCCACATGTTCAAATCTTTATTCTGGATGATGATTGATTGGACATGCAGCCGGTGTTGGTCAGCGTTTGTCCACTTCCTGACCATTTGACGCTCTGCCATCAAAATTGTATGCCTTTTGCCCAGGAAACATAATGACGAGGAAAGTTACCATAAAACAAAAGTGATGTTGTCCTTCCTCGGTGTAGCAAGGTGCAACTATGTATTCTTCCGCCGCACGCTCACGTAGCTTATATCAAGCCTCCATATTGTCTCATTAATGCATGCACATCTCCCTCTGCGCAGCACTCATCAACCTGCTCAAGTTTCTACTGTCAAATGAAACTACGCTGCTGGCCAAGCACAATATTTTTCATCTGGCCCTCCTGGTGAGAAACTCATACAGTCCCAGGAATGGTTGACTTTTTTTTGATGTTGTTTGACTGGCTGTCTCCCTATTAGGTGGTGAACCTATTCAACATGTTCATCACATACGGAGACACATTTCTTCCCACGTCCAACAGCTATGACGAGCTCTACTATGAGATTGTGCGAATGCACCAAGTTTTTGACAACCTCTACTGCATGGGTATGTTAGTTCTGAGAGCCATTCAATTATTGGTGACTAAATATGTAAAAGATACAAGACACTCTTGTGTTTCAGTGCTGAGAGTGTCAACAAACACCGGCCAGTGGAAGGAGCCTGCCAGTAAAGTCACACATGCCCTTGTTAACGTTCGGTAATTACACTCTTACACACACTTAACCATCAAATAGTGTATGCATCATGCAAAGGAGAAAAGAATAAAATAAAGATAGTCCTTGTTGATTTCTCTCCCATCATCTTGTCCTGACAATTCAATGACCTTCCTCACATAAATGATAGCAGAATAGAGTTCCCTGTTTGTTGCTGTCACCATCACTTACTTGATATATATTGCAAGTACGAGCGGAGCCGTTCAATCTCACGGTTGTGCTTATGCCATCACTTTATATTTGGCCTATAAAGCCGTTTATTCTATATAGATTAATGCTAATGCGGGAAAATATTGCCTTTGCAATTCCCCGGTGGGCTGGCACAATATGAAGCAGCCAGATCCAATCAAATGGGAATCAAAGGAAATGAGGTGCGTAACACATCAACAGTTACATAACCCCCTAAAATATTTTGTCTACAGCACCAAACCCGCACACGGTAAGTCATTATTTAGCTGCACCTGTAATTTGCTACATGCTAGCGGCAGTATTATAAATCTGCATTAACACAACATCATTTTTCTTTTTTACATTTCAATGCAAGTCAAATTCAGACTTCACCCAGTCAGGATGACAGGCCACTGAGCACTGTAGATTAACTTATCCAATCACGTAAGGGCGCAATATGTTTACTAAATAGACGTATTATAGAAACATATAGATATTTTGCGCCCTGTGACTCTTTAATAGACAATCAGTGATTGGTCAGGTATATGGAGTATATAATCAAGTCGGTGTGAGACATGTATATGTATATATATACACAAACACACACACACACATACTGTACAGCTCTACCTGACTATAACATCATTGATCAGCTCGATAAATTAATTACAGTGACGTACATATTTATTAGAGGTGCAACAATTCACGTTTCACACTTGCGTCACAGTTGAATATTTTTTTGATACAAAACAGCAATTTTTATGTCTTGTTTAAACTTGTATTTTATTGAACTTGCCAACTTTAGTGTAACTCAAAAGTGGTGGGTAAGTCATTATTGATGCACTACACTGCTGATGGGGATGTCATACAACTTCATGTCAAAAATCAAAACTATTCCTTTAAGCGTGTGTTGATAATTCTAAAAAAACAATGTACACATTGTACATCGAATATATGGACGTAATCTTAATTTGTTTCATTTGTGTACTCAAATATTGTTGGGAAAATTTTCATCTCAGTCTGGATTGCCCAATCTTCCATGTGCAAAGCTTGACCTCATCACCCTCTTCTGAGATGAATTGGTCTCAGACTGTGAGCCAGGTTTTCATCAGTGCCCTGTGTCTAATGTTCTTGTGGGTGTTTGGAATAAAACACCTGCAGCTTGCTTCCAAAAGCTTTCACAGCAGATGTAATTGTGCAGCTCTGCAATGAGGTCATGTCACTCTGTCCACTCTGTGTAAAGTCACTCATTCTTTTGTCTTCAAGGGCCATCATAAACCATTTCAACCCGAAGATTGAGTCGTATGCTTCCGTGAACCATATCTCCCAACTGTCCGAGGAGCAGGTAACGGTACACATTCACACAAGAACATCGGTATGTCAGGCACATTTAGTCTCGAAATTCGCTGGTGGTCGGTGAATGAAAAGTGGAGAACGCTACGTCTGGAAGCAGTGCTGGAATTGCGTTACTTTTGGAACACGTTACATTTTATATTCTGGGGATTGTTGGGGATTGAAATGAGATCAGCACATTGTCACCCTTCTAAAAACAACACCCCTGTCAACATTGTAGTAAACCACAAACTCCATTTTTAAATGTGATTGCTACAGTAGATGTCTCCTTGAATGAACCGCCGGACAGGTTTATCCAATTTTAGTGTCCGTTATTATTAACCCAAGTCCACACTTACTGATTTAGCCTGTTCAAAAACACAAATTGAACTGTTCTGCCAACACAAACTGAATTACTTCTTTGTCATTAAGTCTGGATGTACTGATGAAGAGTGTTAAGAGATCATTAAAGTCAAATGAGAGCACAGCGAGGATAGGAAAACAAATGAAAGTGTCCTTTTACTAAATGATAAGAGTGATATATTTGGTCATTATACTGCCTCTGTACCCTTATCTGCTTGACTTGAAAAGCAAACAAACCAAAAAATCAACTTAGCGCTGCACTGTGTGATAGTCTAGAAATTAATCATTTGACTAAACTAAACACTTTTAATAATAACCTGACAAACAACAGTCTCCAATCAGCAATCCGATTGAAAGAATGGAAGGAAGTGTTTCCAGTTTTCAGTTGCTGGGCTCATTATGAAAATGTAATGTTACCACCAGCAAATGGCAAAAAAAATAAATAATAATAATAATAATAATAATAATACATATACAATACATACACACAATGTAATAGCATCACAGACTATGCAGGACTGGCTGACTTTCTTTTGGGGGTATGTACTTCCCAGCAAAGTAGTATAGCATAGTATTGTTTTGCACTTTTATTAGTATTAGGGATGTTCGATATTGGCTTTTTTTTTTTTGCCAAAAACCGATATGCCGATATTGTCCAACTCTCAATTTCTGATACCGATATGTGTATGATGACATATCTTCTATGGTGGAATGAACACATATGTGTTGTATGTTTTTTTTTTAATATCGGTTTTCTTGATCTGATACCAATATCAACCGATATTGCATTTTTATGCTGAAATCGGGCAGAAAATATAAATATATAATATATTGTGTATTTTTGGTTGCACCGTGAGTGAAATTGGCATTCTGGTTGATAGGCTCCTTGTTTTGATTGAATGCCAACGGTTTTACCGTATCTGCCTGATGACTATAGGATGTTCATTTGAGTCCAGTTGAAGTTTGCCTGTGAAGCCATATGAACTGGTTTCAGAGCTGCGGGTTTGGAGATGCATCTGTCAGTTTTTTTTCCCACTCGCTCTTCCTTGAGCATACACGGACCCACACCATCCTACGGTATTTTCATTGCCTGTAGTGACACAAGAAGATAAATGGCATCCAGTGCCGCTTTTGCACCATTAGATTGAAAACACAGTCCAGCGTGAGGCCGGTTTTGTTGTTGTAATTTGAAATAACAAACAGTCATGCGCCTGCTTGATGATGCGCAACGCTGACTGTATTTGTACGGGAAAAGCCTCCTTTGCTAAGCCAGGTTTCATCCTCCTGTCTTTTCTTGATTCCTCCTTCATGCTCTGTTCACCTTCCATTTTTCATTTTTGCTCTTCCGACCCGTTTGTCACAGCTGACACTTTTCCTCCCCCAACCGCCCCCCCGACATGCTTTCCATTTCTCTGCCTGGGAGGTGGGGCGAGGGTGTATAAACACACTCGAACGGAGGTTATCATTCAAACCTGCCTCCACAGTTTCTCGGGGAGGGAGCGCAAAGAGAGAGCTGGGGGGACATTTCCATTACAAGACCACCCAACAAATAAAAATAGGCGCAGGGCTGCTGATTAATAAGAAGGAAAAAGTCCAAAACGGATGCAGTAGACATATTGCTTTGTGCTGCAGTTAATGGAATAAGACCTACACCGAACTTAACATGGATATGCAGTCCGCATAAAAGCGTCTTTGTCAGCGTTTCATAGGAAACTTCCTGTTTTTTTTTTCAAGGGTCCATTAGCACATATGTCATGGCTGACAGCGTTGGAGCTGTGAATAATTAGCTCAGCTTTGTCAGGTTTGATCATTTGGCAAAAAAAAGATGTAAATACAACCTCAGTGATGAAAAAAACCATGTAGATATTGTAAGAGATATCATAAGAGCTGGAAATATCCGTATGATGATGCTTGTAGACTCATTTGTTCACTTCATATGCCGCTTGTCCTCACTTGGGCCGCGATGTTATGTTGGAGTCTATCCCAGCTGACTTTTGGGCAAGAGTCGGGGTACACCCTGGACTGGTTGCCAGTTTGCATGTTTTTGGAAATGTGGGAGATCGTCGGAGTACCCAGAGAAAACCCACACAGGCACAGGGAGAGTTGTCAAATTTAGATTTGAAGCCACATCTTTCAGATTTCCTGGCCAACATGCTAACCACTAGGCTACCGTGCAGCCATGCATGTACACGTGACTCATGAATAAAATGTTAAGCGTTCAACACTAATGAATATTTGACCATCTCAGTAGCGTCTCCTTATCATGCGATGTCTCTCTCGCTGTGTTAGGTGTTGGAGGTGGTGCGCTCCAACTATGACACGCTGACACTTAAACTGCAGGATGGTTTGGACCAGTTTGAGCGATACTCGGAGCAGCCCAAAGAAGCGGCTTTCTTCAAGGAGCTGGTAAGAGAAGCACGGTGACAAACAACAGCAAGTTTGATGCCCAAATGGTGCCGCACATGGTTGTCATTACTAATACCTGTTTAAGGCCTACTAATGTACCGTGGAACCCTCTTAAGTCGACCAGTTCATCAAGTCCTAGTCCCCCGTATGCTTAATGGTACTAAAAAGTCCACTTAAAACTTAACTCTAATTAATTGAGATCTATCAGTCATTTCTAAAGTTTCGGGATTCCAGCAAACCACATTGAGAACCATTATCCACAAATGGGCCTTCCCAGGAGTAGCCATCCAACCAAAATTAACCCCAAGAGCACAGCAACAACTCATCCAAGAGGTCACAAAAGACCCCACAACAACATCCTTGTCTCAGTTAAGGTCAGCGTTCATGACTCCACTATAAGAAAGATACTGGGCAAAAACGGCCTGCATGGTGCCACATTGCCACATTTCAGAAAAAGCACATCATACCAATGGTAAAATATGGCGGTGGTAGTGTGATGGTCTGAGGCTGTTTAGGTGCTTCAGGACCGGGAAGACTTGCTGTGATAAATAGAGCCATGAATTCTGCTGTCCTGCCATCTGTTGGTGACCTCAAGCTGAAACCAACTCGGGTTCTGCAGCAGGACAATGATCCAAGTCCACCTGATCCAAGTCCTGACCTGAATCCTATTGAGATGCCGTGGCATGACCTTCAAAAGGTGGTTTATGCTGGATTGCTGCATTGCAAGTTATCTTAATGAGAAGCCCAACGCATTTAAACAGATTTGATATAAAGGGAACACGCATGCAGCTTAAAAATGAGCTCAATGCAATAAAAAACACATTAATTATGACGTTAATTAATGTATCACAATTAATGCTTTAATTTGACACCTGAAATGAATCTACTTGACATTCTTCCTGGTTGTGAATGTGTGTGTCTTTCAGGTACGCTCCATCAGCCTGAATGTGAGGAAGAATGTGTCTCTGAACACTCTGAGTCAGGACGTCCTACTCAAAGAGTTCTCCACCATCTCCTGAGAGGCCCCGCGTGGACCTCCATCAACATGTACAGAGCACGTCAGGTGCACACGCCAACAACACTAAATGGAAGGTGTTGTCTTCGTTCCTCTTGGACTACGTTAGGCTGGAAGCTCCATCACTAGGGCCCTGTCCACACAGGAGCCATCCTGGGATTTTTTTTTTTGCCAGATTTTCCCACATCGGTCACCAAGAACGCCGTTGCCATGTGAATGAAAGGCTGAAATAACCAAATACTTGGCCATTTCCACCTGAAAATGTTCCCGTGTGGACAGCACCTCGAGTGACGCTAGATTGTCCGTGTGTGTGTGTGTGTGTGTGCGCACGTGCTCTTGCACTGGTTTATTGCTTGCAAGCTGCAATATTGGCTGGACTGTTAACAGACATGAATGTTTGAAATCCACACAGTACGCAGAAAAAGTATTTTTAACCCAATGTTAGTAACTTCTGCTGTCTAAGTGATTGGATGTGTAATTTATTTCTCCACTTTGAGATGGTGACACTTGATTGTCACTTTGTATTTTTTTTCTCCCCCGTGTAGCAGAATCATTGTTTGAATGCTAACTTGTTGCGTTCAATGGCAATTCAAGTATTTTAACTTAACACAGTTTGCTAATGGATTGTTGTGACCAGTAAAGACGTTGATGCTGTGGAGTGAAGGAAAAGGAAGCCATGACTAAGTTGTGTACATTTTCCTGCTTCACTCAAACTTCAACTGAACATGGTGATTTTTTTTTTTTTTGTTGCTCTGGATTATTTCCACAATGATTTATAAATAATAAATAAGTACAACCATCAACCTTTCATTTGTTTATTTTGATTTTTCAATTCTTAACAATGTAGGGTAATTGGCAATTAAGGATGTTTTAATATAACTTAAATGAGAAAAAAAATTCCGAGCATACTTAAATGCATCAAATTCTACTTCCACGGTAAGAGTTACGTTAGTGAGTGATAAAAATATCTACTTATTTCTGTTTATGTAGACCACACATAATTAAGACATATTGTGATTATGATCGGAGTGTCCATGAATGCATCTTGGGGCGTCTCGTGACAATGAGGAAGTACCTTTCCTTGGAGGACGAGAGAAGTGTTTTTCGAGTTAGAAATACACGAATGGTGTTGGAATTGCACTGCTGTGGATGCGTTCGGGTCTGAATAAAGTTATAAAAGAGCGTGAGACTTTATAGCTGCGTGGGGCATACATATAGACAGACGCTGCGTGGCTTGTGTTTGTCCACTGCTGCGCTACGTCAATGTCGCTGCCATATTGGATGTGTCAAGGCTAAGCTGTATTTGACCCATCCAATGTGGCGGCGACGTTGACGTCTATGGTGTGGGAGGCCACTACACTATGCTTCCACCTGCCGTCATAACAGAGAAGTATGTCTTGACATGATGTATAAGATTTTAATGTAATCACTGAACTAAATTACTTATCACTTTTAGCATGCTATTTTTGACAACCCTCTTAAATATGCATATTTTTAGCAGTGGTCAACCACGAAACTGATGATTTATTAATTACAGTAATATATTTAGCAAAACCTCGATTGAGTGGCAAGGAATGGTACAATTGGTGACAGAAATCAACTTTGTAGTGTTTTGTACAGATGAGACAAAAGTATTAAGCATATTCAAAACTGACAATTTTGTCCACATGTGTATATTAATATACTGTACATGACCCCCATGTGGTATAACTTGCTTCATGAACCTTTACAGCCCGACTTAACATGCTCAACACCTCATACCTGTGTACAAGCACAGCTCTATTAATGATAGCAGCAGTCCAGTGTCTTAAGTGGACATCCAGACACGTTTCAGCGAGCTGACACGTTGACTATATTGCATCTCTTTTAGCATGCAGATTGCGTGTTTGTGCGAGATCACGTCTCCAGACAGAACTGAAGCAAAGCGTTTTTATCGTGACGACCCACCAAGGTTTCATTGAAGCATATCAGCTTTCTCATCTAATTTTCATTCAGGCAGAGATTGCCTACTTTATCTCTTCTGCACTCTCCTCCTCCTCCTCCTCCTCCTCCTCCTCATACTCTTCAGCTTGTGTGTCTTTATTTGTGTATGTTGTGTTGTGTTGTGTACGACCTGTGCTGGGGATTAACAAGTTAGGATTTACAATTAGAATCCTGTTAGAATACATCTTTCTTTTGATACATACATATACTGTAAGTCGGTCTATAAGCCAGGGATGGGCAAACTGCGGCCCGTGTGACACATATGCCCTGTCAAGCGTCTTAATCTGGCCCACCAGGTTTTTCCAAATTGCTTTTTTTTTAAAAACCTCTAACATTTAATCTGTCCGAGAACGCATGTCAACATATGTGAGGCACAACATACACAGTAACAAAAAATAAATATACCAAATACCAAAGCCAAAATTACAGTACACCCATAGCATCCTGCCGCAGGGCATGCTGGGTAGCTTGTGGTACTCTCTCTACCAACATCGTCAGGGTCATCAGGGTAGTTTCGCATAACTTTTGATATCCGATGTTTTATTTTTTCATAGCTCATATTGTTGTTGCCGCTGGGCTACCCAGCATGCCTTGCGGGCACTTGTACATCACAGTTTAAGTTACGTGTTATGTTTTAGTTGATGTAAATCCGAGCAAATTTGACTTTCCTGTAATATTTGGACTTTATTTTGATTCTGTTTTTGCAACCTTTTGTCCAAAAATTACAACTTTATTTGTTGTTTTGTTGTTTGTTCAACTTTATGCGACTAAAATGAGATTTTTCCTCATAATATTACAATGTTTATTATTATATTATATGTTTAGATATTAACAAGCACGCAATTGGTATCGAAATTGACACCAAAATGTGCAGTAACCCCCCCCCCCCCCCCATCGCCATGAAACGGGCGGAGTGCTCCGATTGATGACAGGATGAAAGAAGTGTAGAAAGTTGGTGCAGGCATGAAGGAGAAGATGCGGATTGGAGGACGTGGAGGGAGAGCAGGACGGATGATGTGAGATTCACAAGATTATCACCCCCCCCCCACTCACCCCCCCGCTCCTCCTGCCTCGATGTTTGGGAGATGAGAACCACACTAGAACTCTAACGTCCGTCCTGGAGGTCCTGGGGGAGCCATGAAGTCCAGGAGTCACGACCAGAGTTTTTCCGAGTCCACAGAACTGGACCGATCCTACGACCCACTCACAGGTATTGTCTTCTCCTTACTTTGAAGCTTCTTTTTAGACGAAAAAAAGCACCTTATTGTGGCTTGGCGATCTTTTCTCTATGATTACTTTGTAAAACGTTGACATTGGATGGCGTTTTTAGAGCTTTCTAAAAGTCTGCAGCATCTCCTGTTATCTAAAAATATCTCACTCGGTGTGTTTTGTAGTATCCTGGGATCAAGGACACTCTCTTTTTCTCCCTTTTTTGCATACTTACAAAGACAAGCACATTTTAAATCATTTTTCAGTCTAAAATAGAGCAGCAAAAAAACGTGTGATCCGAATAATGCGTGCATGTATACACAGCTGGAGCTTCACCAAACAGTGGACAGGTGCGTTAACAAGACACACAAACAACACTTACACCTGGGGTCCTAATTGCAGCCTGGGGCGGTGGGGGGGGGGGCATTCATTGCTCACTGCTGTTGTTTTTTAATTGCTTTCTTTTTTTTTTTTTACTATTCTAATAATTTAATTCGTAATCCACACAACAGCAGCAAAAATTGAGAAAAAAATCACAGTGGTCATTTTGCAAAATTAAAGTCACAATACTAGAAAAAAAAGTTCAAGTTGAAAAAAATTAATAATAAATAAAAATTCTAAGAAGAAAAGTGCTCATGTTACTTGAATAACGTCAAAATATTATGGCAATAAAGTTAAAAAAATTGGGAAAATTTACAGACATTATTTAAGAAGAAAATGGAAATATTAAAATATTCATCACCATCAGAATAATAATAATAATATGCTTTTTCATTGATATGACAAAGCTGATATTTTTCTTGAGATATGTAACTTCTTAGTGTATTTACATGTTAGGGTTGCTCCAATCGATTCGCCACTGATCGGGATCGGCTAATACCAGTGGGAAAAACCCCCCACGATATTGATATGGGATGATACATGCTTCATAACGGCAATTCCAATCCGCCGATCAGCTCCGCCCCCACTGCACCGTCCACAGAGTGATATAATTTTGCACACTGCAAAATGTGCCACCAAAAAGCTTTAAAAAGCTTCAGGTTGGTTCGGCGTTTGGTACTTTGGTACTTGGCAAGGTGTGGTGACTTTGAGGCTCGCGATGTGATCATCCGTCAGGCAGCGGCTACAAAGCCCTGGTCCCAACCCACTGTACTTACAAGTGTGGGCAGAATTTGGGCATGAGTACCGCCTTGGGAGCATTCAGACATGTAGCGCTTTTAGTGCAGGAGGAACTTGTGTTGTGTGCGGGGCTGCGTCGGACTCAAGTGTGACGTATGATGGGTGAGCGTTTACGAGGGAGTCACCTGCATCTGTGCTTCAGAAGGCAGCGGATGCGGCTGGAGGGGTCCAGCAGAGGTGGGCAAACCTGCTTTCCATTCAGGTTTTCAGTTCAGAATACTAGATAGAAATGTATTATGAAATACAAAAGATGTGTTGTGGATACCAGCATTTTGTTCATGTTGTGGTAAAACAAGCATATTGGCTTTGTTTGGCTTGAAATCCAAAAATGAATAGCTCTTGGTAATTTTCATTTTGTAAAAGAAAATTTCAGAAGAAAATAATATAGTATAGCCATTTAAACATTTACACTGCATGTATGTAATACTCAGTAATACGACAAAATAAGATAGATGTAGCTTTGGGTACTTGTGCTAGCAAAACAAAAGTACAGGTGATTATGTGTATTTAACTTACCTAACTTGATATTGGTCTTATGTTGCCCTTGTAAAAGTTGCGTTTTGGGTCATTTAAAATCTCCACTTTAAAGATGAATTGTTCGTCATCCATCATCCAAGCTTTTATTTTGTTAAAAAGTGGAAGTTTATTTTGGTACCGGAAGCTGTTTTCCCGTGTTTCTCCTACCAGTGTGCTGCGGATACATACAAAGACAACAAAAATAAACATGAAGTCAAATTCACGTGATTCAAATCTAAAAAGGGATTTGAAAGCGTATGACGCGTCTGGTGTGAATTCGGAGTTCGATCGCCGTTTGGCCACGAAACTGAACTCGGTGTGACCCTCTGTCACTTTAAGAAGACTTGGCTCGAACGTGCGCGTGGCCCAGATTGCACGTGTGCGTGTCTTGTTTGGTGAAAACTCCTAATCTCGATGCCGTGTTGACGTAACATCATTCGAAAGCTGACATCTGCTTCAGGAGCCAACTGTTGTGTAAGAAACCATCAAAGCTGATCCTCCTCATGGGACGAGGTGCCATCTAATACTAAGCGTACTCACATGTGTCAATGCTGAGGCTGTGTGTTTGTGTGGGCATCCAGAACGGAGGATTATAGGCAGCAGACAGGCGACGTTATCTGACTAACATTCATTTAGCTTCCCTAGCCTTCTTAAGCCGCCATGATGGGACCTCAAATCAGATGGCAGGGGACTAAGGGTGGAATTAAAGCGATTGGAGACACGATGGCTTATTTGGTTGTGATCAATATGGAGGGAATTATGCACAACAAAAAAATATGTATTTATTGAGGAATTATTAGCTGATATTAGCTAAGCTATTAGCTAACCCATTATTAGCTAAGAGTCACAGCTAGCCTGTCATGAGGTTTTTGTTTTTGGCCTGTGCTGACTCACAACTGTAAACATCATGTATGAACTCTATGAACCATTTCCAACCAACTGCTGTCTGATTTAAAAAAAATACAATTAGTAGAATTAGTCCGATATCGGCTTTTTCGCAGTCCAACTCTCAATTTCTGATACCGATATCAGTGGATAAGATTAACGTGCACTACTCCTGTTTGACCCTCAGTCCACATCATAGTTTGATTGATTTGACCGAAATTGATATCCTTTTACATAAAATTAGATTTTTAATTACACAACGATGCACATCGAATAGTTTACCACAAATAAGTGTCCCTTACTTATTATAGATAGAAAACTTATTTCTACCTGTGATTAAATGAGGTTAATTGTGAGTTAACTATGGACAAAAAATGCCGTTAATTGTAATCAAATGTTTTAATCGACTGACAGCCCTAATATATATAAAACTGACCTACACATTTAGCAATCAATAAAGATAAATATAGTCAGATTACCCAATTATTGGAATTTATTTACTATTTCAATTTTATTTTACAAAATTCATTTTAAAAATCCTCATAATAATAATAAAATGTTGTTGTTCAATTATAGCTTTTTTCTCATTTATTTTTCAAAAGCCGCCCCTCTTCGCAGTGGCCATTTTTGCTGATTTTGACATATTTTTCACGGCACACAGAATATTGTGTTTTTGGGCTATATAGATGTAGTATACACCAAAAGAAAGATTAGATTCTCATCTTTCATTGGGAAAAAAAGTTTGTTTGTACCTTTTTCCGTTCTTTAGTAATCAGCAGTAGAACATAGGTAAGTTTCAGCAAATTATCAGTTCTCTTTGTGAAAAATAACTTTCCCTTTGGCACAAATTTATCCATGCAAATTCAGCCAGAATGTTTAACCTCCTATGCGCTACACGGCAAGATGCCTTTGCTCTTCCTGGTTGCTGCGGGACATGTATTTCAATAGGAAAGATGTAGGCTGAGTTTTTATAAAATGCACTCATGCCACATTGCAGCCATGTTTTCAGCCTAAAATGGCACCAAACATGATCTCTTCTATTGTGGAGTTGCATCATGACCTCTTTGTGTCTCTCGCACAAAAAAATAAAATAAAACGCAAAAGACGTACGTCTTTGGGAGCAACTCCATCTTTGGTAGTGCATGAGTTGATTTGAGTTGATATTTTGACTTAATTTTGGTGAGGTTACTGCTGATTTTTCATGTTTTTTGTCGTTGTTATTTCTGTAATTTTAAATGTGCTGTGGGCCAATAAAAAGACAACACCGCTGGCAGGCGAGATTGTATTGATCAGCCTCAGTTGGCTGCATGAAATTGATTGAAACAGTCCGAGTCGCCCCCAGGCTGTGCGACATGAAGCACATTAAAACACTTCATGGACTTAAATGTGCAACCGTTGTTAATTGTGTCCATGCCGTCACACACATTATCACCTACAGCGCTCTTCTGCTTTAGTATGTGTGTGTGTGTGTGTGTGTGTGTGTGTGTGTCCCTCAGAAAGCATTTGACTGTGATCAATCTTCTCTCCTGTGTCATATCTAAAAATAGCAAGCGGGAAAAAGAATGACATCAGCAGGGAAACTTTGTATCCTCTCTTTGGTTTTAGATGTACGCAATAGGCTTTCAGCTAAAAAAAGATGAGACGTGTCTTCACTGCTTATGTGTGTGTGTGTGTGTGTGTGTGTGTGTGTGTGTGGCCTCCTTTCCATCCTGCTGATTGACATTGCATCAGTAAATATCATCACAACATGTCGCCAAATACAGGATAGTTTGAAAGTAGTAGTAGTAGGTCGCAGGTTGGAGTGTCCATGACTGAGGAAGTGTTGGTCCGAGGACATACAGTATATATATATATACTATATATTTATATATTAGGGCTGTCAAAAATGTATATGTAACCACATACAACACCATATTGTATTGATACATATTGATATAAGGGTGATAACTAACACTATAATAAATGTATTTACATTTTATTCTAGCACATAAACTTTATGTATCTCTAACTCACATAGGTTTCTTGTATGTTCATTTGGGAGATGCATTCTGGGACACTTTAAACAACACACAAATGTGTGTCTCTGTGTGTAAACAAACAGGAAGTTGAAGAAAAACATGAAGTGGATTTTCTTATCACCGACTTTGTAACTCTGAATTTGGATGTATAATTTGCTTCAGAAAAATAACAAGTAAATTCACCTTAAATTACGTGGTGTCTTTGAACGCAACACCTCATTGCTCATAATAACACCGTTTAAAGTGTTTTGTTATGAACTCATTCAAACACAGCCATTTTCAAAGGGCATCCGTCTCGGTATCTGACATTTTTGATGATTTTGAAGGCACACAGAAGATCAAATATATGTCATCAGCTGCACTTTGAACACAAAAGCATGTTGGAAGTCTTTTTGTGATTATGGTGATTGGGCGCTGCTTCTCTTGTTTGGTTATGGAGCAACACCGCCCTCTGCTGGCAGGATGCTTCCATGCAGACTTAAAAGGGATGAAAAGGGAAAGAAAATGTTTTTGGGGTTTTGAAGGCGATCTCGAGGTGGGGAGAAACGTCATTCAGAATCGAGGCAGCACGGTGGAGTAGTGGTGAGTATGTGAGCCCAACATATTGGAGATGGAAGGTTTGAATCTCTGTAGGGCAGAGACTTTGCATGTGTGGCATCCTCCCTCAATTTAAAAACATGAATGTTAGGTGCATTTCATATTGGAAATGATCATATACACATACATGTAGAGTGGTTACTAATGAGTAGTGGTTACGGTTAGGTAGGTTCATTGCTCATTAACTACTGTGATTTATTATTGTAAAGTGTTAAGTGAAGAATTATGTGATAACCGAATGATAATAAAGTCCAAATATTATGACCATAAATACATAATATTGCAAGAAGTAAAAATATGTGTCAAATCTATTGTGCCAAAAAAAAAACGGCACACAGGTTGGGAATCCCTGCCTCCACATGATGTTGATGTGACCTCTGTTGTGATTGGTTCCTTCCAGGTAACCCAGCATCCAAACCCAGCAAAAAGACCATAAAGCAACGATTCCTCAAACTGCTTCCCTGCTACCACGCCGGCGCCACGCCGTCCATCAATGAAAGCAAGTGTCACATGGTCACGTCCCCTCGGCTCCTTTGCGGCGTTCTAACACTTGTCTCCGTGCTTCACACAGACAGCGTGAGCGACGACGCCGAGCTGTCTGCGGTGCGTTACCGACCTGAAGGACTGGAGCGTCTGGTGGAGCAGACCAACTTCAGCAAGAAGGAGCTGCAGGTTCTTTACAGGGGGTTCAAAAACGTCAGTCACATCTGCAACATTTCTGGTGTGTGAGTTTTTATTTCATCCATTTTCTATCAACCTCGTCTGCAGGAGTGTCCCAGTGGTGCCGTGAACGAGGAGACTTTTAAAAACATCTACTCTCAGTTTTTCCCTCAGGGAGGTCAGTGGCATATTCTTTTTATTCCTCTCTTCCAGGACCAAAATAAACGTACAGTAATTACAAAGATGTGTGCTTAGAAAAGAAATAGACACACAAAAAAACCCACAAAAACACACACATGACTACTTCATTGTCATTGTCTTTGTGGGAATTTCCAGTTTGGTGACCATCTTGCTTTGTTTGCATCCTTACTGGTCATTGCATTTGCTACACATGCAACATCGAATGCAGGGGTCTCAAACACGCGGCCCGCGGGCCAAATGTGGCCTGCAGGACACTAGTTTGAGGCCCCCGCCTTGATATGAAAGTTTAATGTAAAGTTTGATATGGATGCTGTATGGTATCATGTACCCAGAAAAAATTATTACGTTTGATTCATGTTCATGTTAAAGGTTAAATAACTGTTAATAGTTATCCTCCCTATCCGTGTGGAAGTGGTAAGTTTTTGGCTATTTAAGTTGAAAGGAAATAACTTGAAGGCTACCGTTTAGGTCGCTAGCTCTCTAGTTTGCGAGTTAGCATGTGTCTCAAGACCCTGCAGTTGCGCAATATGTTGTAAATAAAAAGAGTATAAATGTGACTATAGTCGTGTTTTGTCATGTCTACAGGGCTCTAATAATGCTTTGTTCATTTTAATCTGAAAAAAATCATTTGTCTACCCACCAACTATATGTGCTTTCTTAATTTTTTATTATTATTATTATTATATTTATTTATACTGATTGATTGATTTTCTTTATTCTTGATTTGTTTATTTATTTTTCATCTTATTTTGTGTAGAAAAATAAAAATGAAGATATTTGAGAACAGTGGAATGTTTTATCAGAGCTTTTCTTGTAGAAAATCAGAACAAAAGCAAAGTTTATTCATTTTCATATCCTTTTTCCAGATACTAGTATGTATGCACATTTCCTGTTTGAAGCCTTTGACACTCACAACAGTGGATCGGTCAGCTTTGAGGTAAACATCTCCTCTACACGCTCCTGTTCTACTCTGCATATGAGCGTATATGATATAGTATATGTACACAGTACTGCATCGGCGTGTTACTAGGTATGCATGCATCCCTCTTCTCCTGCTGCAGGACTTTGTGATAAGTCTGTCCATCATCCTGAGAGGCTCCGTCACAGATAAACTCAACTGGGCTTTCAACTTGTACGACCTCAACAAAGATGGCTGCATCACCAGAGAGGTGCTTCACTCGTCACTAAAAGCGTTTATTGAATTATTATCCACTGACTGATGACGTGTTGTTGTTTTCAGGAGATGACAGACATCATGCAGTCCATCTACGACATGATGGGCAAGTACACGTACCCCTGCATGAGGGACAGCGCCCCCAAGGACCACGTGGAGTCTTTCTTCCAGGTCTGGGCCATATGAATGAAAGTGGAATTATTAGGTCAGGAGTAGGGATGTCCGATTTTTTTTGCTATTTTTTGCCGATGCAGCGAGGAGACCCGAGTTCAATTCCACCCTCGGCCATCTCTGTGGAGTTTGCATGATAATTATCGGACATCCCTAGTCAGGAGTGCTCACACTTTTTCAACACGAGTCCCAAAGATCTTCTGTCTTCTATAAGCAGAGAATAAATACTTTAGAAATTTAGAAATGTGTCTTTTACATAACGTAAACAGGTGGTATAAAATACAGTTTTTTCAGCTAACAATACCCTAATCCACATAACATAACTAGTTTATCAGTCGCTCCGGAGTATTAGTTGCAGGACCAGCCAAACCATGAAAAAAAACTAACAAAAAATAGAGACAAATCTATCTGTGTCGTTCCAAATGTATCTGTGGCGGGTGGCCTCAAATAAATGGGTTCTTGTTCCATAAAGGCCCCAAGGTTCCATGGTAATCTGGGCTGTAGTTTTTGTGTAATTCTGCTTCCTAACCAACAAAGAAACCACAAACAATACATCTTGGCTTCCTGCTAAAATATACAACTACTAAAAATAATACTACAATACTAGATTATCGTGGTTAAGTGGCTCCAGACCCGATTTTCATTTTAAATGAAATATTTTTGTACTGAGAGCTTAGAAAAAACAATTAGTGGTTTTTAACATTATTAGAGCCCTCTAGACATGAAATAACACCCCTATAGTCACGTTTACACTCGTATTACACAATGTATGACGGTTATGATAATAGAAAAAAATGCCATTTCAGACATAAATAAGACTTGTGCACGTGTGTGTTGTTGTAAATGTTTTGTGGCTTATATTGGATTTTTATGAAGATAATAAAAATCTGGAGTGTGTGTTTCACCGAATATTACAGTAATATTACTGACACCTAGTGACCGGTGTAGAATACTACATACAGTACCATCACAATGTCGTTAAATGCGTTTTCTGTATTTGTCTTTTATTTCATGTTGGCAGTTTTATGCTTGATAATGCTTCATTTAGGCTAAAAATACATACAATTAGTTTAAATATGCATTTTTGACCAATATATTCAAACACAAATATACTTATACTGAAGTCAGAATTGTAATGAGTTTTCTGTAAAGGGTTCATATCAGGAATTAACGAGAATATACAAGAATGAAAGAAAGTAAAAAAAAAAAGTGTATTAATTCCAATGGAACCCAAGACAGTGGAAACAGAACATCTAACATGACTATCACCTTCTAGAAGATGGACAAGAACAACGATGGCGTGGTCACTATCGAGGAGTTCTTAGAGACATGCCACAAGGTCCGTTTTTTTTTTTTTAATATTTCCACATGTCGGACTAATAAATGACATTGGTCCTTTTCTTCCAGGACGAGAACATCATGCAGTCCATGCATATGTTTGACAATGTCATCTAGTGGACTCCAACCAGAAGATCCCTCCACCTCAGTGCTGCAACACTTAACCCAAAGTGTGTTTTTTTTTCATTCATTCATTCATTTGAATATGTCTACAGTTTTTATATAACATTTTTTGTTTTTATTTTCAGAAATCTCTCTCTTGGAAGTGGACAAAATGCATGCTTTAAGAGAAATTTCATGAACGGTAGCAGAAATGGACTTTTCTTGGAAACTACAAGGCAGATATTTATAAGCAGCTGGTGGAAAACCTCCAGACGTCCTACAAAGCCCTTGGCTGCAATTTGTCACTGAAGACTGAAGACTTTTTGCATTCCCCTTTTAGATTTTTTTTCCATTGAACTGTAAAGAAAGTGATGAGCACGGGGAAGGATTCCACCAGGACATCGCAGCTATGGAGAAACATGTCAGGGAAAGTGGAATCCATCTTGGCTTCTGGTCAGGGATGACAAGCCAAGAAGCGTCCTTCAGATACTGAATAAAGGGAACATTGTAGTTTTAAGTGATACTTTAACTTGTTTTTCATATTCAATCACCTGATTTGTATTTTTTTTTTTCCAGTCAAGCGTGGAGATTTCGAATTTTTATCCGAGACCAGCTACAGTGAAACTCGTCGGGGTCTAAAGCAGGGGAGCCTCCTACTACCGCTAGCCGCTTCAGAGCGAGTGTGAGTCACACTTAGCATTTAGCTTGTTACGTAGCTTCTGTTCCAAATGATGAAAGTTGGGTTCTTGAACTGAATTTATTCCGATAATTCCAACTGTCGCTTATCTTTTTGCAATGTTAATCCCAAATCAGGGTTGGGAAGGGGAAGAGTGAGCCATATCAATTACTTGCGGATTCCCGCCACCCGCAGGTAGGCATGGAATGTAACTCCCATGAACAACGGGGATCTACTGGGGTGTGAAAAAGTGTTTGAGTTTTTCATCATCATCAAACAAATATAAATATTAGTCAATGGCAACACACAATGACAAAACTGTTATTTAAATGAAACCCTGTGTGAAAAAGTCATTGGCATAAAAGTAACACTGCTTTTTATAGCAACAGTAAAATATGGTGGTGGTAGTGTGATGATCTGGGGCTATCTGTAATTTGTTTGTGACCTCAAACTGAAACCAACTTGGGTTCTGCAGCAGGACAATGATCCCAAACACACCAGCAAGTCCACCTCTGAATGGCTGAGGATCCTATTGAGATGCTGTGACATGGCCTTAAAAACACCAAACATCTGAAACATGTAAGTATAACAAATGAGAACTCGGGAAATAGGCAAACACTTTTTCACACCACTGTATATATGTATATAAATAGAAATATATATATATATATATTATATATCATGTCAGCCAGGTTTTGAGCTCAATCGTAATGTGTCACTCCTCGTAGACGATGCAGTGCTTCACTTTTTTGTATGATTTAATACTAAATTCCATGTATGACGTACATTCAGATATGCTGGAGACACCCCCCCCACCCCCCCAAAAAAGCATTAAATCAAGCAATAACATTGTCATGATGTATAGCACTCACATTTATTACGATGGTATTACGTCTGCATGACTCCAATTGGATGTTATGTATATTTTGTATAGAAATATGATGAATAAAATCTCAAAGCTGGTGTATCCCGTAAATTGACATGTCACATTTCATTGAGTAAATATAAAGAAATGCTTAGCTTTTCTCTTCAGGACTGTACAACTTTATTCTCGCATATTTATAATAATAATAATAAATTTAATGGCTTGTCTGAGATTTTTTTTCCTCAATGTGGCCCTAATACTTTATTGTAGACGAAAATTAACCAAGCATCATTTTTGGTACTTTTTAGCCTCATTAGAAAATGCACACTCAGCAAAAAAAACATGGAATACCAAAGTCTGTTTAATATATCCTTTATTTTTATTTAGCAAAATTTCAGTAAAAACTCTTAATAAGTACAAATTTCCCTGTCAGTAGTTATTTATTTCCTCCAGCTGGCGTCCCCATGACTACGTATATTAAATCCACAAGAAAGAAATCAGTCAATCTGCTGAGCCAACGCCTCAATCAGAGATTTGACATCAAATTGTTATAAAGTTAGAAAGACACACAAGCTCTTACTTTTGGTTCAAACTGACAATTAGAATCCTGGCTAAGCAAACTAAGCAATCCTTTTTCCCCTGTAAAAAAAAGATGAAATCAAATAAAATCGTACAATTCCAGACAACAACCACCTTGCTAAGCAACACTTCCTCCCCTCCCTAAAAGCGCGTCTCCACAGTTGTGTGGCAAAAAAAGCACCATGTGTCAAATAGTTTGGGGTTACAGCAGGACAAAGTCGACAATTGCTTGTCAAAACTACCGCGCAGGCGCTCGTGTCGTTTAAAAGGCGTTAAAGATCCACCTGTGGTAGTCTTGTCAACTAGTCCTCTCGCTAAAAGATACAAGATGGATACATACATACTACATACAGAGGAAGTTATGTGATCTTCACAACGTAAAATCTCTTTGGCATAGATAACCCACCCGGAAGCTGAAGCACACACACATGCACACGCGCGCACACACACACACACACACACACACACAACCTTAGAAGTTTTTTTCGAGCCACAACCGACACGCATGGTCTTTGTATAAATGATGATCATCGATATTAGACTATAAAAACATATGTAAGACCTGTTAAGATTAGAAGATTATATTACATATAAGAAGGTACACTGATGCAGAGGGAATCAAGATCTTCTTTGTTCCATGACAGCTTCTCCACCACCTTCATCTCACGTCAGGGTCTGTGACAAGGACAAAACAGAATGACACAAACAGAAAAAAAAATAAAAAAACAAACAATGATATTAGATATTAGATCCCAGTGAGGCTTGCGAGTAAGCTTCTTTGACTAAACTACTTTAGAAACCTCAACTTGTGTACATTCTTCTCCTGTTGGCCAAAGTGTTCAGATTCCAGAGCCTCCTCCTATTTTAAATAACAGTCTGACTCGCGGTGGCATCTTACAAAGAGACTAAACTCATCACGCAGCAATTTAACACCCAAATGTATACCTTAGAAATATACAAACATACACCTGTACGAGTTTAAAATTTGCATTGCATCCGAGCAATGTATTAATTGAGGCGCTGCAATGACGTCAGCTTCCCTATGTGCTCTGGTGGACACAAACAGCATCGCAGGGCCATCCATTCGATGCCGCTTGTCCTCCAATGAAATGCTTTGCTCAGATGAAATCCATTATGGGGAAGGTGTTAAGTCGATGTGTGATGAGTTTAATGTTGTTTGTAAGATGACCTTGGGACTGTTACATTGAGTAATGACTTCCTGCAATTTCCAAATGGGTTAATGGGTTCATAGCTCATTATTGGCTCCTGTCAAATGAAATGACACTAAAAGACGAACGAGGAGGAGTAAGTCATGAGCGCTTCAATCAGCAAAAGGCTTTAAGTCTTATAGAAATACAAAATAATTTGATAGTTAGATTTAAAGACCTCAGTGAGGAAGTCATCTTTGCACCGATTTTATCTGTTGCTACGTTTTCATTTTCACGTATCAAACAGTTTATCTCCGAGATTTATTGTTTTATTGCATTATGTTTAGCATTTAGTAATAAAGCTGTGGTGCCGTACGAGGGCAGCGACATTTGCGACCTTTAATACCGACCTTTAATAAGGCTCAAACTGCTGTTGTCGGTCGTAGGGCATGTTGACGGCAAAATCGTCATGCATCACGCCATCAACGCCGTCCATGGGTATGTCACCGCCGTAGCCTCCATAGTTTTGGAAAGGAGCGTCCATCTCTGCAAAGACACAAGCATGTTTCAGAGAGAGCAAAAGATGCTAAAAGCAAGGCCATGTAATGATGGAGGATTGAGATGCAATGCACTTTAAAAAAAAAATGTCTTTCTTTTTTCTATGCCTTCTAAAGATGTAATGCATGGAATGGGACACACCTATTCTATCTAGATGGCTAATAGATAGCCGGTGGGGGCGTAGGGGGTGGGGGACCACCATTCATTCATTTTCTACCGCTTATCCTCACGAGGGTCGCGGGGATGCTGGAGCCTATCCCAGCTGTCTTGGGGTGAGAGGCGGGGTACATCCTGGACTGGTGGCCAGCCAATCACAGGGCACATATAGACAAACAACCATTCACACTCACATTCATACCTATGGACAATTTGGAGTGGCTAATTAACCTAGCATGTTTTTGGAATGTGGGAGGAAGCCGTAGTCCCCGGAGAAAACCCACGCATGCACGGGGAGAACATGCAAACTCTACACAGAGATGGCAGAGGGTGGAATCAAACTCTGGTCTCCTAGCTGCGAGGCCTGCGCGCTAACCACTTGTCCATCGTGCAGCCGCCAGTAATGCCGCCGTAGCTTGGTTATCATGCACGTCACATTAAACTGTATAGAGCATTCTTGGGTTTTTTTCTAGGCAGAATAGGTGCATCCCATCACATGCATTCTTACTTAACTCATTTTTTATCTGTTTTTATATCTTTAGAAAGTGAAATGTCTTGAATTGATGGACAAAATCTAATTTTTAAGTGCAGTTCTCCCTTAAGAGGCCCAGAGGGAAGTCCAGCAGAGGTGGTGACTAATCTGACAAGGAAGTGATTGGTCAACTTGGGAAGATGACTTCTTGTATATGTTGACGTCATAGTGCCCGCGTGGGCTGTTGCTGGGAAGCAATCGCTTCACTCACGGCATTGCTCACTGCATGCTAATAATGCTTGGTGAGGGACGTGAACAGGCACACACACTCACCGTCTTGGTAGGGTACATCAAGCGGGACGCTGTTGTGGGCCTGCAGAGGGATCAGCCAAGGTCAAAACGAGTGTTGAATGTACAGTAAATAAGTCAACAGGAGATGTTTAAGAAGGTTGTGTTGTCGCTGTGGTAGCGCCAGGAGCGCCCAACTCTCACCATTTCCCAGGCGGCGGGGTCGTGCTTGAACATGGAGTGTGTGAGCTCTCTGGAAACTCTCTTCTTGTACTCGGCGTTCTTATCCTCAGAGATGCGGAAGAGGACGGCGGCAGCGTACGTTGCTGAGAAAAAGTAAAAAAAAAGTCTTCAATTTTGACTTTCCAAGTTATTTCGCCAACTTAGCTGATGTTTCTGATTGCCGACAAGTTCAAGTTTGTGAAGAAGTAACACGGTGAATGAGGAGCCCACATTACATCAATGTCATATTTGTGCCCGCACTGACTACGGTATCACTGGATGTCTTTTTGGAATTTTTGTATGATGTTCTCATAACATTTCTTTGTTATTCACTATGACAACAAAGTATTGAATTGAACTGAATGTAAAAACACGGGAGTCGTACCGATGCCCTCGTTGTTGGAGTGCAGCAGTTCCATCAGCGGAGGAGATGCTCCCTCGCTGTCGATGGCCTCGGCTGATTGTTTGTCCAGAGCCAGCTCACACAGCACGCCGGCCGCCACACGCTTCACATTGTCCATCGGTGAGTAGAGAAGCTGGGAGGAGGAGGAGGAGGAGGAGGAGAAGGAGATTTATACAACAGACAGGAGTGACAACAAAAAAGGTGAGTTTTTCCCCACTAATACCTGAACAAAGAGAGGAATGGTCTGCAAATTGGCAATCTCTGCTCTGTTGACAGGGTCTCTGGCTAGGATGTGCAGAGCTCCGGTGCAGCCCTCCACAATCTCCTCCATCCTTACTCCATCCTGACGGAACACAACAACAGGTAGGAAACAAAGACAACAATAGACACAAAAAGACCTCCTAAACATGAAGATTGTACCTGGTATGTCTGCTGGTTGGACGAGCCATGTTTCTGGGCATCCTGGTGGGCTTTGAGCAACAGGTTGACCAGGCGGGGGATGGCTCCTGCGTCCCTCAGTGGAGCCTGGTTCTCCGGGCACAGAGCCAGGTTACGGATCAGGCCAACCACCACCTTCAGGACAGGAAAACAAGAATAAGGTTTTGAAGCCATTACATGGTCACCACTCACCTTTATAACAGGCCAGTAGTACGGCTGGTTCAGCAGCTTGACGATGGCAGGGATGCCGTAGTGTCTCCTCACTGCGTTCTGTGCCACCTCAGCCTGCTGGTGGCGTGAAGTCAGGTGACGCAGGGCGCAAATGGCGGGTTCAGTCACATCCTCTTTCTCGCCAGCACGCAGTATAGCGTGGATCAGCGCTTCCACGCCGTTGCTCTGGGTGACCAGAGTTTTATTGTAGGCATTGTTGCATGTGAGATTGGACAAGACCCCGGTGGCACAGGTGAGCATGTTGATGTCGTCTGAGCTCAACAGGTTGACCAACACCTGCAACAGGCCGTCCATTCCCTCCTGAAACGCAGCAGGGACATTTCACGTTATTTGGGGGATAGTTGTGTAGTTGCACGATGACATTGAACACCTAAAAGGGAGAACACACCTGCTTGGTGGCAGCATCAGACAGGTTCCTGAGTGTCCACAAGCAGTTCTGCATCAGACGCTGGCTCGAGCCAGTCAAGTGCTTACCCAGAGCTTGCATCCCACCTGGAGGCAGCACACGCGTTAGCTCAAAAACTACGCACTGCAGTTGATGCGGTATAACAAAGAGTTGCCACACCTGCACGACTGGCTCGTGCACACAGGTGTGGGAAGTGAATAGACATATCTCACATACCAGCCTCTACAATGGCGGGTTTGTTGCTGGGGCACACAGATAGGACTTTGAGCACACGACTGGTGGTCCACAGCAGTTTCTCATAGTTGTAGTTCCTCATGATGTGAACAAGACCCTCAGGACCCCCATTGGCAAGGATGATAAGCTGTGAGACAAACATTATACACGATTATGAAGAGAGATTACATTTTCAGTTGGGCCTTATCTGGAAACGCCTTTAAGAATCGTGGCACATAGACTATGACCTGTCCAAGCACGCAGAACACATCCCATCCCATGTTCGGCTCTGTAGCCACACCCAAGGTTTGAATAAACCTGAAACCTGTTCAAATCGTGCACACACACGCCTAACAAAGTATAACTCAGGCATTTGTACCCGCGGCCTGACACACACAGAAACACACCTTGCTCTCCTGGTTGCCATAGGACAGCAGTTGCAGACAGTCTGTTGTGATGGCCAAAAACTTGGGGTTGCTTTTCTTCAGGAGGGGAACCATTCTCTGCAGACCGTCAGCCAGACGAACGGCCATTTTGGCTCCCTCCTGGTGCAGGAGGAGGTTGTGGAGTGTTGTGATGGCATAAAAGAGCACCGATTCCACGGGAGAGCTGAGGGACACCAAAGAGGGATAATGTCATTTTACTTAAGTCCTGGAGATGGCCAGTCTGGTCCACTAATTATACACTATATTGAATATCGCGGAGTGCCTTGATTGACGTGTGAGAAACGCTGCAGTACCTGAGCATGCGGACAAGCGCAGGAATGCCCCCAGACTTGAAAATGGAGAGCAGACCCTCTCTTTTGTGGGAGAGGTTGTGAAGGATGCTGGCTGTGACCCTGGCCGTCTCCATGTCACTGGTGTTCTGCATGGCTCGGACCACTGCAGACACCACCTGCGGCGACTGCATCAACGCATGGCGGGACGCCTCCTTGCGTGTCAGTTGGTTGACGATCTGAGCTGCCTTGCTGACCACCGCCTGAAGGAAAGACAACCATTTGGATTGTTTGGAGTAAGGCTTCCGCTTGGAAATGATTTTTTGTTGAAATATTTGAAAGTAGTTTAGCTGGTTGTGTGGACAATATAAGATACACGGATGCACTGATTGCATTTTTTATCTGCCAATAGCAGAGCTCTGTTTGCTTTAATATGCAAAAACGTCACATTACTATTGTTGATTTTATAAAGAAGCTGTACAAAATGCCTCTCTACAGGCAAGTATGATATTGAACAGTTTTGTGTTGTGTAGATAGATGTCAGCTGTGTGTGTGGACGGATCAGGATGTACCTGATCTTCATCGTTGAGCAGTTTGGTAAGTTCAGGCACGGCACGTGTGGCCAGCTCGGCGTCATCTTGGTAGTTGATCAGATGAATAATGGCTGCCTTGAGCATCTGGGAAGGCTCTGCTAGTCGCTGGACGTTGGTCATCTGGGACGGATCTGTTTGGGTCGTAGTCAAGATGGTGGTGCTTTCCTCCAGCGTCTCCGGGAACATGGCGGCACGCACACGCTGGGCTCTGGTCAACACGTATTGGGAGTCTGGAAAAGGAAGGACATTCAATGATGACGATGCTCATCGTGCTATGCTAAAGGTGGGTCTTACCGGCCGGTTCTGTCGTGACGGTGGTCATGGTGTACTGCTTGGAGGTGGTGAAGTCGCCGTCATCATCTCTGACCGTGTTGGCTCCAGACTGGATGCCCGAGTCAATCTGGTATTTCCTCTCTTGCCACTCAGTGACCTTTGTGACTCCTCTGTCCAGCTCGCCCACTGTCAAGCACGAAGAGAGGAGAAACTTCAAGTCAGACTAAATCCTTCTCTAGTAGCTTTAATGATACTTAATTCAATATAAGGACATTAACCACACACAAGCAACTTCCATTTAAATGAACGACTGAAGAATTTCATTGACTAATATGTTCAAGGACATGAACACTTACTTTGCAAAGCCATCCTCGTCTCCTGCAGTCACAAGCCTGCAGAAAAAGCACAAGCCAAGGATATCTCATATTATATACGATATTAAGCTCTGCATCAACGAGTACACACTTCACATAACAACATGAATAATTTTCATTTGCAAACATGAGAGCAAGGGACTGTATTTGAATGCTACGCGAGTGTGCAGCGTGCACGTTGCCCCCCACGCCTTTCAAGCAAATCACGGGGGAGTAGGGTGAAGACGGAGAGAGAGGCAGCTGTAAATTAGGAATGCTAGCTGGCTCTGCTGACCTTTCACCTTGGGCCTCCACCCATACAGTCGTGGGAGCAGCTAGTGCTGACGCATGGCAAACAGGAACCTGTCCGGCTGGTTTTGGGTTAGTGTGTATGTGTGTGTGTGTGTGTGTGTGACAGGGAGTTGAGAATACAAGCTGCACACAAGCTTGTCCCTAAATAGCTGTAACTTCAGCTTCAGCGCTTAATCATATTCACCTCAATACCGAACACAGGGAGCATCAAGTCATCCAATTTTTTTGGAATACACGAGTGTTTTATCAGCATTCCGGATGACGTAACAGACATGTGTCAGAGCATGTCTGCTGTAAAGACTTCCCGTCTTTTTGAATCATCTTTTTCTCAATCCAATCCTCCTCCTTGTAGCATTCTAAAACATGTAAAACATTCAGTGTATTGGTTATTGCAACAACTGTCTAGCTTTTGTCAAGATAATTCCGTTCATACATTTGCTCCATCATTCCAAACATCAAACCCAAAATGACAAGGCTGAAAGAATGCTTGTCTCCTGCCCATTTCTGCAGCTGGGAAATGATCCACCACAGAAGTCTTCCTCATCACAGAAACATCTGCATTTTTAATAGCCGTAACGAACGACTTGATAACACAATGCACCCACTGTGCTGCTTCGTGTCGACTGACTCAAGTATTGTGCATCAGCATGTACAAAGAGTAGTGTGTTAGGAGTACTTGCTGGAGCAGACTGGACATGGAGCACAGTGATGGATCATAATTTGTCAAAAATCCTGAAATCATCTTTTTTGCACATGCTTGCATGAAATAAGTAATTCACATTGAATACGGTGATTTGGTGTATATGCAAACCTACATATGTATTTCTCTCCCAGGTAACAAACTGAATGCCAATCGGTAGCTCCTGCAAAATTCTGGAATTACAATTTGCACATTTTAGAATAAAAGAAAATTACCTATGAGTTTTCTCTCTGCTGCACAAACTGGCACTTTTACATTAACAACAGTTAAACATGTATTTTTCGCCTTCAGCTGAGAGCGCCCCTAGGGCTGTAGATCCTGCCTAACCAGGCCCCAAACTACTTGCAGCTACATGTTACATGATAACGCAATGGCTCGTGTGTACAAGATCACACTGTAAATCACTGTTACGGGGTGTGGCCTCATCCTCATTAGATGCTAACTGGCATCTAAGTTTTTTTCTGTTTATCAACTTTTTTTATATCAGCTTTTTGTTATTCTAGCTTTTGTCCACTGAAACTGCAACAGAGCCAACACAAGTTTCCTGTAAATCAGGGGCAGTCTTTGTTTTCCTGGGCGAGGCAGTGAGTTCAGCGAACTGTTGCAAAGCTGCGACACACCCCTCATATCACCTAGGTAACCGAAACTCTGCATGGGCAAAAGGGGGGCACTGTGGGGATTTTATCTGCTGACCCATCTGATGTCTAAAGGGCTTCCTTGTTTACAGATAAGGCTGTACGAGCTAGAAAAACAACAACAAGAAAAGTGTCCATTTTTGTGCTTCCGAGTGGACTTTGCTCTCTTCCAGTTAATGATACATGATTTCCCTCTCACTGTACATTGCTCCGTCAGTGCCATTCCCACAAACACATAATTGCACAGTAGTATGTAAGCAACACTCTTCACTCAGAAGGACAACACCCACTATCTCGTTGAGCAATGTCTTCCATGCATGGTCGGAAGCGCCTCTTTGAAGTAAAAAATACCCGAGTCGCATTCTAAGTGAAAGCTGCAGGTGAACAAGTTGCAACAGAAATGCAGGGCTTACACTGTTCAGCAGCGCCGCTAAAACGCCACTGTGACATTCCACACAGGCATAGCACATTCAAACCGCGCTGCGTTGAGCCTCGCACATCATGTTTTCCCCACTCCCTTCCGACCTCGCTGCTCTAAAATTATCTCAGCAACCTGCTCATTAATTTTTAAACCTGCAGACACTCGAGTAACAATGGATATCGTCATGATGTCCGCGCTCGCAACAAATTTACTGCCTCCCCTTTTCACTCAGGCACGCTAGACAGAGAGGGAGTGTCAGGGAGTGTCTCCCCACTCCCCAGTGGTGACAAGCTCTCAGCAGGGGTAGTGTATGTGTGGAATTATCGGAAATACACGGAATGGCTGGATGGCAGGATTCCAGCGCTGACAATTAACTATGAAAAGTGGAATATTTATACTTATGTATTTCCACATAGTTTTTTAACATTCCAGTGAGCCAGATTTGGACTTTGCCGTCACAAACAGGATTGAATCAGCTGGGCAGGAGGCCCAGCGCGTTGGAGATGAATGCTGGTTCTACTTCATAAAGCAATGATTTGCTAGGCACTCTCTTATGGTTTGGCAAGAATAACATTAGTACTCGACCTTTGCTGTCTGATTTCCTCAGCTTTTAGTGAACATTTGAGTTTTGGGTATTAAATGAGCAGTACATTAAACACGATTATATATATATATATATATAAAAATGGGATAACCGTGTTGAATATGTTCTTTACGTACATAAAATACAATCTGATTCAATATCAAATATGGCATAATGTCCAGGATACATGTTATCTTCAGGATTTCTCTTGATCTATTGTTTCTAATCAATCCACTGTCCCCCCCCGGATGGCAGTGCTTCTCATGTCATCTCTTTAGGGCTTTAAAGTCCCATGCCATGCAATATTAGCTGGCTCATGCCAAGTCGTTTTCTCTCGTTAGAATGCACAGAAAAGAGAAAGAAACATGACTCCGCTGGACATATTAATGTAAATGTTAAAAGCAAAAAAAAGCAACAACATCCCTGTGGTCCTCCATTGTTACTTTGGGTGTGATGCACTTGAAATGCATGAGAAGGAAAACAAACCTATGATGATTAGATGCCAACACCAGGGAGTGAAGCTAAGTGTTATCCTAATCTCAATTTCGAGCCATGTGATTGAGGTGCCAACAGCACGAGAGAAAGGGCAGATGGAAAATAAACAGCCAAGAGATACTTTGGAAAAAAGGACTACGATAGCAGTGACTAAACCACAGGTGACCCCGGGAGTCCAATTTGCAGGTTTTTCTATAATATATACTGGTAATATAGATAATTTAACATTTAATGTTTACACTGACGTGCGAATAAAGAACAGATTATGCTGGCACACAAGTGTAATGCTTTCACCATCTGTATAGACACAGATCAAGTATTAGACGTATCGCCTGACACACACACACACACACACACACACACAAACCCTGACACACAAAGCCCTCTTCCGTTGAACTGTTTCCCTGAGGACTTACCACACCAAGCACCAGGTGCCCTTGGTGGAGAACTGGGCAGACCCCAAAGCGGACCTCCTATCTGTCGCATTTCTGCAGAGTCGGGGTGCAGCTATCCCGGTGGGATCCACTTTAACACACCCAAAATCTTCCGGTCCCAAAGCCACATATGGCCCCGCTGTTGCGCAACTGCAGTTCCAGCACTATAACGGACCTCGGAGGGGTTAACTGGATAGATGTTCATTAGAAATCAATATAGATGGAAGGTTGTGAATGACGCACAGCTAATGGATTCTGTGCGGTGGGTGACAGGAAATAGCAGTTAAAATTATCTAACACCAGTGCTGGATCCAAGAGGAGTCGTTTATTGAGAAAAGCTGTACTTTGGCAAATGCTGACATCAAACTATGGAGACACACTTACATGAATAACTAATTGCACAATTGCTGACCTTCCTTTTGCAAAAACAGTGTTTTTGCAAATTGACTAACAGATGATGATGGAATCCAGAGGACAGGAACATCACCAAGCCAAGAGCTCAGGGAAAGAATGGAAAATGACATACTTCTGGTGCAGTGTTGCGCAACACACAAATTAAATGTGTCTAAAAAAAGGCAGATATTGCAACACACTCCCCTTCTTTGGGTGATCTGGAAACATTCCCGGCACTCTCAACACAAGTCAACTGGAGCAGCACACCAAATGAATAAAATAAGAAGCCCTTGTATTCATTCGCCAGCTAATTTACTGCACGACTTCAAAAGGGTCGACTGAGGCCAGTGGATGGGGTTTGGTGGCTGTGGACTGGTGTGTAGGGTGATTTCTTGTGAATCAAAGGAAATGCGAGTTGTCTCTGAGGAGGGGCCGTGTGTTGGGTAGATCATATTACATAGGCTGATAAAGAAGGGAGGGAAATGGTGAGAGCCGTGTGCTCGGCCTGACAATGACCTTTCATTGGCATGGCCTGTGCAGCAGATTGGTTGACATAACAGTCAGACATATTTGTTCATTATTCATTATTTACTCATTTCCCATTTATTTATTTTATTAGTATGTGTGGATTTGTAAAACGAGCTTGTGTCATAAACATGCACATATTTGTATCGGCCAACTCTGTGCGGAGATTGCATGTTCTCCCACTTCTCTTCCGGCTTCCTCCCACATTCCAAAAATATGTTAGGTTAATTGGAGACTCTAAATTGTCCATACAAATGGATATGAGTGTGAATGGTTGTTCATAATGGTTGGCTGGCGACCAGTCCAGAGTGTACCCCCCCTCTTGCCCAAAGACATCTGGGATAGGCTCCAGCATACTCCGTGACCAAGTGAGGATAAGCAGACTGAAGTCAACAACTGTTAAAGAAAAAGTCTAAGCTCTCAGATGTGCTGTGTTATTTTGTCTCTCTCTCGCCTGTCCATTTTGTTTGTGTTCCACAGCGGATGAAGACCACAGCGGTCTCCATTTGTGCATGTAAACACTGTGGAACATACACCCAACAATGAACAGACGAGAGGGTGTAGTGATGTGAACGGACAGAAAATAACACAGGGAAGCCAAATCTTTACTTGACTGTGACCGCAGCAACAAGCCAGAACTACTTTCCTCCGCACCGAAATTAGACCAAAAATCCACTCACGGACAAAGTGGGGGGTAAGTCACTGTTGATGGACTACACTTCTAATGGGGTGTCATACTGGTTCAGGTAAAAAAAAAAAATTCAAATGAGGGTTTCAAACTGAGTGAAGAAGACACAAAGCAGCCAAAAACTTACCATTTCCACACAGAATGAGAGGAGAACCTTTTCCCCCAGTCAATCTCAGCCAGTTTAACCTTACCGATGCCTAGTGGCCAGAATAATCCATATCCTTATGTTTTGACTAATATAGACCATAACCTACCACCAAACAGTAATCATTAATGAATTAATTTCTCCAAAATCACAACATAGCGTGGGAGCCATAATCGAACCGCCATATTGTGTCAGTTGCCTGTATTATCATAATTTGGTCTCAAAAAAATGTTGACAATAATATAATTTATACAATAACATTTCAAAATGTACCTGTGTTGTTTTGTGACTTAGTTAAGAAGACTGGTCATAATTTTTGTCATTGTACTTTTCTTTTCTGTCTAGTTCTCATAGACTCAACGACCTCATCCAGGTAATTTCTGTTTTTGCATGACGGTTGTTAGGCAATCTTACGATGCGTCCTGCTAGCCTGAGGCGATGGATAATTTCGTGGAATGGTGTGGACATTACTCTTTGCAGGCTCGCTTTCAGGATTTTTCAAAAAACATCTCTGGTGGAAAACATCCAACTTCTTGTCCAAGTTCTTGAAAATATATAAGTATATGTGATATTGAACAAAAATTAAGATGATCGTGTCAACACCAAAAGCTCAGCATGCCTGTACAACTCCATTGTTCTGTGCACTGTTCTATGAGGAAGAGCTCTGTAGAGAAGTCTTTCACATTAGGAGGGGTGTGACATAAACATTTATGCGTCCTCAAGTGTATTTATATGCATATAAAAGTTAATTGTGTTGTCTTGGAAGCACCAATTGTTGATGTGTTATGTGGAATGTCAAAATGGCTAAATTCTACATCACTGTCACATCACTTCTTGCCTCTTACGCTAAGAAGGGTTTTTCTGCAAGGATATTGCATTTGGATCCACCTACAAAGTAAAAAAAAAAATGTTTCACCCCAAAAAGTGGCCGAAAATAAGATGGAATGAGAAGGGCCCAAGTGTCTGATTCAACACAGACTTTCTGTGTGTTAAAGAGTGGAAAAGAGTGGCATTATTGTTCCTTTGACTGCTGTCACAGTGAAAAACACCAAGGGATTCAAGTGTCTCTACTGGATGCAACCAAAGAGCCTGAAAACTTTTGTGCTTACGGGCCAAGTTTGGTGGCCAAAGCCACGTTTGGGAACAGACAAGCACTTTCTGCTCACACTGACACGGTTGTGCATCATTGTGTGCTTGCACAGTGAGGAGATGTGACACATGATGAATTTTTCAGAGAGAATACAAACATCCAACTAGAGGGAGGAACAGGAGGGAATGGCAGCCCAAAAGAATACAACACTGGGAAAAGTCCAGCTGACAAGCACAAAGCCACAGCAATGTATCAAATCTAAATCCTTTAAAAATGCAGCTCCAACAGAAAAATAACTTAGCAGAAACTATGAGTCACGGCATTCTCGCTTGCTGTGTGATACTGTGATACAACTTTCCATTTGAGATGCTGGAGTGTTTTCATGTTTATGACCTAACAAGTCCCTGGTGATTTACTTTGTGTCAAAACCACAACGTCGCGGTCCCCACTTTCCTCAATTAAAGCATTGGTAGTAACACAAGGAGACTGGGAAGAAAATACACATAAAAGGACACTGAGAAGAAAAAATAGACACAAAAAACCCGTATCAGGAATGAGAGTCATTGCCCGGATAAACAAAATCACCAAAGTGCAAAACATTTTCATTGGAGGCAGTGACAGCATCAAGTTCACTCACTCCTGCTTGGATATTCAGTTGGTAATGAAAGCACGATAACGTATTCATGAAGAAAACAGAGACTGCTGTATTTGGCATGCAAGCCTGATATGCTGGGGTTTAGACAAGAGTTTTGCCAGAGGCAGACATAAACTTTACAGACTTAATTAACTGGAAATGTTGAGTTAATCTGCACCATTGTGTCTTCCCACAGTTGAGTAGAAACTGCAGTTCAGGGATATGCAGTACAACCAGCTTTGAAACTAAGTGAAAAAAAAATTAATCCACAGTCATTCCTATCATTATGCCAGTAAAACCACATCAGTCAAGTCAGGCCTATAGTCTGTCCAGAAAATCCTCTGTATGGGAACAAGGTGACAAGGCAAGGTGACATGCAAAGACACAAAACAGGTCACGCGACATGTATGCCGAGTGGCTCCGACCGAGCCCTCAGAAAGTACTCAGTCAGGCACAGGAGAGGGAGGAAACAGGAATTTACCGGAAAATTCATTCTGCCAGTCAAACAAAGAGGTTAGGCTACATGCCATACACATACACTAATCCCCTTTTCAAAGTGTAGACCTATTTATAAACGCCAGGATCTCCTGGCCCCTTCCTCTGCTAATGTAGGACAGTATGAGGGAATTAAGCAGGAGGGGGGGAGATTATCACTGTGCTACCACAGCTGTATCTGTGAAATCTAAAGCAAGTCACCCCCTACTGCTAGCCCAGCACCCATCCACCCTCTTCCCCCGAGGGCAGACGGGTGCAGCTTTCCAGCCACAAGGCTTGTCTGCTGCTGCTACTTGAGACAACATATTGGCACCCGACCCTCTTCATCCAGACACAGACAAGGACCTAGACTGGACATACATACAGCTGGATTCCATTAAAAACACATCTTTTCAGCTTGCAAAACAGTAACGCTTGCTTGCACCATTAAAACATTTTACATGTCAGTTTATGTTGATGCAAGAAGTTGGACATGACGTTAATCGCATCAGAAAGGGGAGGATGAGGAAAAACGTCATTTCAGCTCAATGCTGATTTCAGTGGTATTAATCATCAACCTAAATGAAAGGAATGTGTGCTCCCGTGGCTGCTAAGCAGGATTGGAAAAATGCTTTCTTGTCAAGCCTGGAGCAACAATATCAGGGCCAGCTTGGCAGCGGCAGGAGAAGAAGCTGTAGTAACAACCATTTAAGGGATGATTCATTATTTAGTGTCACACAATACAGTGATGTGTCACGCGTCAACAAAAGATGGCTCCCAATTTGGTATTAGTATGGGGGGGGGCTTTATTTAGCGGCACCCATTATTCCAAATACAAGTTAATCTCCAGACTATTGTCTTTACTGTGTTTTGGTGCTACAAATGCATCAAAAATGGATCAAAACAACAATTTCAGTACTGTCTCAAGGCATTACGTTCCACATACATTAAAAAGAACCAACCAAACCATGCATGACCAAGCACTTGGCGACGGAGGCAAGGAAAAACTCCCTATACGGAAGAAACCTCAAACAGGGGGCAGCCATCTGTCTCAAATGTTGGGATGAGCGAGACATCAGAGGGACAGAGGGGATATTGGCGTTATTGTTACCAATTCCAAACCACTTTCACTTCAAGTTGGCAACTGGTGGAGTCAATTTCAGCTCACATTTCAGTAGTAGTATCATGAAACACAGCAAATGTTGACTTATTAAACGTATTAATATCTGAAATCTTTTATGATTTCAAGCCATCTGTTCAACAGTCTGTAACTTGTCTTCATAGTTCAAGCTTGTACACATTCTGAATATTTAAATGTCACCTCTAGTTCAGGAGTATCCAATGTGCGGCCTGGTAAATTATTGCAACATTGTAAAAATAAAACTTTACACTGAAGAAAAGAGCAAAAATTAGGAAAATAGAAGAAAACGGCATAATTTAACACAAAGCTTTGGCTTTACATATATACAAAAGGTAAATTCAATACAAATACTTTTTTGTTTTTCCTGTATGTGACGCTGGGCGGGTAAAGTTTGGTCCCCCCTGCTCTAGTCATTCACCTGTCTCACGCGTGTACGCGCATACACTCTCTGCGCGCTCCCTCTGATAACACTGTGGGACTTTATTGACAAGTGACGTCAAGATAAGCAGTCGATACTAAGCCCAAAGATGAAACACAATGATTCCACAGCTAGAAGTACGTTAAAACATGACAGATTCATATTTTGACGAAAAATGGGGAACTGCTAGCGTAGCTTGAATTACAAGAACAGGTAGCAGCCTGCGCGAGGCATGCGGAAATGAACAGCAAACACGAAACACATTAGCTTCATTAGCTTAACGATTAACTGTCGACTTGAGTCATAAATACATTAATAAAACCTTACACGTCACCTCGGTTCGATTTTCTAGTTACAAAACAACAACGACTGAGAAACAACGAGTGGGGACAACAGTAGTTTCGGAACAAAATGCAACAAAACTCACCTGTCGACTTTTTTTTTTTTACACTCAAGCGTTCGAGAGTATTCCCCAGCAAAAGCTGTTTTTCGTTAGGGCAGGAGTACTTGCTTGTTGTATTCGCCCAACTTCCAGCCACTCTCGCCCGTAGCACTGCTGGTAGAAAGTCCACAACACACAAGAGGCAGAGCGGCGTCACCTCCGCGCAGACTCCGCCCCCTTCTCAAGCGACCCCACCCTGTTTGCTTTGCGGCTGCTTTTTAAACGTTACGACTCTTTAAAGTCAGTGCCTTTCGAGTCTGGAACAACCTCGAACACTCGGTTTGTTCGGATATCTTTATGTTACAATTCATATTTGTGACTTGTTCTTTGGACGGTATTGCTACCATAACAGTTTTCATATGTTTTGCAATCTGTCATGTCTTTGATTATGACGTGTGTGTGACGTAAACAGTCATTGTGCTTCCTTAGCAGACAGTATAGAGGGGAAAATGTGCTCAAAAAAATGAAGGTGATTTATGTTTGGAAAATAATGTGTAGAAAAACGCAATTTGGACATGTCCTGCAAATAAACACTGAAAAGTAAATTGTGCAACAATAAGTGCTTTCTTGGAACTCCAACCACTCATAATGTTGCAACATTGTTAGGAAGCATTGAATCATTAAAGGGCTAAATTCCACATTATTGTATCAAACCTACATTTACTGTTACTGTATGCACTTCTTCATGCCCACTTGCTTAAGATAAGGGGGAGTTTGTGCAATGATTTTGATTTCAATCTTGATTTAGATTCAACACTTCCATGCTAAGCAGTTGTATGATTTTAAAGCAGCCTATTTTATGTACAACTTTGAAAACACTGCATCATATTTCCATTCTTTGGTGCTGTCATGCGTATCGTGCACCTGCATTTGTCAGAAAGGCCACACCTTTGTGAAGTAACAGTGAAACCAGACAATCAAAGTGAGTCATCACAGGCGGGAAGCACAGGAATTACTCATGCAGTTCATCGTGATACCGTTGCTTGTTACAAACACATATTTTCATACATTAAATCCTGAATACACTCAATTTGAGATACAGTTTTGGAGGTTGAAACTGTGAAACTGGGATGCAATGTTTACGTGCTCCTGTAGTGTTGATTTTAAAATAATTAAAGGTTATTATATTTGACTGCAGTCAATTACCAATAAGATATTCACTATTGTAGTTCACATTTGTCCATGTTGTCTGTTAGGTCAGACGTATTCATACTATTCATGCCACCACGGGCAACATAGTCACAAATTTCCTGCGGGTTCTCCTTTGTGACAGTTATCATCTGAATGGAGAGGAGGGCAAGGCATGCTGGGTAATGGTTGGTTATGTGGGTCATTGTATTTAACAAAGTGAATGTGTGCATTGAGAGGCTTCTTTTAAAATAGCCTTAAGTCCGCTTGACACTCTTAGGTTGTTTTGTTTTTGTTCCTTAAGGGCACAATACCTCATATTTTCTTGACTACTTAGAATTGAACAGTGCAATTTATGCTCCCTTTTGATCATGTCATGATCATGTTGTTTAGCTTAGCATTAAATGTGATTTGAGAAGGAATACCCTCAATGTTTTTACTTTACAGTCGATCCCTGATTTGTGTGGGGGTTCATGGTGAAAAATGCAAGTGAATGATACACCCATAAAAATGTCCATTTTGACAAGTGGCTCGCTCTACCCCCTCCAAACCCACCTGCTAGCTAAAGGGATTTTTGCCCATCATCATGTAACGAAAGATAATTAGTTAGCATGAGCTAGCCAACAGTGCACATCATTGGGAGGGACTTATTTTTAATAAGAAACCCTGGAAAAAAACCTCTAACAGCATTGTTTACCATTTGATAAACATGCTGTGATTGTGCATTAACATGTACATTACTCATTACAGTAAAGTACACGTCTGTCTATAACCGCAGCATATACAGCGACAACACTTACAATGTCCGCTCTCATTGGGATGGCTGTGTCTTCCAGCACAAGAAGTGTGCTCCAGTCCTCAGGTAAAAAATGCTGACTGCATTTTCTCGAGTATTCAAATTGAAATTGAGAGTTGTGGATTTTATGCAGAAATGGATGACTGCAGTATTGGATAATGTAGTAATAAACATCTGGATTTAGGATTTTGTATCAGAAGTTTGTATTTTTGGACCACACCAACATTCCAGTGCTTCTAAACGTCCAATGTAGGTTGTAGGTTGCATACTCAGCTATCTAAAAAAAATCAAATCTTGGCAACAAAACAGCTCATAATAAATCTAACTATTAATATATTTACATAATATATATTTTTTTACAATATGGTGAGTGCAAATAAAAAATTTGGGCTGGAAACGGCTCCCGGGCTACAGTGTGGACACCACTGATGTACATGACACAGGTTGTGTATGAATGTGGCTATTGTTTCAAGCAATGAACTGGGAACTCGATCAAAGCGCAACAGAAACACAATGAACATCTGTACAGACAAATGCGTCTCACAGGATGCCAATACCATTTGCCTGTTTTACAAAAGTGGCCTGTTTTGGTCGCTCTCATCTTCTGCTTTACACCCCACAGGAAATGGCCCCATTGTCCCAGGGAGAGGAAGTGGCTTGAAGCAGACCACTAGCGAGATCTATTGAGATTGTGGTAAATTATTAAGCATCACTTACAAATGGAAGGCACATAAGGATTGCTGTGTTGGCTGACCACAGTGAACCACCAAGACAACCAACCTCTACTAAGTGACGTTTTTACAGTTGGGTGATATGATGAGTAGTGATGTGTACAGTCGGTAAGCCTAAAACTTTGTCATTTTTTAAAATACCATTTTGACGAAAAAAAACAACAACTTTATTTGTGATCAATGGAATTGCATGTCGTTACAATGAAACATAAGAAAATGTCCAAACCATGCTGCATTTTTGCACAATATTTAATAAATTAAATCAGTTATTTTTTTTAAATACTGTATTGGTTGGTCCTAATCAAAAACAAACAAAATGGTTGACCAGAAAAGATTGGTCATTGAATGTGAGGGGCACTTGTCATTCCGGCTATCACCAGTAGAGACCGACAGAGAACATAATTTATCGACTTTGCCATGTCTGTAATGTTCATGTTTGGAATTCCGTTGTCCGTTGAATGCATGAGTGTGATTGGTGCATAATGCGGAAGTGTGTGTTGTTGTAGGACTTGAGAGCGCCGGTTTAATGTGTGTCCAAGCTTAATAATATAGAGTTAACAATAAAAATATTGGCGTGTTAACGTTGGCAACAAAGTTACAAACAAGAGTCAAATACTTTTGTCGATGTCGGGACACAGTATGTAGGGACTGAAATGTGTTATCGCTGCAGCCAGTTCACCGAATTGCGTAAACTACTACATTGCCCACAATGCACCTCTCCGACGATGACCAAATGGAACACAAAGCGAACCAGCTTCAATGACAGCTGAGCAAAGTTTGCCGAGGGAAACTTCAACGCCGACTATAACCTTGAACTGACGCGAGTTAGCTGACAATGTAAGTGTAGCAACTTGTACTTTTAAACCTCTCTACAGTATGACCACCTGTAGACGTTGAGTGTTTGTGTCTTACGCCAAACTTTGAGGTACGTTTCATTTGTATATCACTGCGGTGGGTGTTCCTGGGAAAACACTGTATTTCCAGCAACATTTACGGGTTGGTTATACATTATGCCCATATTTCATGCAGAGAGCCTGTTTGTCAAGTGAACATTAGCAGCGACAGTTTTGATGTCACTTGTCTTGTTTTGCTAATTACGTAAATGAAGGTTGTTATTGTGCCGATCAACAAACACAATTGAATAACTCAAATTAAAACCTTGTACATCATATGACCCAAAGGGCATATATTTTACTATACTGATTACTATAATGACAATGACAACTTCACAAATCTGAAGCGCGACTAAATTGGATTTTTTCTTAGGTAATGCCTCACTATCAAATACATCAAATACATTGACTTTTACATGTATTTTTTACTGCCACATTTGTTTTATCTACACATTTAGATTCCTTGACCATAAAAATATACAATGGAAGCACTTGAATTACATAAATAATGCTAACATGTTAATGTTAGCTAACACCTAGCATTATAGCGCTAAACATTAGTACAAGTGCACCTCTGAAAATGATAAATTTGTGTAATGATAGCATGCTATCACCTAGCATGATAGCACTAAGTGACTGCTTACTTTTATATTCATGAAAATTGCAAAAAATGCTAGTATGCTCATGTCAGCATGCTAGCAGTGGTAACATGCTAATGTTATCATGACGGCACCTAGCATAACAGTGTCTATTTATGAACATGGGTAAAAAGCCAACATGTTAATGTTAGTATACTAACACCTAGCATAGTGCTAAGTATTTATACAAGTGTCTACCCATGAAGACGGCTGAAATGCCACTAGCATTTCATGCAAATGTTAGCATGCTAACACCTAGCATGATAAAGGCAAAATGTTCCAAAACAAGTGCTCTGACAATTTTTTTTCTGGATTTTTATGCTCCAAAATGGCGACGTATCTTGCCTGTACAACAGGGCTTGTGGATGGACTCTACTTCAAACTGTGTTCTTGTTAGCATTGTTAGTTAGCGCTGCAGTACCACACTTCACCTTCCGCGGAATCATGAGTTCGCCAACAGTTCCCCAAAGTAGATTGGTAGAAATCCTGGTGGAAGCATGTATCCTGGATATTACGCCATATTTCTGATTGAATTTTGAATTAATGTCACTTCTGTCTGAATTTTGATGAAAAACCAAAGAAATAACATGCAAAAACTCTGAGGTTCGCATTGTGTGTCAAGATAGATTTCTTCCATGATTCAATTTTAGTTACTGATTGACAGCGGACTCCGCTGATTACATTTGTGCTGGTACATGTTTTGGATGCAGCAAAATGCGTTTGGTGCACAATGAGGTGAAAACACAGCAACTGAAACGTAAATCCCACTGTTTTGCATTATCCCATTCTCTTTATGACATGACTTTTGCATGTCACAAAATGGAGATGTGCAGTTGGGCTGAAACTGACGCTGCAAAAATATTCCACACTATTTCCTATGTTTATTCAGTGTATTTGATGTGTTTTTGCATTAGGTTATATCATGCCCCTCAAAGTGACTAGTACCGCTTTCAGGAGACTGACCATAAAATATGAAGAAACTTTGAAGATGCGACCAACCTTAAATTCTTGAATTCTTGCCTTAAATAAGCATGTGAGTAAGCATTACTAATATATACTAAGTGCTACATGTATGATCTACACAATTGCTTGTGGCTGAAGATATAAAAGTACAATAGTTATCACAAGCTATAATTAGCTACCCATGACAACACACTCACCTTACTAGCATGCCACTGCAACTGTTTACATACTATAAAATAGTCCCATTTATTGCTAAATGGGTTATTGAATGCTCCATATTTAGATTCATAGGAACCAAAGAGAAAGAGGATAGCCTCACAAAGATCCAACAAAATTTTCTATTGCTTTATGATTATTGAAAGCGGGTCCCACCATGGAGTATAGCTGTTGTGAAACAAACATTGCATTATTTCCTTGTTGAATGCATAAATCTCTCCACCGAAAAGCGGATTATTGTCGTCAATCAGTAACCAGGGATGCTGGAAATAACCGTCACAATATTGTCTGATAACGTGTGTCAGACACCAAGATAATGCTTGCATTTTCTCTGCATGTTCCCCTTCTCTGTCCGCCTTTCAGCCCCACCTCCGCCCTTCTCGCTGTTGCCGAGACACACACTTCACACACAACACAGCCAGCTGGTAAAAGCGCTCCAATGTTCTACCTGAAGAGTTTGCCTCAACTACCAAGCCCTGGTATCACAACACAGTAAGTTCATTTATGTTTTTTTTTTATTTTGAACATTTAGCATGCTACGATATTTCAGTACTCAGTACATTGAGTGCTGCTTTCAATGCACTTCATGAGCATCTGAACATGTGCTGTTCATGTCAGTCCATCACGGAAATCAGCAATCAACAAATCAATGTTCTGGGCTGTCTAATTGAATCAATTATCTGTAAATATGTGTATGGCACATATTTGCCATACACAAGTCCTTGGAACACCATGAAGGAAATACTGCTGAGTCTAGCACTTATATCTTGATTACTCTAGATATGTTATTATATTTGCATCTTTTCTGTTAAGTGTGGCTATACATCAGTGTTTTTGCTCCTTTATGAAAAATATATAAAATGTAACTTTTGGTGAAGAAGATTTGATGAATTTAAGAAGTTGTCATAGTGACACGACTCTCTTAAAGGTATCCATCCCTGCTTTCTAACCAGAGGCATGTTTGCATGTTCATGTCAGCAAAGTTAGAAATCCAAATTGATTGAAAGTCATTATAAGTTGCAAAAAAAAACAAAGTTCTGAATATGCCTGTTAGAGAAAGGGCTAATTTTTTGACCACTTTCTTTTCACATGGAGTGTCTGTCCAAATATAGCTCTCCCAGTTGTCAGGGTGACATTCTTGCTAACATTAACATCCATTTATGCCCCCTTCTGTTATGTGTCTCGCGCCCTTTCACCCCCCCAGATTCCCTTTCAAGTCCTAATCAAATAAATTAGTTGGTGAATAATAATCTTAAACTGTATTGAGGAAGTGAAGACCCATTTTATTTTTACTCAATTAACAAACGGGATAGCCATTTCAATATGATGTGCATGTCCATTTTTAACTTTAATTTTGAATTTCTGTAACATTGCCAAACAAAATATGCTTTCAACTTTCTACCTTTATTTGACCGCACACTCACCATGGATGACTGGAATATCTGATATTGTAACGCTTTGTTGCTGCATCACAAACAAATACGGACATTATACTCTCTGACTCACACGGCTATCATCTGGAGATGTTGTGATCCGATATTAAAATCAGATATCAGCAAAAAAAAAACCCCAACAAGTATTGGATTATATCTGCCTGAATCTGAAAGTTCCGATATAAGCATGCAGATACAAGTAGTCTATTCCTGCCTCCGCTCCAGAACTTCTACGCTGCAGCACCGCTTCCAGCATCCAGACTCCAAGATCATAACAACAGTGCTAACAAAGTAGCAAGGAGCAGTACCGATGTACATGCCAAAGTTAGACAAAGACACAGTGGAGCCATACATTTGTTCACCTCCTGTTTTCTAAATGTACTTTTTGCCTTTTGTAAAAAACATGGATAAGATCGGATTTATATTGTAAGCTCTCTTTTTCTGTCTTTAGAACGCACAGAAAAGGCTAAACGTGTGTTTGTGATTCACAGAAGGATTGTGGAGGATCCTTTTAAGTCCTGCGGTACAATGTTTTTGACCTTTTTCTTTTAAACTGAGAGGATTAATACTAATTAACAGAACGCTGAAAACATTGCAAAGGAGTGTTCTAGCATCCTTAACATTTGCACAGTGATACTTGTTAAAGGAGCATGCAGGGCATTTGCAAGTTGTTAATCAATATCCACGTGACGCTATCTCTCCCGTTCTCTCAGAAGAACCATTGCCAAAAGCCACCTCCCCTTTGCGACGCTGTGTGCCTCTGCTCACGTATACACCCTCCTGGAAGGGCATTGCATTGTTGGCACTGAGTGCCGCTGAGGATCTTGAGTTCAGCGCAGGTCCGGTCCAAGCTCCAAGGACAAAGGCTCTTTGTGTGCAACACCTGGTTAACGTTAATAAAAACGTTAATAAATAATTGATAGTATCTGAAGTCTGCACAGAGAAATATTAGAATCCCTTGCGGCATAAATGTGATGAAGAAATGTTGGCCACAGACCAATGTAGTCAAATGATGGATAGGTCAGGGAGAGCAGTGGAGAACAACAAGGATAAAGGGAAGGAAAGTGATATGGGTGCTGGTGGGGGATGGGGGGGTTGAGTTATTTATGTGTAATTAGGTGAGTGCTGAATGGTGTGTGCACCAGTGTCTGTCTGTGCTGAAGTCAATCCTTTGCCCTCTGGACAGCTTGTCTTATTAACAATAACCGCATTGAGATATCAAGTGTTCTCATGTTCCCTAACCCAAATAAGCACACAGCCTTTATGTGTTGCATTCAGGGACGTGCAGTGATGTTCATGACTGCATGTTGATGTAGTTTTTTTTTCACTATGTTAATACAGGTTGCTTATTAAGAGGATAAAAAGAAAATAATTCAGTTTAGTTGATAAATCATTATGATTTATTATCTCTACATGCACTGATACTTTGTTGTAAAAGTCTGATCACCTCCGGGTGAGCTTGGTGATATTATCCTCTCATCTTAAAAAATGAAGTTTTTTCATATATTCAGCAGATCATAAAAGAATATCTTGCTTTTGACTTGCTCTGTTCCAGCTGTCAAAAAACAACACTTTACTTTTCCTCTCTATTGAAGGACGGCAGTGACTATAGCTCAAAGGTTGGGAACCCTTTTTGGCCAAGAGAGCTATGAAAGCCAAATATTTTCAACAGTATTTCTGTGAGAACCATATAATATGTTTTTAGTGCTTCTTTGACATTGTTATAGTAAACCAATAATAAATAAAATACTTCTTAGTGGGGGCTGAGTGAGGATAAGCGGTAGAGAAAAAACTTCTTAGTGTTTTTTTCTTTCTTTTTGCCGTCTTCTTCATCCAAAGGGCTTGTTTAGCTAGCTGACTGTTTAGTTAGAGGTTTAGTTCTTGACCTCTCAATGACCTGGCTAAGCTACCACATTATCCAGAAATAATAATCGAGTTTTGGTGTCTGATCTGGAAAATATCGGAATGACCGCTGGAATTGTAATATTTTACTTAAAATTAGAGTCATGGTACACAAAAATGTTTCTGTAACTTTATATTAGTGGCCATTAGTTGTATTAGCTGCCATGTTCCAGCTCCGTGCACTCATTTGGTGCACTCAGATGGTAGGAAGAGCTTGCACACTAAGCCTCATCTCAGGTTTCTGTTGTGTATATGATCAGAAGATATGCAAATTCACAATACAGGTCAATGCATTGTGAATTCATAGAAGACAGGTGAGGCTCACCTGCCTCCCTTGACTGCACATCACTGGTTACATTTTTTAAAATAGAATATGAGTACATATTCAGTGTTACTCAAACAGCAAGCGGCCATTTTTTATTGAAGAAATTCCAGTCAGTTGTCCCATTTGCAACAGTGACCTCTGCTGGCACAAAGTGGTTAATATGACAAACACTGTTAAGCCCTAAAAGCAGAAATGGGCACTGTAAGTTACAAAGAAGGGAAGTAAGAACATGTTTTTACACAATTTATTCATTTATATAGTCAAAGAATTGTCTTTAAAAATCAAACTTTTTTGTTTAAATATTTTAATTTATACAAAACTGTTTACATTGGAGCCACGTGCTTGTTGTGTACCATGAGTTCAGTGGGTTTGGGTTACCAATTAAAAATTAAATTGATAAATAATAAATCATGCCCATCTCTGTTTTCTTCTTTCATTGATCTATTCACAAGTGTTTCCTCTGATCTTTATCAAAAAGGTACTAAATATGTTTTGTGTTTGAGCCATACAGGCTAAATTAAAGTGAAACCACACTTCAGGTTCACCCTGGAAATCATTTTGAAGCTGTAACTCGATATATTTAAGCGTCAGTCTTCACTGTATAGTATATATAATAATATAGTATGTAGAAGCAAAGTGATATATTCATGTGTGCTGTGTCCATGTACAACGTATTTCTGTGTGTTTATGGGTGTGATACAGTAATGCTGAAGAACCTGATCTATGCAGCTTCAGGGGGTAGGTCTTGTAACTCTATGCCAGTGTCTCTAGAAAGCACGCAGGAGGCGGTTTGGCCCTCCTTTGTGCAGAGTGAACGGCTCTGTGATGAAACAAATGTTTTGTTTTGATTGTAAATTTTTTTAAATATATAAATATGAAAAATATATAAAGTATATTCAGTTCAGCCAAGATAAAAGCTGGAATTTATTTTTCCAGCTATTAAATTTTAATGTTGGTTTGTCTCATCTTGAATGCCAGAATTTTGATTGTTTGCTTTCTTTTCCTTCTGTTTTGTTTTCTCTTGCTTTCTCTTCCTTGCTGGTCAGATATTGATGTTCTGCAGGCTTGTTCCTTCTCCTTCAACCAGCAGGGGGCCCCCAGTGACTGACTTTTGACTGCCTCACCATCCTTGTCAAGCTCTCCCATCCTCCTCCTTGCCTCTTTCTCCTACCTCCTGGCCCACACAGGCCCACCTGGACTCCCAGTCAACCTTCTCCCTCCATGGTGGTTGGGGGGAGGCACAAGGGCCCCCAGATGTGGGCACCCAACCTATTCGGCTCGCCTCAAATGAGAGTAAGCTGTCACAGCCATACTGCCTGGATGCATCCACTCTCACAGGTAGGTCAGAAGATTAAAAAGCACCTTTGTTGTAGTCAAAGTTCACATACAAGCATCAATCATTATACAATCCAAAATGAATAAGCCCATGAGGAACGTATGTCAACTTTTTACTGGAACTGTATATTATTACCAAAAGAAGCCCACACACATGTATACTATGATGAACCTTGTCCTTGTTCAGACCTCTGTGCAGACCTACCGGAACTGGAGATAGTGAGCCTCTTGTCAGAGGGTCAACCCAAGTACACTCTTCGAGCAGACAGTGTGTTTGGCTACGACCAGGATGACTGGCTACACACTCCTCTGCTGCCACCGGAGGTCGTCCTGGGCCTCACACACCAGCAGATTGAAGAGACGTTCAAGTTCTTCTGTAAGTTCAATTTTGTTCTTTGTCTTTGCTGAGCCCTGATTTTGAGCGTTGAGGAGTTTACCACTTTGGGTATTTTACTGACCTCAAAGCATCCATCAGGTGTATATCATTTATATTGTTGGTGTTTCCCACAAGGCTGTAAAGTGGAAATGACACCATCATCTAAGTTGCATAATTCGTCATGATTTGCCATTCTGCAAAACCCATTGTTTGTGTGTGGACGGGTAAAACATAGCTTTTTGGTTTGTGTCATAAGAAATGTGAACATTAACATATGTTGTTAAACCTTGTCTAACAGCAGATTACAAAGTATTTGTATTAATTGTGCATTAGCATGCACAGGATGATTTAAAAATGCATTCCAATTGCATTATTTTGTGGACACAATTCGACAGTATGTGGCCAACAGCGCTCTTATTTTGAAGAGCCTGTAGACCAGGGGTCTCAAACTCAATTTACCTGGGGGCCACCGGAGCTAGGTTCTGGGTGAAGCCAGGCCGCATCAGGTTTTCAAAAAAAAAAACCCCAAAACACATTTATTAAAAACTGGAAAAAAAATCAATAAAAAAAACTATCTTCAATGCTTTTGCTTCTGCTATACCCTACACTTTTTCAGTACTTTGGTTACGGTTTTCCACACCAAAATATCTGATAAAACATTCCACTGTTCTCAAATATCTTAATTTTTATTTTTCTATACACAAAATAAGATAAAAAAAAATAAATTAAGAATAAAGACAATAAATCAATCAATCAGTAATAAATAAGTAAAATAATAATAAAACAGCAAATAAGAAAAACGTAAGAAACCACATACAGTTGGTAGAGAAATTATTTTTTTCATATTCAAATGTACAGTATTAACAGTTATTTAACCTTTAACATAAACATTAATGAAACTTAATAATTTGACCCAATTAGCAAGTTAGCATGGTACTCAGTTCCATCTGGGAGCAGCGTCGTAACTTTAACAACACGTTTGATGAGATGCTTTATCTTGATGTGTATTTTCTGTTCTATTCCAAATCATTTCCTGCATTTATTTGTACCCAGCGTCATAAGCCTTTAGCTTCATTGCTAATCCAAAGCAACACAGGGCGGGGTAACAGGGTAGGGTAACAGTATGGGCGGGGCAAAATCATGTTTAATTGTGTCCGGTGTGCACACAGCTTTAAGCTGTCATTTCAACATTAAACTTTGGTATCAAGGTGGGGGCCTCAAACTAGCGTCTCGCGGGCCGCATTTGGCCCGTGGGCCGCGAGTTTGAGACCCCTGCTGTAGACTGTTAAGACAAGCTCGGTGCGAGAGTAAATGTGCCTTTTGTCCTTTTTTCACTCAGAATATGACAATGGGCATTGTAAACACACACACAGCCGCACACATGTTCTGCCAAACTAAGCTAACCCAGCTAGCTTGCATTCATGTACCGTAAGAGGGGGTTTTCCACCACTTTTTCCCACACTTCATTTGCTGTTTGACCAGCCTGTCAGTTTCTTAGAACTGCACTCGGAATGCCCTGATGGTATCTCAGCATTCCCTCCTTCTGTCTGCATTCAAATCAGCAACCTTCTGTCTTGTCTGCAAAATACAGAGATTACCCTTCACTTGACGTCCCTCTCTTACAAACGCTGGCACTTCAGTGAGTCACACAGGTCAAATGTCACCAAGCTGATTAACCTTCTGTCCCTTGGCTTCCTACATAGTTTCCGCTGTAGCTCTGCCACTGGAAATCATGTGATACTCTTAAAGTGCTGCACACAAAAGGATAAAAAGCTAAAAAAAAAATTCCAAAACATGCACCCGTTTTGTGTTGCCTATACGGTGCATCGCTGCTTTTTGGGTTGGTAACAATCTGGGACCACAAGCTCATGAGGAAAAATGCCAAAAAGTAATTGATGCGCCCACAAAATGTATTTTGTGGCCACGTTGGACTACCGGACGTCCACGTTGGCCTTCTACACCAGGAGTCTCAAACACGCGGCCCGTGGGCCAAATGTGGCCCGCAGGACACTAGTTTGAGGCCCCCGCCTTGATATGAAAGTTTAATGTTACTGCGGCCCGCGCAAGTTTGATATGGATGCTGTATGGTATCATGTACCCAGAAAAAATTATTACGTTTGATTAATGTTCATGTTAAAGGTTAAATAACTGTTAATAGTTATCCTCCCTATCCGTGTGGAAGTGGTAAGTTTTTGGCTATTTAAGTTTAAAGGAAATAATTTGAAGGCTACCGTTTAGGTCGCTAGCTCTCTAGTTCGCGAGTTAGCATGTGTCTCAAGACCCTGCAGTTGCGCAATATGTTGTAAATAAAAAGAGTATAAATGTGACTATAGTCGTGTTTTGTCATGTCTACAGGGCTCTAATAATGCTTTGTTCATTTTAATCTGAAAAAAATCATTTGTCTACCCACCAACTATATGTGGTTTCTTAAGTTTTTGTTATTTGCCGTTTTATTATTATTATTATATTTATTTATTACTGATTGATTGATTTTATTTATTCTTGATTTATTTATTTATTTTTTCATTTTTTTGTGCAGAAAAATAAAAATTAAGATATTTGAGAACAGCGGAATGTTTTATCAGAGCTTTTATTGTAGAAAATTGGAACCAGAGCACTGAAAAAGTTTGTATATTTTTAGTTTTTTTTGCGGCCCAGACCCTAGCTCCAGTGGCCCCCAGGTAAATTGAGTTTGAGACCCCTTCCCTACACCTCCTCCAAAACCTCCTGCGATAAGAGTGACTATTGCAATTATTAGAATAGATTCATCTCCAGAACCCGTCCCTTCTCTCTTCAATTGTAATTGTTCACTCGGTACTCACACCTAAGAAGTGATAACGTAAGATGATAGAAGAACACAAGGAATGGGAGTCACGTTATAGCCAGTCGCAGCACAATGTAAGTATATGTATGCTGTACATTAGGCCTGTATTACTATTATCACATGTTAATAAGTTATTACCACCTGATATATGTTTTCTACACAAATAGTTTGGAGACACCCATCCAGAATTTGCATTGAAATGTGCAATTAACCAAAAATTTACGCCTTTGAATGCTCAATCACAAATGTGGGGAGATTGTTTTTCAGTGTACCGCAGGTCAGATTGACTTTGGTGAAACTTGAAGAATCACCATGTGCTGTATTCTCAATACAAAAATGCCTGAACACTGCAAAATAAAATAGCGCCACCATCTTGAACCTCTTGATGACCTTTTGTTTAGAGGGATAGGAACTTATGAGCTTATATGGGTGCGTCCCGTTAAGGCTAGTTAGGCTGTACTTGGGTGATGCCGAGCCAAATGTTCCTATGTGGAGCAGGACAGACTAACCTGCCAACTGATGTCGGTGGCTCTTTGTCGGTCAGCATAGGCACTCGTTTCTTCTCTGGCTTGCACTGTTCCACCTTACTGACAGTGTTCGCAAAAGGACATATATTTACCGCTGCTGAACCCAGCAGATCCCTGTTACTAACCAAAACAGCAGCACCCACCTAGGCATGTTAGCAGTTTTATGTGGAGTTGTTGTAACAGTGTTAAATATGATTTTTGCATTTAATAATATTATATTTAGTTGTATGGTAATGGTAATGGTTTTATTTCATTTGAACATGCATCAGATTACAATTGAGTGCATCCCATAATCAGTTCCCAGTTCCACATGTCCAAAAGGAGTAGGAAGAAGCAAAGCTTATTAAATCCTACCCCTCCATCTGGTACTTTTACAATCAGTAACTGTTACATTTGTTCACTTCCTGCTTTCCATAATACAGTTTAAGTTTATTATTTTTTTAAATAATGTACCTCGTACCGAAGTACTCGGTGATATGACCATACAATGACATAATGGGTACCATAGTAACTGTCAATATAGTGATATATAAAGATATATAAATATATTAAACTCAAAATATATTGAAAAATATACAAGAGTATTTCTGATAATCTAGCCCCCTATAGTAGCATTATATAGCCAGCGTACATACACTGGCTATATAATGCTACTATGCTACTATACATACACTATTTATTTACTCTGTCCTTTGTTGTGGCTTTTATTCAAATCATCTGTGTAATCAATATATTTCAGTAGAACTTGCAATGTAATTGGGTAAAAATGTGCAATAGAAACATTATATTTCATATAAGACCTATCGATCCTCATGTTGTTAGGGGCATTGTTTCGCTCTACACAGACTTTTTACGCTTTAACGCTTTCAAAGATTTTGGAAGAAATGTAATAGCAAGTGTTTCTACTGAGGCTTGCGTGATACCTTTGACCTAGAGGAGTCAGCTTGTGGTTGAAAGATTAATGAGGTCCTTAATATTTAAAAAAAACTGCAGTGTCTGGTCTAGCAACTGTTGGGGTTAAGGACAGACAGTGGAAAAGAGGCAAAGATATCTATGTATGTATGTATGTATGAGATATGTGGCATCTTTTAGTTTGATAAACATTTTGTGTTTTTAATTGTGTTAAATTAACTTGAATTTGACAGCCAGCCATAGTTAGATGCATAGTAAGAATAAGTTTGCTGGAAATCCAAGTTTTGTTGCATCTGTACTAATTTAGTTATTGATTTAGTTAATGATTATTATGTACTGCATTATATTGTTTTACAGATAGAGCATACTGTGTGGATTGTATTACCACTATTTCATTGAGCAGCCCCCTGCAAAGTGAGTGGGTGTGGCTCTGTCTGCAGAGGGGTTATGCAGAGCCCTCCTTCTGTGCTGTAATGCTGGCATTGCATCTGCGTGGAGAATGAAAGCAGCCATTGAGATGGGTGGAACCTACCATCTCCATGATGTTGCAGGGGTGGGCGGGCTTAATACAGCATCTTCTCTTCAGCCTCAGATTTCCCAATTTCAGACTTTCCAGACTTCCATTATGGCCATGTGACACAAAGCTATTCGGATGTCGACAGCGGGATCAATACACGCTTTTCTGGATTATTGAATAGATCTTGCTTCATTCACCACCCCTCCTCCTCTCCTTCCCTGATATTCTTACCCGGTAGTCCAACGTGGCCAGGTGAACGAAGGCAGGAATGACGACAGATGGGCCTTACAGACAGAGGGATTATGCATTAGCACCAAGTAGCGCAGCATATTCGCCACAAACAAACACAGGTATACCCCCCCCCCCCCTTCTTTTTTCTGAGGCAAGTGGATCACTGCAGACAGGAGTCAGCAGCATGACTCTGAAGAGACCGGTTTGTCACATCTTAACCATCCAACTGTATTATTAGAAGAGGATGGGGTCTCACTGATGGACGACACGAGTGAGGGCAGTTTTTCTATGGTTACCATGGAGGTGTGGATCTCTTCTGGGTCTGAGGAAGAGGAAGAAAATGGGGGCACTGCTGGTATTGTGATGCCGGACATAGCGTGCAACAATAACAACAATAACAACAACAACAACCTTTGCAGGGAGGTGACACAAGGTGAGATAAAGCATGAGAAACTGAACAATATTTCCTTGATAGTGGAGCTTGTTTGCTGGCTAAGGTGTCCAGTTTGTTGGTCTGCTGAGGTTTATCTGCTGAGATTTAATACGTCATGTGAACTGCAGAGTGCAAGGTTAAATCATGTCTTTGAAACGGTGTCATGCATTTTTCTGGTATCTTCGAAATCCTAGTATTTCTGGCTGTCCCGTATATATGCTTACATATATTCAGCTGCAATGTTTCCACATAGTCGGTGAAGGTCACTGAGCATGTGTCGCTACACACTGCCATATGCAGCGTAATGAAAGCCCTGTTGACTTTGCATGTATTTGGGTGCATTATTACATTGCTTTGTAAATTGGCAATAATGAACATTTTTTGATGGTGTGAAAGGAAGTTTTTGGAAAATGAACTTGACCGAATAGCTATTCTTCTTTTGAAGGACTATGAAAGAATTATAGAGGACTGTAGGTGTGCATGTGCGTACATTATGTGTGCTGCTGACCTAGTTCTTGGAACAAATCGATACAATCGGTCGATAACAAAGCTCGTTTTAGTTCTATCACATGTAGAACATTTTATTAATAAAGAACAGTTGCAGAGTAGAACTTCTCTATTCCTCCTCTGTTCCAGTGCTTTTTCCCAAAATCGGAGTGTGTATGATATACCTACTCCATCACCCAAACATGAGGACAATTGTGACATTTCTGGATAGTCTGTTATTTGAGAGTATAAATTACCTGGTTGGTTTGCGGCCCATTTCCCATTTAAGAAACCTTTTTTTAAATTTTCAGTTCCCATTGGAAAAAATACCTCAAAAAACCAAAGCTCTGTAAGACAATTTGAACAACCTCTGATCTTGAAACAATAATAGACACAAGGGAACAATGTGAATGTTAATCCTTGACTGTCTGAACCCTGCGCTCTAACACACGTCATAAGTATGCCTAAATCAGCAGTGCCCATCCTTAGAAGAACAGTATTAGACTGTTGGTCTATTGTAGCTCCTAGAATTAGCACTGGCAAAACCCTAAAACCTTTAGCTGGCATAGCAAATCCTAACCTTGATTCGCCCTGCGCTGTAGCTGGTAGGTCAAGAGGAAATAGGTTTATTTCATGTTACATTTTAAAAAGGTTTTGCTAAATGAAAGTTCACTATTTCTCTGAAATGTAATGGGATGTCTGTGAAGAATATGGCAATCATTTGATTTGGTTCATGGCGGCAGTCCTCAGTTTATATTACTGTAGGTGATGATAAACTAGGATTACCATATTTTGAATACCGAAAGCCAGGACATTGAGATACTCAAATGATACTCAAAATTTATTTGCAAAATACTGAGGATGTCACAAGACTGGGCGATAGACCAGATTGACTCATAACATGACATTTTAACATTACAAATTGTAATGAAAAAAATACAGTAAATAACCGTGTGTAAGCCACACCCACTTAATTTGCATGCATGCATTAGACATGCATCAATACGAGTTTAATATGAAAAAAAAAACAACGATATTTCATTGGAGGCGCACAGAAAGCAATAAAAAAAAAACACTGCAAGCAGATTCTGTCTACTAAAGGGAGCCAGAGATCCCAGAGGGAAGCTGACGTCATTGCATCACCCCAATGAATGTCTTGCTCAGACGCAATTCTTTATGGGAAAACGGCAAAATGTTTTAAACTCATATTGGGATATATTTGTATAGTTTATATACACCTTTTAAGCATTAGGTTTCTGTGTGATGAATTAAGTGCTTTTCATAAATTAAGAACACACAGTGAGTCAGATTGTTGTGTTGTTATTCTGGTGTATATGTGTATATATATATACTGACCTCCAATGGGTTGACAAGCTTGTTGAGCTGGCGACTCACTCGTGAGCAGCACGGTATTTTAAAAATTAGTAGTAGTTTTGAAGTACAGGTGATTAGGTGATCCCAAAAATAGAATTTAGCCATAAATTAGCTTTACGGCTGTATAAGCCGCAGGGTTTGAAGTTTAAGAAAAAGGTAGCAGCAGAATTTACAGAATATATGACAATACATTGCAATCTATGGATTTAATTTCTACTATGTAACGCTCTTGTGCATTCTGTGTGTATACTAGCAGCCGTGCCTCCACCCACCGAGACAAAGAGACAAAAGGGCTCACTCCATTCATGCTATTGTTCTAGGAACAAGGTCCTGAAACCAATGCACACAGTGAACCTACTCCTGTCTGTTTGGAGATGAGGAAAACAGACACGCATGCACATTACAATATATTAGGGCCGGAAAAATGATTGGCATTCTAGGTGTATTTATAGGTGTACTGTATTTTTTGAAAACAGCTTAGAGACTGGGAAAATCTGAAAATGTGGGCTTGTCATTTTCATATAGACGGCCGAAACGCTGTGTTTTAGAAACAATGACGTCACCGGTCTGTTGTCATCACGTGACCAGAAATGAGCTTTGATGATGAGCCAATATAATATCTTAATATTTTGACAGACACTACTCACTCCAGTGGACATTTCTCTGATATTTTGTTGTCTTTTTCTCAAGAAAGGACAAGTGGAAGTAATTCCACTTTGTCGTAAGTCTAGTTGAGGCCTGGAAACCGGAAGGGGACGGATTTATGCGCATGAAAGTTATGCTTGAAATGTATCTTATCTTTTTTTGTTGAGAACTGATATTCTGCTGAAACGTACCTACGTTCTACTGCTGATTACTAAAGAAAAAAAAGACAGAAACAACCTTTTTTCTGATGAACGATGACTCTTATCTTTCTTTTGGTATATACCATGTCTACATAGCCCAATACCATAATATTCTCTGTGCCTTTAAAAATCAGTCCAAATCATCCAAAATGGCCGGTACAGAGAGGGACAGCTTTTGAAAAATTCTGCATAAGATGGCACTGATTTATGATGTAATGAGGAAGTGCGGTCGACCTGCTGCTTCCTGCCAGACAAACTGCTCCATAGCCACTAGTCAACAGCCAACATCTAAAATTACATTTCAGTTACTTTGAAAGCAGCCCAACATTTTGCTATCCATCTTTTCCATGTCCATGTGTGCATGTCAGCGTTTTATTTAGAAAGATCACAGTGCCATAAATCACCAAGTGCAGTGTGGTAATTTATCTCCTATAACTCATGGGGCATTTATTGATTAGAGTGGGACACCTCAGTCTGAAGCTTTTAGGTTTTATCCATTAGCCTTATTAGATGCCGTGACATCTATATAACTAAAATGCTAACCAGCTGAGCGACGCTTTGGAATATGTCACAGCTCATCCCGACACCGAGTTCGCTCTTCTGTTTCTTGTTAGGGAACAGCAAGTTGTCCAAGAAGTACTGAAACACTGAACACTTGTAGGACGTTACATCAGCTATTCAATCAATTGTGCACATCTTCTCACTTCACAACAGTCAAGGCTCCAAGATGTAAACAAAAGTCAGGAGCCAGCCACTGTTATCTTCTCAATGATGGTGTAAACACTTGGCCAGTTTATTCCTGGCAGTCTCTCCCATTGAGCTATATCAGTATCCAGGAGAACCGGGTCTTTAGAGGTGTCTTATCTGGGCTAAAAAGGATCAAGCTAAGAGGATCATGGTCGGACTGACCACATGTTATGGTCTGTGGAACAAGGCCGACTCATTGAAAAGATAGTGTTTGGGAGTCTATTCTGAAGCCTTATTTATATGGATGTTTAGGGCCGGAGCACCGAGCAATAATGGAGCTCAAGCCCTCTTGAAACTGCAGTTTTTATTACTACTTGACTGCAAATTTGCGACACTTTGCATCCTGTATATAATCATTTAGAGATATGTGTTAATTGGCCTGTCACAATAAAACATTTGCTAGACTATTAAATGTTCTTCAACTTATTGCCAATAAATTATATTTTTCATGAATATAACAGGTATAATAAGTATATATAGGTATGAATGTGAGTGTGAATGGTTGTTTGTCTATATGTGTTCTGTGATTGGCTGGGCAGTAGTCCAGGGTGTACCCCGCCTCTGGCCCGAGGACAGCTGGGATAGGCTCCAGCACCCCCGCCACCCTCGTGAGGTTAAGCGGTAGAAAATGAATTAATAGTTTTACAGTTATGGTGTTACATGAAATACGGTAATCATATATAATAACCCATGCCTGAAATAAAAACACAAAGTCAGCCATTTTTGTTTAAAGGGGACCTATTATGCTCATTTTCAGCCCTGTATTGAGTTGTGGAGCAGCTACACACGATAACCTGTACAGAAAGCTCTCTAGATCTTCCAGAATCTGCACTATCCCAGCAGTATTTCCTTGGATTTCCCAGTCTGTTTTAATTATTCGACCCACGGCATGCCTGCGGGCACGCCCACTCTGCAGTGATTGAGCCTGCAGCTTGTACCTGGGCACGCCCATATTGTGACTTTTCTCTGAAACCGTACTTTCAGAGCCATCCCAAACTTTTCTCAGGGTTGACTTCCAAATAGGCAAACCTAATTATCTGAAACTTTGGCATCATTTAACGTGATAATACAACAACATTTATAGGTCACAAAAGTGGAAAAAGCATACCTCAATGGTTTAGATGGTGTCAGATCACTCATCCTGTCCTCCATTCATGAAATCCTGTCTTTCCTCCCACAGTGCTGTGCTCAGACCGAGTGGGCCAGGTCACCAAGACATATCACGACATTAAGGCAGTCACACACCTGTTGGAGGAGGTGAGACATGCAGTCACACAAAATCCTTTTTTAGAGGATTAAAGTCATTTACCTGAATGACCATTTGTCACCAATTTTAGTACACTTTTTCCTTGTTTTGGTAAAATAAAAAGCATTATTGTGACTTAATAACTAAAAATCGTGTCCCTTTTTTTAAATTAATGTAATATTTTGCAGAAAGAGCGTGATCTTGAGCTAGCGGCCCGGATTGGTCAGTCTCTCCTGAAACAAAACCAAGAGCTGACCGCCCGAAATGGAATGCTGGATGAACAGCTTGAAATTGCGAAGGAGGAGGTACAAACAAACTCAGTGTGGAAATGACACACACCAATGTACTTTTTACTGAATTCAACTCATTCAGTCATTTTGTGGTATTTCCCAGATTGCTCAACTGCGTCATGAACTCTCTATGCGAGATGATCTCCTTCAGTTTTACGCAAGCACAGAGGAGATAGAAAATGCTGAATCCCACTCACCGTAAGTGCAACGTACTCAAAATATATCATGCGTTGTCAAAACATCGGCATATGGTATATACTAAACTAATAACAAGGAGCACAATAGACATACATTTATTACAGCAGGTATGACTGGAAAAGCTTTAACCAAAAAACAGTGTGCCTGATTAATGATCAATAATGTTAATAATAGGGATTGACTGATATGTTTTTTTTCGGGCCGATGCCAATACCGATTTTTTTCCCATCACCCTTAGCCAATGGCCGATTTTGCTTGGGTCTATAATTGTAGCCGATACTGCTTTTGCTCCCTCAATTTACATAAAAAATGACAACGATAACAATTGTTTCAGGTCTCAAATTTAAACAAGTAATTATTGAAATGTAAACACTGAACACAGTAGGATTCAGCTTTCTTGAACACACATTTAAACGGCATTATCAACTTTAAAAGGAATAAATATTCAACCTTGTGCAAAACATTTCTGTCGTAGTTTAAGTTTTATTTAGCATCGATGTGATGACTGCTCCTCCGCAGTGAGACGCACACCGCCCGATTTATGAAAGTAAACAACAAATTCACAAAAAATACATTATAGTTTATGGCGCTAGCCGTGGCAAACTAGCCTAATTCCTTTTACTCATTTCTGGAAGGGACGTCATCATGGTGACACAGTAAAGAAATGCTTCGCAGGCTAGATCGTCGACTTGGTTCAGTATACTTTTCATCAAAATACCAGTCATGCCAAAATGTTGTGTTGCTGCTGGATGTTCACAATATCCGAGTGATACTGTAAGTTAATGAATACAATTTCTTGGAACAAATACTAGAATATTTTCAACTTTTAAATGTATATCAGTGCTTCTGCCAGTGTTTAGGCCAGCACTGCATATCACTTTGAAAACATAATATGCTTTTGTTGGTTCCGATGTATTCCTCATGTGAAAGCTGTTCTCTTTCTTTTAGAATAAAAAAGAATCAGTCAACCAGTTCTCTCAGCGACTTTGTCCATTATGACTTCCTGCAGCAGAAACTGAAATGCTTAGAGGAAGAGAACCACAAACTTCGATTGGAGGTAATGGAATTTTGAATACCCTAATTCAAGTCTACTCTTTTATAAGTATATTTGATGGAGTCCAGACAGTCCAGAATTTTCAGTAATGATTCTTTTTGCAACTTAAACATATGAACCCACCATTATTTCTACAGGCCAGTGAACTCAGCACGGAGACAAGCAACTATGAGGAGCAAGAGCAGGAGCTGATGATGGTGTGTGTGGAGGAGCTGTGTAAGTTCCCTTTTTAGCATTGTAAAACATTACACATGTTTTTTTTTTTCCCCACATTAAAAGTACCTGTGACATTTTAGCCTCTGTCAACAAGCAAGTCGTGGATCTGTCAGATGAGCTGGCGCGTAAAGTAGAGGATTCTCTTCGGCAGCAAGAGGAGATCAGCTCGCTGCTGGCTCAGATGGTCGACTTGCAGGCCCGCTGCAAATGTGTGAGTAAAAGCTCAAAATGCTAACAAACATGAATTCAAAAGGCATATCATAAGTTACCGTAAATACCTCCTTCCACAAATGGTTTACTGCCTTCTTTTGGTTCTCTTAGATCACCAATGACAACGAGGAGCTGAACCAACATCTGAATGCCTCGCGCGAGTGTAACCTGAAACTGCAATCACAGGCAAGAAATAAAAAAAAAACACCAATTGTATTCACATTTATTTATCAATTGAACATGTTGAATTGGGTATACACAAGGCTCTACACTTTTTTTCCAAGTTCTGTACTGTGAAACTTTAAACTGTATTATGGAAAGCAGGAAGTGAACAAATGTAAGAGTTACTGATTGTAAAAGTACCAGATGGAGGGGTAGGATTTAATAAGCTTTGCTTCTTCCTACTCCTTTTGGACATGTGGAACTGGGAACTGATTATGGGATGCACTCAATTTAATGTAATGTTCAAATGAAATAAAACCATTACCATTACCATTACCATGACTGAAACATTTAAACTGGGCATATTTGTCTGCCTCCTGGACACAAGGTCACCTGGGACACGCTGCAGCTCACCTGAGATCCTGAACATGAATGAGTAGCAGAAAATAGAATTAATATTTGGCTTTTTTTGTCTACAGCTCAAGGACCTGCAAGACAAGTACTCAGAGTGCAAGGACATGCTTCACGAGGCTCGAGAGGATAATAAAAACTTGCGAAACAAAAGCCTGCCCAATAGCACGGTGCAGCGCTACACTGCTTTGGCGTCTGTCCTCCCCATGGACAGCCTGGCGGCAGAGATAGAGGGCACCTTCCGCAAAGGCCTGGACACGCCTGCGTCGTCAGAGTACAAGTAAGTCGTGATTACCACGGAAGTCAGTGGTTAGGGATGATTAAATCGAAACCATTCTTAAATGTTTATGTTGCTGTTAAATTTCGGATTATTTCTTAGCAGTGAAAAGCATGTATAGTAGGACTTTTTGGAATTATTGGAATTAGTATGACTATATATTATACTATAAATTGACTGTAAATATTAACAAATTGAATATTCTCATAGTTGGAGCATAGAAAACGACCTTCTAAATATATTTTTTACCATTATTAGAGCTCTGGAAACATGAAATAACACCCCTATAGTCACCGTTACAGTAAAATTACCTGATATAGTTTATTGAATCAGAGAAAATAAGCCATTTCAGACATAAATATAAGACTCATGCTTATGTGTTTTTCAATATTCTTGATGTGTGGACAGGAAGTGGCATTGGGGATTCAGAGTTGAGTTTCAGCTTGGGTATGGGCACAACAATCCGCTGTTTGATTACTATGATGATTATTGTTATTATAACTATTCCGGCTGTGAGATCAGTCAAACTTGCAATAATTGATAGTTAATGGTGATCAAGTTCATCTGCTTCTGGTCTTACCAGTGACATCTCATGGCCAACGTGGAGTACAGTACAGTTCATTTCCTTAAACTGGATTTGTATTTTAGTTCATGTTGTCATTTTTATGTTTGAAAATGCGTAATTTAGATCGACAACACACACAATTGGCTTAATATGCATATTTTGTAATTAATAATTAATACTAATAATCATTGGAATTGATGTGATTGAGTGTGAATGGTTATTATATGTGTACCCTGGATAGGCCTGTCCCGATAACACATTATTGCAGATAAATAATATTATTTTGAGACCATTTTTTCATTAATGAGATTATAATATATTCCATAATAATAAGTACACCACTGAAAAGCAACTTTAAACTATTTAACATTGTTGGAAAGTCAAGAGCTTTTCCATAAAACAACTTAAACAAAAAAAAAGAAGTCACATTTTCAAAAATATGTACACTTACTAGCCAAAACATGAGCCCAACTGAACAATCCATTGAGAGTTTTTGTTTTGTTCCTCGCAGAAGCCACCCGTGGCGTGTGTTTGAAACAGTGCGGGTGGTGAACAGGTCGGTGAGGCTGCGCTCTTTGTGCCATTCCCCTGGACTTCCAGGTTCAAGCCCGGCGTCGGTGCGCTCCAGCTATACCAGCACTCCTCGCACCAGCTACTACGGCTCTGATAACACCAGCCTTACTCTGGAGGACAAGTCTGGCGCCGGTCCTGCCCTGAAAGAAGACATCAGGTGCATCAGAGAACCTTAGACGCACTTCATTGACAATAGTTTGTTGTCGGGTAGAATTAGTTTTTTGAATAGTCAGTCCACATACTAAACATGTTCTTTCTTTAGCATCTGTGGGCCGAAGCGTCTGGGCCAGCCCGGCACACCGGGAGGCCAAGACCTGGAAGCGGCCTTGCGTAGCTTATCAGCCCGCCAACAGAGCCACTCCTCTGAGCGTCCTTTCTTTGACGTGGAACGCGAGCGGAAACTCCGTGCCTTGGCGGCAAACAGTGAGGAGGACGAGGGCTCCAGTGGCTTCTTGACACCAAACGACAGCTTGGCCTCCAGTTCGGAGGCATCGACCGGCACCAATTACTCCAACAGAAGCTCCCGCCACTCCTGTGGCTCCGTGGGATCCAGGTCGTACCTGCCCGACCGCTTGCAGATTGTCAAACCTCTGGAAGGTAGATGTTTATGCCAACATTATACTGTATATACATTTAACACAACATTCATTCTCACAGAGGCTGTTAATCATTTGAATCTGTCATAGTCATGACACTTAATTACAGAGCGTAGGTATACACTGCTCTCAATTGTAATCAGTGTAACTGTAATTCTTTTTTCATAAATGGCTTCCCTCCAAGATAAATAGTTTGGATTTAGAAGAACATTCCCGGTGACAGATTTATCAGTATTGATTGTTGGTTGCGTCAGGAAGGGCGTGTGTGTAAAAAGCAAGCCAGACCAAAGATGCAAAGACATGTGATTACTATATTATTGGGATTAACGCTACATTATTTTGTAACTTTTACATAAAAAAAAAACAGTCGGTAGTTGTTTGTGTTTTTCGTCCTTCAAACTCAGGTGTGCGATGTTTTTTTTACTCTTCTCTTCTGAGACGCTGTTATTCCTGGAATCTGTTGAAGTCACTCACCCAGTTTAGGGATCAAAGCCCGTACAAAGTACTAAGACCGGCCGCCGGCACCCTTTTGAGTGGTTCCCATCCATTAGCTGAGGGTCAAGCATCCTTGGAGTGTAGTCGGCTTGTTTAGTCACTAAGTGGGTATGACAGTCACATCATGCATTATAGAATGAACCCCACATACGCTCACACACTAAGAGACATTGGCCCAGTTAGTAACGTCAAGCGTGAGTAGCTTCCACTGGTGGTTGTCGCTGTGGGCTAGGGCGTGTGAAGCCGAGCTGAAATCAAATTTGTTAAGAATGTTAAAAAAAAAAACACACACATCATTGCTAATAATGCGTGTGTGTCATGAGTCAGCACTTTTGATTCCATGGCAGATTGCATTGACATAACACATAGTAGCTGAAATATGATTGGACAAAAAAAACTGAACATACAAATAGAGACCAGGGGTCACCAACTCTGTGCCCGCGGGCGCGTGGACCACTTAAGGTGCCTGCAAGGCATCTTCTAAAAATAGCACTGCTCACAAATTATCATTGTTATTTTGTGCTTGAAATTTTGAATCAGAATTGCTTACATTAATGTATTTTTTTTTAATCGTCTTATAACATCAAAAATTAAAACAAAAATATTTTATTACGAACTCTTACCTCAAGTCAAAGTTCATGTGTGCGCACGCGTCCGCTCACCGCTTTTTTCGATATAGTGCAGCGGTGATGAGGAGTTAGCTTACTCGTGCAGTTTATCCCCCCAAAACATGGCAGAAAAGCGAAAAAGGACTTACATCAGGGGTCACCAACGCTGTGCCCGCGGGCGCCCATGCGTGGAACTGGTCGAAAATAAATGAATACAATTTCATGAAGAAAGAAAAATACCAGAGTTAAAGTACCAGAGTATATTACCACCTCTGGAAGATTTATACTCCAAATGTTCCACAAGCCCTGCTCCCCTCCTCAGGTTCAGTGACTCTACACCAGTGGCAACAGCTGGCCAAACCAAACCTCGGGGGCATCCTGCATCCTCGTCCCGGAGTTCTGACCAAGGACTTTAGGGAGCTGGAAGTGGACATACAGCATGTGTACAGTCTGAATGACCTGGAGGAGGATGAACCCGATCTGTCGCTGCTGTCCGGAGCCACCAGCATGGGTAGGCAACATTTACACTCCTGTGAACATCACTAGATTAGGTACACTTGTACCATCAAGTGATGATGATTCTGTTCGCTATATGGTTGCAAACCATAACCATAATTAAAAAAAACATGATAAATGATGTTAAATTAATAACTAAAACTAAACTTTTTATGACAGGAATTGATGTGACTGTTGTTAATACTTCAGTCATCAGGATTTTTCTCCATGAGAATTGTAATGCGCCATTTTTCGTCCCTCACCTGATAGTGTCTTCACCATCGGGTGTCAACCTCCCTCAGACCTCTCCCACTCCCACCATCACCACCTGCCAAGTCCCTCAGCCATCCCTCCTCACCCCCTCATGCCCTTTTAGGTAAGAACACGTTATGTATCTTGCCTCTTCATTGTCTTTTTTTTTTTTGCTGTGAGCAACACACTCATCCCTCGTTTATCGTGGTTAATTGGATCCATACCAGACTGCAATAAGTGAATATCCGCCATGTAGCATCAAATATTATCAAATTGAATGTTATCTTAGAGCACAGAAAACCTGTTTCTGACCTTCTAAATATGGGTTACACCATTATTAGAGCTCTGTAAACATGAAATAACACCCCTATAGTCACCTTTACAGTCAGATTACCCAATACAGTTTATATAATCTGAGAAAATAAGCCATTTCAGACCTAAATAAGACTCATGCTCATGTGTGTTTCAATAAATATCTTCTGGATGTTTGGGCAGGAAGTCACATTAGGTGTTCAGAGTTGAGTTTTAGCTGGAGTACAGCCGCAACAGTACCACCTTTTTATTATTATGATGATTATTCTTATTATTATTGCTGTGCCTGTTGTGAGATCATTGAAACCTGCAATAATTGATGGTTAATGGTGATCAGATCTGGTTCTTGTGCCAGCGTAGACTAGAGTTAGACTTTAGACTTTAGTTCTGTAGTCATTTTTAGGTTTAAACATGCTTACTAATAATCATTTATTCAATCTTTCAATACCAAAGATGAATTTTGAAAGTTTTTATAATCCCAAATGGTGGATCCCATAGACTTATTTCTACATATTTTGCGGCTTTTGCCCAAGAGGCAAAAAGAGGTGATGATCCAAATTTGCACCACCATTTCAGAGCACTTTTATGCCATAAAATTGTTGTTTTGATGTAAAACAACCCCTTTTTGTGTTGTTTATGTTGGTATTTGAAAGTTATGCTTGAAATGTGTCTTTTCTCAAAAAGCCCTTATTTTTTTTTAGTCGGGAGCTGATATTTTCTTGAAACTTACTTATGTTATGCAGCTGATTAGTAAAGAACGGAAAAAGGTAGAAACAAACTTTTTTGTTCTGATGAAAAACGTGAGTCTAAGCTTTCTTTTGGTAGGTTCCATGTTTATATCGCCGTAGAACACAATATTTTGTGTGCCTTGAAAGATCGGTGAAAAATGGCTGCTACTAAAGGGGTTGGATTTTGAAAAAATGTCCGGGATTGAATGAGTTCATTGATTCATTTTTGAAAAATGAATGTTCAAACCGCAAAAAGACGTAGAGAGACGACTACTGTATCGTAGAAAAAGTCCTCGGTTTACGTACGAGTCTCGTTCCGGTCACAGAGATGAGCTTTCCCTCGCTTCTGTTCTGCTCATTTTTCAAACGAGCCCTTTTTCCTCCCCCAGCGACAGAAAACGTGTATCCGGGTTCTTTGTCCAACCGTAGAAGAAGTGGAAATGTGAAGAAGAGAGGCAGAGTACCACATCTGCTTGCTTGTTAACTAACCTCATGAAAGCAACACCTTGACTTTTGGGGGTCACAAATGAACCATGGACTCATTCAGTCATGTACGACGTCGGGCCTTCCACTGACTGCACGCTACAGTTGTTGCATCTGCTCCAACTTGTTTGCACACCCATCATACTCGTGTGTCTTGTTGGAATCGTCTTAATGACTTTTGCATAACAGCAAATCACCTGATTGTGTTGCATCAGCGCTGCATCGTTAACCTGTTTCTCCAACTCACCCACTCTGGTTTTATTTTTCATACGGGTTCTCTCTGTCTTGCAGCCATCACTCTATCAGCCTGCCATTTTGTCACAACTGTCAGCTCGTGAGCACGTCGCCGGCGTCCCACCGGCAGCACTTTGGCCTGGCTGGCTCCCCCACCACAAACATAAGCTGGTCATCACTGGGACTCATGCAGCTGCTTCAAGAACGAGGTATCTCCGCCTCTTCCGCTCCGTCTCCCCGCCATCACATACACGACATCCCCGGCGCCGAGCCATGGTGCCGCGCTGCCGTTGAGCAAGTCTCATGCACAGACACGAGCGGGAAAAGGAAGATTTTCAGTCTGAACTTAGTGGAGAAGCTTCAGAGTCTCGGGCTGCACAGGGTGGCCGCTTGGGGGATGACGTGCGGTGACGCACCCATCACTTGACGCCCGATATCGTGTCTTTACCATACTTAGCCATACTTTTCATTTCTTGTATGCGCTCCTCTTGTTTTCTACCGTCATTGCGATATCTACGCTCTTTCAAGGAGAACCATATCAGGACATGGACATGAGAATCCACTTAGTTGCAGCCATAGCTTCCTTTTAGAAAAATGTTTTATACTGGTCATTTTCTACTGGTAACACACAGTCACACTGTTGAACATGCAAATGCACTGAAAACACATTGTTGTATATAAGATTTCATATCAGCTAAATGAAGAAGCAGTGCACTAAATTATGTCATTAATGTTATTTCATGTACCTTGCACTTGTTTTTCACATATATATGTTTTAATACTGGGCATCGAAACCACTGTTGCACCAAGTCAAGAATGTGATTGTAGAAAAAAAACACTAGTACCCCTGACATGGTCGTCTGTACCAAGAAGGCGTAGGATATTGTAGATTTACAAGGGAATCAGACTGATTCATGTTGACTTTGAGCTGCACTGTTTGTATTTGCATCAGCTGTACGGTTGACTTGTAAATAAAATGTCAACATTTTTGGCTTTGTGGTGCTTTCATCAAACTCGGTGTACTTTGCAAAAAGATTTTATTCATAAAGTTAGAATAGGACGACATTTGAGGCGGCGACGGCCACGGTGTTGAGCTTCATTCTGCATTTCTGCGTCCGAAATCCAACCAGCCCCGATAGTCGCGGTCCAGCAAGCAGTCCGAGTTCACCATCTCTGTGAACAGAGCATTTCCATATATGAACCTCACATAATAAAGTTTCTGAAATGGAGAAATAATGTGAATCCCAAAATGTTAACACAAAACATGTTTCTATAGTAGGCTGCACGTTGGACAAGTGGTTAGCGTGCTGTTAAATTAAAGTACATTTTTTAACCTTGTAATTAACATGAAGGCTGAGGTCCAGCGGCACACACCCCCTTGGAAAAACTTGGTTTCATCCGCATCACGTGGTCGGCGTTTGATCGCGTTTGCGTCTGCCATGTGCTGACTCGATACTAGATACATTTTTTTATGATACATATCTAGAACCGCTATGTTGTTTGCTAACTGGGAAATGTACACAAACAGACGCAAAGGCTAATGTGAAGCTACTGTAAATAGCTGAAAACAATACGCCACAGTAGCTTTTTGGCCTCTGAAAATCTGTAGTTGACTTTTTATTCAATGTTCTTTGCTAATTCTTTCATCTATCATATTTTCTACTGTTTTTATATGAGAAAAAAAATAATTTTAACGCCCAGAAATGAGCTCCAATGTAAAGCAGTTTATAGCTGTCCTTGTTTATGTATTTTTATTAACATTCAAAACCGCCGACTTTTCTTGTTTTTTGTAAACATTTTATACATTTTATTGTGAACTATAATGCAAGGAGAGAAAAAAATGTCAATCATTTTTTGATTGTGAATGCTGAGCTACAAATCTTTTTTTGGAAGTCTTCCCATGCGCCGCCTTTATGTGAGAGCAAAACCGCAAACTTTCACACCCCAAACCCAAAGCATACCTGAGATGGCTGTCATGATTTGTTTGGTTATAATCTCACGTTCGTCCTCTGTGAGGTGCGCCCTTCTCTCCAAGCGTGGAGACTCCTGTCTGCCGGCGAAGTCTCTCGCTGCCTCCGCCCTGGCTTGAAGCTGCTCCGCTTTTCTGCTCTCAGCTTCAGCTGCACCGGCGAGCAACAGCAACACCAGGGCGCACGCTGACATCCTGTTCCAAGACATGGCTGCTCACCTGGACCGCGAAAGATGCCCGCTCATGATGCTGCACCTTTTTATAACACCCGTAAAGCTAGAAAACGGCCAAAAATCAATACCTGGTAAAGCTTTTGATTGATTTGGTTGACAGGTGAAACAGGAGGACGTACGTCAAGGAAGTGATGCTTGACTGATCATCACGCTTGCGGGAAAGCTTTTTGCAATGTAATAACAGTAAAACAAGTCAATCTATTTACTTGCCATCCAATGGTTCCTTCCAACAATCACAATCTGTGGAAGCTTGGTTGCAAGGTTGGAAGATAACCAACCCTGTTGACGGACCTTTCGTTCATACTGGAAAGGAAAATAATAAAAAAACACATTTGTGGGTTATGTTATGTCTGGGTCACTGTTTTCTGTCACCCCCCCCCCCCCCACACCCCCAGGGGACAGAATTTTTTAAACACTCTTGGTGTGAAAAAGTGTTTTTTTGCATGTTTGTCACACACAACCCAAACTGCATTTTTTAAATTATTATTATTTTTTATTATTAAGGACTTAAGTGATTACCTCCCCTCCCCTCGTTAAAACATAACCGAGATTATTTGACATCTATCAGTCTGGATGAAAGCCATTTCTAAAATTGTGGGACTCTAGCAAACCACAGTGAGAGCCCTTATCCACAAATTGCAGCCAAAACACGGAACAATGGTCAACCTCTCCAGAACAAAAGAACATTAAGGCTAATCCCAGGGCACATATAGACAAACAACCATTCACACTCACATTCATACCTATGGACAATTTGGAGTCGATAATTAACCTAGCATGTTTTTGGAATGTGGGAGGAAACCGGAGTACCCGGAGAAAACCCACAGGGAGAACATACAAACTCCACACAGAGATGGCCGAGGGTGGGATTGAACTCGGGTCTGCTAGCTGTGCTAGCCACTCGTCCGCATTGCAGCCGAGAACCCGTTCGTTACCTTCTAAATACATTTTTCAACATTATTAGAGTCCTCTAGACCTTAAATAACACCCCTACAGTCACCTTTACACTCATTCATTCATTCATTTTCTACCGCTTGTTGTCACAAGAGTCGTATATATATATAGTCAAACAACCATTCACACTCACATTCATATCTATGGACAATTTGGAGTCGCTAATTAACCTAGCAGGTTTTTGGAATGTGGGAGGAAACCCATGCATGCACGGGGAGAACATGCAAACTCCACACAGAGATGGCCGAGGGTGGAATTGAACCCTGGTCTCCTAGCTGTGAGGTATGCGCGCTAACCACTTGTCCACCGTGCCACCTATAAAATCACCTCTTTATCAAAATAGATGAATAAACAACTCAAAACTCAAGTGTGCGTCTGAATGATTTACTTGCATTTGCAAACTGATTACAATTTTTGCAGCTTTAGTACATTATATATATATATATATATATATATACACATTTAATATACATTTGTGGCTGTAGGCGAGTGAGTGTGCACTAGCTAAAGAGAAAACGATTAGCTTTTTACAAGCCCAGACATTGTATCTTACCGTCTCTTACTGGAAAGGCACAAGTAAATAAAGAAGAAAAGATGCACACGCCCATCTGTGATATCTGATAAATGCTGTTGAAAATTGGGGAACGTTTCTTTTTTTTTTTTTTTCATATGTTGCCAGGTCTTATTGACATGCACACACCTACTTATGGAGAACACTTGGCAACAGATGTTGTGCGCTCCACCTGCACTGCATTAGCGCTCATCTATGTCAACTCACAAGTGTGTCTATCTTTATGTAATGTTGAGAAGCTGCGCCTGTCATGCAGTTTTGTGATTGACACCTCAAACCTACTTCGTGTTCTATGTTTGAAAAGTGCATTTAATTGCATTATATTGTATCTTTGTGTTCAATTACTATGTAATATTTTTATCCTCAATGGAAAATCTCTATTTAATATGAAGTATTGCATACATATGTGAGGACTTAATGCTTAATATGTTCATGCATGGAAGAAGAGTAACAATCCAAGCGGTCTCTTCAAGGGTGTGTCTTCCTGAAGACATACTTTTCTATAATTAATATACTTTTGTTTCTTTTGATTCTTTTTTGCAGTGCACCAGATGTAACAATATAGCATATACAGTACTGCGTGTATCCACAGGTTGTACATACGCAATAATTAATTCTAACCAGTTTACGTCGTAAAATGCAATGACTGACTTCAGTCGTTGAAAAGAAAACCAATTATGATCCAGTTTCTTTTGGTCGTGTGTTTACAATGTGGGTATTGTAGTATTGGGTACCATGTACGCCGACGCATTGATTTAATCTGCAGAAAGATGATGAAAGATGGCCATAAAACGCCTCGAGGTAGCGATTGAATGTCACGGGAAACAGACGGCCTGGCAGCGTCGAAGGGCGTCAGCTGAAGTTTTACACCTAGCAGTTAATAATGCTTAATAACTTCCCCTCGCCTGCAGGGTTAATAGCCGCGTGCAAAAGTGTAGTATTGCATGCTCATTGTATGCTCAACAAGTGCAAAAACTGAAAAGTAGAAGTATTTTTTTTTTTACGGTGAGCACGCAGACTGCAGCAAAGTCCTAAGCTGTGTGCAAAAGGTAGCTAAAATGGTGCAAAAATGTATTATTTACATATTAGTGTGCATGTATGCTCCATGCAGCATCCACTGTGACGTCACTAAGAAGTGCAACAACTGAAAAATAGGGGACAAACATTTTTGGCTACTAACTTGGCTAACTTTGACAAAGTCGGTAACTAAAAAGGCACATGAAAGCAGGATGCATGCACACTGGTGTGAAAAAGTTTTATTTTCTTTTGCATGTTTATCACACTTATATGCTTCACATCATCAAGCTAATTTAAATATGAATCAATGACAACACAACCTACACTTTTTTAATGAAACATTTTATTATTAAGGGAGGAAAACACGCCCCTGTGTCAAAAGTGATTATCCCACATTACAGAAAAAGAACATTATTCCAGCAGTAAAATATGGTGGTGGTAGTGCAATGGTCTACTTCAGGGACCTATAAGACAAAAACCACCGCTGTACAAAAACAACAGCTCTGTGCCCCATTACATCTGGCGTAAAAGTAACGCATAATACCAACAGTAAAATATGGTGGCGGTAGTGCAATGGTCTACTTCAGGGACCTATAAGACAAAAAACACTGCTGTACAAAAACAACAGCTCTGTGCCCCATTACATCTGGCGTAAAAGTAACGCATCATACCAACAGTAAAATACGGTGGTGGTAGTGTAATGGTCTGGGACTGATCTGGAAGACCTGCTGTAGGAGAATATGAGTCTGTTGACCTCAAGCTAAAACCAACTTGGGTTCTGCAGCAGGACACTGATCCGCATTTCAGACAAAGAACTGCTTATCCTCATGAGGGTCGCGGGGGGTGCTGGAGCCTATCCCAGCTGTCTTGGGGCGAGAGGCGGGGTACACCCTGGACTGGTGGCCAGCCAATCACAGGGCACATATAAACAAACAACCATTCACACTCACATTTATAGCGATGGACAATTTGGAGTCGCAAAAAACATCATACCAACAGTAAAATATGGTGGTTGTAGTGTAATGGTCTGGGGCTATTTTGCTTATTATTATTATTATTATTATTTGTGGGGTGTTTGGATTTGTTTTGTAATAATAATTACATATAATAAAAAGTTTCACTGTATATAAGAAATCAGGAAGGGGATCAAACCCTTTTTCACACCACTGTACATGCAATACTGTATTCATGCAGACTGCAGCAAAGTTAATGAAAAATAATTTGAAAAAAGTCAAATTATTGTTCTGTTTGCAGATTATATTGAAAAAGAGTAATAATGTTAATATTTAATTAGATAAATGATGAATTATCATTATCTTATTGCATAATATGAGTAACTATTGCGGGTTATTTTGTATCCTCCTCAAAATACGAATGAATTATTATATTCATTATAATATTTTTGGGGATCCTGGCAATGGAAGTGTTATAGGACACAAGACAATTGAATACTTGAATGCAAGAAAATCATTTCACACAAATATAAAGTTAATTAAAAAAGTTTTTTGTTATGTTATTGTTAGGTGGTGCTCAGTATAGCCAAACTACAAGTACAAGAAAATCATTTCAAAATAAATTCATACTGTACTCGTCATCTAACCAGCCAGCCAACAACAAGAAAACTTTAAATTTTAATTTAAATTAACTTTTTTTAACACTTTAAGCAGACAAGACATTAATCCTTTGAAAAATGTCACCCGGGTCATCTTATCAGGAGCCATCAAGTCGCAGAACTTGATATTCAACTTGTCATTGAACACACCTATGATGCGTAAAAAACTATTATCAGCATGCCAAACATTTCTGTGGTACCTTCAGGGACCGTCTCCGTGTCTCGCATGCCACTATAAAATGTCCACTCGAGTCCTCCCCAGTCACTCCTCGACGACGGCATCGTCAGCCTCCACCTCTCATCATGTCTCTCATCTTAGGCCGCCAGGGCAGCAGCAGCGCCCGCAGCATCTCCTCCGCCAGCACCATGAGCATGAGTGGCGGCATGGGGATGTTTGGGGGCAGCCAGGCTCGCATCTCCAGCGGCATCTACCAGGGCCGCGCGCCCAGTGTGCACGGGGGCGCCGGAGGCTCCGGCACCCGCATCTCCCAGGCTAGCACCATCGTCTCCTATGGGGGGGCTGCCTACGGCGACATCATGGCGGCCAGCGAGAAGACCACCATGCAGAACCTCAACGACCGCTTGGCCTCCTACCTGGATAAAGTAAGACCATCAGCACTACCACACTATTTTAGCTTCTAGATCGGGGGTCTCAAACTCAATTTACTTGGGGGCCACTGGAACTGGTCTGGGCAAGGCTGGGCCGCATCAGGTTATCCAAAACAAAAAAAATACATTTATTAAAAACGGAAAAATATACAAACTTTTTCAGTGCTTTGGTTCCGATTTTCTACAATAAAAGCTCTGATAAAACATTCCACTGTTCTCAAATATCTTCATTTTTAATCAGTAATAAATAAATATAATAATAATAATAAAACAACAAATAATAAAAACTTAAGAAACCACATATAGCTGGTATAATAGTTGACAAACAGTTTTTTCAGATTAAAATGAACAAAGCATTATTAGAGCCCTGTAGACATGACAAAACACGACTATAGTCACATTTATACTCTTTTTATTTACAACATATTGCGCAACTGCAGGGTCTTGAGACACATGCTAACTCGCAAACTAGAGAGCTAGCGACCTAAACGGTAGCCTTCAAGTTATTTCCTTTAAACTTAAATAGCCAAAAACTTACCACTTCCACACGGATAGGGAGGATAACTATTAACAGTTATTTAACCTTTAACATGAACATTAATCAAACGTAGTAATTTTTTCTGGGTACATGATACCATACAGCATCCATATCAAACTTTAAACTTTCATATCAAGGCGGGGGCCTCAAACTACTGTCCTGCGGGCCACAATTGGCCCGCGGGCCGCAGGTTTGAGACCCCTGCTCTAGCACTTTATGTTTGGTAGAAAAGAAATGATTCTAAAAAACGATTATAAGAAGCAAAGAGGTACCCAAATCCACAAGTTAATGCCTTGATGACTGCGTTGTGATGAAGTGTCGCCTTGTGTGTGTGCAGGTACGCGCTTTGGAGGCCGCCAACAGGAAGTTGGAGATTCAGATCAGAGAGTTCTATGAGAGAACGTCTCCCATTGCCAGAGACTTCACCGCCTACTTCGCCACCATCAACCAACTGCGAGCTCAGGTGTCGCTCACACCCAAAATATTTACCGACTGTGTTCCCATCATGCACGGAACCAGGATCAAAGGCAGGGACTAGACTCATTATCCTCCATTAGAATTCACGAGGAACCGGTTCATTGAGGATACAAGTCATTTGTTTGTCACTCACTCATGTATTTGGTTTTTTTTTGCCTTCGTACTGTACTGATAGCCGGCTGCAAATGGCCCCCAGGCCGCACTTTGGGCTCTGCTGTCTTGGGATACGTATATATATAGTCTATACTTCCATTTATGTTAAAAAAAAATTCTAAAGACTCATACTCAAAATGTATTTAAAAAATTAAATAATATTTTATAATTATTTTGTAAAATAATTCATAATATCCAAGTATGAAAATATAATAATAAAATAATTTCAGACGAAACAGAATCGTTTAAATAAGTAAGAATAGTTCCATCTGGTGGTGGTCTGATGAGCTGTGTTTAATTTACAGTTTTGTTTCTATTTTCTGCTTCTATGCTTCTATTTATATTTTAAAATGTATTTTTATGTAAAAAAAAAAATTTGCATTCACAAAAAAATCTGAAAATACAATCATAAATAATGTTACTCAGAGCAAACAACAAGTGACTAAGTAATAGTGCCACCTGGTGGTGACTTTTAGTACCTGCAATTAGAGCAGCCTGCCACCTGCTGGAGAGTAGACACTGTGACGTGAAACCAGTTCAACAGCGCATCTTCTCCCCTGTTCAGATTGCAAGGAGTTATGCAGAGAATCAGGGCGTCATCCTGCAGATTGACAATGCTCAACTGGCTGCCGATGACTTCAAAATGAAGTAAGTCGCACGCTGATGGTGGAAAAGTATTGCAGTTTCAGCGTGCATGATGTAATCATCACGGACTGCAGGTATGAGGTGGAGATGAACACGCGTGCAATGGTGGAGTCTGATTTGGTTCGTCTCCGGGGGGTCAAGGACAGCATGATCGTTACCATCAGTGACCTGAAAATGCTGATCGAGAATCTGAAGGAACAACTGGCACAACTCAAGAGGAACCACGAGGAGGTCAGGTCACTTCAAAGGAAGCGAAGACAGAGGTCGTGTGTTTTGAAGACATCCGTTGTTGTTGTTGTTGCAGGAGATGAATGCAATGAGGCTCCAATACACCGGTAATGTCAACGTAGAGGTGGACAGCGCATCTGCTGTGGATCTGTCCAAGATCCTTCAAGAAGTGAGGGAACAGTACGAAGCTCTGGCGCTGAAGAACAAGCAGGAATTGGAAAGATGGTATCAAGCTAAGGTGAGATGAGGGGTGTCCAAATGTAATCGAAGTGAAATGAGTTTGTTGTTAACCCATTCAATCCCGACCATAGGAAAGTTTCAGGGAAATATCGGCTGCCGACTAAAAAAAAGTGTGTTTCTACCTTTTTCCATTCTTTAATGATCAACAGTACAACATAAGAAAGTTTCAGGGAAATATCGGCTGCCGACTAAAAAAAAAGTGTGTTTCTACCTTTTTCCATTATTTAATGATCAGCAGTACAACATATGAAAGTTTCAGGGAAATATCTGCTGCCGACTAAAAAAAAGTGTGTTTCTACCTTTTGCCATTCTTTAATGATCAGCAGTACAACATAAGAAAGTTTCAGGGAAATATTGGCTGCCGACTAAAAAAAAGTGTGTTTCTACCTTTTGCCATTCTTTAATGATCAGCAGTACAACATAAGAAAGTTTCAGGGAAATATTGGCTGCCGACTAAAAAAAAGTGTGTTTCTACCTTTTGCCATTCTTTAATGATCAGCAGTACAACATAAGAAAGTTTCAGGGAAATATTGGCTGCCGACTAAAAAAAAGTGTGTTTCTACCTTTTGCCATTCTTTAATGATCAGCAGTACAACATATGAAAGTTTCAGGGAAATATCTGCTGCCGACTAAAAAAAAGTGTGTTTCTAGCTTTTGCCATTCTTTAATGATCAGCAGTACAACATAAGAAAGTTTCAGGGAAATATTGGCTGCCGACTAAAAAAAAGTGTGTTTCTACCTTTTGCCATTCTTTAATGATCAGCAGTACAACATATGAAAGTTTCAGGGAAATATTGGCTGCCGACTAAAAAAAAGTGTGTTTCTACCTTTTGCCATTCTTTAATGATCAGCAGTACAACATATGAAAGTTTCAGGGAAATATCTGCTGCCGACTAAAAAAAAGTGTGTTTCTAGCTTTTGCCATTCTTTAATGATCAGCAGTACAACATAAGAAAGTTTCAGGGAAATATTGGCTGCCGACTAAAAAAAAGTGTGTTTCTACCTTTTGCCATTCTTTAATGATCAGCAGTACAACATATGAAAGTTTCAGGGAAATATCAGCTGCCGACTAAAAAAAAACGTATCATAAAATGTCTGTTTTGATACTGCAACACAAAGCAGAAAAAGGTGATCAAATCAAGCGCCTCCCTCACTCACAAGTAGCACACATGTTTTTTTTCAGTTAGCTTAGCATTGCTTAGCAACCTCCATTGGACATCTTCTACGTCCAAACAAATGAATGAAATGCTTTGTCTGCTGTAGATGGAATCCCTGCAGACAGAAATCCGCGGCTACACAACAGAAGTCAAGACCTTTTCTTCCCAACTATCTGAGCTCAAACGGACTTACCAGAGTTTGGAGATCACATACCAGGGCATCCTTGCCGAGGTACGACAACATCAAAGCCACTTCCTGTCAGGCACGTGTGCCAATGCTGCGTCCTGTCTTCTTCTGCCGTATAGATCGAATGCCTCCATCAGAACCTCGCCGAAACCAAGATGCGATACAGTACTCAGCTCAGCCAGCTGCAGTTGACCATCAATGCCCTGGAGGTGGAGCTGCAGCAGCTCAAGGTGTCCATCGAGCAGCAGAAGACGGAATACAACCTGCTGCTGGATATCAAGATGAGGCTGGAGAGGGAGATCGCTGAGTACCGCCGGCTGCTGGATGGAGAATCTTACGAGCAGAAAAAGTGAGCCACGGTCTTTGACCTTTCATGCCTCATTCGTAGAAGACCTCTCATCATGTCTTCTCTCATTCAAGGCCTTTGGTCATCAGCAAGGTGGTGCAAATGGAAGGTAAGAAAACCACCTCTCGCCTCCACTGAAAATGACGACACTTGACCTCACGTCCTCTTTGTCCTCCACCTCCGCAGAGCACAAGCCCGTCATAGAGAGGAGAGTGAAAACCATCGTGGAGGAGATCATCGATGGAAAGGTGGTGTCCACCAGCGTGGACACTCAAAGGCATTAAAGGCGTCTGCTGATCAAGATTGGCCCCTTGAAGTGGTTCCTCGTGAAAGCGACAATGTGATCCTAACAGCCTTTGGCCAATAAATAAACATACAACAAACACGTGGTGTAAAACATCCAGTTGTCCTTTTAAAGTATCCTTTCCACCACGCAGAAATGAGTTATTAGTAATTGTTAACGTTCAGCATCATTGGACAAAAAAAATATCAAACTCAGTGTTTTCTTGCTGCAAGCTTAAAGGTGTTGGATTTTACCTGCATGGTTACTTCTGGGATGGAACTTTTACTTTGGGATGGAACTTTTACTTCTGGGATGGAACTTTTACTTCTGGGATGGAACTTTTACTTTGGGATGGAACTTTTACTTCTGGGATGGAACTTTTACTTCTGGGATGGAACTTTTACTTCTGGGATGGAACTTTTACTTTGGGATGGAACTTTTACTTCTGGGATGGAACTTTTACTTTGGGATGGAACTTTTACTTCTGGGATGGAACTTTTACTTCTGGGATGGAACTTTTACTTCTGGGATGGAACTTTTACTTTGGGATGGAACTCTCACTTTACTTCTCTCACTTACTTTCTCACTTTCACTATTAGCCACACACAAATACAAGAGTCACTATACGTAGTCACTGAGGAACTAATGACTAATTTACATTCATTTAGAGTAGTTATTGAGGAACTAATGGGTAGCTACTGAGAAACAGAGGCACACATTTAGAGTAGTTATTGAGGTACTAATGGCTAAGGCACATACATTTAGAATAGTTATTGAGGAACTAATGTGTAGATACTGAGGACACATTTAGAGTAGTTACGAAGGAACTAATGACTAAGGTACATTAATTTAGAGTAGTTATTGAGGAACTAATGGCTAAGGCACATGCATTTCTAATAGTTATTGAGGAACTAATGTGTAGACACCGAGGACACATTTAGAGTAGTTATTGAGGAACTAATGGGTAGATACTGAGAAACAGAGGCACACGTTTAGAGTAGTTATTGAGGAACTAATGGCTAAGGCACATACATTTAGAATAGTTATTGAGGAACTAATGTGTAGATACTGAGGACACATTTAGAGTAGTTACGAAGGAACTAATGACTAAGGTACATTAATTTAGAGTAGTTATTGAGGAACTAATAGCTAAGGCACATGCATTTAGAATAGTTATTGAGGAACTAACGTGTAGACACTGAGGACACATTTAGAGTAGTTACGAAGGAACTAATGACTTAGACACATTTGAGTATTTATTGAGGAACTAATGTGTAGACACTGATGACACATTTAGAGTAGTTACGAAGGAACAAATGACTAAGACACACATTTAGAGTAGTTTTTGAGGAACTAATGAAGAACTAATGAGTAGATATTGAGGAACAGAGGCACACATTGGTGTCCTCCCGGTGGAGCTGGAGGAGGTGGCCGGGGACCGGGAAGTCTGGGCTTCCCTTCTAAGACTGCTGCCCCCGCGACCCGGACCCGGATAAGCGGAGGAAAATGGATGGATGGATGGATGGGCACACATTTAGAGTAGTTACTGAGCAACTAACGACTGAGGCACATACGCTCAAGAGTAGTTATTGAGAAACTAATGAAGAACTAATGAGGAAGTAATGACTAGATACTGAGGAACAGAGGCACACGTTTAGAGTAGTTACTAAGGAACTAAGGCATATACATTTAGAATAGTTATTGAGGAACTAATGAAGAACTAATGACGAATTAATGTGTAGATACTGAGGACACATTTAGAGTAGTTACTAAGGAACTAATAACTAAGACACATAAATTTAGAGTAATTTTTGAGGAACTAATGAAGAACAAATGAGTAGATACTGAGGAAGAGAGACATTAATTTTGAGTAGTTACAGAGCAACTAATGACTGAGGCACATACATTCAAGAGTAGTTATTGAGGAACTAATGAAGAACTAATGAGGAAGTAATGACTACATACTGAGGAACAGAGGCACACATTTAGAGTAGTTACTAAGGAACTAAGGCATATACATTTAGAGTAGTTATTGAGGAACTAAATAACTAATGACTAGATACTGAGCAACAGAGGCACACATTTAGAGTAGTTACTGGTGAATTAATGTCCAAGGCACATATATTTAGAGTAGTTATTGTGAGTAGTTATTCCGGAATCATTTTGCTTATAGACCAGTGGTGAATTTTTTTCAAAAGTTCTCAAAATTTGATCAGGAGTTTATATGTCAAGTTTGCTCACCCCGCCACAACTTAATGGTTGCAATTCTTTATACGACCACCAGATGGCATCGTTGTTCCTCTGGTTAACACAAAAGATGGCTCATACAGCCACACCTAGTGCTATGAAAAAAATTACAATAAACCAAGTACATTTTTATTAAACCTGCAATGAAATGCACGTAATTCGTGTATACTTTGGTTATATGAATTAATTAGAGGCAGCACTGTGGGTCTGCATTTGAATTTCTGCACATATGTTTGATCTCTATGTATATGTACATGTTAGGTTCATGGTAGACTCTCTGGCAACCAGTCCAGGGTCACCTAGCTCACCTGGGATAGGCCCCAGCACGTTGTCCGATAGGGACAGACACTGAAATGATCCAAAAGCAAAAACACATAAAACACATTCTAGGAGAAAATGCTGCACAAACCCGCATAAACTCCATAAACAACAACAACAAGTTGACAAAGTAAAACAGAAGCTAGCCAAACACGCGGCCCGCAGGCCAAATGTGGCCCGCAGGACACCAGTTTGAGGCCCCCGCCTTGATATGAAAGTTTAATGTAAAGTTTGATATGGATGCTGTATGGTATCATGTACCCAGAAAAAATTATTACGTTTGATTAATGTTCATGTTAAAGGTTAAATAACTGTTAATAGTTATCCTCCCTATCCGTGTGGAAGTGGAAAGTTTTTGTCTATTTAAGTTTAAAGGAAATAACTTGAAGGCTACCGTTTAGGTCGCTAGCTCTCTAGTTTGCGAGTTAGCATGTGTCTCAAGACCCTGCAGTTGCGCAATATGTTGTAAATAAAAAGAGTATAAATGTGACTATAGTCGTGTTTTGTCATGTCTACAGGGCTCTAATAATGCTTTGTTCATTTTAATCTGAAAAAAATCATTTGTCTACCCACCAACTATATGTGGTTCTTAAGTTTTTATTATTTGCCGTTTTATTATTATTATTATTATATTTATTTACTACTGATTGATTGATTTTCTTTATTCTTGATTTGTTTATTTATTTTTCATCTTATTTTGTGCAGAAAAATAAAAATGAAGATATTTGAGAACAGTGGAATGTTTTATCAGAGCTTTTATTGTAGAAAATTGGAACCAAAGCACTGAAAAAGTTTGTATATTTTTAATAAATGCGTTTTTTTTTTTTTTTTTTTGGGAAAACTTGATGCGGCCCAGCCTTGCCCAGACCCTAGCTCCGGTGGCCCCCAGGTAAATTGAGTTTGAGACCCCTGATCTAAATAAACGAAACATACAAATGAATGTCATACTGTAAAACGAACAGCTCTGCAATACTAAATGCTAATACTACATATACCCAAAGGTGCATGTAGTCCCTGTGAAGCCATGACATTGACTTCATAACTATTAAACGTGCCGAGACAAGACAAAGCTGCCCTTACCTAACATGGCCACAGGCACTGTCTACAAAAATGTACCCATACTGTGTACAGTACAGTACAGTGTCTGTGTCATCTGCGGATGAAGCAATCATTCTCAATTGAATCAAATATGTTTGCACTGAAGAGTCAGTGCAAAGTACACGTGTGCGCTCATATTTCTAAACTACAACAAAATGTATTGACATGAGAAGAAGCCCTGTCAGCTTTTTCTAAACTGAACTGTAATTCACTTTTTTTGCAGGATCTGTTGTAAATTTCCAAGATGGGTGGTGAGAGCACGCATGAATAGTCATGGCTGGTACTTAAAGGTGGAGCCAAGAGCTGCAGGCCATGTCATCGTATTACACAAACCCGTCTGAACCTGAATTCAAATGTATTTCAAAAGCTTAAGTGGAGCGCTTTGCAGCGCTGCAAAGTCATTGCAGGACTTTGCTTGAAGATGAACTCTTGTTTTCCCGCCTTTGTCCTGTCTGTCAGGGGAAGGATTAAAACAAAAGCTCCTCGGTGTCATAAAACCTGTTGCACTGGATGGAGCGTGAGTCTTAATAAATTCCAATGAGGGCTAAGAGCAAACGAAAAGATATATTATACATGCACCTTCATGTTTTATGCTCCACTTTGTCTCCGACATGAGAGTTCCACACCCAAGTAAAAGCACCTCAGGCTCTTAGGCAGGTTGTAGCAGCAAGTACACTTCTGACATGCTGCTACTGCTCTCTCCACACAAGCAGCAATTATTTTTTTTTGTCTACTAAGCACTTCTTTCTTCTTCTTTGCACAGGGAGAACATGCAAACACACAGAGATGGCCGAGGGTGGAATTGAACTCGGGTTTCCTAGCTGTGAGGCCTGCATGCTAACCACTCTGTCCTGGTGTGATATTATCATACAAATGATCATATGTCTGGTGATGCATTAAAGTAGTCAATGTACGGCTTGTTTAACACACATTCGTGACTTAACCACTGGAAACAAATGTGAGTACATTCATCCCTCCATTATCACTCCCTCGCTATAATGCAGTTTTCCCAAAAAGTAATTCATTCACATTTTCACACTGCATGGAGAGCAGAGCCGACATCCATGGCTGAGATCAAATGAAAAAAAATGTCTCTCCACTCATTTTGTGGGGAAGTGGTACACTTTTTTTTGTCCTTCTTCCCAACTCGGTTTGAAACACTTTTTAAAGTTTTGAATGAGTGAATCGGAGTGTATAGCTCGCTAGATTGCTATGCTAGCGGCAGCTGTCTGTTATGTCCCTGCAGTGATACGGTAGCCTGTGATGTAAACAAAAAGTCTAAAAGTTACTATAGGGGTGTTAGTTCATGTTAGCAGGGCTCTAATAATAATGGTAGTGGTAATGGTTTTATTTCATTTGAACATGCATCAGATTCCAATTGAGTGCATCCCATAATCAATTCCCAGTTCCACATGTCCAAAAGGAGTAGGAAGAAGCAAAGCTTATTAAATCCTACCCCTCCATTTGGTACTTTTACAATCAGTAACTGTTACATTTGTTCACTTCCTGCTTTCCATAATACATTTTAAGTTTTTTTTTATTTTTTATAATGTACCTCGTACTGAAGTACTAGGTGATATGAGCATCCAATGCCATAATGGGTACCATAGTAAGTGTCAATATAGTGATATATATAGCACATCATGACTGGTTCAAGACTCTTCATCCTTGTATTTAGCTATATATATTTATGAACTATGTATATCAGCAAGTTGAAGTATTTGTGATTTTAGAAATAAGGAGTTAGTATGTTCTCTGTAGGCGGCATTATGAATTATCCTTACTGACCTTTTTTGCAGTACATTTATCGAGTGAAGATTGCTTTTATAGTTATTAGCCCATATTTCCACATAATAAGTAAGATATGGTAGAACCAAAGAGCATAATATGAAAACATGTATTTAGAAAGTCATAAATATGTTTTCTACGCTCTGAGTAGGAAAATATTCTGGTCTGGAACCAATTAACCAAGATAAACGAGGGACGACTCTACATGTCTAAGTGGAAACGTCTAATGACACGCAGGAGGAAAAATGGCGAATTGGACCCAACTCCTCCGTATCGTAAGACGTTTCCAGGCCTTTCTCCAACGCATCCTGGATCTTCCCCAAGACCTCCGACCAGTTGCACGTGCCCGGTAGGCATCCTGATCAGATACCCGAGCCACCACATGGAGTTTCTCCTGAATGACAGTACTTTTCTTATCTTTAAAGGAGGGCCAGTCAATTGAGATGTTTCCTCTTGGGGCAGTGCCCAGCTGGTTCACCCACCAGATGCCCGCCATCGAGGTGGAGGTGTGAAACAGGTCTTTGCGGAGTTTGCATGTTCTCCCACATTACCAACATTGGTGTGAATATGAGTGCTTGCATGCTTGTATGCGCCCTATAGGATAGACAAACCATACTGAGGACAAGCGGTATAGAAAATGAATGGGTGGAAAAAGAATCCCATTTTAACTGATTGGGGTGTGTTCACTTTCTATAGCCATGCCATTGGAGTCGTTTGAGGCCAAACACCTGCAAGTTGTCAGGCTAAATCACCTCCATAACACACACATACACACACACACACACACACAAACACACTTAATGAAAATCAATAAAAAATGTGGATAATAGAGTACCAAATTCATTGAATGAAACGTTAAAAAACACAAAACTAATTCATAGGTTGCTCGACTCAGAGATTCCAGCCACACCTCACCTTAATACCACACATGCCGACGCCCCTGTGCACTTAAACGCAACGTTGTGTGTCAAAGAGTGTGTGCAACACATTGCAAAGCGTCGTCTGTTAGCGACTGTGCAGCGCTGGACCATGCAATGCTCGTTGTCTTTGAGCTCCATGTTTTCATGTCGTTCATGTCTTTTTTCAATTGTATACTTTCATTTTAGCATGCAAATATTACACTATGTTGTACTGTATTTACTGTACTGTGTTGTAGTGGACCTTTCTCTTGATGGCTTCTCTTTTGCATCGCATGGTATGCACTGACGGGAAATTGCAGTTTAGCTATTTTGTCATGGAGTCAAAATTCCTGAATACAATCCCAAAAGCCTTTTCAAATATTCTTTAAAAAAGAGGCTCGTTGTTCCCTCTCGGGTGAGAACACCCGTGCATGAAAGCTCTCAGATATCAGGTTCCTTGTGTTCCTAAAACCAACTCGACCAGAATGTGTTGCAGCAACATGTTCAGGATCAGAGGCTTCCCCCCCCCCCCGAGCCGCACCCAGTAGCCACAGTAACATTGCTATGTTGCACCGATTGTGCAAGCACACACACACACACACACACACACACACACACACAATGGGGCTTTGCAGCGCTGCACAAAGCAAAAGTTTACAGCAGATATGTTTGATGACAAACTAATTACTGTATTGCAAATTAGTTTGAGTTGCATGGGAGGGCTGTTGCCGCCTCAAATTAAGCAGATATAAGTTACTTTTTCCATTGTACATACTTTTCTTGTACTGCATTCAAACTTTTGCGATTGGTCAGGAAAATCCCATGCATGGTCCCGCTGTCTTATTGTGAAGAGTGTAAAGCAGGGGTCTCAAACTCAATTTACCTGGGGGCCACCGGAGCTAGGTTCTGGGTGAAGCCGGGCGTTTTAAAAAAAACAAAACACATTTATTAAAAACTGGAAAAAATCAATAAAAAACTATCTTCAATGCTTTTGCTTCTGCTGTAAACTACACTTTTTCAGTACTTTGGTTCCGGTTTTCCACACCAAAATATCTTATAAAACATTCAACTGTTCTCAAATATCTTCATTTTTATTACACATATACATTTTATATACACAAAATAAGATAAAAAATAAGATAAAAAAATTAAGAATAAAGACAATCAATCAATCAGTAATAAATAAGTAAAATAATAATAAAACAGCAAATAAGAAAAACATAAGAAACCACATACAGTTGTTTTTTTTTTACATTCAAATGTACAGTATTAACAGTTATTTAACCTTCAACATGAACATTAATGAAACTTAATAATTTGACCCAATTAGCAAGTTAGCATGGTACTCAGTTCCATCTGGTAGCAGCGTCGTAACTTTAACAACATGTTTTAATGAGATGCTTTATCTTGACGTGTATTTTCCCTTTTATTCCAAATCATTTCCTGCATTTATTTGTACCCAGCGTCATTAGCCTTTAGCTTCATTGCTAATCCAAAGCAAAACAGGGCGGGGTAACAGGGTAGGGTAACAGTATGGGCGGGGGCAAAATCATGTTTAATTGTGTCCGGTGTGCACACAGCTTTAAGCTGTCATTTTCAACATTAAACTTTGGTATCAAGGTGGGGGCCTCAAAGTAGAGGCTCGTGGGCCGCATTTGGCTTGCGGGCCGCGAGTTTGAGAACTCTGGTGTAAAGTTACCCAATATGGTTCTTTTCCCTGTAATGTTCCACCAGGAGTAGGATACACCTTTAAGTTCCATGATAGAACCAAATTGTCTGGTTCTATTATATTTTATTCTACCGATAAGAACCCAGACCCACAATGGAAGATGATGGGTGATGTTTTTGTCTGTAGTACTGTGTATTCATATTCAGGTATGTGATGTAACATACTATATCATGATTGGTCATGATTTTTTTTGTACTTTGTAATAGAAATAGTGGTCTTTTATTACCAGTTGTGAAAAAAGTCATTGCAATTTCATGCAAAATTGCTATATAATTCATAGAGTTGTGGTTCAGTTCTTATGGACAAAAAATAGCAAACAGGTCCGAGCTAGTTCTTGTGCGCTTAGTGCACATTTGGAATTTGAGAGAACCAGAATCCAGCATGCAGGCACACGTTGCCGTACCCTTAATGCATATGCTGCTTCTAACGTCTCCATGGGAAGCCCGAGTGAAACCAAAGATGAGACAACTGAGCTGAACTAAAACCTAAATGGTGAACTTGCTGATATCCCTGCAAGGTACTAGTGGGAGTCGAGTGAAACTGGTCTTTGTTGCAATACCTTTTCCTTATATAAGAGACTTGGCTATGAGCCCGCAGGGTATGGCCGCCTTGTTGAAGCATGGCAGCAATTCACTGAAGATAGATTACCTGTCAGAGATCTGTCACAACACCACAAAACTGGTTGGGTCTGACTGACCAGCCTGAGGCCAACTCGGTTGGGTGCGGTCCTTTTACTATTCAAACTCCGAGGGAGTCATTTAGAAAGCGTGATATTCGATCCTCGCTAGCATGCGGAGATAAAAAAAAAACAATAAAAGGTGAGTTGATACGTTTTTGGCTTTCAAGAAATAAGTTCAGTTGAAGGCTTTTGGTTTTTGCATGTCTCACTTTCTCTTACCGATCCTTACTGGGATCTTTAACCCGAGGCGGTGAGAGTGATGGGCGGGGCAGAAGCCCGCCCACCATCTCTGCACGCCTCCGCTCGCATAAAAAGGGGAGGCAGAAGTAGCCGTGTATCTCAGTCCATCATCTCCTCTCTGAGGCAGGCCGACTCCACTCACCCAACAGCACAATGGCAACCATCAGCAGGACCTCGTTCTCCGGCCGCTCCTACGCCGGTGGAAACCTGGCAGGAGGAAACGTGCGCAAGGGCTACTCTATGAGCGTGCACGGAGGCGCAGGCGGAACCAGAATCTCCACCGGAAGCTTCAACCTCGGCGGCGGTAGCGGTTACGGTTATGGCTCAGGCGGCGGTGCAGGCTTCGGCATGGGTGAGGGTCTGGACCTCCACGTCGGCGCCAATGAGAAGGCCACCATGCAGAACCTCAACGATCGTCTGGCCTCCTACTTGGAAAAGGTGCGCAGCCTTGAGAAGGCCAATGCCGAGCTGGAGCTGAAGATCCGTCAGTTCTTGGAGAATAAGGCCTCCCCATCTGCCCGCGACTACGCCGCCTACCAGGCCACCATTAAAGACCTGCAAGACAAGGTAAGCATGAATGTGTGCTCTTTTTGTGTGTGTCGGCATCAGACGTACCCAATTCTCATTGTGTATTTCCTAATATCAGATCCAGGGCGCCACAAGACTCAACGGAAGCATCTATCTGGCAATTGACAACGCTAAACTGGCAGCAGATGACTTCAAAACCAAGTAAGCTTCAACGAGAAGATACCAGTGAATGGAACTCTTTGCTGATCTCTTGCCGTTTCCCAGGTACGACAATGAGCTGGCTATGCGTCTGTCAGTTGAGTCCGATATCGCCGGCCTGAAGAGAATGTTGGATGAGCTGACCCTGGTGCGTTCAGATCTGGAGATGCAGATCGAAGGCCTGAAGGATGAGCTCATCCACCTGAAAAAGAACCACGAGGAGGTGAGTACGAACATCCGAGATCCTAGTTGAATGGTTCAATGTCCAGCGTCCAACCAAACTTCATACTTGACAGGAAATGCTAGCCATGAGAGCGCAGATGAGTGGACAGATCAACGTGGAGGTGGACGCCAAACCGCAGATCGACCTGAGCAGAATCATTGCCGAAATCCGCGAGCAGTACGAGAATGTTGCAGCAAAGAACCAGAGAGACCTGGAAAGTTGGTTCCAGACTAAGGTAAGTTCCCTTGAAACACCAGCGATTGTTCCAAGGCGTGGAGATCGAACATCACGGCGGCTTTTGTGTCCATCGCAGACATCCGAACTCAACAAGGAGATGGCAGTGAGCACAGAAACTCTCCAGACCTCCAGGTCGGAGATCTCTGAGATCCGTCGTACCCTGCAAGGCTTGGAAATCGAACTACAGTCACAACTTAGCATGGTAAATGCGGCAGAACCTTCAACTACCTTCGAGTACTACACCGTATGAGAGTGACTGCTGACTTCTGCCTTCTCTGTTCTTCTCCAGAAAGCATCTTTGGAAAACACGCTGGCTGAAACTGAAGTACGGTACTCAAACATCCTCCAAGGCCTCCAGGCTCAGGTCACCTCCCTCGAAAGCCAACTGATGCAACTGCGCGCCGAGATTGAGAACCAGAACAACGAATACTGCATGCTCCTCGACATTAAGACCAGACTCGAGAGGGAAATTGCGGAATACAGGAGACTGTTGGATGGAGAGGGCAGGTAAGAGACGCGTTCACGGCGCACGGGACAAAATACAATCATCAGGTGCCTGACTGGAAATGTCTTTCTCCTTTCCCCAGCTTTGGAAGCACCAAGACGTCCACTGCCAGGGTGATCATGGTCACGGAGGAGATGATCGATGGCAAGGTGGTGTCCTCCACAACCACCACCACATAAGCTGTCTCACGCAGCAAACAGCAGCAGCGGGGGGGACGCCTGAAAACCATCTTTTCGTCTCAGAACCACTGTTGATGAAATAAAAGCCTCCTTGCCTGCTAGCTAACACTCGTGTGTGTTTGTGTGTTTGTGTGTTTGTGTGTTTGTGTGTTTGTGTGTGTGTCGTCCATGCTACACTTTAATAGACTCTGAAGGATTTGACTTCAGTTGTTGGGTCATGGAAGATTACTTCAAAGTTAGGTCGTATGAACAGAATGAAACCATTAAGGCAGGGGTGTCCAAAGTGCAGCATGGGGGCCATTTTTGGCCTGCTGCCTGTTTCATTATTGGTTTTCAGCACGTTTTAAAAACTAAACTAATGAATGACATAAACATCAATTATTAAATATTACATGTAATACGTAATGTAATTGGACAAATGTCCAATCCAATCAAATTCCCTCAAAGTACCGATTTTTCTTGACATTTTGTTCTCAGTAAGACATTTAAACACGATAAAATACTTTGTATAATAGATTTGTGGTATTACACACCTCACTATTTTGCAGGATCTATATTGTAGAATCGGTGGTCCAGTGGTTAGCGTTGGATTCCACCATCTCTGTGTGGAGTTTGCATGTTCTCCCCGTGCATGCGTGGGTTTTCTCCGGGTACTCCGGTTTCCTCCCACATTCCAAAAACATGCTAGGTTAATTAGCCACTCCAAATTGTCCATAGGTATGAATGTGAGTGTGAATGGTTGTTTGTCTATATGTGCCCTGTGATTGGCTGGCCACCAGTCCACGGGGGTACCTTGCCTCTCGCCTGAAGACAGCTGGGATAGGCTCCAGCACTCCTTTGACCCTCGTGAGGATAAGCAGGAGAAAATGAATGAGTGAATGAATGTTGTTGCATCATTCTGTTGTAGCCGTTCTGTTTTTTTGTAGAAAGTGATGACACAATGACACCACGACACAAAAAAAATGCAAGTTTATTCTCTGACGCTTGCGGAGCTGAAGTGTAAAAAAATTTCCAAGTTCTTGTGACTTTCGAGAGCACATTTTTTTTTACTGAAAATGTTGGTTACATTCCAAAACTTTAAATAAATTGACGGATGGCACTGCAATGTCACTTTTGTCCACCGGAGGGAGCCAGAGGAGCCCAGAGGGAGGCTGATGTGATTGCAGCAATGAATGCTTTGCTTGGATGCAATGTCTTCAGGTTGTGAAAACAACACCTAGATGAGGTCTGCTGAGGAAATGTACCCATCAATACCAATCCATATTGTTGTATTGTTCTTCTGCAATTGTTTGGTATCCTTGTCATCATATATATATATATACGTATATATCACTATATTGACACTTACTATGGTACCCATTATGTCATTGCATGGTCATATCACCGAGTACTTTGGTACAAGGTGCATTATTTTTTTAAAAACAAAAACAAAAAAACTGTATTATGAAAGCAGGAAGTGAACAAATGTAACAGTTAGTGATTGTAAAAGTACCAGATGGAGGGGTAGGATTTAATAAGCTTTGCTTCTTCCTACTCCTTTTGGACATGTGGAACTGGGAACTGATTATGTGATGCATTCAATTGTAATCTGATGCATGTTCAAATGAAATAAAACCATTACCATTACCATTACCATTACCATTACCATTACCATTACATTACCATTACCATTACCATTACCATTACCATTACCATTACCATTATCATTACCATTACCATTACCATTACCATTATCATTACCATTACCATTACCATTACTTTTAATTTTTTTTATAAGCGATTGACAGATAATACAAGGCAGTTCAAATATCACATAAGAGAAAGTATGGGAACAATATCAATATTTTTGTATTTATGTAATTTGCTTCATAATGACTCAAGGTCCACTTCTATTTCTGTTTTCTATTTCATCCTTGTTTTTGCACCAAACATGACCTTTGGAATGGTGACCACACTCTTCCTCGTTTCTTCTGCGGGGCTGAGTAGAGGCTGACATGCACACGTACAGTCGAGGTATACTACTACTAACCTGCTTTGTCCCACATTAGGTGTCAGTGGCTATTTTGGACACATGGCACACTTCCCCTGGAGGGGGGGCACTATGGAGAAGGTCTGGTAAGGGGTAGCCCAATGAGGTGCCTCCTCCCTCCACTTTATTGACCACCAAAGCGGTCAAGAGACCTTGGCTGCAGAAAGTAGTCGTGATTTCTGGAGTTATTTTTGGATTTTCTGTCGCAATAATCACAGCATACAAAAGTTAACTGCATGATCTTTATTAATTTGAGGATAATCATCCAAGATATCACTCTATCTGGTCCACATCTACGTCTACAGTCTTGCTGCTCCCGACCACTCTCCCGTCCACAACAGTTTCTACCACTGTGATGACCTTGGTGACCACTGTGGAAAAGAAAAGCAACCTGAGCAAATCCATAGTCTCCATATTTCAATGTCGCCTTCATCCACGCTTACCTTGCTTTGAGCTGGTGAGCAAAGAAGAGAAAAAGTCACTTTAGGTTGTCCGAATTAGCAAAACATTCTCATTTATGGTGTCTTTGTCCTCACCTTTCGTCCTCTCCATCCAGCAGCCGTCTGTATTCTGCGATCTCCAGCTCCAGTCTGGTCTTGAGGTCCAGCAGCATGTCGTAATCTTGTTTGTTGCTGGTGATGTTGGCGTGGATTTGGGACAGCTGGGCCTCTAAGCTGACGACCATGTTCTGCAGGCCTGCTAGCTGCGCAGCATAGCGGGCTTGCGTCTCGGCCAGCGTTCCCTCCAGGGAGGCTTTCTGTGGTGGAGAAGATTTCACTGCTGATGTTGCTCAACAATGTTCAGAAGTTACAATAAAGACCTCGTGTCTTATGTCGAGAAGATATCAAAGGTGACATACCATACTAAGGTGGGACTGCAGTTCAATTTGAAGTCTCTGGAGGGTGCTCTTCAGTTCTTTGATTTCTGAACGAGATGTTACCAGAGACTCCGTCTGTGTCATCACTTCCTGCTCCAGTGCTGCCATCTTAAAGATCACAGACACAATGGGACGGCGTTTTTGGTCATAAGCACACTACATCACTTCTTACCTTGTTCTGGTACCAGGATTCAAGATCCTTGCGGTTCTTGGCGATCATAGCCTCGTAGTGTTCTCTAATTTCTGTCATGGCCTGGTTCAGGTCTGGAGAGGGAGACGCATCCACGGATACGTTGACCTGCCCGCCCACCTGACTCCTGACCAGAGCCATTTCCTGTGAGGAGCCAAAAAGGCACAGAAGGAATCGTTCATTCCTTCATTCATTCATTTTCTAACGCTTATCCTCACGATGGTTGTGGGGGTGCTGGAGTCTATCCCAGCTGTCTGAAATCACAGATTTCAAGAGTAAAGTCATAAATGTACGTAAAAAAAAAATTAAATTTACAAGAATAAAGTCGGAAATTTTCAAGGAAAAAAGTCGTAATTCAGGATGTCTGATTATTATTATTGGTACCGACAATTATCAGCCCGATATCAACATAAAAATGCGATTTGATATCAGTATCTGATATCATTCATTCATTCATTTTCTATCGCTTATTCTCACGATGGTCGCGGGGGGTGCCGGAGTCTATCCCAGATGTCTGAAATCAGAGATTTCAAGAATAAAGTAATAAACGTACATAAAAAAAAATTAAATTTACAAGAATAAAGTCGGAAATTTTCAAGGAAAAAAGTCGCAATTCAGGATGTCTGATTATTATTATTGGTACCAACAATTATCAGCCCGATATCAACATCTGATGTCATTCATTCATTCATTTTCTACCGCTTATTCTCACAATGGTCGCGGGGGATGCTGGAGTCTATCCCAGCTGTCTGAAATCAGAGATTTCAAGAATAAAGTCATAAATGTACGTGAAAAAAAATTGTAAATTTACAAGAATAAAGTCGGAAATTTTCAGGAAAAAAAGTCAGAATTCAGGATGTCTGATTATTATCGGTACCGACAATTATCAGCCCGATATCAACATAAAAATGCGATTTGATATCAGTATCTGATATCATTAATTCATTCATTTTCTATCGCTTATTCTCACGATGGTCGCGGGGGGTGCTGGAGTCTATCCCAGATGTCTGAAATCAGAGATTTCAAGAATAAAGTCATAAATGTACGTGAAAAAAAATTGTAAATTTACAAGAATAAAGTCAGAAATTTTCAGGAAAAAAAGTCGTAATTCAGGATGTCTGATTATTATCGGTACCGACAATTATCAGCCCGATATCAGCATAAAAATGCGATATCAGTTGATATCAGCATCTGATATCATTAATTCATTCATTTTCTATCGCTTATTCTCACGATGGTCGCAGGGGGTGCTGGAGTCTATCCCAGATGTCTGAAATCAGAGATTTCAAGAATAAAGTCATAAATGTAGGTGAAAAAAAATGTAAATTTACAAGAATAAAGTCGGAAATTTTCAAGAAAAAAAGTCGTAATTCAGGATGTCTGATTATTATTATTGGTACCGACAATTATCAGCCCGATATCAACATCTGATATCATTAATTCATTCATTTTCTATCGCTTATTCTCACGATGGTCGCGGGGGGTGCTGGAGTCTATCCCAGATGTCTGAAATCAGAGATTTCAAGAATAAAGTCATAAATGTACGTAAAAAAATGTTAATTTACAAGAATAAAGTCGGAAATTTTCAGGAAAAAAAGTCGGAATTCAGGATGTCTGATTATTATTATTGGTACCGACAATTATCAGCCCGATATCAGCATGAAAATGCGATATCAGTTGATATCAGTATCTGATATCATTCATTCATTTTCTACCGCTTATCCTCACAAGGTCGCGGGGGTGCTGGAGCCTATCCCAGCCGTCTTCGAACGAGAGCACCCTGGACTGGTGGCCAGCCAATCACAGGGCACATATAGACAAACAACCATTCACACTCACATTCATACCTATGGACAATTTGGAGTGGCTAATTAACCTAGCATGTTTTTGGAATGTGGCAGGAAACCGGAGTACCCGGAGAAAACCCACGCATGCACGGGGAGAGAACATGCAAACTGGTGGAATTGAACTCGGGTCTCCTAGCTGTGAGGCCTGCGTGCTACCCACTCATCCACCATGTCGCCTTAGAAGGAATCAGAAAAGAAAAGGAAGTGGCGCCAACATTCATCTCAAGTCAGACTAACGAATGGTGACAGTCTTCCCCCGCAGTGAATAGCTGCCATGTTTGCAACTCATTCATCAGTAAAACACATTCAGGTTGTTGATGGTGTGCAAACACATCACGGGTGTTGGTCGGGTGCTGGAATGTATCGACCGAGTCCGAACACAAGAAAGGTGTGTTTGAGGTGTCACCTCCTCGTGGTTCTTCTTCAGCATGATGAGCTCGTCCTTCAGGCCGTCAACTTGACACTCCAGATCCACTCTGGCCATGTTCATCTCCTCCAGCACCTTCTTCAGCCCAGCGATGTCCGCCTCCACGGTCATCCTCATGGCCAGCTCGTTCTCATACCTGATGGATGGGCAACAGGGGTTCAACTCCGAGATGTTTACTACGTTTTCTTGTGTTTTCATAGATACTCACTTCATTTTGAAGTCATCGGCTGCCAGTTTCGCATTGTCGATGTCCAGAATGGTTTTGGCATTGAGTCTGGCGGCGACACGAATCTGAGAAGCGGATCAAAAATTTGTGATGTTGTCAGTTTATATTTATATTTATATTTAATACAGAGCAGTGTATTCATACATTTGTATAGAAACAGCTGTATTGCCATTTGAGGTTGGTAAGACTGCATATTTTGGTTTAAAAATTAAATACAGTACCAGTATTGCAGATTTTTATAGAACATACTTCTAATTCCAATACTACCCTGGTATCAATAATATAAATATTTAGATTGGTTCTTTATTCTTATCATAGCCTAGCATAGCCACAGTTATTGTTATCAGTATGATGCCGGTTACTGTTGGGAGGAAGCGATGCACACTATGGAATGACAGTTATGAAAATGATAACCATACTCTCAGGTTCCGCTAGTAAAGTACCTGCCATGATATGTTTACTACATACCAACACACACAAGATACGCATCTAGGCGGGGAAATCCGCAACAGGTCTTACCTTTTCTTTCAGGTCCTCAATGGTGGCAAAGTAGTTGGTGTAGTCGTGGCTGATGACGGTTCTGCTCTGGTACCACTCTCTGATCTGCTTATCCAGCCGCTCGTTCTCCCTCTCCAGGGTGCGCACCTTCTCCAGGTAAGAAGCCAGACGGTCGTTCAGGTTCTGCATGGTGGCCTTCTCGTTGGCGCCGACGTGCAGGTCCAGGCCGTCGGCCAGGTTGAAGCCGGAAGAAGAAGTGTACGACTGGCCGGAGGAGATCCGGGTGCCGCGTCCGCCTGCCCCGCCGTGGACACTCATGGTCTTGTGGCCGTAGGATCTGGTGCTCAGTGACATGCTGGAGGATCTGGGTCTGGACCAGGTAGGGATACTGGAGATGATCTGCAGTGGTGAGCATCACCTTGGTCTCCGGGGTTTATATACGGCAAAGTGGGATGGGCCAGGGTGGGTTCGTTGAAAAGGAAGAATGTGTCTACCTGATTATTTCATGCTAGCTCTCAAACAACACGGGGGTGGTGGCTCGTGGGTGAGGGGTTCGCCCCCCCCCCTCCTTACAGGTCAAACCCGTGATTCCACATTTCATCATTTCTCAATGGATGTCCATTCTTCAAATACTTCATGTTTCTCCATGTACTATAATTGCCACCTTTCATACTTAAATAAGAAAATAAGCAGTTTCACTTGACATACACTTTTAGTAGTAACTTTTTCACTCATAGAAGTTTTGCTCACATGAGTGACAAAGTTGACACGGGGCGGTGACTATTTCACACCGGCGGTACACGGGCCAAAGGTTGAGGGTAAAATAGGTTTAAGAGGTGATTTAAGTGACAGGTACGAGAGCTGAAATGTGCAAGACTCGCATTCAGTGGCGCTTGCAGAGTCTTTTCTAATGAAGGTCGAATTCTCGTTCAAGTGTCAGCCTGGAGGACGACACAGACTCGACTAAACGACATGCAAATACGACAGTTGTGTAAGTCCAAGCGTGGATGAGCCCAACATAGACATGCAGTTTTGTCATACTTGAGTAAGCCTGGGGGTGGATTGAACACAGACTGTGTCATTTATCTGTCAAATAGTGTGACACACATTTCCTGAAAAAAATAATAAACGCAATTATCGACAAGATGAAACACTTCTGATGGCAAGGAAGTAAAGGTGACTTTTTACTCGATTGTAATACTTACTGTTGCACATTAGTCGTTTTTAACCAAAGTCAATTTTTATTTTCTTATTTGTTTATCATCTTAATGCCCTGTATATTATGCTTTTTCCACTTTTCTGTCCCCTAAATCTTGTTAAAATGATGTATTCTCGTTTTAAACAATGCCAAAGTTTCAGATAATGATGTTTGTGTTAGGTTTCAGGGAGCTTTCTATAACACTGGCTCTTTGTGATGTCACAGGGAGCCTGACTTCCTTATATGGGCATGCACTGTAGGCTCGATATGCTGTAGGACTGACATTCCCACAGCTTTGCTGTTCTCCCTGTGCATGCGTCAGATTTCTCCGGGTACTCCGGTTTCCTCCCACATTCCAAAAACATGCTAGGTTAATTAGCGACTCCAAATTGTCCATAGGTATGAATGTGAGTGTGAATGGTTGTTTGTCTATATGTGCCCTGGGATTGGTGTTTTTCCCCACCTCTCACCCGAAGACAGCTGGGATAGGCTCCAGCATGCCCGTGACCCTTGTGAGGATAAGTGGTAGAAAATGAATGAATGAATGATATTGTCCCACTCTCATTTTCCGATAGCGATATCAGCTGATACTGATATTTGTAACATGACATAACTCATGTGGTGGAATGAACACCTCAATCAGATACTGATATCAACTGATATCGCATTTTTATGCTGATATCGGGCTGATAATTGTCGGTACCGATAATAATCAGACATCCTGAATTAGGACTTTTTTTTCCTGAAAATGTCCGACTTTATTCTTGTAAATTTACAATTTTTTTCACATGTACATTTATGACTTAATTTTTTAAATCTCTGATTTTTTTTCTAATGTGGCCCTAATATGATGTCGTAAATTTCTGCAAAAAAATAAAAATAAAAGAGTAAATGTACCGGATCCACTGCACCTCACACTGACAAATGCTGTCATCATTCATTGCAAATAGCAAATGACTTGAACAATAATAATAAGACCTGCCACAAATGTTGTTGAACAGCATAGCCAGGTTGCTTGACTGCTGTCCGCCGTCATCGTGTCACCTCTTGTCATCCATCAGTCCGATACACACCATGACATATCGTCAGATGGCGCTCATTAATACCCAAGTTCTGATTAAAGCAAACGATCTTGATGCAAAAGCTTCATATTCTTCTTGACGGCTATTGGTATTCATCTACCAATATACTGTATTTGTATTGTATTGCACGACACTCTAAAGACACCAAGGTACTGAGATCGAGATTAAGGTACTGAGATCGAGCACAGCACCATTTGAAGATGACAGTCTGCTGACAGTATCCGAACCAACAATCCATCACACCGGCTCATCTGCCACAAGAATAACATGTCTGGGCCTCAGGCATTTACAATCAGGCAATCTACTTTCTTTCAGTTTTGTGTGAAAAATTGTTTATAAATTGGAAAGTACATCAATTAACACGTTCATTCAAGCTACGGAATGCTTAAAATGGGGGGGGAATTTACTCACGTGATATGAGGTTAAGTAATGAAAATATTATCTACAGTGGGTCCTTGCATATTTCTGACTTTTTAATTACTTAATGAGTTGATTAAATTTAAAATTTTAAATTTGATTAAAATATCTTTTTTTTTTAGGTTATTGGTGGCACGGCGGTCGTGTGGTTAGCGCGCAGACCTGACAGCTAGGAGACCAGGGTTCAATGTGAATGTGAGTGTGAATGGTTGTTTGTCTATATGTACCCTGGGATTGGCTGGCCATCAGTCCAGGGTGTACCCCGCCTCTTGCCCAAAGACAGCTGGGATAGGCTCCAGCACCCCGCGTGAGGAAAAGCGGTAGAAAATGAATGAATGAATAATTAGGTTATTGCTATTATTATTAGTTTTTATCATTGAGCATAGGCAATTTTCCCCCTCAGAAAACATGTCTGATTCGCAATAAGTTGCTAATAATGTATAAAAATGTGAAAATACAGGTAAAAAGTACAATTTTATGTCTTTATGTTCCACTGATAATGTATTTTCGTCAAGCGTTGAGATTTCGCACTTGGTCCTTGAACGTACCATAGTGCCATGAAATGCAACTGTTTCTTTAGCGATGGAAGCACTAGCTTCGTCAGTCAAAACTTGCAGGGAGGTGAACACAAGTTCATCATAAGTTTACTGGAATGACCTTCTCAAGCCAGCTAGCCTCCACAACGAGCCTGACGACCAGGCTAAAGGATACGCTGTGACTCTGATTCCACCTCGTCATCGATCATCTTACATTATCGTTCATTGTTGTAGGTAGGTAAGTGTGCACTAATTCAGCACCAAAATGAGGAACCAAAGGACCCATTTTTTGGTCCAGTTTCTACCATTTGTACGCTGGCACCAGCGCTATTGCTATTATGTGTATGCTTAATACTTAAATATAGAAATGTTTCCGTACGATACTGGTGAAATACAGTACCTAACATGAACACAAGCTAGTTAAAAAGTGTCAGCAATTCATATGATTGTCTCTGCATGAATTCAGTTTTTGTCGTGTCTCCGGATGTTAGCAGGTGTCCTGTCCCTTCGGTAATGTGGAAACCTGATCAGCATGGCGAGCTGGTAAAACCACTACGTTTTCCTCCGGTGGCTCATTATAGAAAACATCTTTTGTTCTGTGAGATACCAAAAGCAAAAATGTTGTTCTGCTTGTCGCGCTAAAAATGCCTGACGGACACCTTCTGGTGACTTTGTTTGTCATAGTAGTACTCATGTTTGCACAAGGCACGACTATTCAGGGTTAGAAACACACCTTTTCTCTCAACACCGAGTTTTCTAGCAGTAATTGTCATGAGGTTTGCTGAACTGGTGGTCATACAAAACAGTGGAACATGCATAATACATGCATGTAAAGAAAAGCAATGTTTAAAAGTCCCATGTAGTTAACCAGTGCATACAAGTTTAACCAGCGAATGCTTTAGTTTAATGAGGTGTATATTTATTTATAGTATTTGTCTGCGCTTCTCATTTGTCAGCTCTCACTTGTTAAATGAGTTATAAAAATAAAACATCAAACAAAGGAAAGGTGGGGAAACTGAAGGCAAACAGCCTCAAGGCAGCTTCAGGTTCCCAAGTTAAAATATTTACACATGTTTTAATGACATGGACTAAGATGAACCGTTCTGCACTGCAAACATGTTCATATTAATGATTGCTTTCACCGTAACGCCCCCTATTGACGAACCGCCACTGGTATGCAATATGTTTTCCAACGCTGCATAGAACAGGGGTGGTGTTTCCTTTTTTTTTTCTTCCAAAGCTGTATTCGGCAACATGGACAAAAAGGCCAAAAAACACAACAAGTCAAAACACACGTGACGCACAACCGACCTACTGCACCATGTTTGCATACATATATCTATGCAAAAACAAAAACAAAAACAAAATGACACCCATATAGTCCTGTTGCAAGGCATGCTGGGTAGCTTGTGGCACTGTGCATTTTTGCCTGATTGCAAAATATGTAAACATGAAATTGCAGCTGGAAAACAACAATTGATTAATGATTTATGTCACGTATTAACTTGCTGTGGATGTGTTGTGTTTTTGTTTCATTGCACACATACTGCCCCCTAGTGGTGTCATCCTGTATGATTTGGATATATATATATATATATATATACATATATATATATTAGGGTGCATCACATTTGAATGGGAAATTTTAAATTCATAATATCAATTTGGCTGGCATTGAATTTTTTTCTAATGATCATAAAAATGTCTTTTGCAAAGTTTTGAGGAAATCCATTGAGATTTAGGGGTGCCACCTCGCACATAATCTTTTGTAAAATTTTTTCATCAGTAATACTGTCTACTCTATATTACTGTTGTTGATGTTATGCTTGCTCAGCTATTAGCTAACTGTCATTAGCAAACTGTAGCTAGCTAATGTCAGCTACAGTAGAGGCAATGAGCACTAAACAGTGCCTAAAATGATAAATGGACAAGTGTATATCACATTATGTAGGACTACAGTACTACTCTCAATAAATATGAGGCATCAGTAATACTGTCTACCCTATATTACTGTTGTTGTTATGTTTGCTCAGCTATTAGCTAACTGTCATTAGCCAACTGTAGCTAGCTAATGTTAGCTACAGTAGAGGCAATGAGCACTAAACTGTGCCTAAAATAATAAATGGACAAGTGTATATCACATTATGTAGGACCACAGTACTACTTTCAATAAATATGAGGCATCAGTAATACTGTCTACTCTATATTACTGTTCTTGATGTTATGCTTGATATTAGCTATTAGCTAACTGTGATTAGCAAACTGTAGCTAGCTAATGTTAGCTACAGTAGAGGCAATGAGCACTAAACAGTGCTTAAAATAATAAATGGACAAGTGTATATCACGTTATGTAAGACTATAGTACTATTCTCTGTTTCTGTTCTGGGGTCAACAACATGTGGCATTCGTGCCAGCTTGCATAACACATTCAGTAGAGCATTAAAATACATTTATACATCAGAATTGCTGCTCTACAGTCAGTGCTTCTGGGATCTCAATGGGTTTGAAGATGATTGTGGATCCAGCATCCACACATTTATAATGTTTGTTAAAGTCTACCTCTGAGCCTTGGAGCAACGTATCAGTATCAGGCTTTGTCGCCATCTGGTGAGTTTAAAGCATGACTACAGTTTTTTATGATGTTTTCTGTCATATTGTACTTGCCCCGCCTATGATATTCTCTTGTCCACCTGACGGGAATTTAACACAAAGCAGCTTCATAGAGATTGTGACAAGATCATTTACATATTTTCAATATTTAATCACCTGGTGGCCTAAAATAGAAACAATATTTTATAAAGACAAACATACAATATGAAGCCTTCCTCTATCTACTGCTAACAGGACGATGCCTCCTTCTCATTTTACCACGTAGCTTTCAAAGTGTGACTACTGATGAGAACATCTTTAAAGCAGCCGTGACTTTAAACACGTACTTGTGATTTCTGGTTATGTTTCGTCAACATTCAAGAATGGTTCAAGAGTCACAAAGCCGGACTCCTTCAGCGTCCGTAATGCAGTGCATTAGTGCATTAGTGCATTAGTGCATGTGTTGTGATTAAGGTTGCATTAACTCATTGCATTAACAGATTTATCACAAACTAACTGCATGGCTTTAATTCACACGCCAGCATCTGAAAGTCAGGCTAGCTGAAAGAATAATGGTGCACAGCATGCTTCAACACCTACGCCCACTTTTCCTCCTCTGGAGAAAAGAAAGCAGAGAGTTACTGCTCACAGGAACCCAAACAAAAGATGATGTGGGCCTCCTTCTTAGCTCCTGTGTCGCAAAACTGCATACTTTCAGTGTATGTGTGTATCGCAGGAAGAGACGTGTATGTGAATTTGTGGCTAGAAGCTTTTACAGCTTTTGCTTTAACGGCCCCCAAACAGGCAGTTAGTTTACGAGAAATAACATCTCACCTTGTAGCTGTGGCTGCAGTGCCTGTGCTGCCGCGAGAGGACGCCCTGCAGCAGTAAAACTCATCCGGTGTTCAGGCATCTGATCTCAAGGAGGGTGTGGAAGTGGGACTATCTGTCATAGTTGTCAGGCCAAATAAAACAATCTGGATGACGTTCAGGTCAATTTATTGCATTCTTATCTCGTTATGCTGTGTTAACAACAGCAGGAGCAGTTGGTGCGACCGTACAGGAAATATTTTAACATCTCTGCAGGACGGCATGCTTTTCCCTCTAATTGAAAATGTGGTTCTCATAAGAATCACAAGCCTTTTTTCTCAACTATTGAGTAACATAACATACTATAGCATAACATTGCATAGCATAACATAACATAACATAACATAGCATGACTTAGCATGTAGTGCATAACACATTGTATAGCATAGTACATAGGCTTTGTGTTAGCACAGCATGGCATAGCTTAGCATAGCGCATAGCATAGCACATAGCGTAGCATAGCATAGAATGCCACATAAAATAACATAATATAGCGCAACATAATTTAACAGCATAGCATAACAGAATGGCATAACATAGCATCGCAAAGTGCATAAAATAATATAAGAGTATATTTTAGCATAGCACACAACAGCAATAGAAATAACAGCACAATCCAACATAGCATAGCATAGCATAGCATAGCATAGCATAGCATAGCATAGCATAGCATAGCATAGCATAGCATAGCATCGCATAATATAGCAATGCAAAGTGCATTAAATAATATAACAGAGTAGATCTTAGCATAGCATAGCATGTAACATAGCATAGCATATGAAATAACAGCACGTCCAACATAACATAGCATAGCATAGCATAGCTTGTTTCTTTTGGCTTTTTCCTGATTATGGAGTCGCCACAGCAGATTTTTTATCCGCATACAAAGTACATAAAATAGCATATCTTAGCATAGCAGATTACATGGCATAGCATAGCACACAACAAAATAACACAACATAGCAATGAATAGCACATAAAATAACACAACAAAGCATAGAATAGCACATAAAATAACACAACATAGCATAGCATAGCACATAGTATAGCATAGTAAAATGAATAACATTTACAGTAACATTTACATTTCTTGGCTATGACAGTGTGGAAATGCTGGTGAATGTTTAACAGTGAGTCCTGGGATTTTGTCATGGATATAACATAGAAGGTTATTGCCAAGTGCCGGCTGAATAGTTGAGCAAGATGTGATAATGCCTGCGGTGGGGTGTGGTACGTTGAGAGAAGGCTCCCGAGGAGTGATTCACTGTTCCTCCTACAGAGATGTGCTATCTCTGCTACATGGGGAACATGTGTTGAAGATACGTGAGCATGCAACAAATGACATAATTGGTGAATGGAGAAAGTCTTTTGCAATAGTACACATGCCATGTGTAATAATTTGACAGACAGCCAATGTCCCCTGTCTTTGCATTACCTGACGGATGTGACTGTTGATGCAAAAGGCAACAATGAAACTCGAAGACAATAGGTGCGATTCATGCATGTGTAGAGACACACTTCACTTGTTGCTTGGATACGAAAAACAACAGAAACTGTTTTGAGATGATGAAAACCTGAAGGTGACGGACAGGTGTGTTTTTTCCGAACTCTTGCTTTCATGCAGCTGCGAGAACTCAATGGATAGAATCTTAAATTGTGTTCACTGGACAGGTTAAAATCATGCTTTTAATTGGAATATGTTTTCAGTTTGTCTGTCTGTGTTGCATATATAATAACTTAGATACAACAAATAACAATAATAATTCTTTTTGTACATTCTGTATATCGCCACAAAGAAAATGGTCAGAGCACTTGTTTGGGACAATTAGCCTTCCCGGTACATTGCGTTATCATGCTAGCATTGTGTGTTAGCATTGCTAGCATGGTAACCTTAGCATACTAGCAGTTTTCTGCTATTTTCATGGCTGGACACACACTGTATATAAACACTTACCACTATTATGGCAGGTGTTAGCATGCTAATGTAAGCATGTTAGCATTGCTAGTATGCTAATATTAGCATAATAGCATTTTTAGCCGTTTTCATGAGTCGACACATGTATGAAAATTTTGCAATATCATGCCAGGGGTTCATGCTAACATTCAATTGTTCGCATAAGAAAAAAATCACGAATATGAGCTTAAATACACTTAGCGCTCGGTCAGGGGTCAGCAACCCATGGCTCCCGAGCCGCATATGGCTCTTCAGCCTCTTTGTTGTGGTTCCCTTTGCAATGCTCGGAATTTGTTTTAACACCCAAGTAGGAAAAATGCACGTCTTTGTAATGAGTTTTTAAAAATCCGACTTTGTGTGAGACCATGAATGTATCCTGACTGAGTGTGCTTATGTTCATATTCATGAAAATCATAAAAAACACCCAAGTTAGCATGCTAGCAATGTTAACATGTTAATGTCAGCATGCTAACACCTAGCATAATAATGTCTACCTATTAAAATTGATAAAAACATGCTAATGTTAACATGCTAATGTTAGCAAGCACAGGGGTCGGCAACCTTTACTATCTTTACTATGAAAAGAGCCATTTCAGCCCATTGCCCACTATTATCATGGTTATCATATTGGTTCAAAGTAATACTTTCCCAGAGCTATTTGACAAGCTGAGCAGGTCCTGCGGATCGCATATGCTCAAGTCCAAATCCACTCTGGAGGACTACTCATTTCCTGTTTTCTGTTCTTTCCGTCTGGAGGGATCTTATCTTGGACTAGACTTCACCTCTTCTACTAAGCACTGGGATTGTATAAAGTGAGTGGACAGAAGATATTTCACAGTCATGCAGTTTAGATTAAGTGAGCAAGAATGTTTTGTCAGATTTATGGAAAACTGTCATTGGGTGTCCAAACTTTTCCCGCCAAGGCAACATACATTTTTATCCTGCAAAAAGGCTAAAAAAATATTTTATATGTATTTAAATACAAACTTTGTGTTGGTTTTGTGTTAGCACAGTATGGTATAGCTTAGCATAACACATAACATGGTATAACTTATCACAGCATAGCACAAAACATAGCATATACTGTATTAGCATAGCATGGCATATAACATAGCATCGCGCAACTTGGCATAGCATAGTATTGCATAGCATAGCCTAGCACAGAACATATCATAGCACAGTACATAACAACATAATGTCATGTAAGATGTAAGATAACATAACATGACACAAATTAGCATAGCATAGCGTAACATAGCATATCATAGTTTAGCATAGCATATACTGTATTAGCATAGCATATAACATAGCATCACGCGACCTAACTTGGCATAGCATAGTATTGCATAGCATAGCCTAGCACAGCACATAGCATAGCACAGTACATAACAACATAATGTCATGCAAGATGTAGGATAACATAACATGACACAAATTAGCATAGCATAGCGTAACATAGCATATCATAGTGTAGCATAGCATATACTGTATTAGCATAGCACGGCATATAACATAGCATCGCGCACCCTAACTTGGTATAGCATAGTATTGCATAGCATAGCCTAGCATAGCACATAGCATAGCACAGTACATAACAACATAATGTCATGCAAGATGTAGGATAACATAACATGACACAAATTAGCATAGCATAGCGTAACATAGCATATCATAGTGTAGCATAGCATATACTGTATTAGCATAGCACAGCATATAACATAGCATCGCGCACCCTAACTTGGTATAGCATAGTATTGCATAGCATAGCCTAGCATAGCACATAGCATAGCACAGTACATAACAACATAATGTCATGCAAGATGTAGGATAACATAACATAACACAAATTAGCATAGCATAGCGTAACATAGCATATCATAGTGTAGCATAGCATATACTGTATTAGCATAGCACGGCATATAACATAGCATCGCGCACCCTAACTTGGTATAGCATAGTATTGCATAGCATAGCCTAGCGTAGCACATAGCATAGCACAGTACATAACAACATAATGTCATGTAAGATGTAAGATAACATAACATGACACAAATTAGCATAGCATAGCGTAACATAGCATATCATAGTTTAGCATAGCATATACTGTATTAGCATAGCATATACTGTATTAGCATAGCACAGCATATAACATAGCATCACGCAACCTAACTTGGCATACCATAGTATTGCATAGCATAGCCTAGCATAGCACATAGCATAGCACAGTACATAACAACATAATGTCATGTAAGATGCAAGATAACATAACATGACACAAATTAGCATAGCATAGCGTAACATAGCATATCATAGTTTAGCATAGCATATACTGTATTAGCATAGCATAGCATATAACATAGCATCGCGCAACCTAACTTGGCATAGCATAGAATTGCATAGCATAGCATAGCACAGTACATAACAAAATAATGTCATGTAAGATGTACGATAACATGACACAAATTAGCATAGCATAGCTTAACATAGCATATCATAGTTTAGCATAGCACAGTACTGCATAGCATAACACAAAGTAGTTTATTTTGTAAAACGGCAATTTTTTTTTATGTATATAGAGAAAAAAGGCGAGTATATTATTGTTTATACATATGTTTGTTTTGTTTAATTACATTTCTAGAATCTCCACGGGCCAATAAAAAAAAAACAAGGTGCAGCAAAGGGCCCCCGGGACAGATTTTGTATGTTCCTGAGCAAGACAGTGTGTGTTCAGATTTAGGTTTACTGGTAGTGGAAGGTTAGCAATCTTTTTCTGCTATTGTGTCATACAGACTTTGCTCTAAATTCTTCTTAACTTGAGTATGAGTCTAAAGTTCCTTTGAGAATGTTGCGCCATCTGTGCACACACACACACACACACACACACACACACTCAGATACACTCATACGGTGCACAGTTAGTGTACTTAAAATATGCAAAACACTAAAAATAAGTAAGTGTGGGGGAGATTAAGTCACTGAAAAGTGTGAGTCACTTGAAACACGTCCACTTTCCATGTTGCCTCAACGCAGAGTCAATACATGGACTGTTTGAGTCTGACAAAACATGCTGCAGGTCTTGTGTTGCAAGCCAAGGGGCCCCTCTTTCCACAAACGGGACACCAAGCAGCATCTCCCACTGTCCTCCTTTTCTTCTGCTTCACCCTTTTTGTTTGTTCTGAATGAAGGTGTCACCGTGACGGGGGGGGGGGGGGGGGGGGGGGTTGCCTCTGGACGTTTTTCTCGAGATGAGTAGAGACAAGACTGCTGAAACAACACATGGCTGTTTCAAGGCTGCACAAATAAACTTGAATGTGAGACATCTTGAAAGTACTAAAACACGGTTATCTAATTCAATACTGCATTTGTGCTGCTACATCTAACACTTTGTTATTGTATCTGAATGCAATGGATGAGAGTGTGAATGGTTGTTTGTCTATATGTGCCCTTTCATGGGCTGGCAACCAGTCCAGGGTGTACCCCGCCTCTCGCCCAAAGTCAGCTGGCATAGGCTCCAGCATACCCCCACTCTTTTGAATCCTTGTTTTGAGAAGCCTAACTCTTTTACATAAGTGGCCCTAGTAACTAAGTGGAACTCCATTCCTCATCAGTGAAACCCGACCATGAGAGGAAAGTCACTGGTGATGTACTACACTGCTGATGGGGGTGTCATCCAACTTCATGTCAAAAAATCCGAACTATCCTTTTAAAGTATAAAACACAGTAGCTACTCACCACTAATGAATGATAAATGGTAAAACCATCAATGAATCCGAGGCACGTATACAACTATGGTGCATTCAAGGCCTACCGAACAAGTGGTAATGGATTTATTTCATTTGAACATGCATCAGATTCCAATTGAGTGCATCCCATAATCAGTTCCCAGTTCCACATGTCCAAAAGGAGTAGGAAGAAGCAAAGCTTCAAAGCTCCGGTACTTTTACAATCAGTAACTGTTACATTTGTTCACTTCCTGCTTTTCCTAATTTATTTTCCTTCACCCTTTCAATGTCTACACCGTCTATTTGTATTTGCTGGTACGTGTCCTTTCTGCTGTTAACAAACAGCATGATTTTAGTTTTACTTAGGTTCAAACAGCATGATTTAGTTTTACTTAGGTTCAAACAGCATGATTTTAGTTTTACTTAGGTTCAAACAGCATGATTTTAGTTTTACTCAGGTCCAAACAGCATGAATTTAGTTTTACTTAGGTTCAAACAGCATAATTATAGTTTTACTTAGGTTCAAACAGCATGATTTTAGTTTTACTTACGTCCAAACAGCATGATTTTAGTTTTACTTAGGTTCAAAAAGCATGATTTTAGTTTTACTTAGGTCCAAACAGCATGATTTTAGTTTTACTTAGGTCCAAACAGCATGATTATAGTTTTACTTAGGTCCAAACAGCATGATTTTAGTTTTACTTAGGTTCAAACAGCATGATTTTAGATTTACTTACATCCAAACAGCATGATTTTAGTTTTACTCAGGTTCAAACAGCATGATTTTAGTTTTACTTAGGTCCAAACAGCATGATTATAGTTTTACTTAGGTTCAAACAGCATGATTTTAGTTTTACTTAGGTTCAAACAGCATGATTTTAGTTTTACTTAGGTTCAAACAGCATGATTTTAGTTTTACTTAGGTTCAAACAGCATGATTTTAGTTTTACTCAGGTTCAAACAGCATGATTTTAGTTTTACTTAGGTTCAAACAGCATGATTTTAGTTTTACTTAGGTTCAAACAGCATGATTTTAGTTTTACTTAGGTTCAAACAGCATGATTTTAGTTTTACTTAGGTTCAAACAGCATGATTTTAGTTTTACTCAGGTTCAAACAGCATGATTTTAGTTTTACTTAGGTTCAAACAACATGATTTTAGTTTTACTTCAAGGACAATCTTGTCTTATCATCAAACCATCTTTTTACTGTAAACATTTCTTCTCTGACCTTTCTAATGATTTCGTCTGTATTCCCTCCTGGGTAAATGCAATTACTATTTGGGGGATAAAAAAAAATTGACCCGCTATATGAAAATTTGAATGCTGAATCACGAATGTGTGTACCATGCAGCAGTAGATGCAAGTATATGACAATATTGACAATATTCGACTTCTGTTTGTTTGAACTCCACCTTTATGTGTCCACTAAAAGAGAGACAATATGTTCCTTTCTGAAATGTTTGTTCACCACGTTGGTGCTGTTGGTCGTCCAGCACCAAATGAAATCCCTCCACCGTTAGCAGTCCGGTTAAATGAAACATATCAGTGAAACATCTCTCAGCAGTCCAGCAGGACCCAACCCTGCTTGTACATGAACAACATAAGAAGCATGAGTCATTTCTCCTTGTGGCTTAGAGGTGACGACCCTGAAAGCCTCTCCCATCTGCACCAGCAGGGAGAAGTTGGCCCAGAGCCCAAAAGTGAGATAAGGAGGTACAGACACACACAGAAAGGACACACAATACACATAGTTTCCTGCCAAAAACAGGCTGTAACAGAGGCCAGAGTCACACAGGGGAGAATCTACACACATGTGAACACACACAGGAACCGAGAGGGGATGTTGAGTGTGATATGGAAACAATGGAGCGCAGATTCCTTTTTCGTGCCGTCGTCAATAAGTACCGATCTTGTAACTAAGCCAACGTCCCGGAGATACGATGAGTTACAAACATGAGTTACATACCAAGTGCTTGATGTAACAGTAACTCACATTTGCATGCGACTATTCAAACTAGGATGAAGAAGACCAGACAAGCAGGTATTTTAGATTAGCATGTAGAAATGATAGAGGTGGTACACACACACACACACACACACTCTCTAACATGAACACAAAAGTAGAAACACACACATTCCACCAGAGTGCCCTCATAGGGGGGGAGAGGGAAAAATCCTAGTCCTTAAAGGAAAACAAATGGTGGGTCTGTCAAGCCAGTGGAGATCTTGCAGAGGAAAACTCCCTCTTCCCCCTCCCTCCCTCCCTCCCTCCCTCCCCCCAGCCTGGCCCGCCCCAGGACCAGTACTATATCTACAGCCTGCTTCCCTCCGCCAAACTCCACTCCTGGTTCAAGCCCCTTAACTCCTCTCGTCTCCCGTCTTGAAGACTCTCAGCCATGCAGACCAGCTACAGCATCACCAGCGGGCCGACCATGATGAGCCGGCAGAGCTACAGTTACTCCACCAGAACCGCCCCGAGGGCTCAGAGCTTGTCCGGACTCAGCCTGGGGGGCCAACGCATCTCTTCTTCCACCATGCGCACCGTCTCGTCTGGCTTCGGCGGTGGCTACGGAGCCGGAGCAGGCACTTTCGACCTGTCTCACGCCTTGGACCAGAACGCCATTCAGCTGAATGAAAAGGCCACCATGCAGAACCTGAACGACCGTCTGGCGTCCTACTTGGAGAAGGTGCGCTCTCTGGAGGCTGCCAACGCCAAGCTGGAGAAGCAGATCAGAGAGTACTACGAGCAGAAGGGCCCTGCGGCCGAGAGGGACTACAGCAACTACTGGGCGATCATCAACGACCTGAAGGACAAGGTATTTCTGCTCTGCTGTTAATCATTACAAAGGTATCCAAATGTTGATCTAGAACCCTTAATCTGGATTCAAATGTAAAATCCAGATACAGAGACTTCCTTTATGAAGTGACCAACTCCTAGGTTGTTCTTCCCAATTAAGATCATGGCTGCCACCATCGGCAACGCTAACATCCTCCTCCAGATTGACAACTCCAAGCTGGCTGCTGATGACTTCAGAACCAAGTAAGCCGATATTTCTGTTTGCTTAAGCAGTTAGCATTAGCCTTGTCTCATGCTGCCATCTTCTCCAAAATCCAACAGATATGAACATGAGCTGATGATGCGCCAATCTGTCGAGGCCGACATCGCCAACTTGCGCCGCCTGCTTGACCAAACCACTCTGACCAAAGCTGACCTGGAGATGCAGATCGAGGGTCTGCAAGACGAGCTGGCGTACCTCAAGAAGAATCACATCGAGGTACCAGAAGCTTGATACGTCCTTCAGCCCTAAAACGGATGTTTCAAATGTTTTGAAACTGGTTTTGATGTTCAGGAGCTGGCAGCGCTGCGATCGCAGCTCTCCGGAACAGTCAACGTGGAGGTCGACGCCGCACCCCAACAGGACCTCAACAAAATCCTGGAGGAGATCCGCGCCCAGTACGAGGCTATCACCGACAAACACCGCCGCGACCAGGAGGCCTGGTTTAATGAGAAGGTAAACCAAATCCAAAAACCAAGCCCAAAAACCCACACCTTTAATGAAACCGATTCTACAAAGAGATCTCATATTGTCTCTTTGTAGTCGGCCACCTTGACGAAGGAGGTCACCATCAGCACAGAGTCCATCCAGACGTCAAAGACAGAGATCGGGGACTTGAGACGTACGCTGCAGGGTCTGGAGATCGAGCTGCAGTCCCAGCTCAGCATGGTGAGAGACAAAATCCAGACCGCCTCACAATGTGGCCTTATATGAGCAAACCTCACAGATGCAGATAGGGTAGACAAGGGGGGGGGGTTGCTGAAGAATGTGTTCGGGGGGGGTTGGTGGGAGATGAAAACATTTCACAGACGTCCGCTCAGATTGTGGTAGACATGAAAGCGCTGGAATAAAAAGGAATCCAGAACACCATGGTCTTGTAAACCCAAAAGGTCACCAATACTCGAGTTGGTGACCAAAGAAGATGTCAGTCATCACAACACGGTGACAGTTTGAGACCCAATCCAGGGCGTGGCAGGCAGCCGTGATTTACTACTCTGAGTTTTTATGACCATCCAATTTGTCAATACTGCAATAAAACGCATTCTTCTTCTGCTTTTCACGCCAACATAGAAAGGGGCGCTGGAGAACACGTTGGCGGAGACGGAAGCTCGCTACAGCGCCATGCTCGCCGGCTTCCAGAACACCATCAACATGCTGGAGGGAGAGTTAGCCAACGTGCGTGCCAGCATTGAGCAGCAGGGCCAGGACTACAGGATGCTGCTGGACATCAAGACCAGGCTGGAGCAGGAGATCGCCACCTACAGGAGCCTGCTGGATTCCGAAGAGTCCAGGTAGAAGGAGGGGACATGTTTGTACGAGAACATTTAAATCACCTCTGTTCATTCTTGTTTCTTTCCTGTTCTTCTTGTTTCAGGCCAATCGGCTCAGGTGAGTGATGATGCCTGTCAGTCATGCGTCATACCTACTTAGAAACACGGTTCATGTTTTTCTTCTTGTTCTTCTTCACAGGGACCACGAAGACCACAGTCACATCCACCACTGTGCGCACTTCCAGCTAAACGGCCTGCAGGATGGTCTACACATGCACACACACACACACACACACATCGACTAATAAAAGCTGTTACACCCGATAAGCGAAGCTACGTCGAAAAAGAGGAGATGTTTGATAATAAAAGGAGAAGAAAAGGTGGATGTCATGTTGAAAGGGGGAAAATCCTGCTCTCTTCCAAATTGCTGCCTTGCTTCGGTGATTTTTAAACACACCTTTCACATCATGAGGAGCACCCCCCCCCCCCCCCCCATGAAGAAGAGTCTGTAAGTGTGTGTTTGCATGTCGGAAAAATAAACCTGCAAGTGAACATCTTTTTTTTTGTTTTTTTGGTGTCTTCTTTATGAGTCTTTTCCTTAATGACATGGCTGTGTTTATGCGGTTGTCATGGCGACAGAGTACAATCACCGACGTGGGGGTACGGGGCTGGTGGAAATCTGTGTTATGTAAGGATGATGTTGTCAGGAAAGGGTGAACAAAGGTAGCAGTGTAAGCCACGTTCAGGTTGAACAATTAACCGTAAAAAAAATGTCAGCCATGAAATAAGGCGACTGACCATTTGGTTTACTCACAGAGGTTCTTTCACGGGACACGCCCAAATGACTGACTAATCTTTGCCCCGGGGGCTGTCAAAACTCTCACATGAAGTCCTGTTACCTAGCAACAAGAACACACATACGGACACAGGCAATGCAAACACTGATAAAACGCACAAAGTTGTTCAATTCCAATATGGCTACTGCACTTTGGACCTTGTTGTACTACATGAGCTGAGCAGTAAAATCCTACGAGGTGCGTACATTTCTCCAACAATGGTGTCATGTTTGCTTTGGACACACAGAGATTACACAGAGGGTGGAACCGCTAAAGCCAACCAATGCCGAGAAGCTTCACAGGCCCATATTTGGATCCGTGTGGCCGTGCATGAACGTCTCCAGCACCCTGGTACATCCACAGCTTGGGGAAAGGCCAAGCTCACAATAGGACAAGTTGATTATTTATTACAGTAAAACACATTTTTACAGTTTGGAAAATTAAATATGAATGACCTACCATACTGTATATCAGGGGTCTCAAACACGCGGGCCGCGGGCCAAATGTGGACCGCAGGACACTAGTTTGAGGCCCCCGCCTTGATGTGAAAGTTTAATGTAAAGTTTGATATGGATGCTGTATGGTATCATGTACCCAGAAAAAAAATATTACGTTTGATTCATGTTCATGTTAAAGGTTAAATAACTGTTAATAGTTATCCTCCCTATCCGTGTGGAAGTGGTAAGTTTTTGGCTATTTAAGTTTAAAGGAAATAACTTGAAGGCTATCGTTTAGGTCGCTAGCTCTCTAGTTTGCGAGTTAGCATGTGTCTCAAGACCCTGCAGTTGCGCAATATGTTGTAAATAAAAAGAGTATAAATGTGACTATAGTCGTGTTTTGTCATGTCTACAGGGCTCTAATTATGCTTTGTTCATTTTAATCTGAAAAAAAATCATTTGTCTACCCACCAACTATATGTGCTTTCTTAAGTTTTTATTATTTGCCGTTTTATTATTATTATTATATTTATTTATTACTGATTGATTGATTTTCTTTATTCTTGATCTTATTTTGTGTAGAAAAAAAAGTAAGATATTTGAGAACAGTGGAATGTTTTATCAGAGCTTTTATTGTAGAAAATCGGAACCAAAGCAAAGTTTATTAATTTTTCTGTTTTTAATAAATTAGTTTTTTTTTTTTTGGAAAACCTGATGCGGCCCAGCCTCGCCCAGACCCTAAATAGAAGAAATCTGAATCTAAGTATAAACCCACTTAAATGCAGACTCAAGATGTGGCAAGTGAGAATTACACAATAATATAAATCACATACTTGACCGTGCACAGTATCTACTCGCTAGCCTTTGAACTCCTCGTTAGCAGACTTTATGACTTTATAAAGCAACAATCTAGCTGTTTACATTCCGTCTAAGAAGAGGCTGATCAAGGCGCCGCAGCAGGCCGGCTTGCAATCAGGACATTACTGGTTTTGGGAAAACTTGGAGAGATACGGAATCCTGAGTTGCTCCTGCTGTTGTTGCATTCAGTGTCAATTTCCCACGAGTTTATGCTGAATTTGCACATTTCCTGATCAAAGACATGGTGGTCATTTGGTGGTAATTTCTGTGTGAATACTGCATGATTATTTATGCAATGTAGGTATATATAATAAGTGGCTTTTTGGGCCTCTAATGGTTGCCAGTCTAGTTCTGAAATGCGATCATAAGAAATAGGTTATCTGCTACTACACAAGTGAACTTGATAGCAAGAGAGATAAAAACGCTTTGATTAGTAGTTGCTTTGTTGTTTGAATCCAGATAAAGAAAAAAGACAGGAAGCTGTGTCAAGCTGTGCCATGTTAAGACGGCCCGCCATGTAAAGCGGCCTTGAGGCAGCACAGACACAGATATATTAATAATTCCATATTGGGAAACACCCACAAAAATAGATCAATGTATATTGGGAAACAGTAATACCAACAACCATCATAAGACCCATTTGTAGCCAATCATGAGCTAACACATCTGAAATTACACTAGACCATTAATTAATGTAACAGTCTGACTAATAATACTAAACTCATCACACAGCAACTTAACACTCATAGGGGTATACCTAATAAATATACAAATATATTCATTCATTCATTCATTTTCTACCGCTTTTCCTCACGAGGGTCGGGGGGGGGGGCTGGAGCCTATAACAGCTGTCTTCGGGCGAGAGGCGGGGTACAGCCAATCACAGGGCACATATAGACAAACAACCATTCACACTCACATTCATACCTATGGACAATTTGGAGTGGCTAATTAACCTAGCATGTTTTTGGAATGTGGGAGGAAACCGGAGTACCAGGAGAAAACCCACGCATGCACGGGGAGAACATGCAAACTCCACACAGAGATAGCCGAGGGTGGAATTGAACCCTGGTCTCCTAGCTGTGAGGTCTGCGCGCTAACCACTTTTGTTTGAGCAACACATTTTATTGGAGGACAAGCAGCATAGAAAATGGTGGATGACACTGCAATACTGCCTCTGTCCATCAGAGGAAGCCAGAGGAGCCCAGAAGGAGGCTGACGTCATTGCAGCGCCCCAATGAATGCGTTGCTCGGACATAATGCATTATAGGAAAACTTTTTTTTAAAGTTTTTTTTATTCAAACTTGTATTGGTACATGTTTGTATATTTCCGAGGGTACCTTTTAAATGTAAAATTGCTGTGTTCTGACGAGATTAGAATTTCCTGTATCATCTATATTACATTGGCTCCCAGTGGAGTACTATAGTAAGTTAATTTTAATAAAATACTCCATAAATGTCAAATAGTGTACAGGGTAAATCTGCATTCTTCACCTCTTGGCCAGGTCAGATTCCACAGCCTCGTTCCCGGGCCACACCTACTTTGTTGTAATTGGTCAGAGGTTCAGCTCCAGTCTCACACCACTGATCAGAGCTGCATAGAAACACGCCCCACGGCGGGGGAAAAAAAAAGTTTGAAGCAGAAAAACTCACTGCTTTGCAAACTGTCAATGTGGAATTTTTAGCTAATTAAAGCTAAGAACTCATATCAGTCACATACTTAATTACGCATCGGTCATGCCTGGCAAAGATGAACCTAAGCTTGAAGTCAGCATCAGGAGGAATGTCTCAAGGTCAGAAATGGAGCATTCTTGGCATGGCCAGAGCCGTGTTAGCGTTGACACACCACTTGAGAGGAATGCCTAACCTCTTTGCAAATGCACTGTGGCAGCAAACCTCACTGTGAAACTTTGCAAGTTAATAAATGGACCACAACACAATTTGGGCTTTTAGGGCTGACTGGGCAATGCAGGCTGGATGGTGGGTGCCGGTTTTACAGGTAGGACGGGTTTCAGGTGTAAGGACCAAGACAGACCTACATGGGCAGGGCTGGCTCTGCTTGTAAAAGCTTTAATAGATTTCATACACAATGCATGCTATCAATAAACACAATGTTTACACAAAGGAAGGGTTGGATCGCACAGCATTCCACATCCACCTGTTAAAGCCTTCGCCGGGGCGGATTTTGTTTGCTCTGGAACATATCCCAGTATGAGCTGGGTGGAGAAACATAGATGTACTTAGAAGTATTTACCGCCTTTTGTTCTGATAAACTTGACTTTGTGGTCCACATTTTCCCTGTGAAATACTGTATGTTGCATGGGTCTGATTTCCCAAAATGTCAGTGTGAACGTGCTGCACAACTATAAAAACAAAGAAAAAACAGCTTAGCTTAGCTCAATAGCATTTTTGAAATGCAGTAGGTGCACATGCACGATGTACATAGGACCCCATACCTTTATAATGGTAAGCATAACACATTGCTGTCAGAGGTATTCACTGAACAATTATTATAGTGGTTGCAATTAGCAATTAGTGTGGAAGTGGTAGAAATAGTATTTTAGAAAAACACATGTAGCACATTTAACTTCACCGGTGAACTTGTAGTTTATGATACTCCCTCAAGAAATGGCAGGAGGTCACACACCCAAGTAAAAGTAGTTAAAGCCACGGCCCCCCTTTTTAAAGTTAATGCAACACTGCCATCAAGTGCTGGTTTCTGAGGCGTCAGCATGGCTTTTTTTTTAAAGTGCCTTTTACTAAATGGCTTTATTTCATTATCTTGTGGCTCAATAGCACTCTCAGTTTCTCTCAGCCTTTGCTTGATGATGCAGATTGTAGCTCATACTCTCCATTCAAACTGTTTAGTCAGCAAAAATGACATACAAAGCTATTTATTAGGTCTTTATTTTTATGGGGAACCACAGGTACTTTAAAAGGTTACAGCGCTGTACACTTGGGAGAAATACAGACAGACTGTATTAGTCTCATCTTCTCCCGTTAAATACTATTCATTTAAATGTTCTATAATCTTATAATGATACAGTGATACAATAAAAGTTTGTGTAGCTGGTCCTGCACTTTTTCTGATATGTCGATATCATTTTTGTTGGGACTGTTATTTCCTTGTATTTGTTTTCCAAGAAGGAAGATAAAAGTTATGCTCAAAAATCAATACGACAGGCAGAAACTGCCAGGCTGTACTCCTGTTCAACTCCCCGTCCACTCACACAATAGAGAGAAAGAGAGACAGAGAGAAAGAAGGGAGGGGGGTAGAGATAAAACTTTCATGTTCTTGAAGGCTGGTCCATCATCATGGAAATAGACGTGAGTTCGTAGGGAGGTACAGAGAAGCCCAAAGTGGTATTTTGCACGTCCTGCAACCACCGCTTTTCCCCTGCAACCATCCATCTCTCGGAAAGCTCACTTCCATAGCTGCGTGCTGAGGGTCTGGCTGGATCCAGGCACGGCTTCCCAGCCGCCCATCGCTGATGAGGGCTGACCGAAGGCCATGTGTCCGGCCGCACCGTTTAGATGCAACCCTGACATCTGCTGGCTCATCTGAGGGTGGCAGACACATCACAAGTCAACACAGGAAATGAGAAAAAAAAAACATGGACTTCAACTCCGACAATCAATCTATTATATCATAACTCCTAATCCAACATCCAACTGCACATACTCATAGTAACCTGCGAGAGGTCAGCAGTTTTGATGTTTAAAATACATGACTTTTACCCTTTGACTTTTTTGGCACACTAAACTCCATTTACAGTGTCATGTCTGCCCTCTAGTGGTCAGAATTTCCACTGTAGCTTGACAAGCACTCCAAAATCAAGCCAGTCTGTGTACAGTAGATCCCCACTTTTCAAATGCCAAAAAAAGCGCCCACACAAATGTCTCTGTTTGACACAGCACCAAACTTTCGGACAAAAAAAATATAATTTTGAAATTCTAATGGATTCTAAGTGATTTCATTGGGTTATAGTAGTGATACCTGGGCCATGTTCCACTGAGCTTGTTGACCAGGCTGGATGGCGTACATGCCCTGAGCAGGCACCATGCCTGCAGGCATCGCGCCGCCATGTGGCGCCATCATTCTGGGGGCCATGCCCATCACGCCGCTAGCAGGGGCATTGCCCATGAAGCCGTTGGGCACTGTCATCCCAACCATCATTCCCGGACTGGGCCCCATCATGGCCGTCCCGCTCTGTGCCATCATGGCACCCATGACGGTTGTAGGCGGCATGGCCGTGCCCATGGCGGGGAAAGCCTGGTAACCGGCAGTTGTCTGGACGGGAAACTGCATCTGAGAGGGGCCCATGAACATGCCGGCTGATAGGAGGAGGAGACATGGAAGAGAGAAGACATAATAATGTTCATGTACTGTGATGTTCAGGGTGTTCAGATTTGCGGGGCATAAAGTCCCGTAGAGATGCAGGAACTTGTACTTTCTCATTCTGGCTTCAGCTGCCGGTACCTACATCTGTACAACTTAGCTAACCAGGTTACTACCTGTTATGTTCCAAATATGCAAATAATCATTGTATTGTCTTTTAAATTGCCTTTGTCTACCTTTTGGTTAATGACCACTGTTCCAACTTGGCTACAGGTGTAACTTAAGAAAACCATAGCTCAGCAGGTGAAAAACACCGGTCCTCAACTTTTTTTTTTGTATCTACCACCTTTCATAATAGACGCCGAAATAATCCACCAAGTGAAAATAAAGACTCGGCATAATGAACGTAAGAGTAGGTGAAACCTTTGTCTTACCAGCAGGAGCCTGCTGCGGCATACTGTTGGTTCCATACAGTGACAAAATGGAGTCCTTGGACAGCGGCTTCTTTGCACTGTCGTCCGTCTTAGTTGTGTTGCTGCTGTTGTCGCTAAACAGGTCAAGGTCACCCTGCGCTGACCCTGACACAGCGCCACCCAGTGCTGCTGCTGGGGTTTGTGTGGGAGTTCCTGCCACGCTGCTGGAGCTCGCCTACGAGGAGGAAGACCATGACTCTAACCGATATTGATGCTGAGGGCGAACTGATGGAGTGTAACGATGAATTGACATTTAACGACTCCGGTTACATTATACGGGAACTGGAGAGCTGGGGAAAAGGATGTGTGACTGAGTGGGGTAATGTGGACAGTTCACAATATTCTTGGCTCTACCTGAGGAAACAGAGCTGCTGGCGTGGATGACGGTAGGGGGTTGGACACCATAGGACCAAATATGTCCAGATCGTTATTGTTCTGGCTGGTGCTCGTGATACCATTGTTGCTTGGTGCAGCTGCCGGTGTGTCTACCACAGAAAAACACAAAAGTATTTTTTTACCGTTTGAGAATAAGCACACAAGTTGAATATCACTTACAACAAAATTCAGTGCAGTAATTAGGGTTGGGCATCGACTGGGGCAAAATTCAGATTCTGGATCATTAAAATATTTTTATTTCCATTCATAGTTTTGATGTCCACTTTGACCACCAGAAGAAATAGCTGCAAACAGCTAGGAGAACCGAGTTCGATTCCACTCTCGGGCATCTCTGTGTGGAGTTTGCATGTTCTCCCCGTGCATGCGTGGGTTTTCTCCGGGTACTCCGGTTTCCTCCCACATTCCAAAAACATGCTAGGTTAATTGTCCACAGGTATGAATGTGAGTGTGAATGGTTGTTTGTCTATATGTGCCCTGTGATTGGCTGGCCACCGGTCCAGAGTGTACCCCGCCTCTCGCCTGAAGACAGCTGGGATAGGCTCCAGCACCCCTGCGACTCTTGTGACGATAAGCGGTAGAAAATGAAAAGAATTAATATTTATTATATTTATAATGTCGCAACATAACACCAGAAAATATTTAATATATTGTTATTGTATTAATATTTTTTACAAATTTAACTATTTACAATTTCACATTTATAACTGAACTGTATAACCTCCTCCACACAACGTGGGAGATGCAGGCCGAAGTTTTCTAAAAATGCACTTCTGCCACCTTATGGTTGTTTTATTCGGCTTCACCCTGCATCAAACATGCTCTCTTTTATTGTGGAGTTGCATCATCACCTCTTGGCACCTCTCACGCAAAAAAGGTAGGATGAATAAATACGTCTTTGGTAGCAAATGAGTTAATGCTCACACATTCATGGTGTGGAAATAACAAGAGTACCTCATATTTTTGAAGCGTTACATTGGACTTCCTCGAAGCAATCAGAATCAAGGAAGTCAAACAATGAATGAATGAATGTCTCATTCAATGTAACCTAAAGTTTCAAGATGCCTGCAGATGTGGAAGTTGTGTGTAAATAAAGGATGGGGGTTACGGCGAACTAAATACGGGTGACTTGTCTTGTCAAAAAGTCTACTTGAGTGACTTCAAAGTGACTCGGTCTTGTTTGCCACATTGAAACACTTCACAAAAAAAAAAGTCACAAGTCAGCAACAAGTGTAAGCGTCAGAGACTGAGTCAGCAACTTCAACTTCCTGCCAGAAATATCCTCTCTGATTCACTTGTACAACATTTGGGGCGCATTTTTGACCATTTCATGTATGAAGTGTGATTAGATAGTGATTCACAAAAATAGCGAAGTGGTCGGTGACTGCGGTGCATATTGCTACACTGATTATCCACCTCATATCAAACTTAACATACCATTTTACAAGCAACACATCACAATCTTCACGGAAAAGGAGCACCATGGATACTCACCAAGTCCTAGTAGGTTCACAGAAGGTTCTGATGTCTTAACTGGGCTGATTTTGGGGACTGGCTTAGACTCTTCATTTTTCTAAATATACAAATACACACAGTTGATTAGTGGGGGATACGCGTCACTGATGAAAGCTGAGAAGGCCGTGTGTGTGAATGTGTACCTTGGTGTAAGATGACACCTTACTTCCTCGCTCCGTCTCCTTCTCTTTCTTATTGCACTCTTTAGGCTGAGAAAACAAACACAAGTCATATTAATCCAGAAAACAGAAGCCATGGAAAATATTGTAAACAAAAATAAAAGAGAACATACACTGCCTCCATTGGTCACATTCTTACTGTAGTATTTCTTCTTCTCATATTTATCCCTGATGAAGAATTCCACTGCTCTGAGGTCGGAATTAAGGCAAAATCAGTAAATACACACATTGGCCATTATATAATGTACACAATCATATGAGGTTACATACAAAAGCAATTTAGAGGTGCATGGATTACAATTTTTCAATTGACTGCTAGCAACATACTGAAAGGTCTTAATAAAAATACACTATCAGTATATGAATATTATCGACTGTCCTTGGGTTCTACAGGTATAGAAAATGTTGTGGCCAGTGGCTTTATGGACAGAATGCTGCTTTCAGGTATCTGCGGACAGTGAAGGATACTGGTCTGTTTGAGGTCTTCTAAAGTTTTCTGGAAGGTTGGCTTCGTAACGTTGCCTGGCCTTGGTGTTTCCCATGTCCTGTATACTCTAAGAAAAGAGAACACGGATGAGACATAATTTTCACACATGGATTGTCCACCATGTAGACCACAACTGAACCCCACTGAGAATGTTTGGAGTGTGCAGACGGTTGTACAGCAACTGTAACACGGGTACGAACCGGGTTATGTTTTGAGTTTCATCTTAAAATCGGCAATAAAGTACAGCTGTTTCACTGTGTAACTCATTCGAAGATGGGGTCGCTATTTAGGGCACAAAGACGAGAACCGGACTTGACAAAGTAAATTGGTAGCCACCATCACGGTACCGTTAACACTGTTTGGGGCATTTAGGCTAATTGACAGGCGGCGTTTTTTGGTTCTAATGTTTGTTTGTTTTTTTACTAATTTTAAGCATTTGCATCATAGCCAATTACATAAATTTGGTCATTGCGTCATAATGTCCCCCACTAACACGACAAATTGATTGCAGTCAGAAATGAATGCAACTCTGGATGCATGTAAATATTGTGACATTAAAGAAGCTTGTGAAAACTACGCCACAGTGAATGTGTCCTGTAAACAAAGCTAAAGGAGGTCCACTCCAAAGAAATATTTTTGGCCAGGCACAATACTGTCTGTATTAATACTTCACTTAAAATCCATTATACAAACACCAATACTACAGAACATCCATCAAATCCGACATTTATGGCCAGGTGTGTGTTTTAAGTGTTTGTGTGCACTGTGGAGCAACATTATCCTCAATGGTAATTCAACCTCACATGGGGAGAATGAAGTAGTTATTAAGTAAATACAACACCATAATTGACGTTTACAGCATGTTCCTGCATTTTTGCACAGCATTGTGGGAATTGCAGTATCTCTACGTTATAATCAAATATGAGGGAGTGAAATCGTGTTTTTGTTTTTAAAGAAACACTACCTGAATTTGATCTGAAGTCCATTGGTCCAAGTTTACCGATTTCACTCGGGATATGTGTACGCCGAGGTTCCTGTGGATGCCCGCACACCGGATGCAGATAAATACTCCCAAGTTCCAAGAAGCCCATCTCGGACCTGAGAGAAAACATCACCCAAAGGGGGATCAAACCACGCTTAAGTGAGACTATATCTCCATTTTGTTGAAAACGATAAAACCACCAGGACTTTTGTACAAGCAGACTGGCGACAGAAAGTCATTGTATATTAAAAGGGGTTAGCTTACTAGTTAGCCACTTAGTTTAGCTTTTGGGGACGTGGTGTCAGCTGACTAACTGGAGCTAGTTCCACACACTGGAGTTGGCTTGTTTAGCTAACACAGATGCTACGGTTGGTTTTACCACGTATGGGAAAGTGGGGGTAAAAAAGCCACTTTCGCTTGGAAAACTGATTAAAATAAGCAATTTTCGATGATTTAATAAAGCACCTTTCGCCTCGCAGTCGGCACAGTACTTGTTGTCTTCCTCTCGGAGCATTTTGGACAGAATGGCCTGGTGCTGCTCATTCAGTTTCTGGGCCTTCTCTCTCTCCGAGCGGGTCGTCATGTTCGCTTCTTCACTTCAATATTTCCAATTTTTAAAATAGCCACTATAATCCGTCGATGGTTAAGAAACGTTCCCAATAAAAGACCATAATCGGAAAAGCGAACACCACCGACTGGTATGAAAACACCCGGAACCGGAATCGCTTCTCCGCCCACAGGAATTCGCGAGATGACGCGGCGACCAAACGGGATTGGGCGACCGCGATGACGTCACGTGACGCACGAAATTGTCTCACGATTACGTTTTGATATTTCGGGGAAAAAGAAATATTGAAACAAGTTCACTTGTCCTAACTTGTCTGACGTAAATGTGGGTAAATTCAGCAAACATTTTTAATTGTTTAAACAAGAAACGCGATAAACATTTGCACCAACACAAAAAGAAAAACATACAGTTCATAAAATTAATTTTAAGCACAAAAATTTAAAAATAGAAGATTCTAGAAGAGGGGGTTTGCCCTGAAAAGGAGAGAAATAAAGATTAGGCGTGATGTGTGATAGAAGAGTTTCAACTAAAATGAAAGGAAAGGTATACAAAACTGCGGTGAGACCAGCCATGTTTGGTCTGTTTGGTCTACAGACAGTGCCAATGAGGAAAAGACAGGAAGCAGAACTGGAGGTAGCAGAGATGAGGATGCTGAGGTTCTCATTGGGAGTGACCGGGATGGATAGGATCAGGAACGAGTACATTAGAGGGACATTACATGTTAGAGCCCTTGGAGATAAAGTCCTTTAGGCCAGACTGAGATGGTTGGGACATGGTTGCGTTTAGAGCTGCCAGGTAGGAGGCGTAGAGGAACACCAAAGAGGAGGTTTACGGATGAAGTGAAGGAGGACATGAGGGTAGTTGGTAGTTGCATTAAAAAAATGGTAATAAATAATAAACACTGCAGCTTTTTAGATTGTTTAGAAGTGTACCCTCTATGTAGGTGCACTTCATTATTTCCACATTATATGTTACGGCCCTTGTCCAAAATGGAATGTTTAAAAGAAATCATGTCATTTACATATAAAGGGTTGGTGCTACATAAGAAAATGTAGAAAACATGCAGTTAATACGTTCCGGGTGCCCTTTACACTGTACATATATGTAGTGAAACAGATTGTACTGAATCACTGATCATTTTCACCAAAGCATGCGCAGATATGAAAAGGCCAGAAAAATGCACCACTGTTTCAGAAAAAGTTTTCCAGGCGGATCTTGAAGTTGTTCTCATGATGTCTCACGGCAATACCATGGCGGAGCAGAATCTCAATGTATGGTGGCCAAAAAGTGGAGTCTATTGTCACGTAAGGGTCATGTGGTGTGTTCAGGAACTTGTTCATAAGTAGCTGAAAAGATAAAAAAGGTTAAAGGTAAACTCTGAGTATGATGCCCCATACTCTTCATTATATTTGACCATACGGAATTAGACAAAATGGCATAAAGCTCAGCCTTCAAACGATGAACAGAAGCATTAAAGCTTAATTTCTCTGGAAGATGTTACATTACTGTGATGAAACATGTTCATGCATTGTGTCTGTGGGCTTAAGAATAATCTTTCACTTTGGAACTTGTCACCCTATTGGCTTTCATTAGTTTGTAATGCTAGTTGTCTGTCACACTTAAATGTTTCAGATAAACTAATTTAAATATTAACAAACTCGCTTCCAGGTACACCCCTCGGGACATGATGTGGAAACAGAAAATGTCCTGGGAAAACGGGATTGGGCACCTGAGTTTAAGTCTGTCTAATGAGTTGCTGATGAATGAACGGCTGGATTTAAAGGTCTTTGAGGTCGCCATGTAAACTGCCGATGCTAATCAGTAGTGCGTCTAATGCATTTCCGATGTAAATTAGTATCAGCTGGCATGTTTAAGTGCATTTAGCTTAAATTTGTATTTCACATGCTTTATCTCTGTGTTCAGTTTTATAGTGGCTCCAAGTAAATGGGGGAGAAATACTGACTTATTACCATAAAACTCACCTCTAGAATTTCACTGAGTGTAATCAAGTTTTCATTCGATTCTTCTGGGATATTCTAAAAATACAAACAATCATATTGAGCATATTGGATATAGACACATTATATATTATATATTGGATTAGACACAGCGGATATGTTGCATGTGTCCAAACCAAACAGAACAAACAGGTCAAAGCACCTTCTTCTTGTTTGCACTGAGGTCATCGCGAGGAGGAGGAACATGTTTTTCTAGAATTTCTCCCATTGACTCCATTAGCCTTTCCTGGTAGACTTTCATTTTCTGGATCTTGTCCTTGGTGTCCTGCAGCACACTAAAATGCAGATCGACACACACAAGCACACCATAATATTAGTTTTCAGAAATGGAGAAGAATATGTTAAGTGTTTAGTGTTCTGGACTTGGGAGCATACGCCTCAGGTTCGAATCTCCACTAGTAAGAACCAGCGGTATTCGTCAGGAAGGGCATCCGGGATATAAAGGGCTCAAGCCAAAAATCACTATGCGGGACTCAAAAGGTGGACGGGCGATGTGTCTCTGGCCCCTGTACACATCGTAGCAGGGGACTTTAATTATGCCGATTTGAAAACAGTACTCCCTAAATTCTACCAACATGTCAAATACACAACCGGTGGAGATAAAACAAGGTCTACTCCAACATCAAGCTTGGCTACAGAGCTAAACCACTACCTCACCTGCGTGTGTATGCCCAAAAAAAGGCCTTCCAAAAGGTTGTCAAGATGGCCCAGAGGATAGTCGGTTGCCCCCTTCCCTCACTGGACAACCTTCACAGTCTGAAGGTCTGAGCATTGTCATAGGCTCTTTCCATCCTTGTCACGCCACGTTTGAACTTTTGCCATCAGGCAGACGTTAAAGGTCAATGAAATAAAAAAAAACAGACCGCAATAACTACCCTCAATGCCTTAAGGAATAATCCTTAACATTGTGCAATAGCAATGAGTGAATTTTACGATTGACTGAGTGTATTTATTTATTAATTAATTAATGTAGTTGATATTTTAATGATGCACTGACTGCTAAGGCACTTTTAAATTGTGTTGTACTTCTTACAAAGAAAATAAAGGACTATTCTATTTCTCCTGAACTCAAGAGCACAACAGTGAAACTATTGCCGCAAAATGATGAAAGACCCATAAAAGAATACATTTGTGCAGACTGATTTGGTGTAAGAATGCAAATAGACGTGTTAGCAGCAGTATTTTCCAGCTGAAGATAAGCTTTCACTGGTTTTCGACACACAACACATACACAATTGGAGCAAACCATTTCACCGACATGCACCGTTATTCGCTCTAAGCGCCAACATATTGCACAAACATACTGCATGTATGTGTGGCTGTGTGATTGCGACACAAGTGAACAATGGCAATTGAAAAGAGAATGAGGAGGGGGCTCAGTCACTCTAATAGGAAATTGGGGGCATTTGTATGGCTGTATAAATTACTCACCATTTGCTGGTAGTCCCGGATAATAACCCTCCAACAAAATACGGGGATCTACTGTATTACTAACAAAGCCCAGATATGAAACTACTCTTTGGTTTAACACACTCACCTGTGCTCTGATAACGTCTCATTGTTTTCTTGTATGAGTTTAGCGTGGTCAGTGACAGCATTGATCACCTGTCGCTTCTCCTCCAACCACTTCTGTTCACTGAACAAAACACAAGATCAAATACTAAAATAAATAAGGGAGAATAATGAATGCGCTCCAAAAAAAAAAAAAAAAGACATACAGTTTCTTAGTTTCTTTCAATTTGTCTCTCTTTGCTTCAGCGCAAGCGAGAACCAACTCAAGTTCAGAGCACAGCTTGAGCATCTGTGGAAAAAAAACACAGTGAGAAGAGAATTATTGAACGTGAAATTTATTTAATATAAGCAGCACTTTTTTTCCGTCCACCTACCTCTTCTTTTCCAGCTTTCAATAAAACTTCAGAGTTTTGTGCCAGCACTACATGGAGCAAATGCAGAAAATCAAAATGCGATTTCTACATATTTCATGATTGATATTACCTGTGTCACATATTAGATTAGTATAGATTTGTTGACCAGATTAATCAAACTCTCAAACTCTACAAAACTACGAGCATCCATAGATTAGCACCTGCAGTCACTTGGTGAAACTCATTCATTTTCTACCGCTTATCCTCATGAGGGTCGCGGGGGTGCTGGAGCCTATCCCAGCTATTTTCAGACAAGAGGCAGGGTACACCCTGGACTGGTCGCCAGCCAATAACAAGGCACATAAAGACAAACATGTATCTCTGTAGGTTACAAAGTCAACATTATTACTTACGTCGAGGTTCCATAGTCTGCCACTGTTCCAGTTCAGCTTGTGTTGCTAACAGCCAATTCACTGACTTGAGAATATACATTTCACATTAATACACACACAGTCATGTGTACAGATATAATGATAACAAGAATAGCACATTAGAGTTTAACGTAAGAAATGATATCATGGTTTTCTTGATAACCAAAATCACTTAAAGGGGACCTATTATTCTTTCCCCTCTTTTCTGACCTATAAATGAAGTTACAATGTTGTATTCTTGTGTTAAATGATGCCAAACTTTCAGATAATTAACTTTCAGATAATTTGCTCATTTGGAAGTGGGCCCTAAAAGAAGTCTGGGATGGCTCAAAACTCTGTTTCAAAAGGTGTGGTAAAACAGCCCCCTTGTGATGTCACAGAGAGGCTGACTTCCTTATATGGGTTATATGGGCATGCCCGAAGGCGAGCCGTGGGTGTGTTTTTGTGTGTATCTCCTCTATAAGCGACCACAACGCATTACAAATGGTCGAAAAATGAGCCTAATATGTCCCCTTTATGTTTTTACATCAATAGCTATAGCATTGTACTGCCAAAAAATGTAACTAACTCGTATGATGGATGTAATATTTTGACCCTTGAGCTTCATAGAGTTCCTCCATCATTGCATGTGATGCTGTCTCACCTGTTCTTGGGGATTTTCACTGAAGTCGGGCTCACACAGTATAATTTCATTCTGAAGCTGTAACCCAAAGGCATTTTGTTAGCATCCACACAATTGTAGCCAAGTAGAGCCAGTTAAATCACCGTTAGGACAGAAGTATGTACCTTTTCTAGCAGTGCAAACTGCTGCTCACACATGTCCATCAGTTCCTCCCGAGCACCTTCTGACAGCTCAGGTTCAGCATGGTCAGCATGGATTTCATCCTGCACCCAGAAGGATGGGCGTTGCAAGCAGGATTACAACACTTGACGCATACAGTACACTCATCATCAAAATTTTAAGACCAGTTGAAATATTGCAAGAATGTATATTTTGCACTGTTAGAGCGTAAAGATGTTAAAAGCTTAAAGAGCTTCTGAATAGAGCTTCAAAAAATTAAAGAATCATCAAGATTGACTGTACATCTGGAATGCTCTTGATGTAACTTCAAAAATACACATGCAATAGTTTCGTTGTTGTTTGGATTTTGTTTTGGGAATTCATCAGATGCCATGATCATTTCTAATGAAAAAAAGTAACCATAAAAATGAAATTTGACGGCGAATGGAGATAATGCAGTCGAGCCGTATGATGTCGTTTTACTCTTCAAATGTTCATAGCCACAACGAGGAGTTCAACGCTTACCATAATCGACGAGAGGATGTTTTATATTCTCTTAGTTCGCCACAACAAACGATTCGCCTGTTTATTTTTTCAAAATGGCGCCAAAGTTGATGACGTCAGTAGGGCGACTGCGCAAACTCTTAAAGAGCGTCAATCCTGCGCTCGCTTGCGCAATCATGGTTTGAACTACGTTAAAACGCTTATCCTTAAATTCAACCTGCTTATTTTCTAATAAGACTCATAGCGCCAAAATAATTCACTCAGTTAATCAAATATACTGTACACATTACATTTGGTATGTATCACATTAAATGAATCCAAAAGTATTGCAGCTGCAACCTAAACAGTAGGCAATTTGCTGTGTCGTGAGCATGCACTATCGTGATTTACCAGCAGGTGTCTCTGTTTCTCCGTCAACGGCACTGTAACTGAACTAGTTTTGTCTTTTTACCAATTTTAACTCTCTCATGTCTATTAATGAAATCCACTGTGATTATTAGTCGTCCATTGGGGGGTGGGGGGCGGGACAACATGATGAACAAGCCGAGGTGAACCTAGAGTAAATCTCCACCTTCGACAAACGTAGTGACATTTAACTTATATGCATAATGAATTACATAATGCTGATGCATTGCTATATATACTGTTTTGAACTAAATAGGGGATATAGTGTGCACTGCCATGTGCAAGCTAAGCTCATATATCATCTTTACAGAATGTTCCTAGTTCATTTATCTAGCTGAAGAATATATCTCGTGATACAGTGTTACTAACAGTGTGTATTTATCATCACGTGACGCACAAATACTGCTGCTTTCACAAATACTTAGACACCAACTTCCACTACAGTGTATTTTTATAAATATATTTATCCTAGTATTATACACGTTAATTCAAATGTGTTTGGGGGTGTGTTTAGACATTGTGCTCATGATGCTGCAATGTAGTATTATTACCAGTGTGTTTAGTACAAATTGTTTCACTTGAGTGTCTGCTTTCAAGCTTCCTGAAAAAAAAACTCGCTATATATTATTTGAATGATCAACTAGGATTTGATTAATATGCAAATTTGCCACCAAACCGTTCCATGTGAGCCTTCAGCAAAGCCTAATTAATCAACAGTTAAAGGAAATTAATACATACATCAATTCTGTCAGAAACATGCTTAGCTCAATCGCCCGTAAAATTGAAGTTTGAAGTATTAACTGGCTCTGCAGGAAGGCTATGATTAAAACTCTGCATTCCCACTCCATTTAGATATATAGAGTGACTTAACTGCAGGCAAATATCCAGCCGTTTTTAAGAACAATTGTATGCTCGTTGTGAGGGAATTGTATTCATAATAATGCTGTTATTAACTGTAAGCTGTTAAAAAAATGAACCGTTTTAGTCTGAAGAGCTACATAATTCCATACGAGCACTGTCACTACACCAGGGTCTGAAAAATGTATTTTGTTTTGCACCTGAGACTGTTTTTTTTTCCACAAGGTGCAAATAATCAAATCAAAGAGAAACGATGGGGAGGCCAAAGGGAGGACTGTACTATTGTTTCAGTAGGGACTCATGCATCAAACTTCAATTTTCCGGACGATTGAAGTAGTGATTCACCCCCCCCCCCTCCACCAAACACCCCCCACCCCACCCCACACCACCTCCAACTTGAAGTGAAATACTGAAATACATTTAAGACCTCCAGATTAATTACCATGAAGTGGTCCCACAGACTGTAATATTGCTTATCATGGGGCCGCCTGACAAGTCCTCATAAAATAAACAAGTGAAAACCATAAACTTAGCACTCCCTTCATGAATATGCCTGATTCAGGACTGCACGTAGAATAGAAGAGAATAGAATCTCTCCTAGGAGTCCTACTGTACCCCAATATAGATGACCTGCACAATTATTTTATTTGTTAGTGTTTATTTAATGTACTGCATCATACTGAGCATTTTTGCTATTGTTTTTAAGCAATATGATATGATATTATAGTGTTAATAAAAACACAGGGCATCTAAAATAATGTAAATTGGAAAGGAAATTGAAATCATTCAGGTATTTACTGTATTTATTAAGTTTTTTCATACTGTCTGCCTGTTACAATACCATAAACTGTATATATATATATATATATATATATATATATAAAAATAAAATATTATAAATATATAATATTAATTAATAAATATTAATATTAATATTAATAAAATAAATATATAATATGTATTTATATTTAAAATAAATATATTTATATTTATTTAGTTACACAGTTCATTTAAGTTTTTTAAATATGAACTACCCCCTGGAGAGGAAATTGAAATAATTCAGGTATTTACTGTATTTATAAAGTTTTTTTTCATATTCTCTGCCTGTTACAATACCATAATCTGTATATATATATATGTAAGTTTTTAAAATATGAACTACCCCCTGGAGAGGAAATTGATCATTCAGGTATTTACTGTATTTATTAAGTTTTTTCATACTGTCTGCCTGTTACAATACCATAAACTGTATATATATAAAATATTATAAATATATAACATTAATATTAATTAATAAATATTAATATTAATAAAATAAATATATAATATGTATTTATATTTATAATAAATATATTTATATTTATTTAGTTACACAGTTTATTTAAGTTTTTTTAAATATGAGCTACCCCCTGGAGAGGAAATTGAAATAATTCAGGTATTTACTGTATTTATAAAGTTTTTTTTCATATTCTCTGCCTGTTACAATACCATAAACTGTATATACATATATATATATAAGTTTTTTAAATGTGAAGTACCCCCTGGAGTGCCTTCAAGTAGACCCAGGAGAACTAGTACTAGTACTAGGCAGTGCACTGCCTGACACGACAAAATAGTACCTTTTTTTTTACAATCCGCAGGTGTGCCTAATGTTGTGACCATACTATTAATTGGGTTTTAATTCGGACTGGAGGCTGTCCAATAGCCACCCAGTCCTAGATTCAAGTTTTAAGATGGTGTGCGGAGAAGAAGAAGAAGAAAAAAGCAAACACTATAAAAGAAATCCCAAAGAGACAAGCCTACTTATCATTTCTTGGAACAAAGCGGGTTAAACGGGAGGCGAGCCTTTTCAGTCGCTGTTCTCGACACTCTCTCTTTTTCTCACATCACCATGTTTTCAGCTTCATTAAACTCCTGAAAGACAAAAGAAATAAAGAAGCAAAAGACGACGTGAAGAAAAACAAACAAAAGGCTCCCTAAGCAGACTTTGGCATCAATGCCACACAGCCTCAACTCTTTATGAGCTGCCTACTTAACATTAAAAAAAACTCCCCCCCCCCCAAAAAAAAAAAATTCTTGTTTAGAAACCCTTCTTGGACAGAAGTCAAACATATTATCCCACACAAAAAAAGGCCACTTTCATTGTAATTCATTGACTTGTTGGAAGCGGCAGGCAAAGAAAAGGGCCCAGACAGATGCCCGGGTGAAGGGAGAGTCTATGTAGGCATTATGGCCTTTGTTCACACTCACTTAAACTGTTTAAAGGGAGGGTTAACGCAATCCATCAAATTGTCTGAAATTGTGAGGAAATTTCCAAAACCATATGGCCTCCAAACGTTTGTGTCCTTTTTGTGCGGTGGGACACACTTGTCTCAGTATTGCAAGCAGCGGGGGGTCGGCCCTGCGCCTTTGTGGCGCGTCCCATCAGGGAACGCTGCTCATTTGTCCACACTTTTCATGCTTTACGCTCAAAAATGACACAAAAAAAAGCCTCCATAAAAGGCCCCAAAACTTTGTGTTTTCGTGGCATCCTAGTCTTTATTTCCCTGGGCCAGATTTGTGCTTCTCACATAAATTTTTCCCCCCGAATAGGGAAACACGTCTGCAGGTCAAAAAGCCACGACACGCATTTAGGACGTGAAAGGAGACTGGAGACAATATATTTAGAGCATCCTCTTATGTAGAAAAGAACACAAAGGGCTAAAATACTCTTGGATAATAAGTCTAAATAGACTGCTTTTATTAAGAATTATACAACGTAAAGGAAATCTTCAGAAAAAAAGCCATCTTTATTCCCATTGTTGCCTATGTACATTGCAGTTTGTGCATTAATTGGTTTTCAAATCCTGATTTTTAAGAAAAAGGCACTTACAGGTGTACAAAACATAACAAACTGTATCCAAACAAATGCAAAAAAAAAAAATCAAAATTAGGCTTCAAATCACCGCAATAACAAACAGGTTGCTGCAGCGTGGAGGATAAAAAGTCTTATCGTCTTCATGCACTGCGGTGTGGAGTGAGGAAGAGGAGCGCCACAAAAGGTTTTTTTTTAAAATAAAATCCAAAATAAATATATCACAAATCAAATCATGCATTTTCATGCAAAAAAAAAATAATACGAGGGTGTGAGGAGCTTGAAAAAAGAACCATGGTGGGTGTGTGTTGCTGTTAAAAATATATAATAATAATAATAAATTACAAGTGTGGTTTTTGACCATATTGCTTCGATTGCAAAGTTGTTTTGTTTTTGTTTTGTCTTCTTCTTCTCGTGTGTTCATGCTACGGTACGCCATACAAAAGTATAATTACATTTTGGTACATATTGTGAAAAGTGGTACACAATATAAGCAGTAAAGTTACACAAGTCCTCGACGGCGTTTTATGTTCGTGATGTCTTTTTTTTGTTTTTGTGTCTCTCCACTGCACCCCCCCCACGCCCCCCCCCACGCTGAGCCATTAGTCATCCACGTCAATCTCCACGTCCTCGTCCTCCGAGCACTCTTTACTCGTTGTGTGGTCTGAGAAAGGGGACAGCGGGGATCTCCTCAGTTTCTGGCCGAGATCGAGCTCCTGCTGGCCGCCCCGCGTGGGGGACTCGGGCCGCGGATGGCCCAGCGTGCCGTTGGCGCATTTCTCCAGGTCGGCCAGCTTGGCCAGCTTGTCCAAGGGGACCTGGCCGATGGCCTTGGCCGACTCCACGTCCGCCTTCATCTCCTCCAGGTCCCGCTTTAGCTTAGCCCTCCGGTTCTGGAACCACGTGATGACCTGCGCGTTGGTGAGGCCGAGCTGCTGGGCGATCTGGTCCCGGTCCGCGGGGGACAAGTACTTCTGGTACAGGAAGCGCTTCTCCAGCTCGTAGATCTGATGGTTGGTGAAGGCCGTGCGGGACTTCCGGCGCTTCTTCGGTGTGGTTCTCTGGCCGAACAGGGTCATCCCGTCCCGGCCTAAATCGGAGGGGGGGAGACTGCGTTTAATCCTCTACATAATGTGCAAAAACGACCACTTTTGCATAACATGAATTACTTGAACGACACTAAACGCCGCATACCTATACCACGTGATATCCGGTACAAAAAGGGACGAATATAACAATAAATTACAATGTAGTAAAACAATGATTGATTTCCAGATTCTGTTTTATTCTGTTTTATTAACAGAAAAATTTTGTTGTAAAAATGACAAATAAATCGATAAATATATTATGGAAATATTAATGATGAGTTCACGTGAACTTCGAATGTGAGCTGCACATGTATGCAGGCCAATGTCGAATATTTGGATATTTTGATCTTAACCACAATAATACAATAATACGCTTTAATATATTCATATACCATCATTGATATTATTTTTATTTGATTTGTTGAATGCTGCATGCGAGCATGCCAAAGTATATTTTTATGTATTATTTTTTTACGGTAAAAACAATGCATCACTACTGTCTCCGTGTACCTTCTGCAGCCTGCAGCACGCTGACTTCCAGGCCCTTGAAGGTCTTGCTGGCGAGCTCCTCCAGGGCGCACAGAGGCGAGGTCTGGGTGAGCAGAGCCCGGCTCGACAGGGGGAGGCTGGAGGCTCGGTGCTTCTCCGCGGAGGAAATGAGATGCGCGGTGCCACAAATGGTGTAACTTCTCTTCACGGACGGCTTGTTGAGGATGTCCTCTATGCTGAAGGGGGTCAGCGGTTTGTTGGAGTTGGCGGGGGGCGGCAAGTGATCCAGCGGGCTTCGCCTCCTGTTCTCCCCCGCATCGCATTTGGCCACTTCTTTGGATGTCATCATTTGGCGTGGGGAGATTCGAGACTCGTTTGTGGAAATAATAATAATAATAATAATAATAATAAAAATAAAAAATCAGCGTGATGCTATGAAGGCGAGATGGAGGGGGGGTGAAAAAGTCACATAACAGAGCAAGGTGGAAAATCTTATTCCAAAAAGTGTGGATCCTCTGGAGCAAAGATCCGGCGCAGGCAGGAGCCTCCTTGGAAATGGCGAGCTTCGAACACTTGACGATTACTAACAAGTTATCATTGACTGCTAGCTAATCAATTATTTCCAGTGGCACTTTCACCCTCTTCCCTTTCACTCTTTGACTATGTTGCAGTCCAGTGCGGAGCTTTTTGCAACTGGGGGGGGGGGGTGTCCCATTAATTAGGACGCATGGATGGAAGGAGGAGGAGCCCGGCGGAATTATCATGCCTTGTTCTCATATCATCTTTGCTCTCATTTAGTCGTGTGGTGACTTACCAGAATAGCTTTGTGAACTAAATGAGGAGAGAGAGATGACGAAAAAAAAAAAAAACAAGGAGGGAGGGAATGAGGGAGGGGGGGCACAGGGGAGAGAGGGAACGAAATGACAATCCGTAGCCTATTTAAGCCTTTTTACGCATAAAAGTCCACTTGGCATCACTTTGCCTTCTTGCAGATTGTGCTTTTTTTTTGGATTATCTGGACAAGAAGTTTGTTTTAGGATGTTTTTCCACCCCCCCTCAACGAACGCGTGGATGATTGTTTGTATTGTAAAGGTAATATAGAGAGGGTCCATATATCAGCTCTGATGATGCTTCCTCTGGGGCAGCATGAGGCCCTCTCAGCTACGCCGAAAACGGCTCATAATTCAGGCGATGGCTTTCCTTTTTTCTTCCTTTGCTTTTTTTTTATTACTTGCAAGAAATAGTTCATCTTCTCTCAAACGTCCTTCAGGTTTGGCATCGCAGATTTAATATGACGCTGATGTGAGAAAGTGAATTGTGTTTTTTTTTTGGCCTAATTTAATTCTATTAGTATTTTATTAGTATTTATTTACTGTACGTTGTGATGCAAAATGTATTCTTTCATTCTATACCTTTGTATTTACAAATGATTTTGTAAAACAATTGTACAGTCCTTTTAAGAATTTAATTTGTGTTTTTAATATCGTACAGTGATTTTGTTATCAATATTCCAACAATTGCAAGCTATAAATAGGCTTTATAGAAAGGGAGAAAAATATAAATTGTTTTTTTTTATGTTGCTGCTGCAGAGTGAGATCCCATTTCAGATATGGAATTTTTGTTTCGCCTACTTATGCAACAATTGGGGCATTTTTAAAGCATTTTTTCGATTAATGTTAATACAAAAAAAAAATAAATGTGATTTTTAAAATAAATGATAGCCTAAGAAAAGGTCAACTATAGTTGACCTTTTCTTAGGCTATCATTTATCAAAAAATTTATCAAAAATTTAGTCGTATTAATTAACTAATATTTTCTATATATAGAAAATATTAGTTAATTTGTCATATTAGTTAATTAATACGACTAAATTTTTGATAATTTTTTGATGAATTTTTTCTATATTTAAAAAATATTAGTTAATTAATACGACAAAATGTTTTAAATATAATACAATTACAATTACAAAAATATAATACAATTAATATTATAATAATTATTCCCTTGTAATGATGATGCAATGATGTTGCATAACAAGTTTCAATATTTAATTACATTTTTAATGCAATCCTTTCACCAGGAGCTTCAATGTTTTATCTACCAGAATGTCCCACTACTTTCAGTCACACAAATGATGTATTTTCCTTCAATCTGACCTCCCTTTGCATTGTAAAAGTGATTTTAATTGGCTCGTGTTCAATTAAAGCAGTAGGTGTCACCCCAGTCATCAAATATGCTTGTAACATTCCCCAACGCTCCTGCCGCTTGCATGCAGAGCCACTCCTTCTCTTTCCTTTTTCCCAAGCAGGTGTTGATGATTGGGGCGTCCGCACGGTGCTCTGCTAGCTCCGAGTGCCATCCAGTGATGTGCTAGTGACCTCATGCAAGGAGACGCAGCACCCACTGCAGGCTTAGGCGGCTGTTAGCTGACAGCTGCAGGGGCAACTATACACATTGTAGCCATTTTGTGAGACTCCAAAGTTGGGTGTCAGGTCTCCATTCTCCCAAAGGCCCCTCGACTCCCACCGCAGCGTGTATAGACGCAGAGGAGTCGAGACAAAGTGATACCTTGGCTTGTGTCGCTCTGTATAAAACATGTACTGTATAAATCACACATCATTACCAGAGGGTCAACTCTCTGAGGCGCACCATTGGACGCTTCCCTCGCCAAGGCCGGTGTGATTGGAGGAGAGTGGATTTATCTCTCTGGAGAGGCCGCCATATTTTATGTGACTGGAGATGTAATAACAGGCCCCTTACAAATCCCTGTCGGCCTGGCTACCCTCCACCCCCACCCCACCCCCTCGCCCGCCTTGCAGTGTTGTGCTGCTGGAACCTCAGTTCCCAGCTGTTAGCGCTGTAAGAGCACCGCGCCTCCCAGCACACGTTTCCTTCTGGCCTGGATGCTGCTATGACCTTTACAACGCCCTTGTCCAAAGGTCAGTTTGCTCAAATCCCCCGATCCTCCTTCTCATGTAGCTCTGATGGTGTTTGGGCATGCAGATGGTTACGTGTCACCTCCAACACTTCACTTTTTTTGGACTGGCAACCTTACTAATATCATTTCCCAGCAGCTTTTTAAACAGTAAATATTGAACATTAGTGTAACCAATCCCTCCAATAAAAATATATTATTACATTTGTATAACGCAAAAAGGAACATTTCAAAATATAAATCTCCATTGGTGCTGCATATTAGTAAACACACTTCAAAAAGTGTGTAAAAGTATCACTTCATTCAGAATATTTATACCGAATTTTCTATAATAGATTATACACATAAAATAAACATCACTACATAAAAGGGGCTTTATTATTTCAAATAATTCAAAAATCTATTTAACACTTGCATATTCAAGTCAGAGATAATAAAGACTTAATTAAGTACGGTACGGTTTAGTTGTTTCAGACATGCTTAACAAGTTAGCACCACAGGGTTATATTTGTATGAAAAGGAGTAGGAAGAAGCAGAGCTTAATTAATCCCACCCCTTCTCCGTGTCTATTAGTGATAATTCATTCACACCATTTTTACACATTGACTGACACCTAATATGATATTTCCTTTTCATTATATTTTGTTTACAATCTGCGTGAAAACAAAGGAAGGTAGTAAAATAGAAAAACCTACATCGTTTATATATAATGAATATGTAAAGCATTTGAAAATAAGAATATTTAATACGAGTGATTTTGGTAAGATATATTTGCTAGTGTTTTTAAAATTGTCATGGTTACTGTTATTGTTGTAAAATTGATGTGATTTCTTCCACAACCACTGAGAGGTGGCTGAATGGATAAGCAGGAACATCAAATAAAATGCAGCTGAACACAACGGTCAATAAATTACACGTCAGGACGCCCCCCCCCCACACACCCCACCCCACCCCAATGTAAGGCAAAGCAAAAAACAGGTGCATAGACTCCCAAGAAATACAAGAAGCACACACATTGCCCCATGGGGAGTGCATAATGCAGCGTTTCTGTCCTTCCAAAGAGTCCTTTTCATGGCTGTCTGGATGGGATGGAGTCACTGCCACACATTCTGCTATAAGAACACTTCACCCAGTAGATATTTTTGCATTCATGTCTTTATTTAATATATAGAGTGTGCATGAAGCATACATCTTTGGGTCCAAGGACATGCACATTTCTTGTAAGGGTGTCAGTGTAATATAAAAACACAAGCATTTCTCACTCGGAGAACTGTATTCAGCCACCAAAATATAAGATTTTTAATATTAATATTAAGTCAAAATCATTTTGAATATCAAAAGTTGTATATAAGACAGTCACCGGACACTTTATTAATTATTTGCGCAATTCAGTGCCATGAAAGTTGATGATAATAACGTATAATAATAATAACTACTCATTGTTGATGAATAATATTAACATTTAGCCTTGACAATTTTACCACTGTTAAAAATGTACATGTTTATGTCTGATAATGTTTTTTTTGTCAAGAGTTGAGATTTCGCACTTTCTTCGGCGGTACTTGAACGCACCAGTTGATGTGAGATGAAAAAATGAAAGTTATATATCAATCACCTGATATTAATGTGTGTGAGGCATATTTAGGGCTTAAACCTGCGAGTGAACAAAGATACATGTATTGTATGAAAAAAAAACATTTTCATGCATGTATCAATTACTTTTCCAGAATTTTGCGCTTTCTTCGCTTGTCCTTGAACGCACCAGTTGATGTGAGACGAAAAAATGAAAGTTATATATCAATCACTTGATGTTAGTGTGAGAGGCATATTTAGGGCGTGTATCAATTTCTTTTCCAGGATTTCGCGCTTTCTTCGGCTGTCCTTGAACGCACCAGTTGATGTGAGATGAAAAAATGAAAGTTATATATCAATCACCTGATATTAATGTGTGAGAGGCATATTTAGGGCTTAAACCTGCGAGTGAACAAAGATACATGTATTGTATGAAAAATAAACATTTTCATGCGTGTATCAATTTATTTTCCAGAATTTCGCGCTTTCTTCGACGGTCCTTGAACGCACCAGTTGATGTGAGACGAAAAAATGAAAGTTATATATCAATCACCTGATATTAGTGTGAGAGGCATATTTAGGGCGTGTATCAATTTCTTTTCCAGGATTTCGCGCTTTCTTCGGCTGTCCTTGAACGCACCAGTTGATGTGAGATGAAAAAATGAAAGTTATATATCAATCACCTGATATTAATGTGTGAGGCATAATTAGGGCTTAAACCTGCGAGTGAACAAAGATACATGTATTGTATGAAAAATAAACATTTTCATGCGCGTATCAATTTATTTTCCAGAATTTCGCGCTTTCTTCGACGGTCCTTGAACGCACCAGTTGATGTGAGACAAAAAAATGAAAGTTATATATCAATCACCTGGTGTTAGTGTGAGAGGCATATTTAGGGCGTGTATCAATTTCTTTTCCAGGATTTCGCGCTTTCTTCGGCTGTCCTTGAACGCACCAGTTGATGTGAGATGAAAAAATGAAAGTTATATATCAATCACCTGATATTAATGTGCGAGGTATATTTAGGGCTTAAACCTGCGAGTGAACAAAGATACATGTATTGTATGAAAAATAAACATTTTCATGCGTGTATCAATTTTTTTTCCAGAATTTCGCGCTTTCTTCGACGGTCCTTGAACGCACCAGTTGATATGAAAAATGCAAATTATATATGAATCACCTGATATTAGTGTGTGAGGCATATTTAGGGCTTAAACCTGCGAGTGAACAAAGATACATGTATTGTATGAAAAATAAACATTTTCATGCGCGTATCAATTTCTTTTCCAGAATGTAACCTTCTTGTAAATTGTATTTTCTTGTTACATTAACTCATATTAAATCTTACACTCTAAAATGAGCCGGTTGTAAATAAATAACAGTTACTGTTGTATACATTCCAAATCCTTGACGTTAGAGTGTGCAGGCGTGCCTAATATTGTGGCCGGCAAGTGCTTCCTATTTAGTTATCAACGGCGAATTGCTCATGAATCTCTTGTGATCCTGCAGCAGCAGAAAAGCAGGAGCAGACAGTGCGTCATTTCAACGTTCTTTCCTCCTCGTCTGCACTTGACCATAAAGCACGGTAAGCTGTGGTGTTGAAGGATTGTATTATTTGGGATGGCCTGGATGGTAAAGATTATTCACCGCCTTTGCTAATAAAAACCGCCAGAGGAGAACTGGGGAGAATTATGACGGCAATCCTTCAGTTTTCGTTTGCGCAGCCTATTTTTTTGTTTGATGCGAATACTTACGAAGCAGAATAAAGAGGCCGCAAGGCGAAAAGCAGGAAAACTCATTTGCAGTATACACAAGTGTATATTTTGTGGGTACAATACATCGTATATTTGTCTGGATTATACAGTATTTCATTAGAACCCAACATGTTGTTTACCTGATTGTTACCTAATTCTAGATTTAAAGCCAAACTAAACCATACCAACCAAAAAACGTAACCGAGCCTATTTTTTTTTTCGCTCTCCTTAAAAACAATCCTGCTGGCTGGACGTTGGCGTTTCAGATTGATTTCAGATCAACATTTGCAGTAAAAGTGACTTGATGAGATGAAATTCTCTCCACACAATCCGGGTTTAATACATAAACGCCTCACACACATTTAAAGCAAAGAAAATGTTTAGGTACAGATCATATAAGATGAGATAAGAAGACGTTCAATGACTTCAAATTTCAAAAATATGATTCAAAAATATCTGAATTAATAAATCATACTGTTTCACGGTTTAATATGATGTAATATTTGTAAGAATATACACATGTTCCGTACTTTTTGTGTAATTTTCAAATGACAAGAAGATCTGTGAAATGAGTGACAGGGGATCATTTTTAAGGGTAGTATGATATAGTACTACAGTGTGCCCTGAATACTTTTTATGCACACAGAGAAGGTAGTAAGTACTCCAGAACCAGTTTTGGGTAACCTTAACTTTTTTTTTTTTAACCTCTGACACTTACATTTGTACCATTTCAAGCTATTCACTGGAATTGAACCACTTGCATTTCAATAAATAACTGGAAAAATTAGGGTGTTCTGAAACTTTTGTGGCAAGCTTTTATTTTTTTAAATCAGGAAGTGTCGTCTTCATCTGATATACTATTTGGAACTATGGACTATTTGGACTATGATCAAAAGCTGACCTTTTGGAGCCAAGTTATTCATGTTTACAGCGATGATCGAAGTTCAAATCAGCGTTAATACGAATGCCTCAAAGGTGGTCGCCATGCCCCGCCCACATGTTATGGACCAGTCTAAAATGTTTTGCAATTTATCGTCGCCCTTTTGTGTTTGCTCATTGTCATTTGGGGCCATTTGGTGTTTTATTGAAATACAAGGTCAGGCAAAATGATTGGACACATTTGTAGCTTAAATAAAACGCAAATAAAGTAAAAAAAAAATTCAAAAAAGTTCACATAATGCCAGTTTTTTTATACAGGTAATGCAATTTTGCTTTGTTTCTTTATAATGCCATTTTTTTCGTTTCTTTTTCAGTTGGTGCTTTCATTGTGGAAACGTTTATCAAAACAAACAAATTTGTAACAACAACACAACAAGCGTTCCGTTTGCACTTCAATCTTGGTAGACACGATCCCGTACCAGCTGGAAACACCATCTTGTTGGTTGTTGGTTGGGTTACCAACTTCAGAGCTACTGGATCTGCATTGAAACCAAAATCAACCTGCCGACCTCGCACCGCCAGAACTGATTTAATTTTTAAAACATAATGAAACAGAATGGCATTATATGTACTTTTTGAAAATAATTTTTTTACTTTATTTGCGTTTTATTTAAGCTACAAACACAAGCGCTCATGGTTTTTGTCCAAAATCATCACAATAAACCAAAATAGCCGACTTCCTGTTTGTTTCAGAATATTGCTTCTTGAGAGATTTTCGTGCTTCCTATCATGATTGACGTCTCCACCAAATTTTGTGCCGATCCATGAAAATGGTGGCAGGGGCTAATCTAGTCCAAATTTAAAGTGAGTTCCAAGCGGGCCTCCACACCGCTATCTCTTGCCTTTATGAAAAACATAACTCTTGAACAAAAATCAGTAAATTTGCAGCGCCTGTGAATGGGGAATTGTAAATATGCAGAGATCCGCTGTAATTCAAACATGAATCTCAAATAAGGGCCAACCTAATTACATGAAAGAGGTTTGCCTTTTGGGGTTTTTCCAATATGGCCGCATGGGAACAAACGCCGTCAGGTCAGCTGTTCCTTTTTTTTTCAGGGCAGGAATGTTAGTCCTCCCCTCTTTTCATCACTCACTATTCCTCATTTTCTCCACCCTTTGACACTTGTGTTCCCCTCTTGTTTCTATTCTTTCTATTAAAGAAACACACACACACAAATAGAAACAAACACAGAGAGGTGGCCTCTGTCTTTCAATTAGCCTCTTACAAGGCTGGCGTCTGGCGAGTTCGCTTCCACAGCAGATGCTGCTGCCGATTGGCTGTTCATCTGCAGCCTACGGACTGTATTGAATAGTCATTAGGGTGGAGCCGAGTATTCGTGACAGACGAAGGGAATGCTGCTACATCAGGTTATTTTTAACTTGCGTCTTTTCAAAGGGACAATCGTGAGTGATTGCCACTGACTAAGCCGTCCTTTGTGTTTAATAGTTACATAACTTTGATCCGAGGTAATGGACAGCGAGAGAAAGAAGAACCCCCCCTAACTTCAAGCCCCTCGGCTGGGAAGAGGAGCCACGAGCCAAGTCTGTCGTATTTGTGTATGATTTGTCGACTCTCAGTGGGTTCGTTCATGAAGCACCTGGTAACCCGCGCGGAGGAATATGGTGGCTGCCATGACCATACAGCAACACTCACGCAACCATATGCCGCCATTGTTATTCCAATCAGTTTGGACAACATTCACTTTACACTCCTTTCACTGAATGCTATCAATACAAACCCCATGTGGAGGGGGCCTGGGTCAAGAGGGACACTCGCTACAAAGTGGCTGCTGACACACTGGGACACACACACACACACACACACACACACACATATGAATGTATTCATGGACACACACACTGCCTCCTCCCCCCTTTCTGTGGAACCCCCGTGGGCTGGACTGAGGAAATGTGAATTAGCTTCATCAATGCAGAGGTTAACATTGCGCAAAGATGATGTTGACCTCTCGTTGTATTCTTGGTTTGATGTCTTTCTTAGGGCCAAATGCTTATGAATAAAAATGGCAAGGGGAGAGGTTGACAAAGGGATTTGTCTGACTAATACCAAAGGAAAACCCCTCGGGGAAAGCCTGGTTAAGCCCACCGCTATTGAGCTCCCCCCCCCTGCAGTATTATCAATCATGGAAGGGCTCACCCGGCGTTGTTATTGTTTCTGCCGTAATCATATCATTGTGTCAAGACAGCTTTCATTTGTCTTTAATGAAGTGTTTGCATTCATCATGCTAATCTAGTGACAACAGCTTTAAATATGAAGCGGTTCAAAGACGTCGTCAACTTTGTGCTACGATGGATCCCGGAACAATCGCAAGTCAGCATTCGTGGTCTACTTGGGAATGTTCTGCATTCATGGTGTAATTCATTGTATTTATTTATTTTTACATTTTCTGAAATACTTTTCCGCAGAAAATACCTCAAAGATGTGATATTACAGGTAAAATGTACTACTGATAAAAAAAGAGTCCCGTCGCAAAACTCGCTTGAATGGGGAAAATCTGCAACTTTGAAGACCATGACTGGATGAGAATGAGGAAGGGACATGTGAGTCTCTATGACTTCCAGAACCATGGAATTGGCAAATAAAAATGTAAAACTTTTTATGACTTCTTAAATGCGATTTTTTTTATTAGAGCCTTGTAATCATGAAATAACACCCCTATAGTCACTTTTCATGCGGAATACTACATATGACTTGTCTTTCGATATTTTTAACTAATAATAGGCCATAGTCAACCACAAAAAAACAATCATTTATTAATCAATACATTTTTGTTCGAACCGTGCCAAGGGACGACTGAGCTCCATTTCAGTCAATCCATAGGTTTTCCCATTCAGTGAATGTTAACATGGCCGCTCCTCTTTGTTTTTGCCCCTTAAACCTTGTACTGATCTGTGACTTTTGGACAATATTGCTGTAGTTAATAAAACCATATATTTATTATTACCCAATATTTTACAAATATATTGCATGTATAGTTAAAAGTTAATTCCACCATTAAACACAAGCATTGGGTTCATTCATTCATTCATTCATTTTCTACTGCTTTTTCCTCACCAGGGTCGCAGGGATGCTGGAGCCTATCCCAGCTGTCTTCGGGGGAAAGGCGGGGTACACCCTGGACTGGTCGCCCGCCAATCACAGGGCACATATAGACAAACAACCATTCACACTCACATTCATACCTATGGACAATTTGGAGTCGCCAGTTAACCTAGCATGTTTTTGGAATGTTTGAGTCCCCATGAAATTGGGTCTCCTAGCTGTGAGACCTGCGCGCTAACCACTCGTCCACCGTGCAGCCCCCCCCCCCCAGACAATACAATCTCACCTTATTCTTCTAAAATATTAATTAATGGGATTTTTTTTTAAACTCAAAAGCATTTGGACTAAACTCTGATCATATCTATCGGTCTCTGAAACGTTAAATACAAAAAATGAATTACATCCCTTTTCTATACTGCTTGCCCTAATTAGCTTCACGGATAAGTTGGAGGACTTTGGGTGAAAGGCAGGGTCCACCCAGGACTGGTCATCAGGGACTATTACATATAGACAAACAACCATTCCCTATGATATTTTATACCTAAGGACAAACGTGTATTTTTGGAATGTGGGAGGATTCCGGAGTACCATACCTGTCAACCGTCCGGTTTTGGGTTCCTTAATTTTCCCAAGTTTTCTGTAAATTTTCTCTTATTTCCAAATGCAAATGTTAACAGGTATACAGAGTACACACAGGGAAAACTGAAATATATGAAATAATATAAAATCTTTGTCTTTTTCCAAAGCAGTCTATTCGTGTTTTGAAACATTTGTGCTATGTTCATATGTTCCAGTCTCTATTCGTACTTTTTAGTTGAGTCCATTTTTGGTGCAGGATCTGATTAGACTGTGTGGGTGTCCTTAATGGAGTGTCCAGTCAGCATATTAAGAACATCAGCTTATATTTTCCATCCCGGATGGTTTGAAATAACAGGTTAATTCACTGAAGTGCATGGCTGAGTCAACAGAATCAGCATTGGTTTTATGGCCAATTCAAAAAGGATCCGATGGCATCATCCATAAACGTGTCTGTGGTAATGACCATCGGTGATAACATAAACAAGAGAAAACCTCAGGCTAGAAGGGGGAGTCGGGTTCTTGACCTTTAACCTTCATATAATTGAAAAGCATGTCCACATTTTTCTGTAAAAAACAGCAGCAAAGATTTTCTAATGGAACGGAATTGTAATGTTAAACATTAAATAAACTTTATTAATATGTTTGCTGTTTTAATTGTTCTATCTTCCAACGTTTTAAAGTGGAGACCTGAAAAATATTTCTTGTTTTTGTTGTGTGTTGTTCAAAGATATTGTAATTAGTAGTTTTGGGGGCAGTCTTGCAATTAGTCCAGGGTGTACCCCACGCAAAAGTCAGCTGGGATAATGAGGATAAGCGGCATAGAAAATAAATGGATTGTTTTCGAGCCAAAAAGTAGTTACTGTATTTTGCTCAAGCAATTGTATATACAGTGGATCACCAGTATCGCTATGTAGTTCTCTATGTATGAGGTGTGTTATGAACTGAAGATATGGCCGCCTCAGTGCTATTATTAATGTTGACGGAGATTCACGCTAATGGCGATTCAAGGTGCAGATATCAAGTCCAAACATCTTCTGTATGTGATCCATTTGTAGATTAAATTTCTACAACTTCTACTAGGACACTATAATGGCGCTGCGGCTGTAAAAAAAAAAACCCTTCCGCACATCACTCGCTTACTCTGACAACACCAGATAAGTTGGATTTGCAAGTTTAATGTGAGCGTAAAGCATTTGAGCTGCACTTCCAATTTAGTGGTTAAAACCGACACATTTTACACTTTAAATGTGTTTAATAAGTCTGTGAGGCGGGTTCGATTCCACCCTCGGCCATCCCTGTGTGGAGTTTGCATGTTCTCCCCTCAAACACGCGGCCTGCCGGCACTAGTTTGAGGCCCCCGCCTTGATATGAAAGTTTAATGTAAAGTGTGATATGGATGCTGTATGGTATCATGTACCCAGAAAAAATTATTACGTTTGATTAATGTTCATGTTAAAGGTTAAATAACTGTTAATAGTTATCCTCCCTATCTGTGTGGAAGTGGTAAGTTTTTGGCTTTTTTAAGTTGAAAGGAAATAACTTGAAGGCTACCGTTTAGGTGGCTAGCTCTCTAGTTTGCGAGTTAGCATGTGTCTCAAGACCCTGCAGTTGCGCAATATGTTGTAAATAAAAAGAGTATAAATGTGACTATAGTCGTGTTTTGTCATGTCTACAGGGCTCTAATAATGCTTTGTTCATTTTAATCTGAAAAAAATCATTTGTCTACCCACCAACTATATGTGGTTTCTTAAGTTTTTATTATTATTATTATATTTATTTATTACTGATTGATTGATTTTCTTTATTCTTGATTTGTTTATTTATTTTTCATTTTATTTTGTGTAGAAAAATAAAAAGTAAAATATTTGAGAACAGTGGAATGTTTTATCAGAGCTTTTCTTGTAGAAAATTGGAACCAAAGCAAAGTTTTTAAATTTTTTTTGTTTTTAATAAATGCGTTTTTTTTTTTTTTTTGGAAAACCTGATGCGGCCCAGCCTCACCCAGACCCGAGCTCCAGTGGCCCCCAAGTAAATTGAGTTTGAAAGTGTCTTGTACACTCTAACAAAGCATCTGCCCAATATATGACATTCTTATTGTAGGTAATTAAGCCCAAAAGTTGGTATTCCACAGCGCCTGTTGTGCGTAAGCAAAATTGACCATTATAATTGCAATGGATCTATTTGCTTGTACTTTATCGAGCATGAAAAATAGAATTATTCCTCGTAATACCGAAGTAGGGGAGGTCCATAGAAAATAACGGGCATTCATTATACTAACAGTCTCCTTTAAAATTGAATGGTAATGAGACACAACAGCTATTTACTTTGCTTTAATGCTGGTGGCTAGAAAAGACCACCCCCCCCCTCTCCTGCAAATACCCCGCTGCCCCAAGCCTTTTAAATCTCCCGACTTGTTACACGGCAAAATATAACTCGGCATTAAAAATTCAAGAGATACAAATGGAGCCCGGATATATTCACCTCACGCTGATTATCCTGCTAATCAGTGCAGCACGGCATCTGTTTTCCGACGCACGCCTGCACTACTCTTGTCTTTGTCGTCAAGCAACGGAAAAACATCAGCAGCCTAATCAGTCAGTCATCATTTTCTGTCTCTGGGTTTTTTTTCACGGGGAGCTCAATAAGCGTCTCGCTCTCCGCAACACGCAAGTTAGGCCCCGCAGGAGGATGGCCGCCATTCATCCACATCTCTGCCTGTTCCTGCCGTTTAAGCCCGAGCAGGCTCGACTAATGCCCTCGCCTCACTCCTCACTCCGTCGCGCTGCTTTATAGGCTTTGTTCCTGGCACCTCCTTTATTTGGACGGCTAATCTTATCCGTCTTTTTCATATTTCCACATCCTAATCCTCCTCTCGTTCATTTCTTTGTTCGTCGCTGCCGGTCCTCTCATTCTTGACTTCTTTTGCCCTTCCCATCCCTCCTTAGCAATTTCTCCCAAAAGCTCCTCAGATGAGAAGTCGGTGGTGTTGAGCCGAGGAGGACACACTCCACTTAGATAAATATCCCCATCGCTCTGAGCACAGCCAGGGAGATTTATTCTTCCGCCGAGCTGGCAGAAAATTGACTTGTTTCATGGGGGCAGGCGAGTGACACATTGCTAGGAGAGGCAAAGAGGCAGGAGGGGAGGAAGGAGAGATAAAGAATGATAAAGAGCACACGGAGAGCAGGAAGAAAGGAGTGGAAAGGGGAGAAAGAACGATAAAGAGAGATGCAGGAGAGTGATGTCCCTCCCCTTGTACCAGAGGATAAAGCCAGTGGGGTGGTGAAACGGTGATGAGGGAAACGGTACAGTTGACATTTATATAAGAGGATATTGATGAAGCAGAGACAATAGCAGACTCCATCCACTCCTCCTCGTCCCCTCGCCCTTGTTTACTACATCTCACTCTTCTTCTCCTTCGACTCTCTCTCTGTCTTTGCGCTGACATAGTGCACTTATTGGCCACTACATCCTCATTGGGAGAGAAGGGCCGCAACCTTGGGTGACTTAGGACTACAGCGAGCCGTGCATCAAAGTGATAATCTCCCATTTTCTGCCTCGGGCCGCATATGTGCTGCAGCTGCACGGGTGCTTCATATCGCCTCCGTGCTAACGCAGCAAACGGCGAGGAGACTAATGCTGCCTCCCCTCGGCTTTTCCAAAGGGGTGCAGTGGATGGAGGTGTATGAGGGGGTGTATTTGTAGCAGTGTGTGCGTGCGGATGTGTTCTGGGAGCGATGGGCCGTGCGAGATTTCTGCTTGTATCAGCACCTGAGCTGCACGGAGAGGGAAGTATACAGCGGAGAAAGATGGTGGGGGATTGTGTATGTGTGTGTGTGTGTGTGTGAGAGAGAGAGAAAGACGAGTGAGGCCGCCTAATAGTAAGCAGAGAATAATTTAGTCGCACCAAAGCTCAAGGCTCATGTCAACCTTGCGTATGGACCCAGGATGATCATTTGAACGGGGAATTAAGTCACCAATCAATGGTTATGCTTATGCTGACTCAGTGGTTTATCAAAAGAGAAGAGCTCAATCATTGGACTGGTGTGGGGTGGGGTGGGGGGGGGGGGGGGGCGTGACTGTGCATGCGATCGCACTGGTTCAGCCATATTAAGGCCCCTACCAAAATAACATACTCAAGGACCGTAAACAAGTCTCAGGGTCAAAATAAAATGGAGGATGTGTAGGTGTCACATGATTTCTATGCCGTCTGTTTTTAGTATGAAGCTCGGGGTATTGTTTTGTATATATATATATATATATATATATATATATATATATACATTTACAAATGTGTCTTTTAGGTATAAATTATTCCATATTAATCAAATTAATCACAGTTGTCACATTAATTCATCATGATTAATCACCATTTGCAAAGATGTCTTACCATTTTTACTGAAATTCATTAATTAATTCATTTTCTACCGCTTGGACTGGTGGCCAGCCAATCACAGGGCACATATAGACAAACAACCATTCACACTCACATTCATACCTATGGACAATTTGGAGTCACCGGTTAACCTAGCATGTTTTTGGAATGTTTGAGTCCCCACAAAATTGGGTCTCCCAGCTGTGAGGCCTGCGCGCTAACCACTCGACCACTGTGCAGCCGCCCCCCAGACAATACAATTTCACCTTATTCTTCTAAAATATTAATTAATGGGAATTTTTTTTAAACTCAAAAGCATTTGGACTAAACTCTGATCATATCTATCAGTGTCTGAAACGTTAAAAAAATTATACACGCTGATCTTACATCCCTTTTCTATACTGCTTGCCCTCATTAGGTTAACCTAATCTTCGTAATATCGATAATATACCGTATTTTTAAATTAAAATAAATAAAAAAAAAAAAAAAAAAAAAAAAAAAAATTAAAATACCGTAAATTTACGGATAAGTTGGAGGACTTCGGGTAAAAGGCAGGGTCCACCCTGGACTGGTCATCAGGGACTATTACATATAGACAAACAACCATTCCCTATGATATTTTATACCTCAGGACAAACATGTATTTTTGGAATGTGGGAGGATTCCGGAGTACCATACCTATCAACCGACAAACAACCATTCACACTCACATTCATACCTATGGACAATTAGGAATTGCTAATTAGCATGTTTTTGGAATGTGGGGGGAAACCGGAGTACCCGGAGAAAAGCATGCATGGGGAGAACATGCAAACTCCACACAGAGATGGCCGAGGGTGGAATCGAACCCTGGTCTCCCAGCTGTGAGGTCTGTGCGCTAACCACTAGTCCGCCATGCCGCCCTGTATTATATTATTATTATTATTATTAATAAAAGTATCTTCCAGTTACATTTAGCAGACATTGTATATCACGGCAGTCGAGTGGTTAGCGCGCAGACCTCACAGCTAGGAGACCAGGGTTCGATTCCACCCTCGGCCATCTCTGTGTGGAGTTTGCATGCGTGGGTTTTCTCCGGGTACTCCGGTTTCCTCCCACATTCCAAAAACATGCTAGGTTAATTAGCCACTCCAAATTGTCCATACGTAGGTATGAATGTGAGTGTGAATGGTTGTTTGTTTATATGTGCAGTCCAGGGTGTACACCGCCTCTCGCCTGAAGACAGCTGGGATAGGCTCCAGCACCCCTGCGACCCTGGTAGAAAATGAATGAATGAATATATATGGTGGTTCCATAGCAGGCCTAACAATCGTTCATAACACGTCTCAATTGTATAACATCCCTGAAGAAACAATTTCAAAGCACACCAGTCTGAAATGACCTCAGGTTTTCTTCAAGGTGTGTGTGTGTGTGTGTGTGTGTGTGTGTGTGTGTAATTGCCACATCAAGGACTATTTGGTCTTGCAGAGTCTTGGCAAATGTGAGTGGCAGCCGTGTTGGAGAGGCAGCGTGACCGTAACTCAATCAGAGCTCAAGTCGTGACACCTTAACCCTGCGTGGCAGGAAACGGGGCGACTGCAGCACTCAGTTAATGCCTCCACTAACGGCCGTGACCGCACCGCTCTCATATCCCACCTCCGGGGGGAAAAAAAAAAAAAAGCCACCTCACTGCTTATGCGTTACGAGTAAGAGATAAGCCGTCTGTTTTTGGCCATTCATCGCAAAATGTGTGCTTGGGATGACAGGTTCACAGGTTACCCGCTCTCGGATTACAGGTTCATCAAGGGAATTAATGACACTTCAGTGGCAGCTGGATTAAGAAGGTATCTGCTTTCCTGCCAGCCATGCTTGGCAAAAAAGTCCCGTGGAAGCCGTGATTATTTCAAATGGCTTGAAAGCGAAAGAAGAACTTGAGCCTGGGTGGTGATTTTTGTGAGGCTGAAAGGTGGCAGTAGGTTAGGTCAGTAACACTTGTAGATGTTTGGCTAAGGAATCAAGCTAATCTGATTATGTGCGGTTCAACGCCGACTAAATGGTGGAAGCTGGCTGTGTTTCATCAGCTGCTCACAGGAAACACACGTGCTTAGAAGCACCTGTATTCTATGTGTGTGTGCTGTTTTCTCCATAGTTTATACCAGGGGTCTCAAACACGCGGCCCGCGGGCCAAATGTGGCCCGCAGGACACTAGTTTGAGGCCCCCGCCTTGATATGAAAGTTTAATGTAAAGTTTGATATGGATGCTGTATGGTATCATGTACCCAAAAAAAATTATTACGTTTGATTCATGTTCATGTTAAAGGTTAAATAACTGTTAATAGTTATCCTCCCTATCCGTGTGGAAGTGGTAAGTTTTTGGCTTTTTTAAATTTAAAGGAAATAACTTGAAGGCTACCGTTTAGGTCGCTAGCTCTCTAGTTTGCGAGTTAGCATGTGTCTCAAGACCCTGCAGTTGCGCAATATGTTGTAAATAAAAAGAGTATAAATGTGACTATAGTCGTGTTTTGTCATGTCTACAGGGCTCTAATAATGCTTTGTTCATTTTAATCTGAAAAAAATCATTTGTCTACCCACCAACTATATGTGGTTTCTTAAGTTTTTATTATTATTATTATATTTATTTATTACTGATTAAAAATGAAGATATTTGAGAACAGTGGAATGTTTTATCAGAGCTTTTATTGTAGAAAATCGGAACCAAAGCACTGAAAAGGTTTGTATATTTTTCTGTTTTTAATAAATGCATTTTTTTTTTTTGGAAAACCTGATGCGGCCCAGGCTCGCCCAGACCCTAGCTCCAGTGGCCCCTCCAGTGGCCCCCAGGTAAATTGAGTTTGAGGCCCCTGGTTTATACACTGAACGTAACCGCATTGGCATGATTATTGATTAATGTGTCATATGCGGCATTTAGTCAGCAATAGTCACATCCAATAATTCCTGGTGTGTTAATATAAATCCATTTGATGTGGCGTATAGAAACTGAAATTTTGCTGCCTGTGGTGAAATATAATCATTCATAGTTAACATGAATTTGTAATTAGAGCACATTTGTGTTGTATATTACAGTGGAAGGAGTCTTTAGCAGGTTACACCAGAGGTGACCAAGATGTTTGCCGGGAGCTATTTGTGGCCTTGGATGATTTTCTTTTGGTTCATGGCACATTGATACAAATAACATTTACATTTGAAAATTGGGAAAAATGTCCAGAAAAAGAGAGAAAACTAGAGAAGCCCAGCGCTGGAGTTCCCATATTGGGATTCGCAGCAAAATACTAAACCTACATTTTGGGGATTTTGTAGAACTTGTTGGAAATTTGTCCTGTATTTTTTTTCCAATGGCTTCTGATCATTTTTTGTGGTGTAATATGCACCAATGACACAATGTTAAAGAATCCTTTAAAAAATTCCCTGGATCCAGATGGTTATCCCGATCACCAAAATGTCATTTCTTCAATATCCCAATTTCATCCAGATCCATTCCGAACTTTTGAAGTTATTTTAAACACAAACAAACAGCAAAACAGATAAATCCCAGCAAAAACACACCATTACCGAAGGTAGTAAGATCATAATCTGACGATATTTTACTGGTTGGCTTCTTCTATTTTGAATTTTAACATTCCAATAAAGTTTAAATACAAATACAAATATAGGAAATTACTCAAATGTCTTTGAACGCAACCAATCAGGGCTGATAATGACATGGTTCAAGTGTGAGTTAAATGTTCTGCTACTATTGGTGTTTTAGATATTCATCTTTTAGCACAGGGGTCGGGAACCTTTTTGGATAGGAAATTTAGCTCAAATGTAAAAAAAATTATATTGTTTTTTTTTTTTTTTACACTGAATAAAAATCGTCTGGAGCCGATTCCAGCTGACTTTGGGCGAGCGGTGGCGTACCCCCTGGACTGGTTGCCAGCCAATTGCAAATTTCTGTCATGTTTTATGTTAAAAAGTCAGCAAAAAAACCAACATTAATAATTAATAATTATAATTAATATAGTGGTGATTCATTATGATTCATTAATTGGTAAACTGTGATTAATTTGGTTTAAATTACTTTTTCAAAAAAAACCCTAACAATATATCATATAGTTAAGAACTACAGGGTATTGCTTATTATTATAAATTCTTTTGATAACAGACTCGTTAGTGGGTGATACTAATAATCATCATCGTTTATACTTCAGCTTGTTAGGATTTACTGTGAATTCATGTTGTGATCAAACCCACAAAACCCTTATGAAGCATGTTTTGCTTTTGAAAATTGGTGCCGTGATATTCATTAAATAAAGCATCAGTAAAGTCTCCAAAGAAAGATAAAAACAAAAATGATCCCCATACTTCCGCGCTGCTTGTAAAGAACAATTTCAATGATGTAAAAATAGATAATGGAAGCTTTTAAGTGAATCCATATGGTGGAACAGGTGCAGCCCATTCTGATCTCTTCTCCTTCTGAGTCCAAAATCGTGACAGGCGAGAAGGTCATTCCAATGGGCCCAAAATGTTGATCCTGCTCGTAAACTCCAAGGTGCCGCAGATAAAAGGAAAATGTAAGAAATTCACGTATGGAAGCGATGGAGAAGCCTGGAATGTGTTGGGATTGACTTCTGTGTACTATTTCTGTCCGCTGACACTTTTTTTTTTTTTTAGAGGAAGGCGGCAGAATGATTGCCCATGTAAAGTTTTGAATTGATTACACGCAGCAGCGAGAAGGAAGTGGTACACGCTTACGTGAATATTTCTGTTACTCCATGTTTATTATGCAGGCCTGCCGGGGAGGGGGGTTTAGTCGCAGGTCAGAGGTTACGGTGCTGGGATTTCATGGCGAGCACAGAGATCGGCCCACTTGTGAGAGAGCGTGGCCTCGCAGAGGTGCAAAGCAAACGCAACCTCACACTGGACAAACAAAAGAGGAGACAACACGGAGAAAGAGAAACTGGACGTGTGGATAGTCTGACAAACGTAAAGATCCCCCAGATTTACATATTCCATCTCCGCAGTTCCCTGCTGGTAAACATAATTAAACATTAGTATCGTTTACAAATAGAGCCCCCCCCCCCCCCCCTACTCTGACTCCACCAACATTAATGTCCCTCTTCACTAACATTCCGAGGCATAAATCTCTTTTTTGCCTTCATCATCGGGAGATTGAATGACTCCCCTGCTTGCACACACATGGAGGCATTGTGCGTTACATTGACTGATCAGCTGTCAGCGGCGCTTTAACTTAGAGACATTCAAAGAGTAATAAGGATAAACTAAACGCTGTGCCCCCTTAGAGAAAGTCATGACGCTGTCACGGTGAAAAATATGACAAGGGCATCTGGCATCAAAAAGTCAAGCAAAAACACCTCCGAACAATGTTTAGTTTATGGCTTTTTTCACAAGGAGTGACAGTTTTACCCTTGAACACAAAGGAACGCTTGAAAGAACGTGGATCGTGAACGTTATCGTGTATTGCAAATGTATATTACAAGTAACAAACACACTTGTACTGTATACGTCAGGGGTCTCAAACTCAATTTACTTGGGGGCCACTGGAGCTGGGGTCAGGTTGAGGCTGGGCCGCATCAGGTTTTCCAAAAAAAAAAAAAAAACGCATTTATTAAAAACAGAAAAATGAATAAACTTTGCTTTTGTTCTGATTTTGTACAAGAAAAGCTCTGATAAAACATTCCACTGTTGTCAAATATCTTAATTTTTATTTTTCTACACAAAATAAGATGAAAAATAAATCAACGAATCAAGAATAAAGAAAATCAACCAATCAGTAATAAATAAATATAATAATAATAATAATAAAAACTTAAGAAAGCACATATAGTTGGTGGGTAGACAAATTTTTTTTCAAATTAAAATGAACAAAGCATTATTAGAGCCCTGTAGACATGACAAAACACGACTATAGTCACATTTATACTCTTTTTATTTACAACATATTGCGCAACTGCAGGGTCTTGAGACACATGCTAACTCGCAAACTAGAGAGCTAGCGACCTAAACGGTAGCCTTCAAGTTATTTCCTTTCAACTTAAATAGCCAAAAACTTACCACTTCCACACGGATAGGGAGGATAACTATTAACAGTTATTTAACCTTTAACATGAACATTAATCAAACGTAATAATTTTTTCTGGGTACATGATACCATACAGCATCCATATCAAACTTGCGCGGGCCGCACTGACATTAAACTTTCATATCAAGGCGGGGGCCTCAAACTAGTGTCCTGCGGGCCACATTTACACTCCATGGCACATTCAAAAAATAGAACTGAACCAGAAAACCAAAAATACAACAACACCAAAGTGAGAAAATCTAACTAGAAAAAGTCGTAGTTTTATGTAACATCCCAATATTATGAGGAAAAGAAAAAAAAATAATGTGTGTTTTCATTCATTCATTTATTTTCTACTGCTTATCCTCACAAAGGTCACTGGGGGGGGGCTGGAGCCTATCCCAGCTGTCTTTGAGCGAGAGGCGAAATACACCCTGGACTGGTGGCCAGCCAATCACAGGGCACATATAGACAAACAACCATTCACACTCACATTCATACCTATGGACAATTTGGAGTGGCTAATTAACCTAGCATGTTTTTGGAATGTGGGAGGAAACTGGAGTACCCGGAGAAAACCCACGCATGCACGGGGAGAACATGCAAACTCCACACAGAGATGACCGAGGGTGGGAATTGAACCCTTGTCTCCTAGCTGTGAGGTCTATATCTTATTTTATCTTATCTTATATTTGGAGCTGGTGTCCCATGACTTGAGTTGGATCATTCTTCTGTTTTCCCTCTTCATCGCGTATCAGGAACAGCTAAAGGGTCTTTTCATGCTCCAATCTGGGAACAAGCATTAACACTTGGAGCTGAACCAATGGGAGCCATCAGTCTCTCAATCGTCGTAGCTGGCATGAGCGCGGGCCGATCCATCATGGCGTGGTTGGCGGTACCCGGGCTTGTGCTGCTGAATGCCACGTTGCTTCAGGGTGGTCTGTTCAATTTAACATCTGCATGCGAAACTACGGCTGGTGCAGCTGTGTGTGTGTGTGTGTGTTTGTGTGTGTGTGTGTTTTCAATAGTAACATCAGAGAAAAAGTTTTATGACTGCAAAAAAAAAAAAAAAAATCTCGTTCCAGAGTTGTGTAAACATCCAGCAACAACTGTGGACATTTTTTGTGATGTTAAAGTTACATGGAAATTCTGTGAGGATGAGTCATACGTCTTTAAAAAAGGTTATTATTTTGTTTGTAGCTTATTTGCATTTTTATACAACCTAATATGTTACTAATCTTGAGCAAATAATAAGGATTTCCTCATTTCTAAGGACCTCCTCAGAAATAAATTAATTACAAATAAGCCTGTAAATCCCACAATAAAAAAATCTGGTTCAGACATATTTTTCCTGTAGTGCCCGAATGTTTGTCACACTTAAATATTTCAGATCATGCAAAAAAAATGACAACACAAAGGAACACAAAATGCAGTTTATAAATGAAATGTTTTTATTACTAAATCCACAGAACAGTGATGAACCTCCTTCCCAAGGGTGCAGTCCAAGAGGTCACAAAAGACCCCACAAAAACATCCAAACAACTGCAGACTTTGGATAAAGTCAGTGTTCACCATAAAAAAAGACACTGGGCAAAAACGGCCTGCATGGAGTTCCAAGACCAAAACTACTGCTAGACAAAAACAACATTAAGTCTCAATGATCCTCAAGACCTACTCTGTGGTCTGATGGGACAAAAGTTTAACTTTTTGGAAGGTGTGTGTCCCGGTGTATAACGCAGCATTTCAGAAAAAACATCATACCAACAGTAAAATATGGTGGTGGTAGTGTGATGATCTGGGGCTGTTATGCTGTTTCAGGACTTGGAAGACTTTATTTGATAAATGGAACCATGAATTTTGCTGTTAACCAAAAAATCCAGAAGAACAATGTCCTCTTTTGGTGACCTCAAGCTGAAACAAAAAACCCACCATCAAGTCCACCTCTGAATGACTGAAGAAAAACTAAATGAAGCCAAAGTCCTGACCCGATTCTTATTGAGATGCCGTGGCATGACCTTAAAAAGGTGGTAAATGCTGAAAAACCCTCCAATGTGACCGAATGACAACAATTCAGCAAAAATGAGTAGGCCAAAATTCCGCCATAAGAAGAAAAACAAAATGAAGCCAAAGTCCTGACCCGATTCTTATTGAGATTCTATGGCATGACCTTAAAAAGGTGGTTAATGCTGAAAAACCCTCCAATGTGACCAAATGACAACAATTCTGCAAAAATGAGTAGGCCAAAATTCCGCCATAAGAAGAAAAACCAAATGAACCCAAAGTCCTGACCCGATTCTTATTGATGCTCTGGCATGACCTTCAAAAGGTGGTTAATGCTAAAAAAAAAACTCTCCAATGTGACCGAATGACAACAATTCTGCAAAAATGACTGGGCCAAAATTCCGCCATAAGAAGAAAAACAAAATGAAGCCAAAGTCCTGAACCGATTCTTATTGAGATTCTATGGCATGACCTTCAAAAGGTGTTTAATGCTGAAAAACCCTCCAATGTGACCAAATGACAACAATTCTGCAAAAATGAGTGGGCCAAAATTCCGCCGTAAGAAGAAAAACAAAATGAAGCCAAATTCCTGACCCGATTCTTATTGAGATGCCGTGGCATGACCTTCAAAAGGTGGTTAATGCTGAAAAACCCTCCAATGTGACCAAATGACAACAATTCTGCAAAAATGAGTGGGCCAAAATTCCGCCGTAAGAAGAAAAACAAAATTAATCCAAATTCCTGACCCGATTCTTATTGATGCTCTGGCATGACCTTCAAAAGGTGGTTAATGCTAAAAAAAAAAACTCTCCAATGTGACCGAATGACAACAATTCTGCAAAAATGACTGGGCCAAAATTCCGCCGTAAGAAGAAGAACAAAATGAAGTCAAAGTCCTGACCCGATTCTTATTGAAATTCTATGGCATGACCTTAAAAAGGTGTTTAATGCTGAAAAACCCTCCAATGTGACCGAATGACAACAATTCAGCAAAAATGAGTGGGCCAAAATTCCGCCATAAGAAGAAAAACAAAATGAAGCCAAAGTCCTGAACCGATTCTTATTGAGATTCTATGGCATGACCTTAAAAAGGTGTTTAATGCTGAAAAACCCTCCAATGTGACCGAATGACAACAATTCTGCAAAAATGACTGGGCCAAAATTCCACCGTAAGAAGAAAAACAAAATGAAGCCAAATTCCTGACCCGATTCTTATTGAGATGCCGTGGCATGACCTTCAAAAGATGTTTAATGCTAAAAAAAACCCTCCAATGTGACCGAATGACAACAATTCTGCAAAAATGAGTAGGCCAAAATTTCGCCGTAAGAAGAAAAACAAAATGAAGCCAAATTCCTGACCCGATTCTTATTGAGATGCCGTGGCATGACCTTCAAAAGGTGTTTAATGCTAAAAAAAAACTCTCCAATGTGACCGAATGATAACAATTCTGCAAAAATGAGTGGGTCAAAATTCCGCCGTAAGAGACTCATTGCAAGTTATTGCAAACAATTGATTGCAGTTGTCGCTGCCAAGGGCGGCCCAACCAGTTATTAAGTTTAGGGGGCAATCACTTTTTCATTTGAGCCCACATTTTTCATAAAAATTCCATAAAAAATGAAAACCTCTCACAAGATTCCAATTCAGACCCCTAACACTAAGTGTTCTAAAACAACGTTTATTAAGTATGACGAAATGTTGCAATGTCATGAATAATCAATTGCCAGCCCCACATAAGGGGGATGATAATGTCATCTTTTAAATATCCCAATAAAGAAAGACTCCAGTATGTTTTAAATCTGAGGCCCAGCGTGACAGAGCGCCACCTAAAACAAAAGTCATAAAAATGTGATATCGCCAAAGACTGCCACTGAGTGAGCGGACATAAACAAGACAGATGTCCGTTCCCGTTAATACAACACAAAGACGGAACCAGGAGAAAATAAAACACCTCATCGTAATGAGCGCAAATGTCAAAGTAGCGTCACAATCAAGCAGTTTGATATCCAATCCATTTCCTGTGAAAGTGGCGGCGCAGAGGACATCAGAGAGCGTTAGAGGGGATTTAGTGAAAGCTGTTGGGGTGGCAAGGCAGTGAAATATGGCACATTTGCTTTCTTCTCCAACCCCCCCAGGCATTGTGCCTTTGGAATAATTAGAGCCTAATTCTGTCTAATTAACGGACTCAATTACTCCTGAAGAAAGCTCATCAAAATGATGGCAGGAAAGCAGAGAAAAGAAATGCTAGTGTTTTTTTTTTCCTTAATTAATGAACTGAGTTGAATAACAACCATGGAATTAAACATTTCCCCCAATGTGTATGAATTGCAAATCGGAGCATGTTTTTTTTATTTTTATTTTTATTTTTTTAAATGGCAGGAGCCCAGGGGCGAAGTTGCTGTCAAGTACCTTTGGAAAAAGTCAAAGTGCCGATGCAGCACTAATAAATGACTTAGGATTACCATCTTTAGCACATGCGGAGCTTCTAAAGAAGAGCGGCGAATTAATATGCCGTCTGTGTGCTGGTGCTCCCATCGGCCACGAGTTTCTGATCCGAACAGAGCCCATAAACTCAGCGCCAACATGAACTTTATGGAGCACCTTTTGTTTTTTTTTTTTTTTTGAAATCCTGAGCAAGTGGTTGTGTGTCAGTTGCGTATTTCACAACCTTGAGACGTTGATACAAGTCTTGTTAAACTACTCAGCTGAGATAGAGCCCTCCACACACACACACACACACACGGAGTGTCCGGGGGTTGGAAACTTTTTTTATGTGTTTTTAGGGCCCAACGTGCATCTGCGTGTACGCACGCGTGTGCGCGTGTGTGTGCTGTGTGCTGTGCTCAGCAGCTTTGAAGGCCCAAGGGTCGGCTAAGCTAACTCACAAGCTCAGCAGTCTTTAGCTCAACACATTCGCTGAGGTACAAGAAAACAAACTTAAAGGCCCGATATAATCACCCATATGTAGACCAGGAGAGCAACACCAGCACATGAGACGTTCAGGGCCAACGTTTTGCAAGTGCATGTACAAAGTTAGTTTCATTAAGATTTTTAAAAACGATACTGAATACGCTGAAGGATGCTTGCATATGTAAGAGCAAAGAGTACATTTGGAATACAGGAAGTGAGCAAACATCTTGCAATCGGTAGGATTAAATAAGCTTTGCTTCTTCCTACTCCTTTTGGACATGTGGAACTGGGAACTGCAGGAAGTGAACAAATGTAACAGTTACCGATTGTAAAAGTACCAGATGGAGACTCAAGAACCCCAGAAAGCTCGCAATAAAAGTATACGCCCCGTATTGGGTTGACAAGGGATGCACTCATCACACAACAACTTAACACCTAAAAAGGTATACAAAATAAATATACAAACATGTGGCAATTCGAGTTTAAAAAATGTTTCCCATCATGCCTTTCATAGTAGCAAAGCATTTACGTATGATACCCATTATTATTGTATGGTCATATCACCTTGTACTTTGGTAAAATTATTATTATTATTATTATTATTATTGGTAATAATAATAATAATTGTAATCTGATACATGTTCAAATGAAATAAAACCATTACCATTACCATTACCATATTATGCTCTTTTTTGTGTTGAGTTATAGACTCCTATTGAGCACTACAAAAAAAGCTTTCTAGATCTTCCAGAATCTGCACCTATTCCAGCTGTATTTGTGATGTACTCCAATGTATCTTGTATGCACGTTGAAAACAAATGAAACCGTTTTGTCAAACCACAAAATAAATTACATGTGATAAAATCCTGAGGTTTTCCAGTTGAGAGAATAACTGGGGCACATCTATCTTTTAAAAATATATAACATAAAAATATATAGTGTCCTGATTAGAAAAAAATCAGCCTAAAACAGGAGATAATGTATTCTATGACCATTTAAAAGTACATGTACCACTCACCAGTGAGTTGTTCAAACAAATACTACAAACAACATTAGCATAAAACAACATCATTAATAGTATCATTATTCATATTTGGATGAATGTATGAATTTCTAATATAACGTATGTTTTATTGGTGGATATCACGATAGAAATTTGTATATACAGTGGAACCTTGGTTAGCGTACACCTTGGTTAACATTTTTTTTGGTTGATGGGAAAAAATGTACACAGAAATGTTGCGTCTGTCCCAATATGAGGTGCATGTTATTAATAGACTGCATGAGTTTTTCATAACGGCATTTCATCACAAAACAGGCTTATTATTCAACAGGATGGTATATACTGTACATTTTATCTGCTTTATCACATATTTATAAATTATTTGTTATGATTAGGGGTTCCACACCCAAAAAAAATGCACCCCAAAAAACAAACAATAGAGGAAAAACAAAGTACAACCAAAGAACAAAGAAAAAGCCAAGTACAAAAAACACTACAAAAAGTGAAAGTCCAGCCAGCTAGAACTATTCAAGGTACCACAACACAACGCGGCGGTTGCACCAGGAAGAAGCACAGACAATGGAGCTGGTTGGCGTCCCAGCAGGGCTTATGAAGGCCTGACTCCAATCACTCCCAGGTGTGCACCCGTGACTCCGCCCCGGCAGGCCCAGCAATGCACTTCAAGAGAGAACAGATAGGTGGCAGCAGAGCAGCTCCATTATTAGCCTCTTTAAGTGAATGGGATGTGTTGTTTGTATTTCCTTTTTAACCACAAATGCTGAATTGTGAGTATGCAGAGAGTCACTGTATGCATAATTTTTTTAATCTAACTGTTTATTGCAGCCGCACGGTGTGGAAGTGGTTAGCATGTAGGCCACACAGTGGTGCATTGGACCGCCCGCTTGTCCATCTCCCTGTGTAGGTTTACACATAGGAATACAAATACAAATTGTCCATAGGTATGAATGTGAGTGTGAATGGTTGTTTGTCTATATGTGCCCTATGATTGGCTGGCAACTGGTGTACCCCACCCTTGCCCAAAGGCAGCTTGGATAGATAGACATAGACATAGACTTTCTTTATTGTCATTGCACAATAACACAGCAGTGAAATTGCCAACGAAATGTCGTTGCCTGGCTCCTGTGTAATAATTAATAATAAATAATAAATAATAATGTGGAGAATAAATAGATTACATCAAATATGAACAACAACATAGTAATTCATTCATTCATTTTCTACCGCTTTTTCCTCACGAGGGTCGCGGGGGGTGCTGGAGCCTATCCCAGCTGTCTTGGGGCGAGAGGCGGGGTACACCCTGGACTGGTGGCCAGCCAATCACAGGGCACATATAGACAAACAACCATTCACACTCACATTCATACCTATGGACAATTTGGAGTGGCTAATTAACCTAGCATGTTTTTGGAATGTGGGAGTAAACCGGAGTACCCGGAGAAAACCCACGCATGCACGGGGAGAACATGCAAACTCCACACAGAGATGGCCGAGGGTGGAATTGAACCCTGGTCTCCTAGCTGTGGGGTCTGCACGCTAACCACTCGACCACCGTGCAGCCCTCTGATTATTCATTCATTCATTTCCTACCGGTCGCGGGGGTGCTGGAGCCTATCCCAGCTGTCTTTGGGTGAGAGGCGGGACTAGTCGCCAGCCAATGACAGGGCACATATAGACAAACAACCATTCACACTCACATTCATACCTATGGACAATTTGGAGTCGCTAATTAACCTAGCATGTTTTTGGAATGTGGGAGGAAACCGGAGTACCCGGAGAAAACCCACGCATGCACGGGGAGAGCGGAATTGAACCCTGATCTCCTAGCTGTGAGGTCTGCACGCTAACCACTATACCGCCATGCAGCCCCATCACGATATATATAATGATGAAATTAAAAAAAAAAAGAAAAAACAGGCAAACTTTCCGAGAGGCATTTTATTCTGGTTTGTTCATTTGGCATTAGATGTGCCATGACACGCCTTGTTTACATTTGGAATTGGGAAAAAGGAGTTTAAGATCATCCAATTAAAGCGGTACCCCTCCAGAGACCCAGTGCCCTTCCTCTGCTCAGATTATTGGGCAGCACCCACTGAGAAAAAGCATTTGAGTGCATTAACAGCAAATGAGCCCATCTTTGTTTTGTTCATTAAAGTGCCATGGTGAAGATGGTAAAATTGATAAGAGTCGCCGCCACGTAGCTCCGAACGTGCGCTCCTAATTTTGACGTTGTTCATATTTGGTGGGCGTAATTGCTTACATTTATAAAAACAAAAACAGATACTGTTCCAGTTGAAGCGGCGATATAAAAACGATGTATGATAGCCCGCTATTTGAGCGCTGTCTCCAATGATCATCGTTTAGGAGCACCTACTGTGTTTTTAATATCCTGTAAATCTAATTAAGAAGCAATACTGTGGTTTTGGGCTTGTGTGCAAACAAGCGTTGGCGCGCAGTAACCGTTGACAATGTCGAAATTGAAATCAGAAAAAAACCAAACAAACAAACGCGAGGCCTCGTAACTGTTTATGTCAAGATGTTAAAATCAATAAGAGGGATGTTTATTAGCTCTCCGCTCGCTTTGTTTCAACTGCGGGGCTCATATCTCTTAACGCTTCTGCGTGTTGTTTTAACATGGCTGAACGGGAGCAGACAGGTAAAGAGACAAACAATTCTCTCACCTAAATGTATCGGAAGCAATACAGACGGCTGTTGTGTCCCATCTGTTAAAGAAATGGTGCGATCTCGTTCCTGAGGGTTATTTCACTTTTAGACTGAATAGCATGTGGCAGGGCATAAACGGGATCCAGCTTATAAAAGGCTTCACTGGTTTTACCATTTGTAATTAGCAAAAAATAGACACCAGTAATCTGCCCTCTCGTAATAGCCTACAAGAAGTCATTAGTTTGGAAAAGTTCAAAGAGAAGTCTGGACAATGGGGGGTGGGAACAGATTGGAGATTCCTGGAGACTTAAGTGTGGTTGAGACAGGTTTTCCTCAAAAAGAAATTATGTTTTATGAGTTTGGTTTGTGCTCACGGCAAATTTTATGTGTATTTGTACGGGTTTGTTGGCAAGCTCAACAAGGTGAACGACGGCCGTTCCTTTCACATTCGCAATTCGGTATTCACGGCCCCGCGGATACGTTATTTTTTGGTCAGATTTGTATTTTTCAGGAAATATGTCACATCTCGTAGGTAAAGTTTTATAAATACGTGCAAATACATTTAATGCGGACCTATTCAACGATGAGCGAATCCAAGAAACAATACAAGCAGTTGATGTTTGCTAAATACAAGGATGAAGAGTCTTGAACCAGTCATGATGTGCTATATATATCACTATATTGACACTTACTATGGTACCCATTATGGCATTGGATGATCATATCACAGAGTACTTCGGTACAAGGTGCATTATTAAAAAAAACAAAAAACAAAAAAACCTTAAACTGTATTATGGAAAGCAGGAAGTGAACAAATGTAACAGTTACTGATTGTAAAAGTACCAGATGGAGACTCAAGAACCCCAGAAAGCTCACACTAATAGTATATGCACCGTATTGGGTTGACAAGGGATGCACTCATCACACAGCAACTTAACACCTAAAAGGTATACAAAATAAATATACAAACATGTGGCAATTTGAGTTCAAAAAATAAAACGTTTCCCATAATGCCTTTCATAGTAACAAAGCATTTATGGTACCCATTATTATTGTTGTATGCTCATATCACCTTGTACTTTGGTAAAATTATTATTATTATTATTATTTATAATAATAATAATTATTATTTTATAAAATAAAAAACATTAAAAGTATATTAGGAAAGCAGGAAGTGAACAAATGTAACGGTTAGTGATTGTAAAAGTACCAGATGGAGGGGTAGGATTTAATAAGCTTTGCTTCTTCCTACTCCTTTTGGACATGTGGAACTGGGAACCGATCATGTGGTGCATTCAATTGTAATCTGATGCATGTTCAAATGAAATAAAACCATTACCATTACCATTACCATTACCATTACCATTACCATTACCATTACCATTACCATTACCATTACCGTTACCATATTATGCTCATTTTTTGTCACATTGTGTTGTGAAAGCTTTCTAGATCTTCCAGAATCTGCACCTATTCCAGCTGTATTTCCTTGGATTTCCAAAAGGTCTGTTTGAATTGAATCCACCCATGGCCCGCCTCAACGCACGCCCACTCTGCTGTGATTGGTCCCACTCAGCTTGGCCCTATAAGGAAGTCCGGTACCCAGGGTGCCCAGTGTATGTGCTCTGTCTTCAAGAGGCCTACAATGTGTCCCTGTACAGGTCTAAACGCAGCTTTACTCATCATTACAATAAAAAATGATGGATGCTTTGTGAAGATTTGAAGTTGTTGTTTTCAGGTAAAATTGTTCCAGCTTTAATTCTTTATTCACGCACACACACACAAAGTAGGACAGGTTCCACTGGGGGGGCATCCATCTTATGGTAAGCACAGCTGAACCATTAACCTCATTAGTATAATGGTCACACATGAGTGGAATGTAGCTCCATGCTTCATGGTGGCAAATTGATGCTGATAAACTACTAATGTTGCTTTGATAAATACGGGCATGAGCAGGGAACTTTCACAAAACTGGTATTTTTCATTGTTAATGAAACAAAGTGACTTACGTCTCACGTCTTCATTACGGGAACCCGCCTTCAAATTTCCACGTGGAAAGGATGCAATAAGTCAATGGATCCAGTCAAGTACTGTAGTAGTACATCTATTTTCTATGCCGCTTATCCTCACTGGGGGTATGCTGGATCTTAACCCAGACAACTTTTAGGCGAGAAGCGGGGTACACCCTGGACTGGTCGCCAGTCCACTCATATTCACACTTATGGAGAGTTTAGAGTGGACAATTTCACTAACATGTTTTTGGAATGAGAACACGGAGAATATGCAAATTGAACCCAACATGCTAACCACTTGAGCACCGTGCAGCTCTGTTGTAATAAATGTTCTTTGGAAAACGTAATGTTTGCTTGGGTATCGAAGATTGAAATAGAAATCTAATCTTAAATTGATCAAAAGTGGGGTCTTCGGTCTCTGTGACTGGACTCTAACACCATCACAAGGACGTGGCAGGTGGACAGATAAGGACCACGTTCATCAGCCCCCCAATGTTTGCTGTTATCGTGTACATCCGGGGGTCTCAAACTCAATTTACCTGGGGGCCACTGGAGCTAGGGTCTGGGTGAGACTGGGCCGCATCAGGTTTTCCAAAAAAACCCCCCAAAAAACGCATTTATTAAACAGAAAAATGAATAAACTTTGCTTTGGTTCCGATTTTCTACAAGAAAAGTTCTGATAAAACATTCCACTGTTCTCAAATATCTTAAATTTTATTTTTCTACACAAAATAAAAATTAAAATTAAATTAAAAAAAATCAAGAATAAAGAAAATCAATAAATCAGTAATAAATATAATAATAATAAAACGGCAAATAATAAAAACTTAAGAAACCACATATAGTTGGTGGGTAGACAAATGATTTTTTTCAGATTAAAATGAACAAAGCATTATTAGAGCCCTGTAGACATGACAAAACACGACTATAGTCACATTTATACTCTTTTTATTTACAACATATTACGCAACTGCAGGGTCTTGAGACACATGCTAACTCGCAAACTAGAGAGCTAGCGACCTAAACGGTAGCCTTCAAGTTATTTCCTTTCAACTTAAATAGCCAAAAACTTACCACTTCCACAGGGATAGGGAGGATAACTATTAACAGTTTTTTAACCTTTAACATGAACATGAATCAAACGTAATAATTTTTTCTGGGTACATGATACCATACAGCATCCATATCAAACTTTACATTAAACTTTCATATCAAGGCGGGGGCCTCAAACTAGTGTCCTGCGGGCCACATTTGGCCCGCGGGCCGCGTGTTTGAGATCCCTGGTGTACACTTTTCAGAGAAACAGTCCCAAAGCAGGTTTCCATGTCCACCGCATTTACGTGGACGTTAATTGTGTCAACAGTTTCTTTCCTGGTGCCGCTCCCACTCGAATTTGTTTGTTTTTATTGTTTTGAAGCTTGATAATGATGAAATAAACAATATTACAACACATTTCAACATAAACGGATGGACTTTTCATAGGATTTAGGTCTACTGATAAGTACCCAAACCTTGTACCATAATGGCACTGGTGCCAACATAAACTGTAGGAGCCTCATTTTGGTGCAGACTCAACCCCCTGCAACAATTGCTTGAAGGTGATAAGGTGCTAGTACCATCTTGTAAGTACACATAGTCCCATGCTCTTTTTAAACTTTATTGCCTTAACACGCCGACAGCAGCGCTCAGTCCCAACACTGCAAGTACATTTCTCTGTCACTCTTCACATCAGCAACATAATAATTCCTCATTATCACCCCCCCCCCATTTGTAGGTTAAATAAAAGGCAAATAAAGTAAAGAAACAAAGGATTTTTATAATCGAAAAAACATATAATGAAACTGAATGGCATTATATGTACTTTTCGAAAATAAAAACACTTTTTTGTTTCTTTACTTTATTTGACTTTTATTTAACCTACAAATGTGTCAGATCATTTTGCCTGACCTGTACATTAACAAAAGCAGTGGGCTTCACTTTTGTTTACTTTCAGTTTTAGTTGGTCGACTTAGATGAGTTGTCGGCATAAACGAAGTCGACTTGAGGTATCGCTTCCAGCCGAGTCATCGCTTAAACACATCCATTTGGAAAAGCACACCTATGCCTCAAGCAGGAGTTTCCAAACACAAAGATGGAGGATTAAACACTGTTTAATTTCAGCTTTTTTTGCTTTATTTTTTCCAATCTTTATGTTTCATTTTATTTTTACAATGTGCTAATAATAAACGAGTCGCGGGCCACAAATCCACCCACAGTTTGGACACCCATGGCCTACAGGGTATTCAGACTTAGACTTAGACTTGGACTTTCTTTATTGTCGTTGCACAATAACACAGCAGTGAAATTGCCAACGAAATGTCGTTGCCTGGCTCCCGTGTAATAAAAAATAAAAAATAAAAAATAAAAAATAAAAAATAAAAAATAAAAAATAAAAAATAAAAAATAAAAAATAAAAAATAAAAAATAAAAAATAAAAAATAAAAAATAAAAAATAAAAAATAAAAATAAAAAATAAAAAATAAAAAATAAAAAATAAAAAATAAAAAATAAAAAATAAAAAATAAAAAATAAATTATTATAAAAAATAATGTGGAGAATAAATAGATGACATCAAATATGAACAATGTACAGCGTAAACATGAGACATTTCCAAATAAGACCTAGGGGGACATAAACAGTGCAAACTGGCATATAATTAAAAACAAAAAAAAAACAATTTCTACAAGATAACACTAATAATATTGTAATTTATCTAACAAGCTTAGCATTGCTCCGTGCACAAAGAGCCCCATGAATCCCTTAAGCCCATCAAGATTCTTGGCTGCCTTCACAGCCTTTAGCTGCAGACAACCTTGTCCCGCAAATGGAGTCGGGCTCCCACAGCCAGCCTTTCAAAGCCACGCACAGACAACATCCACGGTGCGCTGCTCGGCCCGTCTACCATAACGGGGGACGGGAGGGGGGGCAGAGCTCGGCTCAGGCTGCGTCCCGGTGTCCTGCAGGCACCCTGTTAAAAATGTCACTGCAGGGAAGGAAATGGCCGCCCCTGGGCATCACGGCCCCCTTTTTTTTTTTTTTTTTTTTTTTTCACGGAGATAGAGCACAAATTGCATCACGGCGTCACGATGGCGCCCCAAATGTTAGATATCAATATCATTTTCTCGGTGCAGTGCCCTCGGAGAAAATAAACAACGAATATGATTATAAATATAAATACATTCAAAGGCGTGTCCGATAGGGTAGAAAAATGATAACGCAGCCAGGAGCCGTGCGGAGTGTGTGTTTATCCCTTTGGAACGCAATGACCTCTATCCCTCCTGACATTTCCTGGCTGCCCATCCCCAGTCAACACCGACGGGGCTCGGGTGTGTGTCTTTGCGTGCGGTGTTACTACTTTACAAGAAGCTAACACAACATGCCCCCGAGAGGTAGCCTTTTTCAGCGAGAGCCATAAAAAGCACCGGCTTCGGCAGCCTTTAGAATCATTCAGGATGAAACATCGCCACTTCCGTATTAAGTGTTTTTGATAAATCACTTTTATGAGAAATGCTCGAAAAACAAACCGGGGATAAACTGCAGCGGGCGACGGCGAGAGAATTGAAGGAGAAAGATGGCCGGGGCGCATTGGAAAAGACGTGTTCATTAGTCTCGCTCGCTAACATATGGCGCTTGGATGGAACAGATCTGCTCGTGCATCTTAAAGATGGCAAAGTGCGCGGCGCTTATAGGAACGCGAGTCAAAGACAATGGGTGAGACCGTGAGGTGATAATATGACGAAGGGGGGAGTGGAAGTGGGTCGTGGTTGTACCGCTGCTCCTATTTGGCCTTTTTCCAAGGCTCCACTTTGGGTTAGATCCCTGAAGCATTAGCGTCACACGTTCAAGCTGTTCCAACAGCCTGAACGCTAACGGGCTAATGGGCTAATGGCTAATGAAAAGACTGCATCATGGCGGCGTCTCACCAAATAACACACCACAACGGCGGCAACGCAGCAACACAACAACCCGCAACCGCAAACCGAGCGGTCATCATTTAATATGCAGACATAAAACATCTGCATGGCTAATTTTGGCCATCAAAAAAATTGCGATGCTGTTTGCTCGAGCCGTGTTCTTGTTTACATTTAACGGCTCACTAGTAGTCGGAACAACCTGTAAAAACACCTGTCCTCTGCAGGAGGTGATTTGGCCGCCTTTCCCAGCTTTAGCGTTCACAGTTTAATTGTTCCTGCAGCTGTACGTCGTTACCGTCCAATTAGAATTTCATATTTAATTCATTGTCATCAATTTAATTCACTTTTTTTTTTTATCCCCAAGAACACTGAAATTATAAATGCCGTGCTGTTTTTTTGAGCATCACAATCATAACAAATTTGGGATATTTTGCACTGATTCAACTTCTGACAAAAGTTTTCTTTCAGTATTTTCATTCTATAGTGACAATTTCTTTGTTGTCAAATTTAAATGTAAAAATAATTTATACATTTTTATTTTATCGTATTGTATCGCTGGCCTATATTGCCGAGCATGTTGGTCATGCAAGATGAGGGTTTGAATCTCTGTTCAGGGCACACATGTGAGTGCGTGGGTGTTCTCCGGGTACTCTGGTTTCCGTCCACATTCCCAAAATATGCTAAGTTAAAATGGTCGTTGGTTTTATATGCGCCCTGCGATTGGGTGGCGACCAGTTCAGGGTGCACCCCGCCTCTCGCCCAAAGTGAGCTGGGATAGGCTCCCTGGAACCCTACTAAGGATAAGCGGCATAGAAAATGGATGGATGACTTCAATATTTTTATATTTATTTTATTTTAATTTAAAAGAAAATTATTTACTACAACCTGTAAAAGGCTATTTTTTGTTTTTTATTATTATTATTTTTATTTTTATTTATTTATTTATTTTTCTACCTTACAGCATAAAATATCAATGTATTTTTAATATTGTCTCCATAATGAAATGTGCCAACATGTAAAGTGAATGAATGATAATTAATAGACACTAAGAACTGTTGGGAATAATTAAGTTCTGCTTCTTCCTACTGCTTTTTTTACTTTAAATTGAATGTTGTAAATGATGTGATGTTCCTTAATGTCTGACAAAAATGCATATTTGTATGTTCTATTGAAAATAATACACATCAGATATAATTTTTTTTTATAGTGTTTTGATACTTTTTGACTGAAATCCTGCTTCTGTTCTTTTTTCGTCTGCTCAAGTTCCCTTTGAGCAATCCCCCCAAACACTTCCAAATACTACAAGGTTATTTTGCTTTCCTTCTCTGTGTGACACAAAATGTACACAGCAGCGTTAAAAGACTATTTCCCCTCTGGGATCGTAAGAGAATGTTCAAGTTAAATAAATGTGAACAATCCCAGGAAGAATATCTATCTATTATATATTTTTTTAAAAGTATCAATGGTAATAATATAAGTTTCACACAAACAAAGCACCAAGGAAGTAAAAAGTATGGTTGAATTGTCAGTGGTGTAAACTACTGCTATCTAGTGGTGTAATCATCCATTACACTGCAGGACAACTCCCAGACCCTTACTCTTAAGTTAGGACTTGCTTACTTTATGTTTTTTTTATTTTTTACCAATCATCAGAGGTGTAATAAATTGATTTTAACAAAAAAAGTCAAAATCAAATAGTTGTAAGTCTGTTGGCGTTAGAACATGAGTGAAGAATTAAATGAAGTCCGGTGTAATTAATTTAATTTAGTTGCTGCATGTGAATGTGAGTGGGAATGGTTGTTTGGATGTAGGTGCCCTGTGATTGGCTAGCGATCAGGGTCAGGGTGCACGCCACTCCTGGCCCAACGTCATCTACTGTTGTCTATTGTTGCCTGCTTGTTAAGCCCTTATAGAGGCTCTTTGTGATTAAGGGCTACATAGCATTGACTTGACTTGACTTGACTTGACTTGACTTGACTTGACTTGATTTGACTTGACTTGACTTGACTTGACTTGACTTGTTGTTTGTTTTCACCTGTGTGTTCCTCCGAAGAAAAACGTATGTGGCAACAGGACAATTTCGAAGTTCAGTGGTAGGTTATGTCGTGGACCGGGATTGTCTCGACAACCCCACAAGTCTGTACTCCAGCTGCTCTATTGAAACCAAAACACTTCCATATTACCCAGGTACTGTACCTTTTCTGTACCTACAAATTTCCCCACTGAGGGATGAATAAAGGCATATCTTAATATTACCTTCTCTTTAACAAACATTTATTCATCTATGTATTAAAGCGATGAGTTATGACGAGCTTGCCGACCTTTTGGAACTTTCTGGAGGTCATTTTTCAATATTTCACAGTGTCATCATACAAACAACATTAAACTCATCACACAGCAGCTTAACACAGTACCTATGAAATATGTATTACAAGTACCAATACAAGTTTAAAATAACCAACAGCAGCTGTTTTAACCCATTTTAAAATAGGGAGGCTGATGTCATTGCAGCGCCTCATTGAATGCGTAGCTCAGATGCATTGGATTATGGTAAAACTTCTAAATGTTGGGTTTTCTCATTTCAAACTTGCACAGGTACATATTTGTAAAGTATATTTGTCAGGTACACCTTTTAAGTGCTGCGTTAAGTCGATGTGTGATGAATTTAGTTTAGTATTCATAGTAAGATGACACTGTGAGTCAGACTATTACAATTACAATACACAGACAATTCCAAACAGTAATTCATACCTCTAAAGGATAATATATTACTTTTCTGTAAAACTTTGTTGTCGAAAGCTTGGTTCCCCGCCACTCACTCTGCTTTCTATCAAAGCCTCGTCTTCCTGGAGTTGCTGTGAAGTGGTCTATGATTACTGTAATGATTTTTAGACCAGAAGAAAACCCTTCAGAAGCCATTTGCAGCATTGCAAATCCTATTACTGGTTACAGTGTTAATGTTAAAAGTTAAAAAGAAATAATTTGGAAACGTTTAAAAAGCAATTTAAATGCTTAACAGGCTGTCTCAGAAGATTTACTCAATTATTGAAGTCATGCAGGAGTCAAGTGGTTCAGAGGTTGTGACTTTAAGGTTTTCAGAAGCCGTAATGGATAGTGCATATAGCTTTATGATATATTATATTATTTTTAAAGGTGGCATCCGCCGTCTCTCCCCATCCCGCAACCTCAGCACGTCATCGGCGGCGCGACATCTCCATTGTGGCCCTCTCTCCTCCGCCCGCCTCCCGTGCTGCTCTCTAACTGAAGTGTGGCCCGGATGAGTGATGAGCCAGTGTTTGGGTTAACGACAGGGATGGGGTGTTAAACCTGAAGTGTTTAATTAACCCCACAATGGGCCTGCCTGTCAGGCTGCGCCCATTCTCTCGTGATTGAGACTTTAGCTCACCCGCTGGTTCTCATGCGCACACTGTATCTGCATGCACACACACACACACACACACACAAGCGTGCATACAAATTCACATGAAAGCACCCAGGCACACAAGGCCTTTGAGACACACACACACATAATAGCAGGTGCACACGCACACACACACACACACAGCAGCCCAGTAGGGAAGAGGACAAGGGGAGGGGAGTAAAGTGATAATGCTCCGCCACTAACGCAAGATTGCTTCCCCCCCCCTCTCCTTCTCTAAAGTCCATTTTCTGGGTCACTGCATTGCATTCATTACTGTCTTTGAAGACATTGGCCTGGGAAGGAATAATGCGTCTCTTTCACTGAGAGCGTCCAGGAGTTGTGAGTACCAGAGACGGGACCAGAGGCCTGGGAGTGAGGAGAGGAGGGCGGGGACGCAGTAATATGTGACATCTTTATCTGGTTTTAATTTCGGTCATAAATATTGAATGCTTTATTTGCTCATCTGCAGCTGCCTCTGCACTCGGGCGGTGTTTTGTCTTTTTTTTTTTTTTTTTTTTTTTTTTTGTTCCTGCTCAGCCAGCACGCGCCGTGTTTCTTCTGTTAGCTAGGGGGCAAACTGAAACCACTCTCCTATAACTCTGAAACAGACTTTAGCTGAATGCATCCCTTTAAATCCGATGCATCATTTGGAGATTGACTCTATTAAGTGGGATTTAGAATAAAAATCAATAATTCTACAATCTGTTTTTTTTTAATAATAGACTTACAAATTGTTGCAATGTTGTTATAAACTTTTTGTAAATGGTTATTGCTATGGTTTATTTTTAGGTTTTATGATGTCGATTCCAATACCGATCATAAGGATTAATTGTAAATGTTTCAATTCATTTACAGTATAATGAGCGCTATTGGCCAGAAGTGATGTATGTATAAACGGGAAAAGTTGGGACAATTTCAAGGTCCCTTGACTGCCAAGGGCCCCCAAAAATGGGTAATTACTAACACAATTAGTGATTAATAGGGATGTCAATCCGTTCAAATATTTAATCGCGATTAATTGCATTCTGTGTCCCTAGTTAACTTGCAATTAATCGTATTATGAATACGTATCTATAATAAGTAGGGGAAATCTCTTTGTGGTAAACAAATTTATGTGCAACTACAACGATAATTACATTAAATTTTATGTAAAAGTATATCAATTTCAGAATAATAGGCCATTATTTAAAACAATACAGTCAGCAAGCATATTTTTGTATTGCTATTTTTTGTTATTAGCATATTAGCTATTAAACTCACAAACATTCAGCAAATACAAAATATGTACATGTCTCAGAAATGACACATGTTTTTGTTCACTTCTTCTTCGTTCTGTCTTCTGCATGTCTCTCTCACACCAACTACCCTCATGTCCTCCTTCACTACATCCATAAACCTCCTCTTTGGTCTTCCTCTACGCCTCCTACCTGGCAGCATCCTTCTACCGATATATTCACTAGCTCTCCTCTGGACATGTCCCAACCATCTCAGTCTGGCCTAAAGGACTTGATCTCCAAGGCCTCTAACATGTAATGTCCCTATGATGTACTCCTTCCTGATCCTATCCATCCTGGTCACTCCCAATGAGATCCTCAGCATCCTAATAAGGAGAGAAAAAAACATATTAGAATATGGAACAATTGTCAGATGGCTTGTAGAAATAAAAATATTTTTTCTAAAAATGACTACATGAATATGTAAATAATAAATCCAAAATACATATAATGAGTCAAATAATACAAAATAATAATTACATGTGTAAATGAAATAATCTAATCTGACTTTATCTCCAAGGCCTCTAACATGTAATGTCCCTCTGATGTACTCCTTCCTGATCCTATCCATCCTGGTCACTCCCAATGAGATCCTCAGCATCCTAATAAGGAGAGAAAAAAACATATTAGAATATGGAACAATTGTCAGATGGCTTGTAGAAATAAAAAATATTTTTTCTAAAAATGACTACATGAATATGTAAATAATAAATCCAAAATACATATAATGAGTCAAATAATACAAAATAATAATTACATGTGTAAATGAAATAATCTAACCTGACTTTATCTCCAAGGCCTCTAACATGTAATGTCCCTCTGATGTACTCCTTCCTGATCCTATCCATCCTGGTCACTCCCAATGAGAACCTCAGTATCCTCATCTCCTTGGCTTGTAAAAAAAAAATCTAAAAATGACTACATGAATATGTAAATAATAAATCCTAAATACATATAATATCAAATAATACAAAATAATAATGACACAAGTAAATGAAATAATCTAATTACATAATTATTTTGGTAATTGGCAAAATAACTTTCTATTATATCTATTCTCTCTATTCTATCTCTATTTGTGGAAATAAAAAGCACAACCGGGCAGGTTTTCCTGAGAGTATGCTCACTCTTTAGAACAATCACAGACAACCATTTAGCGTTGCTGGGGGGGGCGGAGCAGCTAAATGTGGGCTCACTCTTTGTGGCCCGTCGGGGCACACTCTCGCTGTTCTTATATAATCTTATTTAACCTTGACAAAGTCATTGAAAGCAGGTTGAAAACAATGATTTCATGTTTTGAAAAGGGTACTCTTATTGGAGAGTTTTACGGCATTTTATTAAGACAGAGGCTATCTGCGGGCCCCTGACAGGGTGACACAGACATAGGGAGCACTGTGGGTGTCTTCTCCACCGCTGGGTGAATCAATAGGTGCCATGTGACAGCAGCTCACCCATCAAGTGGCACAGTGATGGGAGTGCTGCTGGAAATTTGCTTAAAGCCTACACCAATTAACTTCAACATGACAGATCCAAGCAGCCAGTGTCGCCGCCCGTACCCGTTTTCGGGCCCAGAAGGGAGAACCTGAGCTGTTGGAGCGGGCGGCGGGCGGAGCTTTTTGTGTGTGTGAGACAGTGAGACGCATGCACGCCATCATCAACCCGTGTGCAGTTGTTCCTTCACGTGACGTGCATGTGTGTGTGCATGACACGGAGAAGGGGGGAGGTGAGTAAATCTGCATCGACGCAGGCTCTGTTCTGGCTCCTTAATGATGATGTCAATCTGTGAAAATGCGTGCACACATTGGAGCTGTCAGGGCCTCATCAATCACAGAGGGGTTTGTCAAAGGAGCCCACGCCCAGATTAACGAGGCGGGAACAATGATGGAGGGACATTTGCATAGAAAATGACCCTCATGTTTAGAAAAGGGATTGTACATTGGACTAGAGGCCGACAATGGAGATGTTTGTGATGTTGGAGTCATCTATTTGTGAAAGAGAGGGTTGGATCTCCGCTTTTGGGACTGCTGGAGTGTCATATCGTTGGAATGCATCACATGATATGTAGTTGTTACTCTGCAGTTATTGGATGCAGTACTCATTGAAAAAAATTACACAAAAATAGAAATGTGACTTTTTAATACATTACATCATTCTAATTACTGCATCCTTTTTTTCTCTTTTCCATACGTGATTTACAATTTACTGTCGGTTCAGGACGTGAACAAACGCTTAGTTTGTTTGAACACATTTCATGATTTTTTAAATGAAAACTAAATAACTGCAAACTGCTACTGGGTAATTTTCTAAAAAAAAAAGCAAAAAAAAAAACTGACCAAAAAACAATACTGTATATAATTATTTTCAGAATAGTGCAAAGTAAAAGTTTGACTCAGAATCTGATATTAATTGTAGAAAAATCAAGTTACTATGTTCACTCCCCACATCGCGTTTCACCTTTTATGGATTCTACTGTTTTTTTGTACATGTACAATTTTGCTATGTATTTTAAAAGCATGAACATGCATTGTATTCTGCATCTTTGTGGTGTATTAGATTAGTAATCTAATTGTATTAGTTTTGTGTAAACACATTTCATGATTTTTAAAATGAAAACTAAATAAGTGCTAGTAGGTAATTTTCTAAAAAAATAAAAAATAAAAAATAACCTGACCAAAAAACAATACTGTATATAATTATTTTCAGAATAGTGCAAAGTAACAGTTTGACTCAGAATCTGATATTAATTGTAGGAAATTCAAGTTACTATGTTTGTTCGCCACATCGCGCTTCACCTTTTACGGATTTGCATGTTTTTTTTAAGTACAATTTTGCATATGTTTTTTAAAAAGCATGAACATGCATTGTATTCTGCATCTTTGTGGTGTATTAGAGTGATCTACCGGTGCTCTGTTTTGTGTCTGTTATCATATTTACTACTGCTACCAGTGGAGGGTGTTTGAGAGAACCCGCCCATTGCCTTCTGCTTTTGATTGACAGTATATCCTTGACATATCATGGCATATCATTTGTTCGTATGATTGCCAGGGTGCCATTATGGAATACTGTAAATGAATCTTCGGTTCATGGAAGACTACAAGGAAGAGTAAAATACAAAAACAGAAACAATGTTTTAACAAGGATATAAAAACACCACAGCTGAATGGCACTGGGACGAGGCACAGCAGAGGAGCGAATGATCAGAAATTTTCTATTTTCAGTAGATTTTGAAGGGTTCTATTTTATTAGAATATTAAAAGAAGATATAAAAATATTTTTTAGGAGTGGCAGATGGAAAAAAGATAATAAAGATAAAGGCTAATTTACATTAAAACACTTTTTAATAGTTATTTTCATTCATTGGTGGTGTAGTGTTTGCATTGTGTTACTTAGTTACTAAGATTTTTTTCTGGTTTATTTTTTGTTTGTGTGATTTGATATATTTAGACGTTTTATATCCTAATTACCTGGAAAGCAAGGTTTGTGGTTCTACTCAAATCTCAGGGTTCTACTCTGCTATGTTGAGACTTGTGTCCATTTTGACTTATTTTTAAATCCCCAACCTTGTCCAGGAAAGTTTTAATCATCTATAAAAAGAAAAAAAGATGTTGCATTTATATGACTGACTTAACACCATAGCGCCACATTGCGCCCACCCCTCCTTCCCCTGTTACACGGCCATTTGCTTTCTTGCTCAAATGAGACAGTGATGAATCAAGTGGGTTTAAGCTTGGCTTTTATGAACTCCTCCAAGAAAGGACATAGAATGGACGTAGTCCATCTGTAGCCGTAGCGCCAGCGAGCGCTCCTCCCTCACAGCTCGCTCCATTGTCAGGATGAGGCCACAATTGTGGACGCTACATATTAACTCAGCCTGTTGTTTGAGGCTATTCTTTTCTGCCGCCATCTGGTTGACTTGGTCGCGGTCTCGGTGACAGACAGGACAGTAAGGGTCGGGTCACCTGCAGGGACAGGCCGGTGTTCAATAAAACACAATGTGTTCTGTGTTTATGTGTGTGTTGAGAGCGCGAGAAGCGGGATTGGGAAATTGACTGTAAAATAGCGGAGGGATTTTCGGCCTGTAGTTGAAATAGTGTGTGTTGGGGAATAATACCTTCCACCTGCACCTGTGAGGGGTGTGTGAGTATTGTATAGTTTGTCATTGTGTGCGTCCATACACCGCCGCATGTGTGTGTGCATTGCGGGTATGTGAGGTGGCAGGGGGTCTTCCTCATGACAGTGAAGGTGTCAGCGCCGTGATGGAGAGGGCCTGCCTTCACAGGAGGCCAGCAGCTGCCAGCTTTTCAGCAGCTTGTGCCCAGACCATCACATACGGTGGTGGTCGGAGGTTTGGAGGTTTGGAGGTTTTGGCTAATGTGGAAGAAAAAAAGGAGAGAAAAAAAAGATTTACAACACAGGTCAAGGGTTAGAGGTCGGAGTGTGGAAGGTCAGAAGGTACACGCGCACACACACACTTATAGCAAAAGTAAAAAACACACGTCTGCAGTTTTGGTTGACCTCCGCAGGACATTGCAAAACCAAAAGTGATAGTGTGACACAGTAGCGGACAAGAATTCATTTTGCAGTAAAACACGATGCAAATATACTTTTTTCCTTTAACTATTTCAAAATATATTTATAATATAGTACTTATAGTACCTCCACCAAGCACCACTGTCCCCTACTGTATTGGGACTCACACCTAAATAATAATCCTACATTTTATGAATCAGTCTTTGATATTTTGTAGAACCTGTTGAAAACTTGCACAAACGCCAAAAATGGTCCGCATTTTCGTGATCCGCATCACCCCTAAAATGTAATCAGTTCTTCCATATCCCATTTCCAAGAATTCCTGAAAATTTCATCCAAATCCATTGAGAACTATTCAATTTATTTTTACACAAACAAACAAAAAAACATAATCCGTGCTAATAATAATAATAATAATAACGATACTGCTATTACTAATAATAATTATAGTATACTACACTTACATAAATAATTTCTTAAAGATTCAAGTCCCTTCTGAGGCAAATAAAACTATGTTAAACATAAAATAATTCTCCTTTTGTCACACTATAAATTTCATTTATCTACATATACGTTTTTGAACGTAAACCCCGCATATTCACGATTCAATGCAAATATGCTGACTTTTGGTAAAAAAAAAAAAAACAAACAAACCAACAAACATCAGGAAATAGGCACTTTTACATTTACTGTAAGTTGTTAATAATTCACAAATGTGTGAATATACACATCATACCACTGTTAGAAAGCCCACAATTTTTACACGTTTATGTGGTTTCGCACTTTGTTTCAGCAGTCCTTGAACGCACCCTTGCAGTCTGCTGAGACTTCACAGACTAATTCTGTTAGTCTGCCCAAGTTTGGACAGTCATCAGTCATCCTACGTTATGATTCATTAGTGCTGAGTATCAAAATGTATCAAATATAATTATATACAGTATATAAAATATCAGTGACATGCAGTGCATTTGGTACCTGGGCCTTCGGTGGGCACAGTGAAAGTAAATACATGCTATCGCAGGGTTTGAAATTATTATTATTATTATTATTATTATTATTATTATTATTATTATTATTATTATTATTATTATTATTATTATTATTATTATTATTATTATTATTATTATTATTATTATTATTATTATTATTATTATTATTATTATTATTATTTAGTAGTAGTAATAATAATACTAATAAAATAATAATAATAATAATTATTATTATTGAACATGCAATTATTATTATTATTATTATTATTTAGTAGTAGTAATAATAATACTAATAAAATAATAATAATAATAATAATAATAATAATAATAATGATTTCAAACCCTGCGATAGCATGTATTTACTTTCACTGTGCCAAATGGTAAAACACGTAATAATAATAATAATAATAATAATAATAATAATAATAATAATAATAATAATAATAATAATTATTATTATTATTATTATTATTATTATTACTACTACTACTACTACTACTACTACTACTACTACTACTACTACTAATAATAATAATAATAATAATAATAATAATAATAATAATAATAATAATAATAATAATATACAATAAGTCCCCTTCTCCAGAGACATAGGCTCAGCCAGATGTGACGAGCTCGGTGCTCAAAGGTTCAGGCAACTCCAAACATCTACACTACAACATCATCTAAAGTTGTTCACAATCAATATTAATATAATTTCTATAATCCAATTTTTATTTGAAATATAGGACAGTACTTCTAGTGATGTTTAGTCCAGCAGAGAAGGCCTTGCTAGCCCTGACTGTGTACTTTATTATTTATTTCTTTATTTAGGGCTTAAACCCGGCTTGTGTTGTGATTGCACAATGGCAATTGAAGAGATAAGGGGAGGCTTACGGAACGGAATAGAATAATTAGAAGTCACTTTTTTTGTTGCAAACTTTGATCTGAAATCAGCAGAGGGGATCTACTGTATTAAAAAAAATTTTTAGATTTTTTTAAATTTGATTAATTTGAATTCATATTTTTCTTTCGATTTGTTCCACATATAACAAAATAAATAAAGTCGCTGATAAAGGAAAATACACTTACGTGGAGTTACCTGAAAACGATGAAGAACTTTGCATTTTTTTTTTACAAGTGGTAGTAGACAAGTATATTTGCAAAGTGTAGTTAAGACGGCTAAATAAATAAATAGCATCATTAATCACCCCTAGATCAGAGTAGACACTTAAACACTCTGGCAGTTGACTTGGCATCCCCCGTTATTACGCTGTCATGGACCAATAAACACGCAGGCCAGCGCCAGTCCACCAATCAAACATCTGGCCTCTGCAGGTCGTTAGGGACGACAACGAATCAGATGGCTCGCTCTTGCAAGGGCAGGGCGGGGAGGGGGTTGGGGGGGGGGGGATAGATGCTGAAGTGGGCTGTGTGCCCGGACCTTCCTAATCTCACCAATGGGAATGCAGCTCTCCTTGTAATCCAATTAAAGGAGCGTAAGCGGTTTGTTAGACACTGTGTGTTAATGTAAGCACCATCCAATATACCCTGGGCTGGTAACAGCATGGCTGGGGATACACTTTGGTCCGTGGAACGTGGAAGTAGTATACAGCTGGAGGCGCTGCTGCGGTAATATCTGGATCAGCAGATTTCCATGGTATTTGCTTTGGCCTTTTGGAGTCTCATTTGTACCATCTCAAACCAGCCTTGTGAATTCAGCAGGGGGGTAAAGGTGGGGGGGGGGAATAGCACTCGGAATAATAATCCTGCTGACCTCGGTTGTTCCTCTTCAGATCTGATGACCGAGGCAAATGTTATCAGAAAGGAAGGAACAGAGAGGTTGTACACAAAGTCAAAGAACAAAGCCGGGCATTAAAGTACATTATTATAATTATCTGGAATTATTACAGCGGAGAGATCTCAACAGTAAACTGCATTTGCACACTGACTTCTTTATATGACAAAATGGTGGGGCGCTAGCTGCTTGAGGAGGCCACATAGTGGGAAAACTACACCATTATCTCTTGATTTTTAATTCTAATTTCTATAAAAACAGCAATACACAAACAATGCTGATCACACACAGTGTTGGTCAAGTTACTTAAAAAAACTATTGATTTGGTCCACTAATTATTATTAACAGTATAATTTGTGCTGATACCGGATTGATATCCCATTTATGACATTCAAGACTGAAATATCGGTATTGAATCTGAAGTGAAAACGTTGTCTCGGGACACACCAAATTATTTTCAAATTACTGTTCTGAAAAATATTCAAATGTGTAAAAGAGTTTGGATTTAGCTGAGGGCTGAGGTTGTCATTTATAATTGTCCAAATCTCTACCAAAACTGGGGCTGCCCCCTGTTTTGGTAGAGGTTTGTTTGGCTGCCAGTGAGGGACGCAGGTCTTGTTTACTAGCTATTTAGCTTCCTATGTTGTAGTGAACTGTGAACTGTGGTGACTGAAGCAACACCCAGATTGCTGGTATAGATGTCAGTGCATTATAACTTCTTCTTCTTCCTACTCCTTTTGGACATGTGGAACTGGGAACTGATTATGTGATGCATTCAATTGGAATCTGATGCATGTTCAAATGAAATGAAACCATTACCATTACCATTACCATTACCATTACCATTACCATTACCATTACCATTACCATTACCATTACCATTACCATTACCATTACCATTACCATTACCATTACCAATACTTTTATGGACAAAATGCAGCCAAGGTGTTGGGGGTTTTGGTTTGGTGGCTGCTCGAAGCAAACAATAAATTAAATTAAATTAAATTAAATTAAATTAAATTAAATTAAATTAAATTAAATTAAATTAAATTAAATTAAATTAAATTAAATTAAATTAAATTAAATTAAATTAAATTAAATTAAAAATAAAATATTTAAAAAAACTATATTATGGAAAGCAGGAAGTGAACAAATGTAACAGTTACTGATTGTAAAAGTAACAGATGGAGGGGTAGGATTTAATAAGTTTTGCTTCCTCCTACTCCTTTTGGACATGTGGAACTGGGAACTGATTATGGGATGCATTCAATTGTAATCTGATGCATGTTCAAGTGAAATTAAACCATTACCATTACCATTACCATTACCATTACCATTACCATTACCATTACCATTACCATTACCATTACCATTACCATTACCATTACCATTACCATTACCATTACCATTACCATTACCATTACCATTACCAATACGTTTACAAAATGCAGCCAAGGCGTTGGGGGGGTTTTGGTTTGGTGGCTGCTCGAATGGGTCTCTTGCTTGAGGCTGCTGGGTTTAGAAGTCCAAAACAAAAAAATTAAATTAAATTAAATTAAATTAAATTAAAAATAAAATATTTAAAAAAACTATATTATGGAAAGCAGGAAGTGAACAAATGTAACAGTTACTGATTGTAAAAGTAACAGATGGAGGGGTAGGATTTAATAAGTTTTGCTTCCTCCTACTCCTTTTGGACATGTGGAACTGGGAACTGATTATGGGATGCACTCAATTGTAATCTGATGCATGTTCAAGTGAAATTAAACCATTACCATTACCATTACCATTACCATTACCATTACCATTACCATTACCATTACCATTACCATTACCATTACCATTACCAATACGTTTACAAAATGCAGCCAAGGCGTTGGGGGGGTTTTGGTTTGGTGGCTGCTCGAATGGGTCTCTTGCTTGAGGCTGCTGGGTTCAGAAGTCCAAAACAAAAAAATTAAATTAAATTAAATTAAATTAAATTAAATTAAATTAAATTAAATTAAATTAAATTAAATTAAATTAAATTAAATTAAATTAAATTAAATTAAAAAATATATATTATGGAAAGCAGGAAGTGAACAAATGTAACAGTTACTGATTAATAAGCTTTGCTTCTTCCTACTCCTTTTGGACATGTGTAACTGTGAACCGATTATGGGATGCACTCAATTGTAATCTGATGCATGTTGAAATGAAATAAAACCATTACCATTACCATTACAATTACATTTAATCAGAAACAGTAATAGTGGAAATAGTAATCAAGTAATTAGATTACCCATTACCGGGAAACAATAACACCGATCTACTTGGGGAACTGTGGCAGGAACACTATCATACCGAATCATTGTGAAATACTATCACTGGTGTAGTTTAGTAATGGAAGCACTATTTTATATGAACGTTTGTGTCAGAAAGCACCATCTGCTGGATCCGGTGCGGTACTCCCCCCCCCAATTGTTCCCTCATGCAAAGCCACCAGAGCATTTGCATCATTTGCTGATATGAAGATGTTTCTTTCAGCAGTCACGCATGCTCACGACACTTAACACGGAGGAACTTAATCATCTCTTCCTTAGCCTCTTTCCCAGATGCTCGTATTTGAACTTAATTAGATGCTACATCACCTCAGCGAGGGTCTGCATGGCAAATCTTATTAAGAAAAAGCAATGTGTTTCTCTTGTGCTCGCTGATTCCTTTACATCTCACCGTCTGTGGGAAGAAATCCCGCCGAGGCATATTCTCCAGCCCGTGTAACTAATGACGCCACTGCCCGGATCTGACAGTGAGCTGTGTCTGTATATTGTGCTTAATATCATAATAATAATGAGAGCAAATTAGAACAATCAATTTCCATGGGTGGTTGTTGATTGGAGGAGGAGGTGGAAGTGACAGGAGGTGATCCATCATCCTCGGACAGTCACATTAAGCAGGGCGCCGCAGAGCAGGTGGGCTGGGCCGCGGGCCAGTTGCAGCCAATGGGAACGGGCCGTGATGGGAGGAAGCAGATCCATTACACCCAAATCAACTGCTAATGTAGTTGCGAAGTGGATAAAACCCGGCGCAGGGGAGGGAAGGGAGGGGAGAGCATGGCGGGGTTTCACTGAGACTTACTTTGACAAGGTTCTTAAGAGTACATTTACACAACAATACAGTACTAATACTCTTGGAAAGCCCACAATATTTTTATGTTTATGTCTTTGTGCTTCACTGTTTTTATCAAGATTTTGCTCTTGTGTTCAGCAGGTCTTGAACGCACCATAGCTGTGTGCTGAGACAAAAAGTCACACTTATTTATATAGCGTTCAAAAACACTTCCACGGCTTCATTCATTCATTCATTTTCTACCGCTTTTTCCTCACGGGGTGCTGGAGCCTATCCCAGCTGTCTTTGTGACAGTTTGATATGGATGCTGTATGGTATCATGTACCCAGAAAAAATTATTACGTTTGATTCATGTTCATGTTAAAGGTTAAATAACTGTTAATAGTTATCCTCACTATCCATGTGGAAGTGGTAAGTTTTTGGCTATTTAAGTTTAAAGGAAATAACTTGAAGGCTACCGTTTAGGTCGCTAGCTCTCTAGTTTGCGAGTTAGCATGTGTCTCAAGACCCTGCAGTTGCGCAATATGTTGTAAATAAAAAGAGTATAAATGTGACTATAGTCGTGTTTTGTCATGTCTACAGGGCTCTAATAATGCTTTGTTCATTTTAATCTGAAAAAAATCATTTGTCTACCCACCAACTATATGTGGTTTCTTAAGTTTTTATTATTTGCCGTTTTATTATTATTATTATATTTATTTATTATTGATTGATTGATTTTCTTTATTCTTGATTTGTTTATTTATTTTTCATCTTATTTTGTGCAGAAAAATAAAAATTAAGATATTTGAGGACAGTGGAATGTTTTATCAGAGCTTTTATTGTAGAAAATCGGAACCAAAGCACTGAAAAAGTTTGTATATTTTTCTGTTTTTAATAAATGCGGTTTTTTTTTGGGGGGGGGGGAAACCTGATGCGGCCCAGCCTTGCCCAGACCCTAGCTCCAGTGGCCCCCAGGTAAATTGAGTTTGAGACCCCTGCTCTTCACTGACACTTTTTAAAAATATTTTTTGGGATGACAAAAACTTTGGCCTACTTCGGTAAGTACCACGGTAAACCACACTGTTCGATGATGTATACAGTTCAGACTGCAGTAGATTGGATACATATTGGATTTATGTCTACATACCAATGAGGCCTGAGTCTCAGTAGGGAAGTCCACTTAGACTTCCCGGGTCTTCTGGCCACAATGACACCACATCTTGACCGTTGACTAGCAATCACAAAGTCTTTACAATCTCATTTGCATGAAGCTCATAAAAGCATAAATGAGGCATTCCTCTCATGTTCAACATCCCAGGTTGACCTCCAACACCCCCTCTGGCGCACATTCCCTCCACTTCATCCTTTTTAAATGTATAAAATTGACCAAAGGACGTCACTCATAAACACCCCATCAGCTGTCTTTCTGTGGCTAATGTCCCGCGCTTCTCTTGCGGTAAATCCAACATAGCAACATTAAGTACATTTGCACGTTTTATTAGCAGGCATTGCAGTCTTTCTCTCTAATGCTATTTCTGCTAAACGATGGCACGCAGTGACGATATTAGATTTCATCAGCATCCATCAATCATGGGTGCACTTAACACGATCAGCTCCCCGGTTTCTTCAGAGCGAACAATGGGGGACGAGCTCATCCCGCCTGAGCAAATGAGGAATTTAAATACTGCACAAGAGACAGCAACCGCTCTGAGGGGGCTGACTGATGAAGGGCCGCAATATCTACTTTTTCTGAACGCTATTCAGGTGGAAGTGTTCTGAAATATCGGGTTGCTTATGTGAGCTTACCACATGTACACACATTCTGAAAAAAAACATAAACATTGAGACATTGAGAGGAAGTTGCATATGAGTTTCCTTCTACTTTCTGCATAATCAGATACTAAGCATCGTGATACATATGAGATCATGCTGTAAATGTCATTTTATACGACTCTTCTGCAAGATAAGTTAGAATAGTTTTCCTTTCGGGCATACACTGAATTACTTGGAAAATTCAAAATTGGAACTCTAAAATTTTATTGTAAGACATTACAAGATTTTTTTTATGTTAATAACTTCTAAAATTGTGATAATTGTATTTATAATAATGATGATAATAGTAATGGTATACTAAGAGCATGGTACTTTCGGACAGGACCTTTACCCCTGTGCTTTTCTGTTTTTTTTTGTTGGTACTCTGGTTTCCTCTTTCAGGTCCTGTGTCTTGACGGAGAGCCAGTCGGATCCTCCAGCTCAGGGCCGATGACCGCATTGAAAGAGATAAAGATTTTTTTTCTTTTTTTTGCCTTGAACTTATTGAATCTTTAGATTTTCTTGAAGATTTGGGCTTCAAAAGCTGTGGTCAAAAACTTCAAAAACTTCCATCCATCCATTTTCTATGCCGCTTATCTTCATTAGGGAACCGGGGTCTATCCCAGCTGACTTCAGGCGAGAGGCGGGGTACACCCTGGACTGGTAGCCAGCCAATCACAGGGCACATATAGACAAACAACCATTCACACTCACATTCATACCTATGGACAATTTGGAGTGGCTAATTAACCTAGCATGTTTTTGGAATGTGGGAGGAAACCGGAGTACCCGGAGAAAACCCACGCACGAATCGGTCTTCCTGATTTCCTGACTATGTGGCCAACATGCAAACCTTGATTAGTCGAAAACACTTTACATTACAAAATACTACAAACGATTTATGATTATTATGATTATTTGAATGACACAATAAATAAACGATAAATAAGTTGACCCACATCCCAGTCGTTTAACCTTTCCGTATTGACCAGCTAAAAGATGAACACATTTGAACAATTGTGAAAACAGGAAAAAACGATGAATACTATATGACATGCAGTAACTTGTAGTCAGCACATTAAATATTTACAATGGAACCCGTTTATGTTGCCAAGGCGCCTATGTCAAACAAGGCTTTAACATGCCTGGCAGTGTTTCCATTTGAAAATTCCATTTGACATTGTCTGGAAAATGACAGAAAATAAGGGATTTTTTTTTTATACAGGAAATTTACATTTGGGCAACGGAAACGATGGGCAAAATACATTTCACTTTAATTTATTTTAACTTGATGTTGAAAATAAATGTTAGCATTTGCTGTCAGATGTTGCAGATGTAGAAGAAATGAATATTCTTGGACAAAAGACAATGCAGCCGAAGTCAAGGCAACATATTAGAAAGGTCGCAGCAATGGGCACATTTTCCTTTTCATCACAAAATAATACTTTAGCAAATGGAAGTGTAAAAACACAATTGAACGGATAAATGTAGTTTTTTTGCGATATCTCCCACACCGAGTTAGTCTATCCCTAATCAGAATAATAAAGGTGAGCGTTGCATCTCTGTGTGTAGGTTGAAACGCAGAAGCAGGCAGCGAGCTTAATGTCAGCTGACTAACAAAGATGTTGATGCAAGAATGATGTAATGAGCATTTACTAATCACCAGCATGTGAATATTACTCTAACCATAAAGACGAAGGTAATTTTTCTTTAAAGAAGCAACCATCATCATAATAAAAAGGTAATATAATACGCTCTATTGAGCTCATTCTTTATACAGTATTGAAGGCATATGGTTATTTGTGCAAATGTTTCTCTTTGTTGATGGTCCTGTGAGTTAGCAGCATACAACACATTACACACCTAAGCAGCATGAAGCCGGAGATGTTTCACACTGACAAGGAGTCATATGACCGACAACAAAGTGTAGATTAGGCTATTTGGGTTCACTCGTCTCAGGTCTGATGTGTGACCGGACGTGTTCCCGCGGATACTGATAACGAGTTTAGCATGTGAGGCTAAAGGATCATCTCTGTTTGATAAATATTGAATTAAAAAACGAAAACTATATTATACTCCTGCAGGAAAAATGTGAAACTAGTTTCAACTAAGTACATTTTAAATAAATGCCAAAGCATAAAATTGCTGCAGGGTCATGATGCCGAGTCACATGGGAAGTTCTGAGTAGTATAACGAATGGACATCAGCAGGACTCCACACAACATCTCATGCAAGGAAGTCATGTGCATGAAGCAAATGTGAATTTATTTCGCTGAAAGTGTACACTCATTGGTGTTTTGGGAGAATAAACTTACATCAAATTAAAAAAAAAACTAGCATATAGGTCAATCCACAGTCCACAGTTAGCTTGTTAGCTTGTGTTACTCCAGTTTCCTCCCACATTCCATGAATATGAATTCCACATTCCATTGGTATGAATGTGAGTGTGAATGGTTGTTTGTCTATATGTGCCCTGTGATTGGCTGGCGACCAGTCCAGGATGTACCCCGCCTCTCGCCCGAAGACAGCTGTGATAGGCTCCAGCATACCCACGACCCTAGTGAGGATAGTCAAAACTACATGGCAACTTGGGCGGATACCAAAAAAAAGTTATAATAACTGTGTCAAGTTGGGCTGGAATATAAACTTCTATGATAGGACCGTTTTAAAAATATGCCACGCTCACCGGGTTTGTAGCTCTGCTAATTTAGCAGTTAGCTTGATATGCTTTTGAATGGCACCAGTCCCGAAGCTGCACAATCGGACAATATGATTGTTTAAAAACAAACATTTGACTCAACATCATCAACATGAGACTGGTTAATATGTTCGCTGTATGCAAATGTTGGTTTATTAAAACATTTTTTTCAAAAAGCTCAACACAAACTGGACATAAATGTATCACAAAACAAACACAATGTACAACAAGTAGACATTAGTAAGGTAAACTGTCCATCACTCAAATATTCTCACAAAATTGTGACTAAGATTCTAAATAAGGGACTGCAAAAACATAACTAACCTAAAAAAAAAAAAAAAGGGTGTTAGGAGAATAAATACAGACAACTCACAAAAAAATGAAGTGCTGAAAAACAGTCAGTAGTTGAATATAAATAATATATAAATGAATATAAATAAATAAAACCCAAATAAAACTGCTGTTCTGCCCCGGGCTCTTGACCCCTGCTGGGTCACGTGACCAGATATGGTGACGCGCGGAGTTTGGAGTTTGACAAGTTTTTCTTTATTCCAGCCCTCAACACGCCTTCACTCTGTGTCACCGCGGCGTGGAGAATACAATTTAGCATGCAGTGTCGGCCTTTATAACGTTTTACACGAGACTTCTCTCATTTTCACACCGAGGGACTTACTTTTCATACTTTTCACCACCTCGATGGCGGAGGAACTGTTGCTGTGGAACGATGCAAAACCTAGCTCGGTAAGAACTAAAATACTGCTTGTAACAGTGATGATAATAATAATAGTTTACAGCATTTCTGTTTAGCTATTCAAAGACATATTTCAGATAGCTAAACAGATCAAGGCTACTGTCATTCTGTGGATAAGTAGTATTACAGTAGTATTACAGTCGTGTGAAAAAATGAGTACACCCCTTGCACTGTAAAACACAGCTAGTGATGTGCGGATTGATACTATGGTAACGTACTGTACATGTAACACAGCTAGTGATGCGCGGATTGATACTATGGTAACATACAGTACATGTAACACAGCTAGTGATGTGTGGATTGATACTATGGTAACATACAGTACATGTAACACATTTAGTGATGTGCGGATTGATACTATGGTAACATACTGTACATGTAACACAGCTAGTGATGTGCGGATTGATACTATGGTAACGTACTGTACATGTAACACAGCTAGTGATGTGCGGATTGATACTATGGTAACGTACTGTACATGTAACACAGCTAGTGATGAGTGGATTGATACTATGGTAACATACTGTACATGTAACACATTTAGTTATGTGCTGATTGATACTATGGTAACATACTGTCCATGTAACACAGCTAGTGATGTGCGGATTGATACTATGGAAACATACTGTACATGTAACACATTTAGTTATGTGCGGATTGATACTATGGTAACATACAGTACATGTAACACAGCTAGTGATGTGTGGATTGATACTATGGTAACATACAGTACATGTAACACATTTAGTGATGTGCGGATTGATACTATGGTAACATACTGTACATGTAACACAGCTAGTGATGTGCGGATTGATACTATGGTAACGTACTGTACATGTAACACAGCTAGTGATGTGCGGATTGATACTATGGTAACGTACTGTACATGTAACACAGCTAGTGATGAGTGGATTGATACGATGGTAACATACAGTACATGTAACACAGCTAGTGATGAGTGGATTGATACTATGGAAACATACTGTACATGTAACACAGCTAGTGATGTGCGGATTGATACTATGGAAACATACTGTACATGTAACACATTTAGTTATGTGCTGATTGATACTATGGTAACATACTGTCCATGTAACACAGCTAGTGATGTGCGGATTGATACTATGGTAACATACTGTACATGTAACACAGCTAGTGATGTGCGGATTGATACTATAGTAACATACAGTCCATGTAACACAGCTAGTGATGTGCGGATTGATACTATGGTAACATACATTACATGTAACAAAGTTAGTGATGTGCGGATTGATACTATGGAAACATACTGTACATGTAACACATTTAGTTATGTGCGGATTGATACTATAGTAACATACAGTCCATGTAACACAGCTAGTGATGTGCGGATTGATACTATGGAAAGATACTGTACATGTAACACATTTAGTTATGTGCGGATTGATACTATGGTAACATACTGTCCATGTAACACAGCTAGTGATGTGCGGATTGATACTATGGAAACATACTGTACATGTAACACAGCTAGTTAATGTGCGGATTGATACTATGGAAACATACTGTACATGTAACACAGCTAGTGATGTGCGGATTGATACTATGGTAACATACAGTACATGTAACACAGCTAGTGATGAGTGGATTGATACGATGGTAACATACAGTACATGTAACACAGCTAGTGATGTGCACATTTTTGGTCAGTGCCTGATCGGATACAAAATCAGTGGTATCGCACATCACTAAAAAGGGGTTCACCCTGTTAAGTTAAGTAGAAGTTAAGTCTAAAAATGAAACCATGCTTCAAACTTGTCAACAGAAACACTTTGTATTTTTATCTCTGTATTTGTATTTGTACTATCCGATGACCAACATGTATGAATGACCCTGTTAAAATAAGAAGACATCCTCATCTGACTTCTCATCAGCCTAAATTAAGTGCTGACTGGGAAGCATTGTCCGCTAGCAGCTATTTTCACATGTCGTCTAATTTTCCCCAGCAAGCTTTTCATTGCTAAATGAAGTTTCTTTAAAGCATCTGTGCAAGCATTGTAAGACCACTTCCTGTCTACTCAGAAACTCTTACTTAGTATCTAATGACCAATTTCCTACACTGACAGACCCCCTTGACTTTCCCTAACATGGACGTCATCTAGGGTGTGTGTGCTGGAATTTAGCATGTTCATTTATTATTCAGGATTATACGTATATACACTATAGATCCCTGTTTTCCGTTCCGGGACCACCACAAAAGGAAAGTAATTGATACGGCAATAGAGACTTCTATTTTTGACACACTGCCCCCACCTGTCCTGGGTGCTACATAGGAGTATTTTTTTAAGTGCTAGTAATTTTCCTTATTATTATTTTTTTTATATTTGTGTTTCTATATGGTTTGGGACCAGCACTTGACATTTCTACAAAATGTGCAAAATCAAAGCAGGAAAAGGCAGCAGTGCATAGCATTACACTACTATGGCCATTTTCTATGTTATTATTACTGTATTGTTATAATAAAAAAGTGATAAAGTTTTGAATTTCATCCAATAAGCAGTGTCTCAACATTGTTTAGGAATTGTTTTAAATTGTCACTTTTGTTTTCATCCTCAGCACCTCACAAAGTCACTGCTGGCGGTGGCGTTCCTGTCCTCGTTCGGCAGTTCCATGCTCTACGGCTTCAACTTGGCCGTCGTCAACTCTCCCGCGCAGGTCTGTGTCACTGTCACGCGTCTACACACATCTTCTGACACTCAGATACTATGAATCAACACTGCCTGTTGACATTTGAAACAGAAGGCTTATGAGGATCTAAATGTCATGGGGGGAAGGGGGGGGGGGTCATGTGGGTTTGCATGTGAAATCGAGAGACACCTTCGTCATGTGTCTTGATCACTCCTTCGATTTTGGATTTGATTCGAGACAGAAATAGAGGAAGCTGAGAAAAATTAGTTGTTCCACGTCACGCTGAAGCATGTGGGCTTTGTATCCAACCGCCATTTGCGGCATGGCGGTCTAGTGGTTAGCGCGCAGACCTCACAGCTAGGAGACCAGGGTTCAATTCCACCCTCTGTGTGGAGTTTTCTCCGGGTACTCCAGTTTCCTCCCACATTCCAAAAACATGCTAGGTTAATTGATGACTCCAAATTGTCCGTAGGTATCAATGTGAGTGTGAATGGTTGTTTGTCTTTATGTGCCCTGTAATTGGCTGGCCACCAGTCAGTTACTGCATCATATGTTATTATGCCGTATATTCATGTACATTGTCCACAATTTCACATTTTTCCCATTGAACATCTTTCAAGTTACGTGTTTCTCCACCCAAAGTCAAAACGCTCATATCATTTGGGACAGTTTTAGGCTGCTGTGGATATATATATGACTTTGACCACTTTTTTTTTACATTAAGTTGTACCACATCCCCATCATGTTGTGCCTCAACAAGTGACTTCCTCACTTGGACCCAGATTTTTGATTTTGGTGATGAGGAACGTAGGTCCGGTTAGTGAAGTTAGTTTGGCTTTGAAAAGAGTAATATATTTGCATCACAAAACCGTTGCCCAAAAAAAGTGGGTGTTATGTCCCTCTCCCGCTCTCCATTGTTGTGTATGGGTTCCATATACTCCTGTAGACGTATTAGTCTTTTCAATGCATGTTGTTTTGAAAAAACTTTTGACTTAAGTGGCCCCTGCAATTAACCGGAAATCCGACCATAGCCAGTCTCACAGGACCAAGTGGATGGTAAGTCAACGTTGATGCACTACACTGCTGATGGTGTTGTCGTACAACTTCAAGTCAAAAAATCCAAACTGACCCTTTAAAGGTCAGGGTCTGATATTGATAATGACTTCGGTGGCAATGTTAACCTGAATGTTAGCGACAGTTGGACTTCTTAACTCATTCACTACCACGTTGCTAGATAATACTTCAATGGGTAGTTTTTTTTCACATCCCCATCGGCAGTGTAGTGCATCAACGATGACTTACCCACCATTTAGTCCCACTTAGTGAGCACAGTTCTAGTTGGATTTTCGTGAAGAAGAACGTCACTGGGGCCACTTAAATAAATTCTCAAAAGAAAAAAACATTCAAAATAGTAACACATTTGCATTAGAAAATACCTCCTAGAAATAGACAGGAATCATGTGATAATAAATCCAACATTTATATCAAACATTTTCTTCTTTCCCTCCATCAGTACATCAAGGCCTTCTACAACGAGACACTTAGGGAAGAATATAACTGGATTCCAGATGACAAGCACCTGACAGTCTTGTACTCCTTGACTGTGTCCATCTTTGCTATCGGTGGAATGATCGGCGCACTGTTAGTCGGAAAATTGGTAACCAAATACGGAAGGTTAGTTTTGTTATGGCCTTCGTGTCATAATCATCTAATAAATATGAAACATATTGTGATTAGAAGTGTGTGTGAACAGGAAGGGGACCCTGGTGAAATCCACCGTGTTGGTGTTCCTTGGTGGAGCCCTCATAGGCCTCAGCAGAGCATGGAGGGAACCATCTATGGTCATCATTGGACGCTTCATTGTTGGAGTGCACTCCGGTAAGTCCAAAAAGTAGTCCAAATCATTCCTAGTTTTTGGTATCTTTGTTGTCTTTTGTTATCTGTAACATATTTACCATGTTAAGATGAAGTCCACACTATACAGGAAGTCAGCTATCTCTCTCCAATGAGCAGGCATCTGTCTCAGTGTGGTGCCAATGTACCTTGGAGAGATTGCCCCCAAGAATCTGCGAGGATTCCTGGGTCTTATTCCCAGCATCCATATTTGTCTCGGAGTCTTCATCGCTCAGGTCCTCGGGCTTCAAGAGCTGTTGGGAAAGGTGCAGACATCTTGATGTTAAACCTATGAAGTTATTTGTGTTGAAAAGTATGTTTATTGTTGCCGCTGTTGTATAGTTGTTGTATGGGTACTGCTTTTCATTGTGGTACATGTTCTAAATGTGTGCTTGATGTCTCCTCATAGGAAGAGCACTGGCCGCTGCTCATGTCTCTTATCGTATTTCCAACCCTGGTCCAGCTGATGTTTTTGCCATGGTTTCCGGAAAGTCCACGGTACCTGTTGATCGAAAAAGGAAACGTTCACGCCACCATTGCAGGTTTGAAAAAAAGCTTTATGGTTACATATCACATGAGCAATTTTGTATTTCTATTTGACTATTTCATTTAATTTAGCAATTAGACTTTAACAATATAGTGTTTGCAATGACAAGAAGAAATTTTGGAGAAATTTTGGCCCACTCATCTTTGCAGAATTGTTGTAATTCAGCCACATTGGAGGGTTTTCCAGCAGGAACCACCTTTTTAAGGTCATGCCACAGTATCTCAATCGGACCCAGGTCAGGACTTAGACTACGCCACTCCAAAGTTTTCATTTTGTTTTTATTCAGTCATTCAGAGGTGGTGTGTTTTGGATCATTGCATTGTCATTGACTAATATTTAAATATGTTCAATGATATGAAATGATTTATGTGTGACTAAATAAAAAATCAGGAAGGGGACCAACACTTTTTCACACCATTGTAGCTCCTCCTGCTATGGTAATGGGAATGGTAATGGTAATGGTAATGGTTTTGTTTCATTTGAACATTACAAGATTACAATTGAATGCATCACATAATCAGTTCCCAGTTCCACATGTCCAAAAGGAGTAGGAAGAAGCAAAGCTTATTAAATCCTACTCCTCAATCTGGTACTTTTACAATCAGTCCCCGTTACATTTGTTCACTTCCTGCTTTCCTAATATAGTTTAAGTAAACAAATAAAGTGCTGCATCATCTACCTTCATGGACAAAATTCCTGTTCCCAACTGTTGAGAATGTGCATGTCATGGTTTATGTGCCCAACCTGTCCTCTTCCCCGCAGCCCTCAAGTGGTTCCGTTCTAGAGGAAACCTCCAGTTGGAGGTGGAGGAGATGCAAGAGGAACAACGCTCTTTGTCCTCCATCCAGACGCTATCTGTGTGCAGCCTCCTCATGGACCGCTGCGTTCGCTGGCAGCTCATCACCGTGATTGTGGTCAACGTCGGCATGCAGCTGTCTGGTATTGATGCGGTGAGTGGTAAACATCTCGGTGGGCTCGCTCGTGTATTTGTGCAAAGGCTGTGCAGTTATTATGACAGCTCCCTGCTGTGCACCTCCCATCTGTATGCCTTCTCGTCCATATATCACAGTCCCACTAAGCAGGGGGCAAACAACCACGCCTCATTATCTTCAGGTCTCTTCTCTCAGTGCTGGCACACATTGGAGAGTTGACCCATCTAGAGTACATACAAGCAACGCACTCCTGTACTCACTGCACCGTGCCGTCAGAAGCTGTAGGCATGCTGGCTCACATGCTAGTAGCAAATCCCAGCAGGAGTACACCCTGCTGGGTCCTCCAGTCCCAGTGGTTCCAGATTGCAACACCGCTACATCATGAAGAATTCATCACGAACATGTTTCATTTATCTTTCTACATATCATATTCGGTTAGATGGTGACTATAAGCGGTTGACTCACCTGTCAGTCACTAGAATGACGCAACCGTTCACACACATTTATTTGATTGATTGGTTAATTAACCGAACATACTGCTATGCAAAAGTGCTATTAGTCATATTTCTTTTTTGTACCTTTTTATTAAAATGCAATCAGAATACAAAACAAAGTCGTCCCTCTCGGTGTCAGCGATTTTTGATGATTTTGACTTATTTTTTTAATATTGTGTTGTTGGGATATATAGACATGGTGTATAGCAAAAGAAAGATTAGATTCTGATATTTCATCAGAAACAAAAAATTTGTTTCTACCTTATTCCGTTGGTTAGTAATCAGCAGCAGAGCATAGTTTCAGCAAAATATTGCTGCCCGCAAGCATAACTTTCACTTTGACACAAATTTAGCCATATATATTTAGTCAAAATGTCTAAACAACAATGCCACAACATAAACAACAGAAAACTATTTTTGTTTTACATGAAAATGTATATATTATTTACAAATATAAAACCATGAACTAGTTACAGTTTTCACATTTGCAACTGAACTGTGTGTGTGCATGCGTTAAAATTTCCCTTCAATGCGAACATTCCCTTTGTACAACTCATGGAGATGCCTTTTCATTTCCTGTGTCGCATGTATTTCAATGGGAAAGATGCAGGCTAAACGCTTAAAAAATGCACTTCTGCCAGCTTTTTTTGGCTTACAATTGCACCAAACATGCTGTCTTTATTTGTGGAGTTGCATCATCACCTCTTTGTGATGTTATATGTACGTAAAAAATACATAAAAATACATCTTTGGTGCCTTTTTGTTCTATTTTCCCATTTTTGCTGTAGTTTGTTTTAGCCGAGTGGGTGCAGGCTGTTGCTGGGCACCCTCAAGGTGCCACCCTCTGGCTGTGTAAGTTCGACTCCACCTTAAGGTGTTACATCAGTGTCTACATCGGAGCTGACTGGAGGAACATTTTGGTTCTTATTCTTGGGATTACTGTTAAAGTGTAAGTTTTTATTGCTTTGGTCCAAATCTTCCCAAAATGTTCCGCTTCCATTGAAATGTATACATGCACGCATGACAGCTTGGATGGTGATAAAATCCCACCCACGGTTACTTTGTCAACAAGATGGCATTTAAGCACAAGCAGTCACAAGCTCGTCCAAACTGCCGCAAAGATAGATGTTGCTTCAGCACAACGTGATTAATGAGGACACGCAAATTAATTTCAAAGGGAGCCCTTGTCAGACGTCCACGCTGATGAGAACGCTGCATCTCAAATACTCTGTATGTGTGATGCATGATGTGATGATAATGATTGCGATGATAAATCACATAGAAATGATGAGGGACTTCTCAGCTTGCAGTTTAAAGCCAGCTGCATAATGACATTTATTTGTTTTATATATCATGTTATTTTCATTTTCAGATCTGGTTCTACACAAATGATATATTTAGGAATGCTGGAATTCCCGACCCAAATATTCAGTACACCACAGTCGGGACTGGAGCCATTGAGGTCATCTCTGGAGCAATAGGCGTAAGTACACACGGTCATGGCAATATGTCTTATTGACAGATAGATGACATGATGATGATGATGAAGGTTGTGTCTTGTTTTGCAGTGCTTTACTATTGAGCGTGTGGGGAGGAGACCACTGATGATTGGCGGCTACCTTTTCATGGCTCTCTGTTGTGCTGGCATCACAATGTCTGTCCTCTTCCAGGTACACAACAGCGCTGCTTGTCCCTTTAATATATTGTTTTACTTTGTGGTTTTATTATTTGTACTTTAAAATAGCCACAATTGGTCCACACACGAATGGTGCAAAGACTGCAAATAACTGATAAAAAAATATCTAGTTTTGACACATGACTCGCTCCTCCCCTTTCCAAACTCTCATATTAGCTTGACATTGACGTTTTCCTCCAATTTCAGATCAACATTTGCAATAAAAGTGATTAGAGTCACCTTTTTTTCTTCAATTGCCATTGTTCACTCGCTAAACAATACAGGTTTAAGCCCGAAATATGACTCACAAACTTATTAAACTCATTCAACGTATAAAATGTGTGCATAAGATTATTGATGAACAAATGGAATCAAAGTCGCGTCACGGTGTATAATAGCCTTTAGTCAAATTTCGGCAGCAAATGGCACAATACTGCAAGTAACTGATGAGAAATATCTAGTTTTGACACGAATAGCTCCTCCCCTTTCCAAACTTTCATTTTAGCTTGACATTGACGTTGTCCTCCAATTTCAGATCAACATTTGCAATAAAAGTGATTAGAGTCACCTTTTTTTCTTCAATCGCCATTGTTCACTTGCTAAACAATCCAGGTTTAAGCCAGAAATATGACTCACAAACTTATTGAACTCATTCAACGTATAAAATGTGTGTGTAAGATTATTGATGAACAAATGGAATCAAAGTCGCGCCGCGGTGTATAATAGCCTTTAGTCAAATTTCGGCAGCAAATGGCACAATACTGCAAGTAACTGATGAGAAATATCTAGTTTTGACACGAATAGCTCCTCCCCTTTCCAAACTTTCATTTTAGCTTGACATTGGCGTTGTCCTCCAATTTCAGATCAACATTTGCAATAAAAGTGATTAGAGTCACCTTTTTTTCTTCAATTGCCATTGTTCACTCGCTAAACAATACAGGTTTAAGCCCGAAATATGACTCACAAACTTATTAAACTCATTCAACGTATAAAATGTGTGCATAAGATTATTGATGAACAAATGGAATCAAAGTCGCGTCACGGTGTATAATAGCCTTTAGTCAAATTTCGGCAGCAAATGGCACAATACTGCAAGTAACTGATGAGAAATATCTAGTTTTGACACGAATAGCTCCTCCCCTTTCCAAACTTTCATTTTAGCTTGACATTGACGTTGTCCTCCAATTTCAGATCAACATTTGCAATAAAAGTGATTAGAGTCACCTTTTTTTCTTCAATTGCCATTGTTCACTCGCTAAACAATACAGGTTTAAGCCCGAAATATGACTCACAAACTTATTAAACTCATTCAACGTATAAAATGTGTGCATAAGATTATTGATGAACAAATGGAATCAAAGTCGCGTCGCGGTGTATAATAGCCTTTAGTCAAATTTCGGCAGCAAATGGCAAAAATCGGCAAGTAACTGATGAAAAATATCTAGTTTTGACACGTGACTCGCTCCTCCCGTTTCCAAACTTTCATTTTAGCTTGACATTGACGTTGTCCTCCAATTTCAGATCAACATTTGCAATAAAAGTGATTAGAGTCACCTTTTTTTCTTCAATCGCCATTGTTCACTCGCTAAACAATCCAGGTTTAAGCCAGAAATATGACTCACGCACTTATTCAACTCATTCAATGTATAAAATGTAAAGGTAAGATTATTGGTTATTGGAATCGGAGTCGCGTTGCGGTATATAGCCTTTAGTCAAATTCAAGCCCCAGAGACCAGATGTGGCCCACCACCATAATTTAATGTGGCCCCGCAAAGGCCTGGGAATAATGTACGTCAATCATGCACTTCACCTGTTTTTTCTTTCATTATGACAGAAATTTTTTGAGACCCCTGCTGAACTTAAATATTATCTCATCATGCAACTAGATATTCCAAGCATTTTTTATTAGCAAAATGTCTGCTTGACACCTTGACCATCTCACTACACGTATCATTTCAAAGCAAATTATCCATCAATCAAATGCAATGTGTAATAATATCAATAAGTTATATTCATGTTCATGCATATCCAGCTGCAAGTGGCCCTAACTGCGATATGAAACAAGTCAAATCAAAATCAGTTTGACACCCTTGTGCTACAAGCTAGCAAGCTAGAGAAGTCCACACGACACTTACTATTATTTTAAGTGTTGAAGCCGGACTGACTGTCGTAGCGAAACTAACTTTTGCATCTATGGTGCTTTCAAGGACCGCAGAGCAAGGTGCGAAATCGCAACACTTGCCGAAATAACATGATCAAAGTGTGGCCTTTCTAAGAGTGGTACATGTATGCTGTACATTTGACCTGTATTATCACATATTTATAAATGATTGCTGATTGAGATGTGTTTTCTATAGAATTAAGGCACAGACATTTAGAGTAGTTACTGAGGAACGAGGTACTAATGAGTAAGGTATGTTCCTCATCTAGTACTGTCATTTGGTGTACCGTATTGTAAAGTATTACCTGAAATCATTTTCATTTTTAACATAATGAACATTTTAAATCAATTTTATGTAATCACAGGCTCAACTGGCCTTCCTGCGCTACATCAGCGTGGGCTGCGTTGTTGGAATTATTGCCGGCTTCTGCATTGGCCCAGGTAAATATTGAACTAATATTGAACACTCTATATTTGCCCTGCATATACGGTCATGGAAAAAAATGTTGCTTCAGTTTATTGATCCATTTTAATGCCTGGTGCTCCTAAAGTACATTTGTTTGCACAGATATAAATATATATACAGCAACTTTCATGGCTTTCTTGATAATAACCCAAATGAAGTTCTTCTAGTTCAATAGCTATGGCATTGTACTGCCAAAAACTTTAACTCATATGAGCTATTTTTGTTGTCATTGCTACATTTGTCCAAATAAAGGTACCTTTAGTTGTGCTAGGCATTGAAATTAACAAGAAACTGAAGAAACAAGGGCGGTCTAATCCTTTTTGCCATGATTTGGGGTCAGAAGTTGAAGAAAATTGTACATGATCAAATTAATTAAATTGAAAAATTGAAAAAATAAACATACTGTGGAATTTGTGAATGGGTATAGCCTAATTGAACTATAATTGAGCTATTTCTTGATTTTCTTGAAACAAAATGCTCCATATTTATGTCTTAAATACACATACAAGAACATATTTTAAATTGCACTCATTGGAATATTTGGAATTTAGATTCTAGACAATTATTCATTCATTCATTTTCAACCGCTTATCCTCACAAGGGTCACAGGCGTGCTGGAGCCTATCCCAGCTGTCTGGTCGCCAGCCAATCACAGGGCACATATAGACAAACAACCATTCACACTCACATTCATACCTATGGACAATTTGCTAATTTCGCTAATTAACCTAGCATGTTTTTGGAATGTGGGAGGAATTCCAGTCCGGGGGTGTACCCCGCCTCTCGCCCAAAGTCAGCTGGGATAGGCTCCAGCATATCCCCATAGTGAGGATAAGCAGCATAAAAAATGACATTGATGTCCTATGTAGGCCATTTGCAGTCATTATTGACCTGCAACATATTGTTGAAATAAAAAAAAATATTTTTAAAAATATATAAGTAATAAATAAATAAATATAAAAAAATAATAATAATTATTATTATTATTTTTATAATAATTATTTGTTTATTTTATTATTATTAATAATATAAAGAAAAAAATTTACAGCAAAAAATTGAAAAATTTGAATGTTCATTAATAATATCGCAAAGCTTTGTCTTCAAATATGTCCCAATTTTTTCTTAAATAGAAAAAAGTGCAATTTTTCAGTATGTGGCCCTTCCGGAAAAAAGTTGGAACAACCTGTGTGAAGCCATAAGATGATGAAAATCAGGAAGTTCCAGCTTTCCAACTTAGACCAAAAGGTTTTGTGTGTTGTGTAAGGTAACACTGCCGCCTCCTGGACACACACATAACTGCAGCATGTCCTCACCCCCTTTCCACACCTTTTCTGTCTTTCTGCCTACACACAGATATTGTATTTCATTAGTCTTGTAAATGAGCAAATCTTAAGCGACACTACATCCATTCCCACAGTCATTTGTACACTCAAAGAGTTGAGTGAAGTGAATTAAGAGGCAATCATTTACAACATTGGGAACCATGTTGAGTGGGCCTGTGAGGATGATGAATTGGGGAGAATCCGGTGTACACAACGTCATTCGTCAAGCCGGCAAAAATCTATACTTTGGTGCACGGACGAGGGTTTCTGTTGCCGCAATTAGACTTTTAATGGCTCATTGTTCATCAGCTCGCCGTGATGAATGCAGCTTCCCTCAGACTAAAGCTTGCACGCACCATGACGCCCCCCCCATATATACCGCAGATGTTGACAAATTATGGCCTGGTTATTAGCTTGACAATATTAAACCTTCATCTGCGCAATTATCATGCGCAGATAACGAGGACGGCATTTGTAATACTTAACCGTGGCGCTCATGCATATTTCTCCTGCATCACTTTCCCTTCTAACAATGAAGAATTGGATGTTTAAACCCAGAAGACAATCTCAAATACTCTGCTGCAAATGAATTGGACATACGTCCTGAAGAAAGGATCTACTTCTTGTGGTTTGGTGTTTTACCAACTCTACACAGTCAGCATACTAAAAAAGGAGTGTGAACTATAGTACAATACACATAATAGTATACATTGGTTATAATGAAACTGAAAAGAAGCCCTCCTACGCTACTTAATAATAATACACACACTGGATACTCCTTTAGGTACACTTCAGAGTCCCTTGAACATTTGCTAGAATCCCAGTAGATCAGGGGTCTCAAACTCAATTTACCTGGGGGCCACTGGAGCTAGGGTCTGGGCAAGGCTGGGCCGCATCAGGTTTTCCAAAAAAAAAACCAAAAAAAAACGCATTTATTAAAAACAGAAAAATATACAAACTTTTTCAGTGCTTTGGTTCCGATTTTCTACAAGAAAAGCTCTGATAAAACATTCCACTGTTCTTAAATATCTTAATTTTTATTTTTCTGCACAAAATAAGATGAAAAATAAATAAACAAATCAAGAATAAAGAAAATCAATCAGTAATAAATAAATATAATAATAATAATAAAACAGCAAATAATAAAAACTTAAGAAACCACATATAGTTGGTGGGTAGACAAATTATTTTTTTCATATTAAAATGAACAAAGCATTATTAGAGCCCTGTAGACATGACAAAACACGACTATAGTCACATTTATACTTTTTTTATTTACAACATATTGCGCAACTGCAGGGTCTTGAGACACATGCTAACTCGCAAACTAGAGCGTCAGCGACCTAAACGGTAGCCTTCAAATTATTTCCTTTAAACTAAAATAGCCAAAAACGTACCACTTCCACACGGATAGGGAGGATAACTATTAACAGTTATTTAACCTTTAACATGAACATGAATCAAACGTAATCATTTTTTCTGGGTACATGATACCATACAGCATCCATATCAAACATTTAGCCCAGCGGGCCGCGTGTTTGAGACCCCTGCAGTAGATGGTGCAGGTGCTACCATACGTAATCGGCCTACTGGTGCATCACCGTATTGATACTTCTCATGACCTCCGTAGCCGGTGTGCCCTTCCTGATCACTGCTGAGCTCTTCAAGCAGTCGCACCGACCGGCGGCCTACACCGTGGGAGGTTGTCTCAACTGGCTGTCCAACTTCACCATCGGTTTCGTCTTTCCCTTCCTGGAGGTCAGTACCATAAGTCCGACTTTTAATTTGTCCGCCAAAGACTGGGAGTTGAAATTAGGGTGGAATTGAACCCTGGTCTCCTAGCTGTGAGGTCTGCACGCTAACCACTTGCCCACCGTGCCGCCTCTAACGTAACAGTTGTGCATATTATAATTTCACCTACAGGTTCAGTCTAATAGCTTCTCATAAAGGACCTTCCTCATACACTCACATAGCACAATCAGAGTTGCACAACACTTAGATATGACTCACGGAACAATCCGGGGTGTGGGATTTCTAATTACTTTTTGAATAATATAATGGTGCATATTTCCAGATAACATAAAATGTGATGTAGCTACTTGGAATAGTTTTCAATGTATTTACTTTAATTGTTTATTTTAATTATTGCGCCTGAAAGTGTTATGCCTGGCGGGTGGGGAACCCAGCATGCTTGGGGATACATCAATAAAACTGTGCAACCTTACATCAACAAATTCCCGCCAAACATTGGACTGGATGACGACATAAAATGTTCATCGTAATTTAGATATTAGGTTTTACATCAAGGGACTTTATTTTTCACTGAGCATCTATTCTCCTTTCATCCTCCGACTCCAGCTGGCCACTGGTCCTTACTGTTACCTCATCTTCTGTGCGATCTGCCTGGGCGTGGCCATCTACACCATCTTCATCATTCCCGAGACCAAGAACAAAACCTTCATGGAAATCAGTAAGATGTTTTCCTGCAAGAACGACATCCCTGAGGAGGAGCTGGCATCCGATGAGCACCTGAAGATGGCGCTGATGAACGGCTACGGGACTGTGGGCCATTATTGAATAAAGTAAGCGGAGAAGAGGTGGATCCACTCCCTGGATTGATGTAACGGCGGACGAGGTTGGAGATGTACACAATGGATACTGAGACGATGCGCACTACATGTGACTCGTGTGTTACTATCAACGTGTTCTGTACGGCGTGTCAGACATCGTGATCCATTTTGCAGGAATTTGTTCCCCGGCGTTATCTTCACATATTTGAACACATCCCATGATCATTCCAGATAGTTCATACGGAGTGGTGACACATTTCTATTTTTATGATTGTCTCTTTTTACTTAAGAGAGCTGGATACCGTGGCTACTGTAGTAGTCATTTTTATGGCTGAGTTTTAATTTATCAACATGTCTGTTATAAGCGTTCAAAATGCAGTGTAGTCAGAGTCAATGGGAGATATTCAATAAAATTAGCAATTCATAAACCATAAATGCTTCATGTTTTATCACTTTTTTTTACTGTTTTAATCCCAGCGACTTTTCCTTATTAGGCGGCATTATTGCTTAATAATACAATGTTCTTAAATCTTCAAAGTTGGTGGTGTTTAAGATGTTTTGATCAAATCTCATTCCAGGAAGTAGTAGAAGAAGGGTGTGGTCAACACATGCAATCATCTTTGACGGATTTAACAGAAGTGATTACTTCAAATAACAGTGGAACCTTGGTTAGCAGCCGCTTCGGTTAGCATGTTTTTCAGTAAACATTAAAAAAATTTTTGACATATTTATGGCGACCATCTTATGTTATTAACTCATTCAATCCCAGACATTTTTCGGTGTACATGATGTAAAGAAACAAACGTGATTATGTAAACAGCTAAGAATGAATGCACATTGCCATTCATTACCGAAGGAGGACACAGTCTTTGCAGACTTTCCATTTAGGTCGCCTTCATGCGGCGCAATGATGTCCCTAACAGGCTGTAGACCCCGAATTTAGACCCAGCCAAAGAAAAACACACTAGCATCGAGCAATTTGTGAAGCAGAGAAGCGAACAAAGAACCATTGCCTCACAGCTGCAAGCAGTCAGTTTAAATAGAGAGAAAAGCAATCAGCCTCAGGTGCGCCCAGTTGTCCCGCCTCCAGCCAGAGCAATACCATCTGCAAAGAAAAAAAAACACACACACAGGCCAGGGCGAAGTACAAAATAGGAAGGAAAAGCTAGAACCTGACAGTTGAGGTGATAAACACTGATGAATTCAAGAATTCAAGAAATAACTCATAGCAAAACAGGAAGGTGGTGTCTGTGTTGAGCTTGCTGCCATAAACTTCTTTGGGAACAGTCAATCAACAATCACGGTACTTTTTAATGAAGGCAAAAGTAACATTACATGTGACTGTATCCTTTTCATTCATATTTTTTATGTATTTGTATGCATTTCAGATTATTTTCAGCCTGTAAAACTAGAAAAAAATTTTTTTTGATTGGCTTTACAATATTTCTTATGTAGAATACTTCATTCTGTTTTTGTGATTAATTAATGTTAATTAAGGTTACACTGTTGCTCCCTGCTTTTTTTGGCCCAGAATTTTTGCATATTTATGCCATATATGCCTATGCTTCACTGGTAACGTTTTTGTCAAATAACATATAACATGTAATATATACAAATAACATTCAACTCATCACACAGCATCTTAACTCGTACCTGAGAAATATACAAACGTACTAATACGAGTTTAAAATGGAAAAAAAAACAACTCTTTGACAGCTTGGCCACAATGCATCGCATCTGAGCAATGCATTCATTGGGGCGTTGCAATTACGTCAGCCTCACTCTGGGTCCCTCTGGTGGACACAGACAGCATTGTAGCACTATTCGTTTTCTATGTCGCTTGTCCTCCAATTAAATGTTTCTCTCCTATGAAAGACATTATGGGAAACATTTTTTAACTCAAATTGCCACATGTTTGTATATTTACTTTGTATACCTTTTAGGTGTTAAGTTGTTGTGTGATGAGTGCATCCCTTGAACATGCATCAGATTCCAATTGAGTGCATCCCATAATCAGTTCCCAGTTCCACATGTCCAAAAGGAGTAGGAAGAAGCAAAGCTTATTAAATCCTACCCCTCCATCTGGTACTTTTACAATCAGTAACTGTTACATTTGTTCACTTCCTGCTTTCCATAATACAGTTTAAGGTTTTTTTTTGTTTTTTTTTAAATAATGCACCTGGTACCGAAGTACTAGGTGATATGAGCATCCAATGCCATAATGGGTACCATAGTAAGTGTCAATATAGTGATATATATAGCACATCATGACTGGTTCAAGACTCTTCATCCTTGTATTTAGCAAACATCAACTGCTTGTATTGTTTCTTGAATTGGCTCATCGTTGTGCATTGTTTGATTTCCTTACTCAATCCATTCCATAGTTTGATTCCACATACTGAAATGCTATGCTAACGCTAACGTAGTCCTAGCATAGAAGTGTTTCAAACGTACTTCTTCGCTGAGATCATATTTCTCCTCTCTTGTAAGAAGTATTGGATGACATTTTTAGCTAATTGTTTTTTTTCAGCCTTATGCATTATTTTAGCTGTTTGAAGATGACCTAGTTGAAGTATTTGTGATTTCAGAAATAAGGAGTTAGTTTTTTCACTGCCAAGGTTGAAACTGGAAGAGAACGTCAACACCAAGCTTGCAAGAAGCGTTGGAGGCGGGTGAGACAGCATGCGATGTATTGAGCATATATGAGAAACACCAGGCCACCATTTTCCCCACAGTGAATTACAAAAAACACGACTCCATCCTCAGCATGGAAAAGAGCCTTTCAGACATGCTTGAGTACGACATCGCACATGCATGATGATGACTCTCATCGTGTCTAAGTCTGGCGTCATCATTAATGCAGCCTGGATAACAAATCCGCCATGTGACAGTTGGAGCCGTGGAGAACGCTGAAGGAACTCCTTCGCCCTGCCTGGAGGCTGGCTGATCCATCTGTCAGCCTCCCGCGGCAGCAACGCACACCAGTAGGAAAAGCGGTGTCACATCTTTGCTTGTCCATCTTACACAGAGGGGAGTGAAAGTCACAGCGAGGAGGTGCGGTACCGGGGGGGTCAAGCAAGCCAGTGTTGTAAACATCATCTAATTTCATCTGAATTGTTTTTGCGGTATGGTCCAGTACCTCTAAGTATCTCCGCTTTTACTGCTACGGCATGCTGTCATGGAAAGAATGAATGAAAAAGGAGCGGCAGTGGAAAAAAAAAGGAGACGAGGTGGACTGAAGGTTAACCTTGGAGTTGTTGAATTTGTGCTGAATGACAAATGTTCACAAAGGTTTTGGGTCCTGATAGACGGCCACAAAGCGCATTGCTGTACATAATATAAAGTACCAACCCGACAAAGCGACGCTTGTCACTCAGACTGTATAACGCAGCATTATGGAACATGTGACAGCATGCACTGGCAGGATGGCTCCGCCTCCGGCGGGCCTGCTCTATAAATCAAACAAATAGCATCACAGGCTGGCAAAGGAAGAGGTCCAACAGATAAAACGCTCCCCCACACAACAAAGCCACACTCGCTGCGTAATTAATTGCAACAAATTACCTCTTCCTCTCCCTGTCTGCCCCCACCTCCACTGCTCATGCCGCACTAACGAGTGAGGGCTAAGGAAGTGCACGTGCACACACACACACACACACACACACACGCACATGCACACGCTCTGCAGCCTTCATAAGTGCCTTAATGTGGCTTATTGCAGTGTGCGCTCCCCTTAGCTGTGGAAATATTCGCGTGACGGATGTGCTTTGTCGCCAGGGCTCCCCAGTGGAGGGCTGCTGCTGTCAGGGAGGAGATGATGACATTAACAGGGAGGCAAGGCGATGACAAATGCCTGTTATCAGCGAACGAGGCCGGTGACAAATCGAACGGCAGCGCCCAGGCAGCCCCGGCGCGGCGTAATAAAAAACAAGATGGATGGCACACCCAGACAGGGCCCGCGTTAATGCGATTTCCACCGCTCTCCCTGACTCCCAATTAAGGCTGGGGGGTGTCAAGAGAGAAGATAGACTCTGTGTCTTGTGGATGAGAGTGTCTGAGGATGAAGAGGCTGAGGAGGGACGTGAGGCAAAGGAAGAGCTCTCGGCAAGAAGACCTCCGCCAAGGCTAAAGACGTACCAGCGTGTGGACGCATGCAGAATCATAAACCTAATTTCCTATTTCAACTTCTGACCCTGCGTATAAATCATTCAGTTGGACGGATAAGACCCCCTACTTGACATCCATATGGTCGGGGGCCGCCTGACCCTTGCCCGCCAACGCTAACCCTAACAGCTTCCTTAAGTCATTCAATCATCGCCGTTTTTTAAAAGCCGTCTATCATATTCCAAAAACATGCGACTCCAAATTGTCCATAGATATGAATGTGAGTGTGAATGGTTGTTTGTCTATATGTGCCCTGTGATTGGCTGGCCACCAGTCCAGGGTGTACTCCGCCTCTCGCCCGAAGACAGCTGGGATAGGTTCCAGCACCCCCTGCGACCTTTTTGATAGATTTTGTTAGTTGGTGGCTTTGTTTGTTTGTGTATGTGGGGGGGGGGGGGGGCGAATGGGGGGGCTTGTCCATTCATTTGTCATTTGGGATTATTTTTGTATCATTTTCTAGAATTGTTTTATGTGTCTGGAACGGATTATTTGGATTTATATTATCTTCTATTGGAAAATTTGCTTTGGTTAGAGTACATTTTGGTTTTAGTCAGGCCTTCTTAATGACGTTAACCAAAGCGCCACTGTATTCCAAATCCTAAATCTGAACGTGGCACTGGGCAAGCACATGGAGGATGTTGGGGTGGACGGTTCTCTCTCACAGACCTCCACGGTCGAGCAAGGTCGACCGCAAGGACGTCACAAAATGCCCATGGTGGTTTGGTGGTCGGATTTTAACTCAGAACCGAAGACTATGGAGGTGGATCAGGACCATCATGGACATGCATGTGCTTTGTTTTAGACATGCCTCCTTGTCGAACACACAAATGTATTCCTCCAGCTCTTTATGATAACAAAATAACAAATTGTCAATTAATTATAACAAATTAATTGTCCTCCAATTAACTGCTTTGCTCCTATGAAAGGCATTATGGGAAACATTTTTTTAACTCAAATTGCCCACATATTTGTATATTTTTTTCTTTGTATACCTTTTAGGTGTTAAGTTGTTGTGTGATGAGTGAATCCCTTGTCAACCCAATATACGGAGCATATACTTTTATTGCGATTTTTCTGGGGTTCTTGAGTCTTTTTTGGTAATGGTAATGGTAATGGTAATGGTAATGGTAATGGTAATGGTTTAATTTCATTTGAACATGCATCAGATTACAATTGAGTGCATCCCATAATCAGTTCCCAGTTCCACATGTCCAAAAGGAGTAGGAAGAAGCAAAGCTTATTAAATCCTACCCCTCCATCTGGTACTTTTACAATCAGTAACTGTTACATTTGTTCACTTCCTGCTTTCCTAATATGGTTTAAGGTTTTTTTTTTGTTTTTTTTTAAATAATGCACCTCGTACCAAAGTAGTAGGTGATATGAGCATCCAATGACAAATTTATGTTGGAAGATTAGGCCAGGACCAAAAAGTCCAGTGCAAAATTTTTGTTAAATAATGATTATTGTTCATGTGATATCCTGTTCAAAGATTATCTTTTCAATGTGTTCCTCATCCTCCTTCACAATGTTTAATTTAGCATATAGAATATTCTCCGGTGGCCAATAATAACCCAGCTGCGGACTGCAAACGGCTCCCGGGCCACATTTTGGCCACTCCTGTAATAAGGCCTAGTAAACTATTACCGTGGCTTAAGAACGGTGCATGTCAGGAAGAATGAGGCTGGCGGTGGAGATGAAGTGGAGGTTGAGAACATGCGGCTTTAATTGTCTGTAGAGCCCATCTGCTCCCTCCTTTTGCTTCCTCGCTTTTACTCACATCTCAATCACGGTCATGCCTCAGAGGTATTGGGTTCTTATGTGTCTCGGTGGCGACCAGGAACATCATTAGAGTCTCTCAAACAGCGAGAGTAATGAACAAACCCCCCCCACATTTCTATGCCATCGTGAAATACGTCATTCAAAGCTCCTCTCCGGCTCCTTGATTAGCCGTGTCAGCAAAAAAAAATAAGAGTCCTTAAATCAGCTCTTATAAAAACGTTGACAGACAGTCTATGGCTTATAGGCAGACGGGCCCGTAGCGATGAGCTACGGTTGCGTTCCAACTCCTGTCCAAGCACCCAGATGTTATCTTTCTCAAAAGGACCCGTTTGGGATATTGAGGCATTGCCCACGGAGGAGGGTGCACCTGTTCCGGGACACCCAAGGGCGGCTGTTTTGTCACTCTGACAATGTTTTATAAAAAAGCAAAGGAAGCTCAGAAGGCTACAAAAGCGGAGCTATATATCTCCAGCTATTACATTGGGGCCTAAAAAAAAAAAAAAAGAAAGGGTTGCAATGAAGTGAAATATAGTTGTGGCTCAAAGGGAAGAAAAGAACAGAGTCTAAAGAGGGATGGCGGAGTCTCCTCGGGAGCCTGCAGGGTCTGTGCTCCAAATCAAAGACAGATGAGTCGCCGTCGCAGACACTAAACCGTATCATACTGCGAGCAACGCAGCGAAGAGAAGAAGATATGTGGCTGAGAGTGAGATGTCTTCAGAGAGGAAGAGCTGATGATATTACTTTGGAGGAACAAGGAGAAATGAGAAGCCTGCAGGGAAGGAGCAGGAGAAAAGGAAGGGAGGAAGCGAGGTAAAAGTCCAAACTCAAACTAATAAGCTGTCATGTGGATGGGCGGGCCCAAAACACGACTTGGAGTTATTGCCGGGGCCTGATGGCATAAGAATTACACTACATGGATCATATCTGGATCGATAGGTAGACAAAGTCATTACGGAGGGGCTGGAGTTCAACGTCTCCCTATGGGGCTGCAAGCAGGGGGGGAGGACGCAGGGGTTGCTATTTATCACCATGGCGATGCTTAACACTTTTATTTTGCTTGTTGCTCTTATTTCCGAAGCTGTTTATCCCGCTTGCATGGATTGTTTTGGCCTGACTTGATAGTCACACCCTATGAAGGATGCACAAGCAGGCGGTTCTAGCATGTGTGTTTACAGGTGACTTAAACGCCTCGGTGGGGTCCATAACTCAACGTTTGTCCTTCTGTGCTCCCTGTCTTTGCAGCAAAGGGATGGGGAGCACAAGCAGGGCAGCATCGATTCTCTCTGTGCTGAGAGAAATTAGGCATGAAATTAAAGCTCACATCAAAGGCCGGAGTCGGTGCTGTCACCTGATGCACTATTATTTATTCTCAGAGGAGACGACGACGACGACGACAATGATGATGATGATGTCTGCATCATGGATGATAACAGGACAGACGGGAGGCGAGGGGAAAAAAAAAGGTGGATTGAGAAGGTCTTGCACCTGCATCCTCGCTCGGTCCCGCTGACCTGCCATCATTTATACTGCCAGGGCCCAAGTGCAAGGTTAGGCGCCAGGCCCGAGCCGCCATCAATCACTGCTGTGCTGGACGGAGAGAGGATGGGGGTCAACGCCTCTCACAGCCAGCCTCTGCTGATGAGAGAGTATTTATAGATCACGGCGGAGGGAGGAAGAGAGGAACGGGCGGAATGGATGCCCTTGCAGCTTTTTTTTTTTTTATCTTTATTGAGACGAGAACTTATGACGGAACAATAGTCAGTTAATGCCATCCGGATAGAACATTAACTCTGAGCTACATGCAGTATGCTAGTATAGTAGTAGGATGTTGCAATCAGTGGGAGGTAATGAGGCGAACAGCCGTTAGAGGGCGCTCATTACCAACACATCAGATGTCAGAGAGGGAGCACTACTTTTTCCTCACGAGGGTCACGGGGGATGCTGGAGCCTATCCCAGCTGTCTTTGGGCGAGAGGCGGGGGCACGCATATAGACAAACAACCATTCACACTCACATTCATACCTATGGACAATTTCATTCATTCATTGATTTTCTACCGCTTATGCTCAAGGGAATACTGGAGCCTATCCCAGCTATCTTCAAGAGGCGGGGTACAGCCTGGACTGGTGGCCAGCCAATCACAGGGCACATATAGACAAACAACCATTCACACTCACATTCATACCTATGGACAATTTGGAGTGGCTAATTAACCTAGCATGTTTTTGGAATGTGGGAGGAAACCGGAGTACCCGGAGAAAACCCATGCATGCACGGGGAGAACGTGCAAACGTTCACAGAGATGGCCGAGAGTGGAATTGAACCCTGGTCTCCTAGCTGTGAGGTCTGCGCGCTAACCACTCTTTACTAAAGTGGTCCAGCAACTAACCTGAACCATGTTTCTCATCGTCACAATCCGTGGAGGGGTAAGTCACCTTTGATGCATTACACTGCTAATGGGAATGACATACAACTTCATATAAAAAAAACAAAAAAATATCCCTTTAAAGGAGAGGCTATGATGCTAATTTTAAGAAAATGGTGATAAATGAAGCTAACAACTAGAAATTATATTGAAAAAAATTATAACTTTTGGGTCAGTACCATAATGAAATGACTTACTTTTTTCTGCAAAAAACTGAACGTTAAGTACTTTTTCCAGGCAGGACAGAAATGTTCCACTTTCCTGTGTTCAAAATAAGTTCAATTTACGGCTCTACGGTTATCATCACACTTTTCAACTTTGCCCTTCTCACAAAAAAAAAAAAAAAAAAAACATCATTATGTCATTCGGTTGGTTTCCATATTGGACAACATTTGTAATGACCTTTGACTTCAGCTACTTCGGCCATGTTGTGGCATGCGTCATTCAAAATTATCATTTAAAAAAAAAAACTATGGATGCTCACATTAAAAGCCCTAAAAATGTAGACATTGTTGCCTGTCCCCACTGGCTAAATACTTCAACATGAAGTATAATAATTTAAACATTGTTATTATATTTACATACATTTTGTATTATTCCTTATCCCAACTATACTGTAAGTGTTTACGTTTACTTTTAAGAAAATTAAACATATTTCCTATACTCATTACGTCATCTGGAAAATTAACAGGAAGTTGCATCGGTCAGATCCTTTTCAGGCCTTTTCAGAAGGTAAGTTTATTGTTGTGTATATTCAACAATTAGGAAGGGGTGTTAAAATCCCAATCCTATTGGATTTCAATTATTTTTGTTTATCTTTGTCAATATTTTTTGTGTCAAATGTGCCAATTCTGTGCTAAAAACTCACCCCTGTTACTTCCTGTCCTCTGGCTTAGGAAACAAAATGAATAGAATTCTTAGCTGCGACACTATTTTTCTCCAGCAGATAGCGCCATAAAACCACTTCCTGTTTACATGACCATGACAACATTTATATTTAAAGCAGACAAAATAAAGCTGTGAATCCACTGCAAACGCATTAAACGTGTGAGCGCTCAGATGTAGCGCAGTCACCTCATTAAGCGATGAGAATTTCTTATTGACACCCCTCAGCCCCCACTTACCCTCGTCTCCTATTACGCCGCCCCCACTCAAACGGCCCTTCTTAGGATACCAAGGTTGGCACGGGGGATAGTTGGGGTGTTTGATTGATAAGCGCCACCCTCCCTCAGCTTACTGACAGCTTCTGTCAAACATCCAGCGGGACTCGCATCCCCACCCCGCCTTCCCCCGGGCCCCCCACTTTCAAGGAGAACTGTCACTAGCTGCCGCTGTCACATACCAATCAGGTGCTTTCAACGCACTGATAATGTGCCAAGGAATTTCACCAGGACTGTTACACTCACTGTAAGGACGGGAATGGGGGTGGAGGGGGGCCGGGTGGGGGTGTGCACTGCAAGCAACCGAACAACAAAATTCTACTGGGAAATGGTACTCAGTTGCAACCTCCCAGTGGACTACATTCTCTTATTATGACTTATTGATGAGTTATAAGGTTGGAAATAAATATTTCGATTTTTCTTCAGGTCCGCTCCAATCCGAAATTTCCAGTGCTCCTCAGTCACCCGAATCCCAGATGTTGTAGGTGGAGGAGGCCGCATTCCTGGGTGATTAACACCGTGTGACAATGTGCTCTAATTGAGATGTGGCAAAACAGGGCCGTGTATGTGTGTTTGTCTTTAGCTGCAGAGTTGGTGGGGGGGGCTGTTAAAGGGGTGACAAGGAGATAGTGTTGCTGATTGACATGTGAAGAGTGGCAAAAAAAAAAAAATGTTCCCCTTTGGAATGCACCAATCTCCCAGCGTCCCGTGTTGCTTGGGTCTGACGGTGAATTGTTAAAAGCATTCCTGGCAGTTATGGTGAGGGTGAAAGGAGGGTGAGAAGAGACGGTCTGCTGCTAAAAGAGGAGTTTGTTTACCCCTAAAGAGGGTTGAAGAGTATCGATGCCGCCTTGAAACACAATCACACATAAAATGTGGAAACACATTTGGAAAGGGATGATTATCATGCGAGCGCTGCTGAGAAAGCGTCTCCTCATTCTCGTCCTATCACTTTCAAAGCACTTTAACCGAGGACAGCAGTTCAAAAGCGGATTGGTGGTCCCTGAGCTCCTGCAGTCACATTACCCCCCCCCACCCCGATGCTCCACCACCCGCACCATCCCAAAACCCACCCACCAAGCCGGGGAAGGTGGCGGCCGTGCTCCGAGGCAAGGTCCATTTGGAGCGGCAGGTTAAACCGACCACACGACAGGGGCAAAAGGCCCCCGCTTACAAGGTCTAATTGGTTTCACAGACTGCAGACTGCACAGGAAAGCAGGGAAGAGGAAAGAAAAAAGGGCCGAGGGGGGTAAAGGGGAGCGCTACAGCAGGGATAGAGACAGATAAATGGTAGGCCGACAGAAGGAGGTCGGTACAGGAAGGAGGGATCAGACAGAGGACACCGGGGGGGACACTTAAGACAGACATCGAAAGTTTGATCATGTGGATGGAAAAGACAGAAACGAGCAAGTCAGCGGATGAAGAGAAAGGAAGGATCAAGGCGACATGGGAGGACACGGAATGATGGAAGGCTCTTGTTCCCATGATTAAATTGTTAGGTTTTATTGTGACTTTTACAGCAGTGGAGAGACGAGTTGAGTCGCTGCAAGATGGTGGATTAGCAGCTCTCCATCCCAGGTGCATCACGTTAATCGTGATACCATTCATATGTACAACAGCTGGACTCTTTTATCACATTTGGACATATTTCTGCCCGAACTGGGAACATATTTTACATTTGACTTCAGTTCAAAGTAGTTCCATAATACAGACGCATACTAGCATGGAGGTGTACTCGCTCAAAAGAATGTTCTTAATAAATTCAATTTCATATTTAATACATATTCAATATGTTACACGGTAATCACGGTAGTAGGTTCCATTGAATATGAATTTTTTTTGTATTTGGAGAATAAAAAAACAATTTATGCCCTTCTAAATACAATTTAAAACATTATTAGAGCCCTCTAGACATGAAATAGCACCCCTATAGTCACCTCTACACACACATAGTAGACATAATACGAATAACTAAGCCATTTAAGACATAAATATGACTCATAGTTCATGTGTGTTACTATAAATATGTTCCCCAGGACAGTGTTTTTACACCACAGAAACTCGACAATGACATAATATTTGCAGAAAATTATTATTCATTTCATTCACTGATTTTCTACCGCTTATGCTCAAGGGAATACTGGAGCCTATCCCAGCTATCTTCAAACAAGAGGCGGGGTACACCCTGGACTGGTGGCCAGCCAATCACAGGGCACATATAGACAAACAACCATTCACACTCACATTCATACCTATGGACAATTTGGAGTGGCTAATTAACCTAGCATGTTTTTGGAATGTGGGAGGAAACCGGAGTACCCGGAGAAAACCCACGCATGCACGGGGAGAACATGCAAACTCCACACAGAGATGGCCGAGGGTGGAATTGAACCCGAGGGGGGCTACCCTCGGCTGAGTAGCCCCCCCCCAACCAGAATGATTTATAAATTCATATGTTTTTAAAAAAACGTTATATAGAGAAAAAACATTGAAATTCAAACCTCACAGTTGACAACTATATATTAAATGTGATTATTATGAATACTGTGGATCCCCATAAATAAGTTATTCAAATTCGGCTGGTGAAAACATTTTTTTTTTCATAAATATGCAGTTTTTCCTGAAAAACTCAATGTGTTTAGCATCCTTGTATCACTGTTTTTTATGTTTCACTGATGATGTTTTTTTGTTTTTTGGGTGATAACAGACCGTTTTGGAAATCTGAAGTATAGGCGCAGATTCTGGAAGATCCATCAAGCATTCTTTGCTGGTTATTGTGTGTGGCAGCTCTATAGGAGTCAACAACACAAGGTCCAAAAATGAGCACAGGTCATCTTTAAAGGGCTCATGACCACCAAAACATAAGTTAAATAACGACAGAAGGCATATTTTCTGTGTTAAATATTTGCGCAAATGTTAAAATCGTAAACTAAAAAAACAGTTCTCACATATAAGTTATGGTTGACTCCAAGGCTTTACCAGTTGTTATGGATGAATTTCTGTTCTTATATATCTTTTTTTATATTATGCCCACTTATTGTGCCTAAGGCTTTTTTATGTAACACTCCAAAAAACTGAGCAAGTTTGTTTGCATTTCCATAAGACACCACTGAATGTCTGAACTGACATCTGTCAGTCACTTACCCTCGGCTCTGTGCAGCGTGCATAGAGCTGTCAGTTGCTATCATATTATACTCATCACAACACAGTATCGGTGAACGTTATTATTGTGTTATTGAAGTCAATATGTCACTTTCTTGGCTTTGGTGTCTAAATGAGCTGGAAAACTGGTGCAGTACATCCAGAACGCTGCTGCCCGAGTACTGACCAGAACCAGGAAATACCACCATATTATTATGCATGTGTAGTCTTTTCACTGTCTCTGACATGTTAGAAAACCTGCATTGTATTGCAGAGAAGGAAGGGTTGTAGATAATAATTTACTTTCGGGATTTGTGGATTCACTTTTATAGCAAATCTTGATCCAAAATCGGAGGAGTCAACATCAATCTAACAGCGGGGGGTGGGAAAAAATACACATTTTTATGGCCACATTGCACACTCACTGTTTTTCGCTATTTGCTGATGCTAAAGCCTTGACAGTTTTCACGGGAACCACAAAAGCCAAAGAAATACAGCCGAATAGGTGCAGATTCCGGAAGAACTAGAAAGCTTTGTGTGCTGGGTATTGTGTGTAGCCGCTCTATAGGAGTCCACAACTCAATACAAAAAGGCCGAGCATAGGTTCCCTTTAATCAGAGCACATTTGTGTGAATCCCAAAAGGACGTTTTATGACGCTGAAGGTCAGAGAGCAGAGCTGGCAACTCGTCAAAGTTCAAACGTGCTCAGACGCGCAAAGAAAACATTCAAAGTAAGAAAGTGGAACGGGCAAAGCAGTTACTTCCAAACTGTATTTTGTACATTTTTGGTGTTGTTTATGCTTCGAAAAAGAATGATGGAAGAAAAAAAAACTGCAGTTATTGTCTTACCTCTGTAATGTTCCTCAATCAATGAAAAGTTTTATTTCATATCTTAATTGCAGCATATATTGCATCCATTCATAAACATAAAAACCATCAATATTTTAACTGTTCATTTTTGTAGAAATTAACCAAACCACGAAGCAAAGTCAAAAAGCTGTGATAGCGCTGAGTGGAAAAAAATCTGGAAGTGCTCAGCAGATGAAGGAGTGACTTTGCGAGTCCTTAGAGTATTTATTTCTTTTTATATTCCGGTGAGCGTCATGTGTATTATTGGTAGGTATGGACCAACAAATGATATTCCCAGAAACATCTCTGTGGGTGCTGTCACCCTGCACGGAACCTTGCAAGTCTAATTTGGACTTTCTTCAAAAATAAAAAAAAACAGTACAAAATCCTTAAGATCATATTTTCCTTTTTCCGTCTTTTTTGTTATCCTGAATATAAACAATTGTTCCCATTGCTGACACCTTTACCATCTCTCTCTTGGTTTATTGCTTTGGAGCGTATCCATGTCTTACATGTCTATGACATTTGTCCTCAATTGTCTAGACCAGACTAATAACACATATAAATTCCTAAAGTGACTGGCATTCCCATTCCACGTAAAGTGATCTTCTGTCTGCTTGCCAGGAATGAGTGAACAAGACCACTGACACTCGTCTTACACTATTATATGAGGGACTCGCTAATTCTTATTGTTCCTGCCCTCGTCCATCAGCACTTGATATTTGATACAGATGTACCGTACAGTGGGAATCATTCATGCATTTTCAACCAAATAATGCAATTTTTCCCATATTTTATTCAAAGGAAACTATTTTTCAGCTCTTAAAAAAACACACAAGTTACTGCAGATACTTATATTTGCATTTTTGTTTAATTTTACTTTAGTTTAATGCTTAATTTATGAAAAAAAATATGCATGTTTTGATTAAGAGCATGTATTCAACCATGCAGCGGTATGTTTTATTAATACATATAGATAAAGTAATGCTGCAAAATTCAACTTTTTTCACCAATTAAGTCCTCAAACAACACACAAAAATGTAACTTAAATAGTTATTGTTGTATTGTAGTAATGTAGTGTAATGTAATAATTTTGCAATTAAACACTTAATCACTCAGAGAGTGACATTTTTACTTACCTTGAAGACTAATAATCTAGCTACTGACACAATGTTCGGTTAAAACAAATTATTTTACGTTCGCTCTGTCGTTGCGGTTCATTTGGTCAAGTGTAAACGGCATCGGCCAAACCCTCGTGTGCACTCAAAACAATCGTGCCAAGACTGCTTGAAGCAAAATCATGGACTTGTGTTAAAAGTAACAGTAAAAAGCATACAAAAATGACAAATATTTAAGTTGATATTTAATCTTTAGTTGACAGGAGCCAATCATGAGAACCCGTTGGAAATCGTCAAATGGGAGGTCATTACTCAACATAACAGTTTAGCATAACACTAAAGTCATCACTCAGCAACTTAACGCTGAAAAGATTTACCTAATAAATATACAAACATGTATATACAAGTTTGTCAAAATGGGAAAAACACAATATTTAAGTTTTCTCATAATGTATTTTGGTTAATCAAAGAAGCAATGCTGCCTCTGTCCATCTGAGAAAGCCCAAAGCCCAGAGGGAGGCTGATGTCATTGCAGCACCTCAATGAAAGCGTTCCTCAGAGACAATTCATTATGGGAAAACTTTGAGTTGTTTTTTTTTATTTGAAAGCCATACTGGTACATGTTTGTGTATTTTTCAGTTACACCTTTTGCGTGTCAAGTTGCTGTGTGATGAGTTTAGTGTTATAGTAAGATGACACAGTGAGTCAGACTAGTAGTTCTGAAGTAACGGAGATGTCACAAGATGACAATTGAGTCTTACATTAGGGTTTACTGGAATTTATGGTACATTTTGTTTCATCTCCTGTATTAATGAAACACATCGGAATTCTTTGTCTCGTAAGTGGTATTTTTGGAATGAAATATTCTGTTCCACAAGTCAACCTCATTTACACTGAGGTGGATTATTAAAGTGCATGTGAAACTAGTGAGAGTAACTTGTTTTTTTTCCGTTTTGTTGGTCCCACTAGTGATATTCAAACTATTCTGCAGACAGCAAACATCAGTCCAGCCAAAGACGCCATGGTTGAACGTGTCATGGAATGAGTCACTTTTTCAACCAAAAGGGAATCTCAGAAAAGTTAAAAAAACAAAAATTGATAAGAAATGTTAATGATCACAAAGCGACGCTTGATGTCTGAGTAAACGTAAAAGTTGAGTCTTGGAGGTAAATGTCTTTATGGACAATCGAGTGGTGTCGGACAAGGAAGGGTTAAGCTGTCAGTTATTTGGAGGAGATAGAAGCTGAGAGCAGCCCATGAATCTTCAAGTCTCTATAGGCACAGCATGGTAAAATAATTAGGCTTGCCTTTGAAGCAGACTAAATAAACACAACAGCACTCAACAGCAGCCCCGTCCACTCTGTCTGTTCTCTCCCTGTCTTCAAGTGGACCTTCAGCCCCACTTTCCCCCCTTTTACCTGCCACACTTAACCCCTCGCGCTACCCACCCATAGTCGCCATTCCTCGGCCTTCGTGCACGTTTCCCGAGGGGAGAACTGCTGTGGAGGAGGAAGACGGGACAAGCACCAGGTGTTCCACTCATTTTTTTAACAGTTTTTAAGGATGGATTTTATACTGAGGGGGTGTTGAAGGAACAGTGTTGCTGCAGCGTTTAGCCAGGAATCCAATAGCGTCATCACACTGTTATGGCTCTCACGTTGTCTTTTAAACACCTGCGGGATGGAAAACCAGTCAAGTTTAATACATTTTAATGCTTACTTGAAGAGACAAGGGAAGGGGATTATTTTTGTGATATAATTCTTGACAATACTTGACTTCAAAATGATGCATATCATCAAATTGGCAAGTTAACATAGTTGATCATCTTTGCGTGAATTGATTCAGTCTCCTGTTTCGGAAAATATCGTCTATTCCTTTCGGGGTTTATAAACAGCATCCTATAAATCAATCCGATTTTTCTTAGACACTGACAATATCAAATACCATAACACAATGGAACCCGTTTATGTCAACAATCCGTCAAAGTCGACCAATTTGCTAAGTCTTGGTCCGCCATATTAGTCTTAAATTGTAACTAAGAATTGCCCGCTGAAACCAAAATTCCTATAAATCAATCCGATTTTTCTTAGACACTGACAATATCAAATACCATAACACAATAGAACCTGTTTATGTCAACAATCCGTCAAAGTCGACCAATTCGCTAAGTCTTGGTCCGCCATATTAGTCTTAAACTGTAACTAAGAATTGCCCGCTGAAACCAAAATTCCTACAAATCAATCCGATTTTTCTTAGACACTGACAATATCAAATACCATAACACAATAGAACCTGTTTATGTAAACAATCTGTCAAAGTCGACCAACTCGCTAAGTCTTGGTCCATCATGTTAGTCTTAAATTGTAACTAAGAATTGCCCGCTGAAACCAAAATTCCTACAAATCAATCCGATTTTTCTTAGACACTGACAATATCAAATACCATAACACAATGGAACCCGTTTATGTCAACAATCCGTCAAAGTCGACCAATTCGCTAAGTCTTGGTCCGCCATATTAGTCTTAAACTGTAACTAAGAATTGCCCGCTGAAACCAAAATTCCTACAAATCAATCCCATTTTTCTTGGACACTGACAATATCAAATACCATAACACAACGGAACCCGTTTATGTCAACAATCCGTCAAAGTCGACCAACTCGCTAAGTCTTGGTCCACCATGTTAGTCTAAAACTGTAACTAAGAATTGCCAGCTGAAACCAAAATTCCGATAAATCAATCCGATTTTTTTTTGGACACTGACAATATCAAATACCATAACACAACGGAACCCGTTTATGTCAACAATCCGTCAAAGTCGACCAATTCGCTAAGTCTTGGTCCGCCATATTAGTCTTAAACTGTAACTAAGAATTGCCCGCTGAAACCAAAATTCCTACAAATCAATCCCATTTTTCTTGGACACTGACAATATCAAATACCATAACACAACGGAACCCGTTTATGTCAATAATCCGTCAAAGTCGACCAATTCGCTAAGTCTTGGTCCGCCATATTAGTCTTAAACTGTAACTAAGAATTGCCCGCTGAAACCAAAATTCCTACAAATCAATCCCATTTTTCTTAGACACTGACAATATCAAATACCATAACACAACGGAACCCGTTTATGTCAACAATCCGTCAAAGTCGACCAATTCGCTAAGTCTTGGTCCGCCATATTAGTCTTAAACTGTAACTAAGAATTGCCCGCTGAAACCAAAATTCCTACAAATCAATCCCATTTTTCTTAGACACTGACAATATCAAATACCATAACACAACGGAACCCGTTTATGTCAACAATCCGTCAAAGTCGACCAATTCGCTAAGTCTTGGTCCGCCATATTAGTCTTAAACTGTAACTAAGAATTGCCCGCTGAAACCAAAATTCCTACAAATCAATCCGATTTTTCTTAGACACTGACAATATCAAATACCATAACACAATAGAACCTGTTTATGTCAACAATCCGTCAAAGTTGACCAATTCGCTAAGTCTTGGTCCACCATGTTAGTCTAAAACTGTAACTAAGAATTGCCCGCTGAAACCAAAATTCCGATAAATCAATCCGATTTTTTTTGGACACTGACAATATCAAATACCATAACACAACGGAACCCGTTTATGTCATCAATCCGTCAAAGTCGACCAATTCGCTAAATCTTGGTCCACCATGTTAGTCTAAAACTGTTACTAAGAATTCCCCGCTGAAACCAAAATTCGACATACACAGTCATCTGCTTATGTCGATTTTGAGACCCAAATGGGTCATTTCATTTTTGTTCATGTCAACATGTGTTTTAGTCATGTTAACGTCATCATGATTGTGATTATTATTATGATAATCTGTACAAAATGTTTGTTTGTGGCGGATGTTTGAACTTTAATCCAAATTCAGTTCTAATTTCAAAGTGTGGAGTCTACCTGTTTATGTCCCTGGCAGTGTTGCTGGGTCTCGCCAATGTTGAAGCTGTCGCAATCCTCAGTATTGTTTATGCAGCGCAATGTAGTCACTAGTGCAATGACCTCTACATTGGAGAGACCATCACCTGTTTGACAAAAGCATGGAACAACAAAGGAGTTCTTTGTGACAAAAGATGGTAAGAAGATGCAGTACAACCATTTTGTATTGTATAAAATTACACACTGGGTGACCAAACGTTCTATTTTCCCAGGACATGTCCTGTTGTTCATTCATTCATTATGGACTGGTGGCCAGCCAATCACAGGGCACATATAGACAAACAACCATTCACACTCACATTCATACCTATGGACAATTTGGAGTGGCTAATTAACCTAGCATGTTTTTGGAATGTGGGAGGAAACCGGACTAAAACCCACGCATGCACAGGGAGAACATGCAAACTCCACACAGAGATGGCCGAGGGTGGAATTGAACACCGGTCTCCTAGCTGTGAGGCCTGCGTGCTAAACACTCTTCAACCGTGCAGCCCATGTCCTGTTTTTGGTAAATAGAAAATAATGAAAATGTTCTGATTTTCATTGTTTTTCCATTGGTTAAAGCACTCTGCCGCATGTGATGTCATCTTTGTATGGCTGCATGTGGGCGGCTTTTTGAAGTAGTGTTAGAAAGCTGCAAAATGTCAAACAAAAAAGTGAAACATAAGCACGAAGTTAGTCCTCTGAGTCTTATAAAAGTGGAGATGTCATGCACAACAGCAGTGGAAATGACCAAGTTCTTGTCACTTCAGAGGGCACATTTTTACATTAATATATTGGTTACTATAATAATTGAACCAATATATTGGTTTACTGAATATAATGGTTACATTCCAAAACAAGAAGGTTCATGCACAGGATGTCTTCCTGATTTTCCTTTGGAATTTATGTCTTTAGTTATAAATAGTAAAACTATTTTCTATCAAAATTATTCAGCATCTTTGGATAAACCTATTAAACTGAAAATTTACCTGGCTAAGAGCGGACAAACTTAAAACGGAGCAATTATTAAACCAATGGGGCAATTAGGGAGCTGCCCTCATGGGGATTGTGGAGATTCTCACAATTTGTTCTTTTTTTTATTGAACCGCACCTCTTGGAGGACTGCGAGGAATCTTAAGAGTAGGACGGTGATCTCACCAGCGTGTAGACTGATGGTGATGATGCATGAGGGACATTACGTTCAGCTCCAAAACTCCAGATCCTCTTCTTTATTTTCTAAGAAGGTGAGCCTGAAATATATTCAGGCTACAGTTTGGCTCACGACCTGCCATCTATTCACTGCCAAAACAACATTTGTGCAGATATTTATTTACAATAATATCAAATGCAGCTACACCGTATTCACGTTGAAGTATGGATTTGTTTGTTTTTCAGATCAGCTTCAGGTTACAAACTAGATTTTTACCCACCGATATTACAGATTAACCCAGCGTTAAGATGCTTACATCTTGAGCAAAAGTTATCAGTTCACTTGTAGCGGCAAGTTATGTAGAAAAAAAAATGTCCATTGTCCTGAACTCCATTATAGAAATGCATGTTTTCTACATTTTCATCTGTTAAACTATTATTTTATGATTACTTGGAAAATGTGCTCATTGCTGAAACCTTTTGAGTATGTTGTCTTGACTTCGGCTACATTGCCTTTTTCATAATCATTTTCATTTCTCGTATTTCTTGACGTAATACATGAACCGTGTGTCTAATGAATGCTATGTAGCTATTTTCACTGACATATTACCGGTACTAAATTACTGTATGTACACAGTGATTGAGGAATTATGAGTAATTATCTTTTTATTTATTGAAAAATGTCACTGACTTTGATACCCAGTGTGTAAAAAATTATTTAATAAAATTAATTAAAAATTATTATTATTATTATTATTATTATATTAAATGCTATTTGGAAGCTATTCTTTGATATATTTCTCTTCTTATAAAATGCCTAGAAGCTTAATTTAGTGGCTGTCATGTATTTTGGTTAATCAAAGAAGCAATGCTGCCTCTGTCCATCTGTGGAAGCCCAAAGCCCAGAGGGAGGCTGATGTCATTGCAGCACCTCAATGAAAGCGTTGCTCAGACACAATTCATTATGGGAAAACTTTGAGTTTTTTTTATTTGAAATCCATACTGGTACATGTTTGTGTAGTTTTCAGTTACACCTTTTGCGTGTCAAGTTGCTGTGTGATGAGTTTAGTGTTTATTTGAAAGTCATACTGGTACATGTTGGCGTATTTTTAAAAGAAACTTAATTTAGTGGCTGTCATGTATTATTTCAAATATCAACATAATGCTTCCCTAGCAGGGTCAATATATAAAATTGAATGTGTTTTATGCAAAAACATATGCAGTACAGTGAGAAGCAACACAGATACTTATGAGATCAAACCACAACTTGTATATAAAAGCTTGGCTTGTGTTGTTTTTTCTTCTATTGCATGTATGCAATTCAGATAACGGAATAGCATGATCATAAAATATGGGAATCCCACAACAGGATCCATGCAGTTTTTGTCACAAGCTCGAATGTATTCTCAGCACTTGCATAAACTCTGATCTAACATGTGCAGCTGTTATTATTTTACATGTGTAGCGGCCTGTGCACCGCACCCAAAGTGTTAACGAAAAGATGCACATGTTGATTACGTAGACTGGAGTGGACCACCGCAGGTTTCATCGAATCCAGAACTCCCACGAAGGCTAGCATCTGCCTACATAGACCCGTGCTGCTTGCACGTAGGTCAGCCACTGGTCTCTTGAACTGTTTCCAGATCTGTTCTAGCTATATGTTAGATATGTTCCACACCTCGCTGGGACCGCTTGTCTATTCTCACATTTACAGATTGGTGAGGTTTCACATAGTATCAGTACATACAATATCAGATCATGATGTTTTCACTTCTATAGTGATAAAGAATGACAACCTCAATGTGAAAAAATGTATATTAATGAAAATGTTCCATCTTAAAATCACCAAAACTCCAACCCGAATGTTTCTTTTCTTGATAACGTCTCTCATTTGTCTTATTTATGACCCTCCTCAAGTGTATCCTCACAACCGTAGAAAAAGACTGTAAAATCCATTTCTCTGGTTATACTATCTACAGGAATGTCTATCAATACATTTTTTGTATCGCTTATCCTCACCAGGGTCACGGGTATGCTGGAGCCTATCCCAGCTGTCTTTGTGTGTCAAAATGGGAAAAACACAATGTTTGTAATTGGAAATTGTCAAATTACTCAACATAACAGTTTAACAGTTTAACACAACACTAAAGTCATCACTCAGCAACTTAACGCTGAAAAGATTTACCTAATAAATATACAATCATGTATATACAAGTTTGTCAAAATGGGAAAAACACAATGTTTGTAATTGGAAATTGTCAACTTACTCAACATAACAGTTTAACAGTTTAACATAACACTAAAGTCATCACTCAGCAACTTAACGCTGAAAAGATTTACCTAATAAATATACAATCATGTATATACAAGTTTGTCAAAATGGGAAAAACACAATGTTTGTAATTGGAAATTGTCAAATTACTCAACATAACAGTTTAACACTTTAACACAACACTAAAGTCATCACTCAGCAACTTAACGCTGAAAAGATTTACCTAATAAATATACAATCATGTATATACAAGTTTGTCAAAATGGGAAAAACACAATGTTTAAGTTTTCCTATAATGTATTTTGGTTAATCAAAGAAGCAATGCTACCCCTGTCCATCTGAGGAAGCCCAAAGCCCAGAGGGAGGCTGATGTCATTGCAGCACCTCAATGAAAGCGTTGCTCAGACACAATTCATTATGGGAAGTAACGAGTAGTAATGTCACATTTCCGTTTTAGCACCAGCTCTATAAAATACGGCTACATCAACCTGGACACCATCGCGCCCGGAGCATGTATGGTTCATGGATAAAAAGATCTCCACTATGCTCTCAGTGTGCCTCGGAAGGTGACTGTGCACTGGCAGATTGTAGCTGATTTGGGGCAGTGAGAACAGAAACTGCAAAACAACACGTGCTTTCACTTTTAAGCCCCCCAAGTACCAGAACACTTGCACCAATGCCAGAAAAAGTGGCTAGATTTATTGCAAATCGCTTTTGAGAAAATATGTCACCAAAATATGTCACTTTTTGTCACTCCAAAATAATTCCATTTGACATTGAGAATTTTTGATGTGATACTGGAGCAGCGCCTTGACTCGAATACAGTTTTGCCGCTAGCAAGTATTCTTACGTCAAAATGAATGTGAATGTAAAACTTTTCATACTTCATGAATAAGTATGACAATAGCAAAACCTCATGTTCTCCTACAATGCATCCGAGGTACTGAGAAACCCAAACATGTCATGATAAAGATACAGAGAAAGATGAAGGTAGAAATGACTGAAAAGCACGGGGAGGTTTGAGTCCCAAAGGACCACTGAATTTCCTCACTTTCTTCGTTTTTTTTTTTTTTTTTTTTTTTTTTTTCATAGTCCTCTCACTCCCAGGTCTGCACAGCTGTTTGAGAGCCGGGGGCTTTCTCCAGAGCCCAGATGAAAGAGCTGCCATAAGCAGGCCTGCAGGTAGGTCTGCTAAAGCCATTGCTTTGGCTGTCCACTGCCCACTGCATGAAATAAAAAAGGTAAAAAGGAAAACTAAAAGGAGACGATAGACTACGGAGAATCGAGAGGGTGAGAATGAAAACAAGGACTCTGTTAAAACAGATGGATAAAGAAAATGTAGAGGGAGAATAAGGAGGAGAAAAGATGGAGATGGCGCCACGGAGGAAAATAGCGAGGGTGGAAGAGGGGGGTCAGGGGGGTGGATACCTGCTCCGAGTCAGCCCAGACCTCCCGCCTCCTCGCCACCCCCGATACCAGGAATGATGTCTGCTTTTATTGACTTTGTTAAAGCGTTTTCAATGCTGCTTCCTATGTGTTTACAAGATAGTAAATCACGGCCTGTGCACTGGTCGGGGTTATGGGGCAAAATATAGAAGGAAACATCTTAAGATCTTGGATCTCGAGAACACTTTGGATATCGCCAACAACAACTTTGCAGCGTCATGTAACACACGCTCCTTTCCACCACTGTGGGGCCCTTTATCTTCATCGCTATCCTCATCGTCATATAAGACCATTTGAATGCTGAACGCTCGACTGAAATGACTACTTTCTAGTCATGTTGTGGTAAAAGGGCTGCACGGTGGGGTAGTGGTTAACAGCTTGACCACATGGGAGATCTGTCCGTTGTCCGTTGGACATCTCGGTGTGGAGTTTGTGCATGCATGTGTTTTCTCCAGGTACTCCATTGTAAATCATCCATAGGCATGAATGTAAGACTGGAGGGTGTCCAGATTTTTACCTCACCTCTTGCCCAAAGTCAGCTGGGACAGCATACCCCTGCCACTCCAATAAATCAGCATAAATAATAATAAATAATAATTATTGAATGAATGTTTGAAAGTGAATAATGGAATGCAACTTTAAGGACCAAATGACGATGATTGACTAAAATTAACAGGGAAGTTTCAAGGTTCCCAAAGTTGGTACCGTCTTTGGACTTTCCGGTTTTCTGCAGCTCATGACTGGAACACCCTACAAAACTCTCTAAAACTTTCAAACTTCACATCTTTTTCTGTCTTTAAACAAAACTTGCAACTAATTAGATCTGACTCATGCACTTGCTGATTAGGCATATTGCCTTTAATGTTGATGCTTTTGTATTACTGTATTGATATTTGTAATTTTATATAACGTTATTCTTATTTTCAGCACTCTAATCCCCCATTAAAGTGCTTTTGCTCTTTGTTCAGGCTGCATTTGTAAATAAGAATTTGTTTTTAAATTGCTTGCCTGGGTAAATAAAGGTAAAATTAAAAAAATAAATAAATAAAAAGGTTGTTTGTTTCTGTCGTTTACAGTGTCGTCACTCTTTATAAAGTCGCCAAATACAACAAGAAGTCAAAATCAACATTAGGAAAATTTGACCACAAGAGGCTTTGGTTCACTTTCATGGTCTGGGGTTCAGTCTAGGTGTCTCAAAGGAACAAAAACCTTGGACAAAAGGAACAAAAAATGGACAGTTTTATTCCAGATGGTCACAAAAGAAATCAAATTTCTCAATAAAAGAGAGGTGATGCTGGCCTAATGCATTCGGTTTGCGGTTGTCGCTGGCAGCGTCATTCAGAAAAATCCTTTTTCCAGTGCCTGAAATATTTTCCTACGGGCACGCCTAGAAGTTTCAAGGGGTGTTGTCCATCTTGCCCCTCATCTATCACCTTAACAAGTAGGAAGGTTTAAGTCCTTATTCAGTTGCGCTTGGTGGAGATCACCAAACTGTAGTATTTATCTTAATACGGCCACCAGACTGAGGATAACTGAACTTTATTACGGATCGGCTCATTGTCATTGGCTTTTCCTTCCCTACAGATCTTCACCACTGAGCATAGACTTTCCTACGAATGTCAGGTTTGATGTCGGTGTCACACCAAAATAAGAATTGCTAGTCATTAAGATATTTTAACTTCAAATAAATGGCATTCCGTTTCTCGTTACTGCTACTGCTAGGTTGGGTCTGAAGTACCTCCAAAGCTAGCTTATCGGTTATGCTGGCGAGTTGGCATTTTTGGAAGGTATCTCTGGGCATGCCTTTTTCCGACTGTTCCGCTCTGGATATTTAAATGCAAATGTAGCATGGCGTGTGTCAAAGTGCCACATTATATTTGACCGTTTTCATCAATGACATTTTGTCACTGCCACAGAAGGCGAATTTTTCAAACTTTTCGATTCAGTCAACGATTCGTGTTGAAATGTCGCTCTGGAGTATAAGTCGCAGGAACAGCCAACCTATGAAAAAAAGTACGACTTATAATCCGGAAAATACGGTAATTCTCTACCAACAGAGTGAACAACTACAACGCTAGCTACAGTAAAGTCTCGTTATATCGATATTCTCGGGAGTCTGAAAAAATACCGATATAACCGGACTATCCATATATCCGATCCTGCGCCGAACTGCATTAAAAGTGGGCGGATCTTTGATATGGCATGTAATTTTCTCCTTGAGTTCATGGATTGCGTATCTAGCATGCTTTTGTACTACAATACATTTTGTACTACAGTAAATAAAAATAAACTTACGCTGTAGTGATTACCGGTTACCGGGACATAATTCACCCCGGAATTATCGATACCCGGAGGGGTAGGCGCGAGGGACGGGTGTTTTCCGCTGTGTGTGCTGCACTCTGGTGGTGGAAGTGTGAAAAATAAAGTTGACTGGAAGCAGCCGTTCGCCGTGTTCTTTTTTGGTATTGAAATCCTTAAGCAAAGATTGATTTAAGCTGCTTTTGTATCGATATAAGCAGACCAAATTGGCTGGCGGGAGATGAAAAGGGCATCGTAGTAACCGGATTATCATAATAACCGGGTATCATACTAACGGAGCTAATTATATCATAAAAGACTAGAAATTTGCCGGGAAATGAAAATAGTATCGTAATAAGTAGTAATTCGTTTTAACCGATATCGATATAACGAGACTTTACTGTATTTAGTTTCCTGTTTAATAGTCATCAAAAAACATTCATATTAGTCTATGACAACACAACTGAAGCGGTTTTTACATTTTTTTAAATGAAACTTTTTTTGATGAAGAAAAAAAACAAACCTGTGGGAAAAAGCGATTGCCACCAAATTCTTTTCGCCTGTTTTTTTTTATGTATTGTGGCTACCTTTCCATCGGCCTTATTTAAGAGTGTGTATTTTTATGTAGCACATTAGCAAGGACAATGATACTTTTCACTTAATGGCCGCCTACCGGTGCTCAGACATTCAGTCAGTCTAGTCCTCCTGTGAGAATTGAAGTGTAGTGCGTCTTTGCCAAAAGGTTTCTCTCCCAATGATCTCTGTCTTTGTCCTCGCTCGCTGATACAGTACTCTGGATTCGTTAGCAAAGCCATCCAAATGAGAAAAGCAGCATCGGGAAGGCCGGGAGAAAAAGGGAAAAAAGAATAAGGATCTGTGGCAAAACTGGACATGTTTCAATTTTAGGAAGGCCTTGAAGCTTGAAGGGGGGTTGAAGGGGGGGGTTCTCGGGGGACAGCAGTCAGTTAGGTATGTAAAATATATTTAGTATATGCTCACTGGACACTTCATTAGGTACACCTCCACAATCCAAAAAAATACTCAGTACAGGACCGTACTTGTCAACCTTCCCGCTTCCACTGGGAAACTCCTAGATTTTGCCCTTATTTCTGGTCGCCCGTTCCCATAAATTATCTGGATTTTAACTTTCATCCAAAAAAAACCCTCACATCAAGTTTTTGTTTCGTGTACAGTGTAGTCAGCATGTGTACATAAACGTTTTGTGACTTTAGGAGCAGATTTCAGATTATTCCGAGGCAGACTGTAATACCTGTAATACCAGACCTGTAATAGCAAAACTCCTGTTCAATGAATTCAATGCTATAAAAAGAAAGCAAAAAAAAGCAAATAGGACAGGTATACTATTTTGAGGTACAGTACACTGACATATTCAGAATATGTTTTATGTAACACCATCAACTACAAGATCAGACTAAGCAATTACCTAGCAACTCAAAAGTACTGATGTTTGTTATTATTCCAAGGGGACTTATTATGCTTTTTCCACATTTCTGACCTCTGAATGTTAGAATTTTGCATTCTTGTGTTAAACGATGCCAAAGTAAGCGGTTCTCTGTGTAGCATTATAGAGCGCGCATATGGGGAGCAAGTGTACAAAACACTGTCCAAGCTCACCAATGTTTTCCACCACATTTCTACCGATGTTGTAGAAAACCTCTCCGACCAGTATCTCCTGAGCTACCAGTAGCTCCTGACCACTTTTCAGGTAGATCTCCAATATCTTTATTGATTTATTATCAACTCCAATACCGACAAAATTAGAAAGTGGGGTTCGGGCGGTAGTCCGGAAGTCCTCGGAAGCGCATGGGAGTGTTATTAATCACAGCAGAGTGGCTTGTGGGTTTAGTAAACTAAAACAGATGGAAAAGGGGTGGAAATCCAAGGAAATAGGTGCAGACAATGGAAGATCTAGACAGCTTTCTGTGTGGGTTATTGTGTGCAGCTGCTCTATAGGAGTCCACAACTCAATACAAAGGGCCGAAAATGAGCATTATAGATTCCCTTTATGATTACAGGTGGTCCACGGGTTACAAACAACTTCGGTTCCTACTACAATGTTTAAGTCAAGTTTCAATGTAACACCTAAGTCATTCCACTGTCATTCCAAGGACATAACATACAGTAATAGTAAGATTACATGCAAAAATGAAAGGAAATGGTAATTTCCTGTAATACAAACTAACAAAATTCCCGATTGAGGAGTCTTTAATTTCGTATTCATTGATCCCAAAGTGGTACAGTTGAGTCCCAAATGAACGTGACGTATTTTAACGTCACACACAATCAAAGCAGTGGAGCACCGCCGCTTCGCCAACCACTGGCATGTTATGATGAAACATGTGGATTGCTTCAGGGGGAGTCAGTAAAAAGCCGAACAAGGTGCTGAATTATTCCAGGTGTCAAAATCCGTTGTTGCAGCGCCCCACCAGAACTAATGAGGCAGGTCTATTTTCACCCCATAAATCAGGTGCATTGGTGAGAATGACTGATTTACGACGACGATGGCCTAAACTTATATTATTATTATTATTATATATGTTCTAGATTTAACTCTTGCACAGCTGCTACGTTTGAAACGTGGGACTGCATTTATGAAGAAGGAGCCGTGCTAAAACGTGCTCAGGCTCACTTAGACGATCATCCAGTTTGAGGTTAAGCCTTTCATGTAGATTTGCCCTTCTGGTTCTGTTTAAATAGAATATAAAGGCTTAAGATACGTTTAACGGTCATGTTATTATATTTCTTTTCTATGTGGATTTTAGACTTCCTATTCTTAATTTTCTCATTTACTCACATGAATGAATGCATGATTGATGTTATTTCTCTAGTTAAAAAACGACCTAGAAATATAAATAAACCAAACATACACAAAGAAGGCTGCATAATGTGTAATTACTGAGTTTACAGATTACTTTATTTTGAAAGCTAGTTATTTTCAATTACTGCCTGCAACGTCGTTTCACCACAGAACGCTAACATAGTAATATAAAATAGTTATATTAAAAATATAACTATTTTTATTGGTTTTCATTGGTACTTGAAGTTGAAAGTTGGCTTTCTATTTGCTGAAAAATAGTGTAGCGTTGCTGCTGTTTTATGTGTGGACACTAGAGGGCAGTCAGGTTCATCTTGCAGGTCGGCGCTGGCGTTTGGAAGAAAAGGAAGTAGAATAAGAGTTCTAAGGAAGTACCGCCGTGTGTTGACATGGGTAGCTAGGTCTACCGTTGGAAAATAAGTGCCTTATGTTGATTTTGACACTCGCAACTGGGTGATGGGTGCGCGACTGGGTGCTCAACCTGAGCTCTTTTAAATAAGGCATATCACTGTACCTCTTACAGTAGCGCCGTAGGAGTATTTTTTAAATGTAAATGTCCCATTCATTGGACTGACAACTCAGGGTAATGCTCTTGTTCATGTTCCTCCATTTTCACTTTCCTCTTCTCACCGCTCCTCACCGTGCCCTCCCAACTAAAGTGGATTTTTTAAACCTATATTTTTTTTTATCTAAACATTCAAAATATGTTGAATTCTTAAGCACAATATTTTTACATTTTTATTTTTAGCTACTTTTATTTTCTACCTTTTTGCACAAGCTATGTTCTGTCTATTTTTTACTACTACTTACTGATTTTATGTTTTTTTTCTGGCATCGTTATAAGTAACGCTTTCAGCAGTAACTCATTTATTTAATTAATTATGTTAAATTATTTTGTTCAATTAACGCATGCCTCTCTGTTATGACGGCAGACAGAAGCACAGTGGCGCGTCCCTACACAATTACACAGAGTCTTTATTAATTAATTCTGACATGAATACATCAACAGCGGTACAATTCCAACACCATATAACGTATGTATCGCCAACTCAAATACGTCTCTAAGCTGTTCATCCTCGGAACGACACTTCTTCATTCTCTTTAGAAGACCACAAGATGCATTCGGGGACACTTTGAACATCACAAAAATAGTTTTATAATATGTCTGTAAATAAACAAGAAGATAAAGAAAAACATGAAATGGATATTTTTGTCACTCACTTAGTAAGTCTTAATTCGGATGTACAATTTGCCACATTTAATATGCTGGAAAAGACAGAACAAACTTAAATTACGTGATGTCTATGAAGGCAACCCCTCATTGCTCATAATTACACGGTTTAAAGTGTGATTCAAATGTTCTACCGCTATTAATTAGACTATTTTTAGACAAATACAATTTTAGACGTGTGTGTTTTAGTTTAGTTTTAGCTTGACTGACACTTTCAGTTCATTTTGAACCGTTAATACATAAACTATATATCATCCTGTCATTTCTGCTTGGTGATTAATCATGATTAATTTTTTTATTGATTAATCTGATTAATTTTTTAAAACATTTTTAGTACAATGAATGAGGGGTTAGCATGCTAGCCACACAGTCTTGGGTATGTCTGTGTGGGGTTTGCATGTTGTCCATATATGATTAATTGATTGATTAATTTTTTTAAATGATCAGACAGCCCTTCTTTTTTTCCATCCTCCTCTTCTTTCCGTCATCACTGCATGATAGTTTCTTTGTTAAACCTTGATGACCAGCCGTAAAACTGAAACATCAGTCATAAACATGGACGTACACATTTTTGAATGGTTTAAATGGAATTATGTGACTTGTTAAGCACATCCGAAGCAAATAAACCATAACATAATTGTAATGTGGTTATACGTTTACACAATTATGTATATCCTTTTTATCATGCATAAATAGGGGGAGTGAAATTGCACCACTGATAATATAATCATCACATATGACAGGAAAACCTTGCACAATTGCGTTAAGCTGAAAGGAATAATTGTGAGCGAGATGGTTTGTATCCGTAGCTATGCTATGTGAAAACCATTTTGTGTTCACATGGAATACATATTACTTACATATGTCGGATGAAAAAGTACATCAAGGTCTTCCCTGTGGGACCAGAAAAGCACCTCTAACCTGCAACCAGGGAATATGTTCTAATGTAACTGGATATGTTCTTAAGTACATGCCAGCAAAGTTTTCCATGTGCTGACAGAACCAAGAAAAAAAAAAAAAAACAATTGAAGGTGATTTGACATGGATGGAGATATGCTCAATTGTCGTTGACATGGTATATGTTCTGGAAAAACACACTAATAATAGCATTTCTTGTGGTGTGCGTGTTTTGGTTTTGCCACAAATAAGCTCCAGTGTGTATCTATGCTACTGTATATACATCTCACTCCCTGTAGTTAAGGCATGTAAAGAGTTTCAACAAGTATTCGGTTTCAAATGCGCTCCAGCTTGAAGGCCACGCCTGCTCTCGCCGAGGATGTTGACTTTCACGCAAGTTTCGCTATTTAAATGTTGGATGGACGCTGATGCTGCTGCTGCTGCTGCTGCTGGACTGGCGTGGACACACGCAGGGGGAAAGTGACATTTGACTTTTACGATGTGAACAACTCGCAAGGAGGTCTTTTGCATCTTTACAAGGAATCGCTGCGGTCACGTTTGTGGATTTGGCTTGCCCTGTTTACATACCGCGCGTATTGCTGGTGCGTAAAAGTTCCACGCGTAAACGTTCCACGCTGCACAGCCTCCACTGAGATACTTTTGGACAAGCTTTTTGAACAAGGTTTCATATCAGCGGCGACTCTTTGAACGGATTTTCCGTTGGGATTGTCACCATGAAGACATTTGGACTGATTTGAATGAGATGGAGATGGCAGCCATCACCTGCATGGGACGCTGAACGTCTATGGACGCCTTCAATTACCCCTAAACTTTGATTCTGCAGCAGGGGGAACTTCATTTCAATTTTCTGAGACCTCCCAGCAGCGAATCAGCGGAATATTCATGAATCAATATTTGAATTATTACAAGATGAGGCTGAGAACATCGAGGTTAGGTTATCTGTAAGTATAATTATGAGTTATTTCATTCAATATAACATAAATTATGTCATTTTTGTTGTATAAATATAATCTATAGTTTTAATTTTTGACATATTTATTCTTTTTCTCACACAGGTTACTCCAGTTCACAGCACTTTGCTTTTACGCACAGGTAACTTTATTTGTATTACAATGAACAATCATTTGTATTAATTAATATTAATTACAAAGTTCATTTTCGGCTTACAACTCCTTTTTATTTGCCCTCGAATTGTTCTAAAAATCATGTTAATGACATATATTGTTAACTTTTACACTTAAATAGGACTTAAATAATAAGATGAGCTAAGTCATATCAAACAGCCATAATCAGGTATGATAATTGGCATTGCACAAATTGCATGTCTGTACATCTGCAGTGGGCTGCAATAATAATGAAGACATTTTATTAGGGGGGCTATGGCGACTGGCAAAAATTCAAACATCTTGAAAAGTGGCAAGATCTCGCTTTGACAGGTGATTGGTAAAACATATGTGCACTACTGCATTGAAGGGGGAGAAAAGTCAAGAAGGGGGTGAAAGATCACTGGCGGTTAAGGCAAATAAGCAAGGGAATTGTCATCCCCGCGGCTCCTTTAAAGCATCCTTAAAATGGACAAACACCACATCGATTGAATAGAATGAAATGGTTTTAAAGGCTTCATTGTTGCAATGGTGAAATCAATCAGTGCATATGTTTGCTGTTGTCCTGCAGAACACCGTGCAGTCTCCTCCTAATTTCAAGCAACATGTCACCGAGCAGAGTCGACTGTCGGACCGGATGAGCCGCCGGTTGACTCGAACCTACCAACTGTACAGCCGGACCAGCGGGAAACACGTCCAGGTGCTGTCCAACAAGAGGGTCAACGCCAATGGAGACGACGGGGCGGCCCACGGTAAATGACAACATTACATATTTATCCAGAAATATACTCAACTGTCAATTGTAAAATATTCGAGTAATAATCGAGTTACATAAACCGAGTGACCAGGACCTGTGTCACATGACACCATTAAATGAACAAGGTGTACAATTGCATGGCGTGTAATATCCGTGGTACCTCATTCAGTTCAATGAGAAAGGAGTCCATTATAAACAGTAAAAAATTGAACTTAACATTGTTGTGTTCAGTTAATAAGAATATATTAATTATTGTTGTGGGGTACATGAAATAACACAAATGTGCATGCTAGGTAGAAAAACTGTAGGAAGTTACAATGAGTGTGTTTTGTGAGGTATTATATAGAGGACATACTCTTGGTTAGCGTGCATAATATTGGACAGTCCTATTTGGTAATGGTAATAGTAATGGTAATGGTAATGGTAATGGTAATGGTAATGGTAATGGTAATGGTAATGGTAATGGTTTTATTTCATTTGAACATTTGAACCCAGTTCCACATGTCCAAAAGGAGTAGGAAGAAGCAAAGCTTATTAAATCCTACCCCTCCATCTGGTACTTTTATAATCAGTAACTGTTACATTTGTTCACTTCCTGCTTTCCATAATACAGTTTTTTTTTAATAATTCACCTTGTACTTCGGTACGAGGTGCATTCACCTTGTACTTCGGTACAAGGTGCATTATTTAAAAAAAAAAAAACAAACTGTATTATGGAAAGCAGGAAGTGAACAAATGTAACAGTTACTGATTATAAAAGTACCAGATGGAGGGGTAGGATTTAATAAGCTTTGCTTCTTCCTAGTTTAATAATGCACCTAGAGGTGCATTATTTAAAAAAAAAACTTAAACTGTAATATGGAAAGCAGGAAGTGAACAAATGTAACAGTTACTGTAACTTCCTCCTAATGCGGAGGACACAAGCAACAATGGCGGCAACCACTGCGGCCATTTAAACTAAATGTATCTGTCGCCATGAACTGTACACCGCATATCAGTTCTGGTGAGTAGATATGGTAATGGTAATGGTAATGGTAATGGTAATGGTAATGGTAATGGTAATGGTAATGGTAATGGTAATGGTAATGGTAATGGTAATGGTAATGGTAATGGTCATGGTAATGGTAATGGTAATGGTAATGGTTTTATTTCATTTGAACATGCATCAGTTTCCAATTGAGTGCATCCCATAATCAGTTCCCAGTTCCACATGTCCAAAAGGAGTAGGAAGAAGCAAAGCTTATTAAATCCTACCCCTCCATCTGGTACTTTTACAATCACTAACAGTTACATTTGTTCACCTCCTGCTTTCTATAATACAGTTTAATGTTTTTTTTTTTAATAATGCACCTCGTACTTCGGTACTTTGGACTGGTTCAAGACTCTTCATCCTTGTATTTAGCAAACATCAACTGCTTGTATTGTTTCTTGAATTGGCTCATCGTTGTGCATTGTTTGATTTCCTTACTCAATCCATTCCATAGTTTGATTCCACATACTGAAATGCTATGGAATGCCAACACAATGGTAGGAAGCCGTTTCATTTCTGTTGTTTTTGGCCACCTGAGGAACAAAAACAGAAGCTTAAACAGAAGTGAGGTGTCAACATCCCTTATGAGATCTTTCGTGCGCTGGCGTTCCACAAATGGATCAAGTCAGTGACACCTACTTTCAAGTCAGGCTATTTCTGGCCATACTATTCTGGCTAAGAAATAGGTTGCTAAAGTCCTGACCCCCAGGACGTCCACAGCCGCCTTTCCATTCCTTCAATATCTGCCTTTAGGAAGCTCATTATGGAAGGAATTTTCCTTAGGACTCCATTTATGAGAAGTGAGGCCAGTGTGCTCACACTTCCTTGCCTTTTTTCATGCAGCCTTTTGTCCCGTGGATTTCTCTACCCACACACTAGTTCTCACACACGCACACCTACTAAGTGGGTGTCACTCTTGTATGCGGCCCAAATCTGCCAGCTTCTTTCTCTCTTGTTTGAAGCGCATCACAGCAAGACTTTATGTGTGTCTTCTGGATCGTTAAGAGATGGAATTTTTACGTCTTCCTTGCAATTCTGGTTCACTGGATGGGATGTTTCCAGATCTATAGTGAATTGTACGATACGTTAAGAGTACACTGATGAGGAAAACGGGCAAAATATCTACACAGTAATATGACAATACGAGTGTTTGTGCTACCTCTTCTTACTTTCTGTTTTATTTGTGTTTGTCTGTGCAGCTAAACTGGAGGTGGAGACCGACTCTTTTGGGAGTCGCGTTCGCATCAGAGGAGTGAAGACTGGATACTACATTTGTATGAATAAGAGAGGGAAGCTGATTGGAAAGGTAACAGTGTTTTTTTTTATTATTATTATTATTATTATTAGGGATGTCCGATAATTATTGGTTGATATCGGCATTAGATTTTTTTCCTGATCATGAAAACTGATGTTTAAAAAATGCTGTTTACAACACATCCTAACCCTAACTCTAACTCTAACCCTAACCCTAACCCTAACCCTCCACCACAGGACATATGTCATGTGACACATATCAGTATTGGCTGATATCGGAATCGGAAATTGAGAGTTGGACAATATAGTTTTTCAGCAAAAAAGCCAATATTGGACATCCCAAAAGTAATGGTGAAACGTTTTACAGTAGTACTGGGGTGTCCCTTTTTTTTAACGTCATCAGCCTTTGGGATATTGGAAAAATAAAATATATGTATAATAAATGGGATTATATTTAGTGGATCCCTACACATTCACCAAATGACAAATATAATGCATTCAAAAGATGCATTCAAAGACTTAGTATTCTGGAATGGGTGTCAGTGCTGTTGCTTTAATGTCACAAAAGGCCCAATAATCCAGAATAAAAACATGGGTCGTAACCCACGGCAAGATGAAACTCAAGAATTCCTGATGACCTCTTGTCCGCCATTCACTCTTCTCCCCCAGGGAACACATTTATAGCAACACACACAAAAATCAATCATATTTACAGATACATTTAGTTTAAATGGCCGCAGTCGTTGCCGCCATTGTTGCTTGATGTCACATCGGGGTGAAGCCAGGGCACCTGAGTTTGTGAGAAGAATTCCAATATACTTTGTGTCATCACAGGTCGGACACCCCCGCATTAGGATGCAGTTACAGGGAGTCAAACAGGCACACATGCTGACTCATAATGAGTGAATATGTACAGTAATCCCTCGTTTTAATACAGCGTGAGAAGTGAATTTCCGCAAAAAAGGATTCCTTCTTTATGAATGTATTATTTTTGTAGTTAGAGCATAGAATGTTTACATAAATACAGTTTTTCAACATTATTAGCGGCCTATAGAAATGAAATAACATCACCTTTAAGATTATGCTTGATGCACATACGTGCCGCGCAGAAAATTGTATGATGTCACTTTACATATCGGTTTCTTTTTTTTGTAAATTTTTCCAACTTTTTTTTTGTGAGTTTTTGGGTTCGACTCCAGGATGCACAGACCCAGATGCAGGTAAAAAATATATTTATTTATGCTATGCAGCAGAATGACGCGCCAGCAAGTCCGACTTAACACAAGACAACGAACCGACAAAGAAAGGAACGCGCACCTGAACTAAATAGGAATCACAAATGGAAAACAGGTGCGGGAGAAAATGGAAATCAACGGAAAAGAGAACAAAGTAACAGAGGAAGTGAATACAAAATAAGGGCATGAACTAGGAAGGGAAAACTAGAGACTAGAAAATAGGAACTAAACGAGCTGTCACGGGGGAGGGGGGTGAAGCCTGATCGTGACACTCATCTCTTTAATCATCTCGTTAAGGCATAAACAAAACTCAAGCAGGACGGACAGGAAGTGACATCGGGGTTTCGGAGTTTTCGGATTACAACCACAACAGTAGCTTATGTTGAACAATAAAAGCGCGCTGTTCCGGCGATCGAGTTTGATGCTTGTGTGTCTCAGAGACGGTTACAGTAACATCACTGACACCTACTGACCAGTCTAAAATATTAAAATATTACATAGCGTCTTTGAATGCATCTTCTGAGAGTCTTATGTCTGTATTTTGGTTGATTAAGCCATGCTTGAAAATGCAAAGTAAGTACATTTTAACATTTTAGTTTAGTGTCTATTTTGTTTTTATAATCTCTATAATTATGTCGTTTATTGCAAGAAAACGTACTAATTTTTATTAATTTTACTAATACGTATTGTATGCAAAACGTATTCTTTTGCATGTGTATTAGCATGTAAGCATTTGTTTATATACCTGCGTAGTCCGTGTGGCGCTGTTGCATTGTGTGTTCCACATATGTTACTTTTGGTTGCACCGTGAGTGAGGCCTCCTGCTGGTTTGTGTTAGGGTGTCAAATTAGACTTTTTTATGAGCATCTCAATTACTGGCGGTTTTCAGCACTGGTGGGTGGTCCCCGAGTTAAAGTCCTAGCAAAAAAAGGATCGACTGTACATCATTTTAGTCGCATGATGGAAGAAGGTTAGAATTTGTGGGTGTCCAAAATTCATTCACTTCTCCGTCTCCTTTTTATCCAGAGGAAGGGAAGAGGCAAAGACTGCATCTTTACCGAGATTGTTCTGGAAAATAACTACACAGCGCTCCAAAACGCCAAATACGAGGGCTGGTACATGGCTTTCACACGCAAGGGCCGCCCGAGGAAGGCCTCAAAGACCAAGCAGCACCAGAGAGAAGCCCACTTCATGAAGCGGCTACCTAGGGGGCACTTGTTGAGTGAGAGAAGGCCATTTGACGCTCTTCCTCTCTCTGTTCTTCCTCTAAGCAAGAGGACTAAACATTCCCATCAGCAGCGCTCCGGGGGCCGCTGAGAGCTGAAACCGTCACACGGAGCCGTGAGAAAAAACACGTGTATCTTCTCATGGTGGACTGCTTATGTGTTTGTTCTCCATTCGATGTCTAATCTGATAGTTATTTCCCAGTTCAGTGAATTCATTAAATTAGCGGGAAATTGAATTAATAGAAAGATTGATTTCTAAAGAATGTATAAAGTACAATGAAGCTAGACATGGCAGCTATCTGTTTGTTTTTTTTTAAGCATCCGAGTTTGAGTTGATATTCTAAATCTCTTGAGGAGGCATTTTTTTATAACCATTTTTACATATATGAATATATTTTACTGTAAAATATGTAAATGACATGAAATTGATATTTATTGTAGAGTGTATATTAAAACCACTAAAGAATCCATTCTGTCTCGTTGTATTGGAATCAGATAGCAACGCATAGAAATGTTGTTTGCCCCCCAAAACAGTTTTTTTTTTTCCCCCCCTCTTGGAGTCGGAGACCCAGATAACTGAAGGGCAATATCTGTGACAGGCCACAGAATTCAATGTGCTCAGCAAGTGAGACTTGGGCCTGAATGGCTGGAGCTACGCATTAAAAGCGATGAGGTCAGCCCACCATTTTGGCCCCAACAAAGGTTACCACCATGTAGTTGCATTTCTCACGATCGCACACCGTAACCCTCTGATCAAATGGGCCTTTGTGAAAGCTCATATAAAAGGCCATGTTATACAATAGTGGGTTCGAATAATAACACAAGGAGGGGTCAGTTATCAAAAAGAAGCCAGTCACACAGGAAGGGGTTGAAGGGGAGGGCGGGTGCGGAAAAAGCATCAGGGCCTGTGTGGCGAAATGTGGCATGGACTGAAAGAGGGGGAATGGCTGGGAAGAGGCATTCGGGAGTGAAAGGGAGGCAGAAAAAGGAACCCTCTTCCCAGAAGCAGTTGAGCATGACCATCAGAGGCCAAACGACAGGGGACGGAGAAGACCCCGAACACTGGGACCTGGCTGCGCTCACAATGCACGAGCTGGATGGCCAATTTGTTCGCCGCCAAACAATGACGGAAATACTGCGTATCTTTAAGGATGCCTGTGTGTTATGCAACAGACAACAGCAGTCAGTCAAATAGTGGGGGGGGGGGAGGCGGGAAACAGTAGAGCAGGATGGCTGCAAGATGTTTGCACTTTTACTGTTGCACAATAAACACAATAGTCAGCAAGGCCGGAGGCTTTAACTCGGTTTTTGCTTCATCGGTTTTAAAAAGTGGCAACAATTTGACTTTGAAAGGGAAAAGCCAACATATTTTCAGCAGGTTGACCAAAGTACTACAATTTAAAAAGTGAATGCTCGTGTAGCAAATTGAGGGCAAATCGGGGACTCGTTAAGAGCGAGGGTACATTCAGAACTGGATCAGGTTTTTTTTTTCTTTTAGCAGCATGACTGTCACATTGCTTGCATGAGCTCTTTGCAAAACATTCTTGTTCATCCACAAACATGGCGGGGATGCTGTGCTGTGGTATTACTACAAAGGAATTTGGGTTAAAAGGTATATTATTTTCAATATATGTTTATTTAAATATGAGGGTTTGAATCGTGTTTAGGGCATCACTGTGTGGAGTTTGGGTGTTCTACCTGCATGCAAAGATTTCTATGGGAAAAATGCAGGTTAGGTTAATTGGAGACTTAATTTTCCACCACAGGCTGAATATTGAAAAGGCTACTTTGATATTTTAGAAATCAGCACATGTAGATATGCCAAGACGTTTTACATATTTCAAGAAAAAAACTGCAAAACTGCATGTCAGCTTTGTGAAATACCGTAAGTGAAAATAGCGTATAGTATAAATTTCTTTCTCTTTTTTCCACCTTTTTAAGTTTCCAAATATTTCAACTTTGTTCTTAAATAATCTTTGAAGTCATAATTAAAGAGACAAAAATGTACATTCTCCTAACATTTTGGCTTTATTTCCATATTTTTTACCAACTTTGTTTTGTTTTTCTAATTAAAAAAAAATTCTTTATCACACCTTGAAACCGCTAAAATTTTGCCTCGTCATTTTACAACCTTATTCTCATAAAGTTACTTTGAACTAACTTTTTTGATTTTTCATTCATTCATTTTCTACCGCTTATCCTCACAAGGGTCATGAGGGTGCTGGAGCCTATCCCAGCTGTCTTCGGGCGAGAAGACACAGGGCACATATAGACAAACAACCATTCACACTCACATTCATACCTATGGACAATTTGGAGTGGCTAATTAACCTAGCATGTTTTTGGAATGTGGGAGGAAACCGGAGTACCCGGAGAAAACCCATGCATGCACACACACAGAGATGGCCGAGGGTGGAATCGAACTTGGGTCTTCTGGCTGTGTGGCCTGGGTGCTAACCACTCGACCACTGTGCAGCCACTTTTCTCAATTTTAATTAACTTTTTTTTTCAGATGTTTATTCATGTAAAATTACTGTTGATTTTTTTTGTTTTTGAGTGGATTTCAAACTGAGGGGCGTCCGGCATTATGAGGGGGGTGGGGTGGGGGTGGCATGGGGCCACCGTGAGTACATTTCATTATTAAATCTTTAGGCGAGTTTTTTCAAGAAAATATTCAGTTTTGATTTCAAAAGGAACTGTGAATGACAAAAATCATCAGTATGACCCAAAGATGGAAGTAAATCCACTCATTAATTTGACCTCATTAATTCTCATTAATTATGACCTCCACGATACCCAACAAGCTCATCAAAATGATCCACTTTTCATACTCTTCCTTGTCTCTCACGCAAACTTGAAGGTAGCATCATCACCATCACCACTGCTGTTTTCTATACTATTAGAAGTATATTTCCTGTAGCGCATTCTCCGGCAACTGTTGCTAATTCCACGCTTTTTTTTTTACATTCCCTCTCTAATTTTTCATTTTTCCAACTGTGCTGTGAGGCAATTTAAAATGACACCAACACCGCAGTTTGGACACCAATGTTCTAAATTGTCCGCAGGTGTCAGTGTGAGTGTGAATGGTTGTTTGATTGACTGCTAACCGGACGTACCCTACAGCTGTGGTAGGTTCCGGCTCACCTGTGACCCCATTGAGGACAAGCGGTATCGATAATAAAACATGGATTATTTTACTTTGAACAAAACAATAGCAAGCGCTTGACAAAAATACCATAAACATGCAGCAAATTTGCTGTGAAGAAAAGAGTAATGCTTTAATTTCAAAGCAGTTGTGGTTATGGGTAAATTATTTTATACACTTCATAAATCAAACATCAAAAAGGTTGGTTATATAATTGTTCGTCGCTCCTCATGAGATACCACACATTTAATTGCTCGTCAGAACGCCACTGACAGAAATTGCGGCCAAATATTTGTATCATGTGAACAAAAGTATTACATCAATTTGGAACGAAGTCTCATATAATCCAAATTTGCATCAATGATGTTGACCACAAAACCAAGCCTCATGAAGCCTCGGGGAAACATGGGAACAGTTTGATCACCAAAATTTCACTAATGGCTTTCAGGGTGGCCCACGACACGCAAGGAACATGAAGGTATTCAGTTAACACAAATGGGACGTGCTCGTAACAGTGACCCTGGAACCAACAGGGATGGGGCATTGTGTGTCTTGAGTGCTTTACAAGGACATCAATGAAAGGAGGCTGGCTAAGAACCTCGGCGAGGAGTGCAGAAAGCATGTAACGTGAGGTCAAACGAGACACTGCTCTGACAGAAACTTGAAGGTAGCCCAAACATTTTACAAAAATATTTTACCAGGGGGAAAAATCCAGACACAAAACACCTACAAATATTTCTATATCAGAACCCTAATAAAAACTGACAAACTGAAAATGGTAGTACTAGACAACGTTGACCCATTGACTTAAAATGGAGTGATCGGAATTCACTCCTGATCAACACTGTTGTATCTGAAAGAGGTTCTTAGTAGGGCTTCAAAAGTCAAAAAGAAGAATTTGGAGTGAGACAAAAATGTTTGTACTACGCAATTTATTACAAAAGACAACGAAACTGAAATGGGCTGTTCCTAAACTGATCAAAAGTCAAAGACAACAGCATCTAAAATCCCAAATATTGGAAAAAACTTGGATTCAACATCATTTTGTGTTAAGATATTCACACTGTCGGGGGGGTGTCAGTTCGCCATTGCTGCTGAGGTTGGACACAGTTAGTCATTTTAAACTTCTTAGATCAGGGGTCTCAATTTACCTGGCGGCCACTCTAGCTAGGGTCTGGGCAGGGCTGGGTCGCATCAGGTTTTCAAAAAAAAAAAACGCATTTATTAACAGAAAAATATACAAACTTTTTCAGTGCTTTGGTTCCGATTTTCGACAATAAAAGCGCTGATAAAACATTCCACTGTTCTCAAATATCTTACTTTTTATTTTTCTACACAAAATAAGATGAAAAATAAATAAACAAATCAAGAATAAAGAAAATCAATCAATCAGTAATAAATAAATATAATAATAATAAAACGGCAAATAATAAAAACTTAAGAAACCACATATAGTTGGTGGGTAGACAAATAATTTTTTTCAGATTAAAATGAACAAAGCATTATTAGAGCCCTGTAGACATGACAAAACACGACTATAGTCACATTTATACTCTTTTTATTTACAACATATTGCGCAACTGCAGGGTCTTGAGACACATGCTAACTCGCAAACTAGACAGTAGCGACCTAAACGGTAGCCTTCAAGTTATTTCCTTTCAACTTAAATAGCCAAAAACTTACCACTTCCACACGGATAGGGAGGATAACTATTAACAGTTATTTAACCTTTAACATGAACATGAATCAAACGTAATAATTTTTTCTGGGTACATGATACCATACAGCATCCATATCAAACTTACGCATATTAAACTTTCATATCAAGGTGGGGGCCTCAAACTAGTGTCCTGCGGGCCACGTGTTTGAGACCCCTGTCTTAGATCCTGAGGGTTATGGAACAAAAAAAAGTCAAGTGGAACACCCAAAAAAATGTCACCGGCCCTCACTTTTTGTAAATACAGCGGAAAATCCTTGCAGTCCAATAAACTGTCAATCAGACACAGAATTGACCTTTGGAATTTACATGAGTGGACCAAACATGGGACACTGAAAGTTGAAAAAAATGGTCATCTTGGCTTCCAATGTTACTGGCATGACAAGGTGATCCCAAATACTTCCACACGGCACAGTGGATCTGGGGGTGCTTACTTCTTCAATGGAACAATGGAGCGTCATGTTGTGCAGGGGCGTCAAACGGGCAAATGGCTACACAGAGATGTTGCAAGGGGGCATCTCTGATGACTCAAGGCCCTCGGCTGTGTGGTAAGGATTGGGTTTTTCAACAGGACAGCGCTGCATTCCCGCCTGACATAGGACTAATTCCAGAGGAATAACGTCACTCGTTTAGACCGCTGCCCTGCGTGTTCCCCTGATCTAAATCCAATTGGGAACATTTGGGAATGGGTGCGGAGAATTAACAAAAATGGTCATGAGTTCCAGACTACATAGAAGAAAATATACATGTACATATACAACTTTTCAACTGGTCTAAACATTTTGATCAAGAGATTCGTCTTGACTCCAGGCTGCCGTAGTCATAATTCACTGAGTTTTGCAGTCAACGTCCCCTTCGCCGGTTCCCTTCAGCTTCTTCAGTTCCTTCATCAGATTCTGCTCAAGGGTTAAAATCTCTTTGGGTTTCTTGTACTAAAAAAAAAAAGACAAAAAATAAACAATAATAAGTAAAATTTCTACACTTTCATTTTTTCTTTCTCCAAAACAAGATAAAGATGACTTAATATAACTTTGGCTATAATTTGTGAAACATTAGTATAGCGGAATTAAAATTAGGTATCACATTACATGCGTAATTGGGACACAAACAAACCAAACCAAAAGCCTTCCTCACAAGGAAACAAAAATGTTGGCCATCATAAAGATTAATCAGTGCTAATGAATGCTTATCAGGGTTTTGTTTTTTGTTTTTTTTACTAGGAGCACAGTGCTACATAAAACTAAACCCCATGCAACTGTCATCCTCTCTTCTATAGTTGCACTTTAATTATGCACTTTTTAATGCAACACCATAACTTCATTGCAAACTTACTGCAAAAATGATGACCAAGTTTGTGAACCGCAGCTTGAGAACCCCTGATCTAATTAATCAACTGAATATATTGATGCAATAGAAAACAGCCGTGGAGTTCTACTGTGGCAAGTTACACCTGTTGGACAACCATCTTCTGAGATACAGAAATAAGTCCTTTTTTGGTATAAAACCAAAATGACAAGACCAGTTCAGTAGACATAATCAGAGCTCACACAGAGTAAGACTTCTCTTCTTGTCCAAAGGAGAAGACAGGTACCAAACAGAAAGAGAAAGATGACCATTACAAACTCCATCTTCCCTCAAGAGAAGTACCGTCTCTACCGGATAACAAAGAATTTTGTGTCCACTTACGCTCACTATTAGCGTGTTATTGGCATGAGTGAAGCTTAAAGCAGAGCTGTCAAATGGAAGGTGACTCCGATCCAGATCAGGAATACCAAACTTCTTGTAATACCTGGTAGAACAAAGAGCAGAGAGGCTTACCTATAGACAAATGTAGAGCAAACAGTGCCATCTATAGGAAAGACAGCGTCATTACAACATTCATGCAGCTCTGATGCCATTTTCCAATTCAATTCAGGTGAAGCAAATAGTAAAGTAAAAAATTACTTTTTATTTGACGTTTTGACGACAATACACCTCTCAGATGGCTGCACTGAAACATCAAAGACGTCTTTTGGGTGGGGAAGGTTCCGGATTCTCCACTGAAAACTGGTCTTTGTATCTCTCCGCATGAAGACAGGCTGTGGACACGAAAGGAGAATCAGTGTGTGCAAATGTGCATATATATAATACACATATGTAATTTATATGTGTGTGTTTGTGTAAAGTTATATGTACCCAACTATTAGCGTTGGACTCTAAGCCATGGAGATATTAAAAAAAAAACCTACATTGGCACAGTTCTCTTTTATCAGCTCAGCATCCAAACAGGTGTCAGGACTTGCACGTGGCTCTCCAACTTCTTCCTGCCATTGGCCCTGTGCTCCAAGTGTGCTTCTGTGCCGCCACTTTCGTACTGCAAAACACCAAAAGTACCATAAAATACATGATCTCTTATAGAAAATAAAGGTGCTACCCACAACTTACCAAGCAGTTCATCGGTTCTCAAGTCATACTCTTCCGCCATTTCTTTTCCATCCGTAAAAAGGTAGTGAATTTTCCGTTTTCCTGAGGTTTGGAATAAGAAAACAATAAGGTTGGAATCAACTTAACATAGTCATTTTAGTACTGGGTACCACTAAATTTATTCACCCATCAGACTTACAGTGTAGTATTTGTTCACAAATAGTATATGTGTGCAAACGTCTGTGTGTTGTATACTTATACTATACTTTGTTAAAAAGTTATTAAAGTTAGGCTTGTATATTTGTACTCTGTTGTTTGTTTTTTTCAGCTTTAAATGTAAATATTAGTGAGCAAGCATGTATTACCTGTTTACAAATTTCGTTTAAACTTTTACGTTTATATGATTGCACAGTATTGATACACAAGTATTTATAATACATAATGTACACACAGTGGGCTGCGCTTGTTTGAGTAGTTCTATTTTGTTTATTTTACTTACTTACGTACTTGTCAGCTTTGACTAGTAAACAGCTGTTTAGAAGTCATGTATTGTCTACCCATTTCAATATTTTGAGTGGTTCTTGTTTACTTTATACTATACTCTCTTACTACAACATATGATATACCAACAGGGGTTGATGTCCCACCTTTTCACGGTTATGTCTGCTAACATTGGGAATCGGTGGGAGTAAGTTAAATACAATATCTCTCATCAACCGAATAAAGGTAAATCCCAATTACGGAGCTACAAAAACTCTGTTTCACTTCATTGTACTTACCATCGTGAATCAAAGCAGTTTTCTTGGATGATTTTAGGATGTCGACCCAGCTTTGCACAGACATGTTTTTGTGTTGTGCGAAGCCACTTCCGGAATCAAATCGTAACCACGGCGACGGACAGGAAGTGAACTAAGGAAGGCTCCACTTGTGAAACAGACACGCGAAAATTATATTACATTTTTCAAATCGTTGTAGTTCACATAGCTTGTAGAAATGTATCTTTTATATCGCAGTGCCAACCCACGTCATGTGACGCTGTTTGGCCCAGCATAATGTTCGAAAAGAAACGAAAGCAAAGAATCGTAAACATGATCTAGCCCCTATCCTGTTGACAATGCTTAAGCGAAATGGTTCTGAAGAGAAAAGAATGCACCGCTGTGCTATATACGTTAAATAAATGTAATTATTTAAAATTATGTGAAAATTAGGCTGGATAATATTGTATACTTGGGCATTATTGTGCAAAGTATTAGCAATTATCTTTTTTTAAAAAAAACGACAAGACCCGGAAGTGATTGATAGTGCTTTTCTTCCGCATCGATGATTTCCGGTCGTTTCGGCTCCTGTATGGTTCGGTTTGGAAGGGGGTAAGAAACAAAGTATCGCAAAATAACTGTTAAAGTGGCTACTATGTTTACGTTTCGTTATACGCGTATGCGTTGGTTTGTCATAAGGAATGTATAGAGTGAAAATCTGGTTACAACGGGTTTTGTCTGTAACAGCAACGTTGACGTTGTTGGTCAATGCGGATAGATTGTAACCTAATTGTACTTTTAATATACGTAGGCAAACTACTGCGGTCTACAAACATGACAATATTCCTACAAAGTTTGATTTTCAGAACACTTCTTATCAACGAAAGGGCGAATGGCAGCCCACATGTAAAATGGAATGATGACAAAAGTATCGAGTAGTAGTATTTTTCTTGTATGAAAGCATGAATTGGAGATTCTAAATTGCCCATCAGTATGAATGTGAGTTCGGATGGTTGTTTGTCTATATGTGCCCTGTGATTGGCTGGCTACCATTGTCCCAAAGGTCAGCTGGGATAGGCTCCAGCACGCCCCCGTGACCAAAGTGACGACAAGCGGCATAGAAAATAGATGGATGGAAAGCGTTGCATGCTAAAGATGTTTGGGATACATAGTTCGTGTACAAGTATAATTCAGTAATTCATCTCCAATTGCTAGGCCACTGGCTCGCCCCTCTAACTTGGAAAATGGAACCTTGTCATGGGATTATGAAAGCTTTCCCCAAAGTTAAAAGGGCCCGAGTTTCTCAGGAAAAGGATTCTCCTCCTGTAAAGAAGAAACCTGATGGAGTTGATGTGACAGGTTGGTATTGTATTTGCTTGTTTACTGTACATATAATTTAAGTAATGAAAGAATAAGGTAGTGCTAGGAATAATAAAGGTACAGTACATAAACATACATACATAAAGGCCTGGTGGTGTTGTTAATGATAATGTTTATTTTCTGTCCTTTTCTTTCTTCTTAGGAAATACATTTAGAAACACCTCAATCTACATCCTACCTGCTGGAATCGGAAATGCAAGATGCCAAATCTTCCAAAGGCATATTCAGCAGAATGGAGGCCAGACAGAGAGGTCTTTGTGTGCAGGTGTCACTCATGTCGTTGTTGATGACACCATGGAATGTGACAGAGCTCTGCGCCTCCTCAAGGTGGATTTAATGCCCTCTGGAGTCCATCTAGTGAAATGCAGTTGGTTAAGCGGCTGTATCAGTGAGAAACAACTCTTGGATGAATCGAGCTACAGCATTGTTTTACCAAAGAGGTAAATGACATGAATGTAAAAATGGTCTCAAAATAACGTTGACAATAATATTGTTTATCTGCAAAAACACTTGTACTTGTAGTACAGTTGTTTTCAATGTTGTAGAGAGCCATCTAAGATGCCCTCTATGTGTTATTGTGTGTCTATGATTGCCTTTTGCTATTGTTGCTTCTCTATTTTTAGGGATCTTGGTACTCCACAAGAAAATACAGATTTGTTGACTGACAAAACCACAACTGAAAATGCTGAAGAGTGCGATCAAAACAAGGAAGAGGAGAAAATAGACACGGTTGGTGGCTGTTACATTTGTAGAAAAGACATATTATTGTTGATATCATTAATTAAATTTATAAGTCTCAAGGTCAATCATTCCCAATCATCAGGTGGAAAATTATCCAATTTTACTTGTTGGTCAGGACATTGCCACCCAACAATGAAATGCTGTTCCATGAGATGACAGAATGCAATTGACATGTTCTAATGTAAAATATGTGCCTTGGCTCAGTAAGGTTGGAAACCATATCAGCGTCACCTTATAATATTGTCATCTGTTTTCAGAGTGGAGAAGACTGCAAAGACGATGTACGAGGAGAAGACGACGCTGTCTCTCAGAGTCACCTTGAAGCTCTCATCACTGGCCAGCACCCCAAAGATGAGATTCCCGGGCCCAGCATTGATCCTGGTCGAGACACTGCCACTCATACGGCGGTCTCGGGGAAGTGGGTCTGTGCACAGTCTTCTCAATCCAAGAATAATAACTTCAACAAACACATCACAGACAAACTGGAGCTGCTGGCCAAGGCCTACACACACCAGGGAGACAAGTGGAGGGCGCTGGGCTACTCCAAAGCTATTAATGCATTGAAGAGCTACCACAAGACGGTGACATCATATCAGGTAATCCAATGCAGATGCAGTGGATCGGTGTCACAGGTTTATCAGTAACCATTTCTTCCTTTTCTTATGTTTCAGGAGGCATGTCTTATCCCAGGGATTGGCAAGCGCATGGCCGACAAAATAGATGAAATTATGGAAAGCGGTCATCTGCGCAAGTTAGATCACATTGGGGATGCTGTGCCGGTATTGGAGCTTTTCACAAACATTTGGGGTGCAGGAGCAAAGACGGCACAACTGTGGTATCAGCAGGTAAAATGTGTTTTAAGATAAGTTATGCCTGTATTAGTCCCACAAGGGGAAATTTCAGGTTTACAGTACACTAGCACACAAGAGTATAGTACGAGGCACACAGGGGCAGATGAAGTGCAAAAAACAGGGTAATACAAATCAGAAATTATGGCCACTATATATAGGCATAGGAGTCTTGCACGGTTATTGAACAGAATGTTTGGAGCTGTTTTTATTGTATAGTCTGACAGCTGCAGGAAGGAAAGACCTGCAATATCTCCTTCACACACTTTGGATGTATCATCCTGTCATTAAAAGAGCTTTTTAGTGCAATGAATGTGTGTTGGTGGGGGTGCAAGACTTCCTCATGGAAGACAGTTTGGCCATCATCCTCCACTTGCCCACCTCTTCCACCTGTTCCAGAGGACACCCAAGGACAGAGCTGGCCTTCTTGATCAGCTTGTCCAGCCTCTTCCTCCTCTAGCAGACCACACCATCAAAGATGGCGGAGGCCATCACTGAGTCATAAAAGGTCTTCAGGACTGCCCCCTGAACCGCCAAAGACCGCAGCCTCCTGAGCAGATACTGTTGGCTCTGACCTTTTTTGTAAAGTGCAGTAATGAGTGTTGTAGTCCAGTCTAGCTTCTGGTACTTATAAGATGTCATCATCTCAATGTCCCTTCCCTGGAAGTTCATTGGTCCACAACCAGCTCCTTGGTCTTGCTGGCATTTATGAGGAGGTGGTGGAGGTTACATGGGCTCCAGTTCACAAACTCCTGAATGAGTTCTCTGTACGACCAGTTGTTCGACAATGGCAGAGATGTGAGAAAATTTCTGAAGGTGACAGGTGGGAAAAGACAATACATCTAATCTTGTTCGGGTTCATTGCGGGCTGGAGCTTATTCCAGATGACAAGGAGTGAGAAGCAAGAACGGATTATCCGTCATGCACAAGACTGGCAATTTGGCAATCCAATTTAGAACTTATGTTTGACTCACGGAAGGAAATGCTTGTTTCATGTTTTATGTGTTTTCAATTTGTTAGGGATTCCGCACTTTGGAGGACATCCGCACAAAGGCCCACTTGAGTAACACTCAGAAAATAGGACTCAAGCACTATGAAGACTTTCTGGACAGAATGCCCAGGGAAGAAGCTGCAGCCATTGAAAAAGTGGTATGTTTCATTTTTTGTCCCAGACGATTAGCATTCAGACACCCAAAATGCTGGAGGAAGCAAGTCTGAAAAAAGGAAGCTCTCACCAGCTTGAATCCATGTCAAAGTTTTACATATTTGGACCAAAATTATGTTTTTAATACATTTAGAACATTTGTAACCACAACAAGTAATACGGAATGTTGTAAACCTCACTGCTATGTATTTTATCACTTTTGTCCAAATAGATGCAGTAACTATAGTTTCTCTTTTTTTGTATATTATGTCTACGCTCAGGTAAGGGATGCTGCCCTAGCAATAGATTCCGGCCTCATAGCAATGGCATGTGGCTCCTACCGCAGAGGAAAGACCACATGTGGAGATGTTGATGTTCTAATATCACACCCTGATGGAAAATCCCACAGGGGTGTTTTCAGTAAAGTGCTTCAGAGCCTCCATGACAGTGGTAAGCTCTGTCACATTTGTCAAGTAGCACGTTTTCTCATCCAACCAAATCCACTGAAATCATGTAAAAAAAAAATAAAAAATTCCGCCTAGGCTTTTTGACAGATGACCTGGTGAGCCACGAGGAGAATGGAGATCAGAAGAAATACATGGGCGTGTGTCGTCTGCCAGGACCACAACACCGCCATCGCAGGCTGGACATCATTGTGGTCCCCTACAAGGAGTTTGCCTGTGCTCTCATGTATTTTACAGGTTCTGCTCACTTTAACCGCTCCATGAGGGCCATGGCCAAAACAAAAAATATGAGCTTGTCAGAGCATTCACTTAATAAAAGTGTAGTACGTCAAGGTAGCACCAAGGTGCATGCCGGCACTCCTCTCCCTACACTTACAGAGAACGATGTTTTTAGCCTTTTGGGGATACCATACAGACAGCCTTGTGAAAGGGACTGGTGATGGTTTTGCAATGACAATGCTTTGCGCTTTTTAATTGAAGACATTTTTAACTCTCTTCACACCAGACTGACTAGAATGTTGACATTATTGTAGCTTAATCAACATGCACGTATACCGCTTTTATTTGCACATTATTTTACTCAGCTGTTAGAATGACTCTTAAATCATGGAACCTGTCACTAATAAAATCTATTAAACCGTAAGTGTTCTGTTGATCAAAGTTTACAATACAATATTCAAACCAAGGACAATGTGGTGCAAAACAACTCTCATTGACTTTTCTAATTGCTTTGACAGATCAGTACGCTGAAAAGTGGCGTACAGTACATTAGAGTACACGTATGCCCAAAGGGTTCGTTTTTCTTGATTTGAATGACATGTTTATGCCGCCCGGTGATCTAGTGGTTAGCATGTTGGCCACGCAGTCAGGAGATCAGGAATCTCCGTTTGAGCATCTGTGTGTGGGGTTTGCATGTGGGGTTTTCTCTGGGTACTCTGGTTTCTTCACAGGGTAATGATGTGAATGGGTAAAAGTGATGTCCCTCATTGGGATTTCACCATGGCTGTCCGCTAATTAACCCCTTGACCGTTTGAGGGTTGTGATGCTTGTCAAACACATTACTGCTGCTGTTGCCAGGCAACAGCCTTTCCTGAACCCCCTTGACTTGTCTGAAGTGCATTCAAGTTGTGATGTGACACAGGTATTGTTTGGGCTTAGAGAACCGCACTTACATGTTCAGCAGTGTGTTTGTCGAGGGTGACAGGTGTTCATTTGAAAAGCTTTATTTTCCGATGACCTTAGTCTGGAGATGGCAACGCTGAAGATGCTTAGAGTATTGACAAGGTTAGAAAAGAGAAGATTAGAGGAACAGCTTAGTTTAGATGTCTGAGGGATAAGGTCGGAGAAGGCACACTGCGATGGTTTGGCCATGTGAGATGGAGGGTTTGTGATTATATTGGTAGACGGATGATGGAGATGGTTGGAGATCTGTTGGAAGTCTCGAAGGAGAAAAAGTATGTTGGTTAAGCCCCTTCAAGATTGTTCTGCTCTGCACAGGTTTAGTAAATTTGGCAAGTCTGTCCTGATCAGAGCACCGGGCGTCTGTCTTTGTGGCTTCCACTAGCTTATTGCCCATCATGATGTGAGTGATACCCTAATGGTGTCTGCTCTGGTTGGCGTAGTCATGGCAATGAATGACTGCAACATGGCCTGATGATTTCCATCAAGGTGCAGCATCCATTTCAGCAATTCCACAAATGCCTTCCGACCGTCCGCCTCAGCAACATATCCACGATAAGGATAGGCGGTCAAGTTGTCCAGAGAGGTAGTGTTTTCAATAAAGTCACTCTACTCGAAGGGTTTAACAGGGATGGCTACTTCATACTCTTCTGGCATCCTCAGTGTCTAGTTTTGACCTTCACTGGCTTCCACCATACACTTCATCGTCTGGTATTCAGAGTTCAAACTCATATTTGTTGAATGTATGTGTTATATGTGCATGATGTTTTTATGTTGTGAAGCGCTTTACAAATAAAGCTTACTTACTTATTTACTAAGTCTTTCATGTCTTTAAGCAACACACCATGCACAATAAACAACTGGAGCAGATCATTTCATCAGCATTTGCCATTCGCTTAGTATATATGTATATGGCACTATAGCAGTATGTTTTTTCCCTGTAAATGCTGTTAATGCTGTAAATATATTGGCATTGTGCAAATGTTTTATGAACTGTAATAAAAATAATTGAAATCATTTATCTGTCTTTTTTAGCTGTTTGTGAAATTTTGTGCTTTCGGTCGTCACATCCTGTGCATGTCTTTTTTTTTGGGGGGGGGGGGTTGCTTACAATTGTAGTGACGCCTCTGGGAACAGACGCATTCATCAGTGATTGGTTAACCTTCACCCAGCTATCCAATGGCGGCCGACTCCGTTAACCGAGTAGCCATCCACGCAGCTGAACGCCCTTCACGTTGTGCACATGGATCGGGTCGATGTGACCACGCCACACCCAGCAGACTCAAGCCAAGCCCTCACGCAAGAGCTGCAAATTGTGTAACAGCTGTAAGAAGAAGAGTTGCTCTCTCCGCTCCTCGCCTTATTTACGGGTCCACGATGCTGGAGAGGCGGCACATGCAGCGGCCTCTCAGCGTGCCAGGGCCCGAGAAGTAGTGGAGGGTATTCGGATGTGAACTACAGCGGTTGCATGTTTTTGTCATAGTCGTGAAAACTTTTTTTTTGAGGAATGAGAGGGGTGTGCGTGGCTCTTAAAATGGGATTATTTTTGCACAATGCTGCCTCTGTCACCCCTTCAGCCCCCACAGCGGACAGGGTAAGTTGCCGTAAACAAGCTTTTCTCTGACAGGGATGCTAGCTTGCTAGCTGCTATTACCTGGCTAACTTAGCATACTGTCATGGTAAACATTCACTTCTTCATCAAACATCAAGCCAGCTGTCGTTGTGTTTCGAACATACAACTATATATTGATGTCAATTATTAGCTAACTTTAAGACGCGTTGTCCTGTCAGGAAAGAAGAATATATGATCGATAGGAGCGCTAGCTAACTCACCTAGCACAGCCAAAGTACAGGAAGCCTCGAGGACTCGGGGCCTCGCTTTTGTGTTTTGTTTTGTTATTTTTTCTAGCTTTTCACCGCAAGAAAGTTGCATAAACCTTTTATTTTTGAGTACCTACACGCCAACCTGTTGCTAAAGTTGCTCATAGTCAGGGATGATTTTTCTTATTAGATTAGCTTGTTATTAATACAATAGTGCAGTCTATTTTTAGTCTGTGTATATTAGTTGTATAACATAAATTGTGGATTAAATGTTTGATCATTTCTAATCCCCAAAGTGTTTTATAAGTCATAGTTAGTGGACAGAGTTACAATGGCTAGTGTATGTACCAAACATGGAACGTATTGATCCAAGTATCACTGGAGTGTGATTAAAAAAAGGCCTAGTTGAATTTCACTATCATGTGAGTAATTTCTCTGAAGTATTTCCATTTTCTTCAAAGATGAACACTCTTATTGGGAATGTATTTACTAGAAATTATCTTTTCTTGTCACCAGTTGTATTGCGTGCAGTATTCATATTTATTTATAATCATATGCACAAGCAGCCTAATTATGAAACAGTGTATATTCTGGCAGTTGGGTGTTTGTGCATTTAAACTTGACAGCTTTTTGCCGGTAGTCACGAAGCATATCTCAGGATGTTTTCCGTGGTACTTGACATTTGACCTCATCTGTTAGCGGTACATGAATAAAGGCCATTCCATTCCATGACAGCATCAACTGCATTTTTTCAGTCATTTTATCAGATGCACCACTATTATTAGTCACCCCAGTCGGATATGTCAACTTTTACTAACTCCTATTTGAAACCAGTCCTCTGATCTACTGTTCAGAAAGCATACACGTGAAGGGGCTGTCATGTTCCATATCTGTGTGCGTATTGTGTAACATAAACCCTTATCACCTTCAAATCTTACAGCTGTTCCTTGTAACTGATTCCGCTGTTTGTGGCAGTGATAAGGAACAAGAGAATGAAACCAACCAACTTGAAATCAATGTCTATGCTTTTGTAGTCTACTGCTGTCACATGATAAAAGATAGCCATGATAACCATAAGCCTGGACTGTGCTCCTGTGTAATCACAATGATCTCTTTCCCACCGTGACTGGTTCAGGGTAGGTTTGGTTTTCCGTGATCATGGTTCCGCAGGGGTGCTGAACTGGTGCCGTATTTTATGGTTCAACTTTGGCTGGAGCAAGGCTTGCTGGGCTGAGTGCTGGACCCTTTGCAGTATTTTAAACAGCTTGTCAGTATTGTTTCAGCCTCTCATCCACACGGGAACAACATTTTGTGTGACCTGAAATTGTATTTTTTGAAAATGGCTTCCAGAATATGACGGAGTTATGCACATACGTTCTTTCTTCTTCAGTGTTTTGGTGTGTCATGTGGTTCCGTCCGCTCGTCTGTTCACAGTGTATGTGGACAGGGCCTTGTTCCTATTACATAAATGTATGAAAATACTTTGTACCGCCGACCACAGCGTCCATCAAACAGTGCAGTGAAAGATATGGAGGATTATTAACATTGAAATTTCTTAATATTAAATCGCTATTTGTTATGAAGGAATGTGTTTCCACCACATACACAATATAAACAGAAACACCATGAAGGGTTATTTCTTTAATCTACACATGTATCACATGTATTTAGATAATTTTTGTTATGGTTATTTCTAGCATAGAGTTGCGTATTGTATTTTTGGAGAGCGGTGTTTCATCTCTGTGATAGAGCTGTGTTTGGTCACTGCTTTATGGTAATGTTCAAGAATAAATACTGTAGTCTTGCATATAATGAATCTTTACTTTAATATTACACAAAATAATAGCTGTAGTATATTTTTATTATTGATTTCGTGGTAATTTGTCAAATTCTGAGTCAGAGGGGTCCATGCTTGTCATCCGGATGTTTGACAAAATATACATTATTCATGCTTGTCTCTATTATTTCCCGATTGGAGGCGTAGCCCTTAATGACACAACTTCCCAGGACAATGGAAAATGAAATGTGCTGTCGAGCCCCTTCAAGGTCAAGACTGGTTCAACTCCAGCTTTGAACTAAATCTGCTCCAGCACCAAAGTTCGCTGCGGTGGAAAAGGGGTATGTGTCACCTCCAACATCGCTTGATCCTTTTATAGCGCTTCATCTGGGAGGAGCTTGTGCAATCATCGAAATGCTGGGAGAGGTGTTTTCCTGAGAGTCAACTCAGGTCATGTTCACACAAATATGAATATTTTAAAAATACATATTTTTGCATGTGTCTTGACATTTCATCCACACGCAAATGCAAAAAAAAAATAGTCACCCAGCTTGAACTTGTGTGATCATGTCATCTGTGGTTGATTATTCAGGCTTCAAAGTACGCATGACAGCCAGTGAAAGTGGGGACAAACTTTTTAAAACCAGGTTGCGGGAAAATTTGCGTTGAAGAAAATGTTTTTGTGGACAAGGCCTCAGTGAGCAACTATGGCGCTTGTTGATTATTAGCTTGTCAGGTTCCTTTGTTGGGTTTGAACAATGACAATTAAAGAGACGGTGTGTGTGTTTGGAGCTGGAATGAATCAGTGTGTTACACCAGTCACTTTAATTGCAAATGTTTATAGTAAATTAGTTGCTTAGTTAATTGGTTGGTCGTCCAATGCCATTGAGCAAAAATACATTATAATTACAGCTCTGTAATGTGTTTATTGACAAGAAAATAGTAAAAAAAAACTTTTGTTTTTTTGTTTGTTAGCTAGTAGCTGATCAAGCTAATATGTGTAGTTGTTGCATGTAGATGTTTAAGCTAATATGTGTCCATGTTCGGTGGTTGTATCTTAAGTTATGATTTTAAATTGTTGCCAGGTAGCTCATTAGTTGCTATTAAAAACAAAGTAGCCATCAAATATCCTTTATAAAGATGACAATTATCAGTTTTACGCTGTTAGGTTTTAACTGTAGCAGTATTATTGTGGTTTAAAGAGCTTTCTGAGTTTACGTTGCCAGGTATTTTTTGGGTGGTGTGTATTGTTGATTCACCGGCAGTGTTGAGTGTTGCAAATAACCTTCATGACTATGAAAGAGTACCTTTCATACAGCATAATAAAAAAGGGCTTTTACTAAGTGGATCAACTATGATTGTGTAGCCAGGAATGAACTAATAACTATAGCCACTTTCATTAAGGAACAGTATTCCATGACAGGGAAGTTGGGACTGTTCTTGGTGTCTCCTCGTTTTCAGCAGCTATTAATTCCGAGGGCTTAAGGAGTTTAATAATACAGCAATTATATCTTGGATGCACACAAAGTACGATGTTGCTTGTTTGAATGGGTGACAGTGGAATCCAGCTTATCCAGATAGTTTTCTCCCTATGTCACAGGTAATGTAAAATATATAATTTACATAATTGTTTCATTTTGGGGATGTCTTTCAACGTGCATATGTGCAGTGTTTTCCCTAAGATTACATTGTTTCCCACAGGATTGCATGGTACCTGTGGCTATGGGTTGCGGGGCGGACGTCATCTAATTTCCGTAATTGGCCATGACTGAAAAATCTGACCAGAGTGGAGGTCTTCGGAAACTCCGGTTAATAAAATGAAGTTATTGACCTGTGGGTGTTAATTAGTTTTTCCCTTTCATTTGGAGTTTCTATAACAGTACGGTCAACGGTCATCCCTCACAATCGGTTTGATAATCACTATATATTAATTAATAAATAAAGGATAGCTGTTTTGTGGTACACTATGGTCTAGTATTATCAGTCAAATTGTGAGTCAAAACATATTGAAATACAAGTGATGCAGGATTGACACAAAACAGTGTTGAGGCATTTACCTTACATTACTGTACGTGTGCTTAGGGCTGGGCTTGAGTTGTAATTAAGGCTTTTCGTGTTGAAAAAATATCTGAAACAACTTTGGCATTACAATACAAACCGTTAGTTTTGATAGTTTTGTGAAAGTTTGTATACAGAGAGAGAGAAATGTCTTAGTAAATTAGCATTTATTACCTCATAAACACAGACGAAAGTACCGGAAATTGGTCCCGTTGAGTCACAGTACCAATACGGTATTGGTTCAAATGTGAAAGGTACACATCTGTAACCACAGGTGTATGTAAACGCAAAACTGACCTTTTTTAAGGTTTATATGTTAAATTGACGTCACTTGCTTCATCACATTCTTGTGGTCCAGCAGGGCTTGTTTTTGTATAAAAAGACTGTTGGTGAAATCCCAACCCACTCCAGCACAATGGAGCACAGGCTGAAGACCCAAACAAACTGTACGGTTATGCGTATCAAGTGGCAAAAGCAGCCCAGGCGGCCAAGTTGAGCATAAGCTGGGGAAAAGCCAGCAGATCAGTGAAAACAGCTGAAGTTATTTGAGCCGGCACCTCGGGACAGAACTTTATGTGTTTATTACTCAGTGATTTCAATTTGTCTACATTAAGCATCATTTTGGAATATGCCAAATATATATATATATATATATTTTTTTCTGTGTTTGGATGTGATAACGCCACCATGTGTGAGGCTGTGGCCACACTTCATCTCAACAGTTGAGATGGTGCTGATCAAGAGGGTTGTGTGGATTGGTCTTGCTGCTGCTGCTTGGAAATTTCCGTAGAGCAATCCTTGTTGGGCCTAGACTTGTGTGTGTGTGTGTTAGGGTGGGGGTGGGTTGGTGTGTGTGAGGCAAGAAGGGGGAAGCGGCAATACAGCATGTTGGAGAGCTGTTTTTTTGTGCGAGTGTGACCTATGAGGTGCTGGGACTAGTCTGAGATTTTGCACACTGGATTATCATGCCTTTCAGTTCTGGACCTATGCTGGTATGCTTTTATAGAGACCTACCTCGTACAGATCTTAACTTCTCTAGCTAATCATTAAGCTAATTTTTAAAGAAAATATCCTCCTGGAAAAATCCATCCTTTTTTCACATGAGATTTTGATTACAGTAGTAGTGCTTTGTCTTTTGCTGCTGTCATCATTGATTAGATAAACTCTTGTGCTGCTCGTGTACTTTCACATCATCTCATGAAACTGAGGTCAATGGCAAATGTCAGCAATGTGCTTAGCTGTAGTTTACTGGGTTCTCACCTATAATGTCAGATGTTGGTGGTTTGAGACTAGACCGGAACCATGTTGATTCGGGGTCAAAGTAAAATCTTTTCAGGTTTTTTTTGGGGCCAGTAGATTTTTAAAAAATGGCCGCAATATGCATCATAAACACTGAAATTCCAACAGCTTACAAGCACAAGTGGTTTGCAGTTGTTTACTCCGCACGCATAGCTAAGAATAAGTGGCTGCCGCCTGCTACGTGATATTGCCTTGTGGGATTTTTTTCATTATAGATCAGTGCTCAGCATACCCTACACGCAGGGTTCAATTATTTTTTTGTGCATACTGTACATATGCACATATGCCTTATGTGAAATAAGACGTTTCCATTTATATCCATGGACATGTACAACTGTTCTGTTAGCTTTTGTATGAAAGACTTGGATGATTTTTTTATTTATTTATTTGATACTGATGGCGACCATGGCTTAAGTTTTGTGTTATTTTTATTATTAGATGTAGTTTTTTTTTTTTTTACTACGAGTGGATTCCGAATTCAGTGATTAATTCATTTTTCTACCGCTTATCCTCACAAGTGTCTCAGGCGTGCTGAAGCCTATCCCAGCTGTCTTCGGGCGAGAAGTGGGGTACACCCTGGACTGGTGGCCAGCCAATCACAGGGCATATATAGACAAACAACCATTCACACTCACATTCATACCTATGGACAATTTGGAGTCGCCAATTAACCTAGCATGTTTTTGGAATGTGGGAGGAAACCGGAGTACCCGGAGAAAACCCACACATGCACGGGGAGAACATGCAAACTCCACACAGGGATGTCCGAGGGTGGAATCGAACCCTGGTCTCCACCACTCACCACACCGTGCAGCCTTTCAGTGATTTAAAATATATATTTTTTATATTAGTAGCTTCTATAACCTGCACGCTGAAATGTGCAATAAAGTATTCTCATTTATTGTATTTTTTGTAAATGGACTATTTAGGTTGTCTTAGATGTTCCGCCTCTTGAGCAGGCTTCATCATTTCATGCTCAATGACCAGGTGGGACAATCACAAGTCAGACTAGATAGGACAGAGTAGACCTAAGACAACCTGAATATCCCAGTTGAGATTGATTCAATGCCCTGACAATGCAATGAAGTTTATTTATCTGATTTTTTTTTTTGCTTTCAGATGTTTCTTGTGCTTTAAATCATATTTTTCTGCTTATGTTGCAGAGCCTACTGCTTTGTGAAGGTGTCAACAACCAGAGCTACATGTGCGAGTCGGGTCACTGCTGTGGAGAATCTCAGTGCTGCAGTTACTACTATGAGCTCTGGTGTAAGTATCCTGCTATTTCTAGCCCACACTTAATACACGTATATACAGGATTTGATTGCATACTCTTGCTGTCCACGTGAGGCAGATTTATTCCTGAGCATAAAGATAAGTAATCTTCACGTCCATCTTGCCAAGTATGAAATTGATAGGATTGTTAAGACTCGGCACAATCAGGTTCCCATGAAGATAAGTGGCCTCATGCTAATGAAGAAGTACCGAGTACAAACATGTATTGATAACTCTTTGGGGAAAAAAATGTTTCAATGTGATATTTTTGTGCGCTTACACATCTGCTCTATTTTGGATATTTTAATGTCCATTCACTTTTGGGGGGTAAAATAGCAGGACCAAATTATTTTATAGAGTAAAAAAATCAGAACAACAATTTGCCTGTGAGTATTGTCATTCCTCCAGGTCATTGTAATATGCACATCAAAGAGAAATGTGCATTTTTGTAAACTTTCTTTGCTTTCCATTCCCAAACCTTCTCAAAATGACAGTCATACTGCATCGATACTGAATCATGTGTGTGTAATGCTCAGATGAGTTCCTCATCTCGTCTCAGGTCCTTATTGTCTGAACATTCTAGGTTGAGGCTGGTCCTTGTTTTGAGGAAGTGCTATAAAAAAACAAAACACAGTGGTGACTGAAACTCAGGAATTCTATATTTCTTGTCGGAGCAGTCTGTTTTAGAGGTTACTACTACTACTAAATAGGCAATTTTGTCAAGATGTAGCATTGGTCCACTATATACAGTATTAGGCTGGTTCTACCAGAAATAATATTAAGAAGCAGCTGCTAAATGGATCGGTGCTTTGTTGCTATGGACTATGAAATATGTCAAACTCACCACACTATCATCTCTCTCACTGTAGGGTTTTGGTTGGTGTGGGCCATCATCTTCATTTTAAGCTGCTGCTGTGTGTGTCACCATCGGCGCACCAAACACAGATTGCAGCAACAACAGCGACAGCACGAGATCAACCTCATTGCCTATCGTGAAGCACACAACTATCCCTCAGTGCCCTTCTACTTCAGTAAGACCTACTTCCATTCAATTCATTCATAATAATCATTTGTTGAATTGTAGAGCTATCCAGACAACTTTGAGCTGGATGTGGACTAAACACTCATCCCTCGTTTATTATTAATAATTGGCACCAGACCTGACCTTGAGTGGAAAAAAATGTATGTAATCAATCCCTTATACCTTGGTATTGATAACACGATATTTGAATCAATCCACCCACCTCGAGTTTTACCTTATGTGTCTCAAAAATGGTCAAAAGGTGTTTTGTTCATACTCAATAATCAGCTCAGACATATTTCAGGTAAATTTGCCATGGGCCCTCATAATCCTGATTATGTCAAGTATAGAATGCAGAGTTATTCATATGTTGGTTCCAAGCTATATATTCTTATGTTGCGGGAATAAGTGAGCGGAGTCATGAAATTTGCAATAAGAGTCCACCCAGGTTTCACACAGTTTCAGCCCAGTCTCTGTTTGCCTGCCCCAGTTTTCAAACAGAACAGTCCACATTACACGTTTGGTAGCATGCCAGTGTTGCTAAACCATCCCCGGCAGTCCAACCTGACAATGACCCCAAAATGACTTCATTCAGAACCTTTCGACATCACATTTTTTTCACTAATAATAGGCGGCGGTCAAGCACAAAACAATAAATTTTTTTTAAAACTGTGATTAGGTGAGGGAGCGATGTTGGGACTGCAATGTCGCGAGGTAGTACCAATTAGCACTATCAATTTTATATGCCAATTTTCAACATCTCCAAATATGACGATTATATTTTATTTAATTATATTTTTTACTTTTATTTGAAGTGTTATTTGCATATATGAAATTATCTTTGTCTTAATACATTCCTCTTGAACTTTGGACATGTAATTATGGTGAAAGTCAATTTTACTAATTTTACAATTTTATCTTTTTTTATGTTTTTGGCTCTCGGAAAAGAATAATATAAGATGGTGCTGGTGTGTCTGTTTTGAATGTACTCAAACATGAGCACTGTGGCCCAAAGAAACCGTTACTACCTCTTACATGGCAGCGTTCTTGCTGCAGATGAAGGTGTTGCTTCCCAGGAAACGCAGACACCGGCGGGTACAAGGGAGCCAGCTAGTGAGGCTCAAATCCTGGCTGGCAATTTCTCCCGAGGTAGTGCGGTCCCCACAGAATGGTCCGTGAGACTGGAAGTATTGTTTTCGCACGCTCGCTGCTGTTGGTGTCTGGCTGGTGTCCATTATAGAACAACACGACGAGTGTCCTACTTTGCACCCTTGCCGCTCTCCTTGCAGGACATTAGACCAGCATGTACCACTGCAGCTTCCGGGGCTGAGCTGGGCCATGTCAATGTTTTGGCCATGTCTTTACGGAATCCAACCAAATTAGTTAAATTTGTATAGCCATGCCCAACAACACTGGCATGCCACGACTGTGCAGGCTGTCTACTTATTTTATTCATCAAACTGTTTTTGTTATCTTTCTCTAAAGGGTTTCTACCAAGCTACCTCCTGCCAGATTATGAAGAAGTCGTGAATCGGCCGCCTACCCCACCTCCACCCTACAGTGCCTTACACACAGGACCATCCACAGCAGCATCACAGCCTCATTCTGAGCAGCATGATGGACACTGTCCGGCCATTCAACCTATCCCGGTGCCTCCAGACTCTGAGCGCCTGTGTAGCAGGCCCAGTCTAGAAGAGCCACGACCTTCTACTATAGAATTAAGTCCCAAGGCTGACAACAAACCAGCGCAGACAGCACAAGACTCGGCCATGATATTTTTGTCAGAGGGGCTCAATAGGGAGGAACTGGACCATGACGAGAAAAGGAGCGACTGCAAGGATCCTCTTCTGAAGGATCTGACTGATGACAAAGATCGACTCCCTAATGGCAGACGCCGACGATTTACAGGGGACTCTGGGATTGAGGTGTGTGTGTGTGGCTCACGTGGGAGCATTGGCTGTAGTGGAGCAGGCAGCCAGGAAGGTAAGGAGTTGAGGGAGCTGGACAGCCTCCTGGGTCGCGAGGGAGATGACGAGGAGGCCGGAGACTTCTGTGACAGTTGTGTTCAGCGGTCCTCTTTCACTGTGGAAGAAGAGCAGGCACTGGGCGGGCTGGAGAGGCGAGTGGCGCCAGGGTCCTCTCAGGCACCTCACCACGTAGGCAGCGCCTCACTGCACCCTCCGGTGTGTCTCCTCCTGCACACCATCAGCGAGCAGGATGGTCCCCACCAAAGCACCAGCACAGAGCCGCAGGGTTGAAAGACACCTTGTTTACGGCACACTCAACGCAGGATGTGGAAACTTTTTCTATGACAGCAAGGCTCTCAAGACTTTGAATGAGTTGTAGGATCAGGAAGTCACATTTCAAAGCAAAGATGGAGTTGTTGATTACTAAACAGCCCCGATACACACTGGAACATGGAGCTTGGACACTTGACATCTTCTGCATCTGAAGCAGCTCTCTCAGTGGCTTTGCATCTTCCTGAGCACTTGACACCTGCCAAAGATTGTACCTCTGTAACAACAAAAGAAGCTAGGAAGAAGATGGATGATTAGGTGCATCTAATCAATTGCAACTATTTCTACAAGGCTGCCTCTCCAGAGAGTAAGAGACACATTCAACAGGCATACATGTGTGTGTTTGAGCAAGCAAGCAGATAGTGTAGCATCGGACCAGGAAGTACTTTTTTCAGCAATTTCTCAAAAAAAAAACTCTGCTTGAGTTCCTTTCTTGTGCTCTATCTGAACCACTAGTTAAGTGCATTAACAAGTCTTTATATGATGAGCAGTTCCTATTTTGCACAAATTGTATTTATCTTTTATAAATGAAGCTTTTTGACAAAAAAGACATTTTGTTTTTCATAATTCAGTTTTACGTGGTTCAAATGGGGGGAGATTAACTTTTTGTGTCATAAATGGTCTTTTTGGTAACTTAATGAATGTTAGCATTATGTGCCTACAAACGGAGCACGTAATAAACCAATGGGCCTCTTACGGACTCTGATGTGGGGACATAACATTTGTCTCATTTAGCGGTTATCTCGGTCATCTGTCAGCAGACGTTCACCAGCTGCAGCGTTTAAAAGCACTGATCTCGGTGGCTGTATTTCCCGTTATTATAATGGACATACACATACTGTACCATTGTACTGCGGTGGTATTCATAAGTTACAGTTCAAAACACAACAAACACACGCATAAGCCATCATTTGCACAAAACAATGCTCACCACTTGCCCAGCTATTTAAAAACCTGAACGATGAATTGTGCCTTTTGGGGGTGTTGAAAGCTTTTTTCCGCCCCATTACATCATGGTTGAAATGGTGTTAATCCCAAAACCACCTGAACATGGCATAATCTCAACAGCTTCACCCTGGAATCCTGTTGCATAGGCAAGACATCATGTTAATGAAATGACTTCATTGTAAAAAATACCTTCTGACTGAATATGCCTATACAAAAGAGACACCGAATATTCGGTAGCACAGGGATGTGAACAGTTGACAATGCTGCACTTCAAAAGAAAATTCAATGACCACATGTAAAAGGTGAGTACTACCATGTAGGCAGAATGTCGTACATCCGCACTATAAATTTTGCAACAGAATGTGCCTAGAAAAAATACACAGATTCAACTTAACATATTTCTACAAATGCACTCAATGCTGACCGTCTATGGAACAGCTAGCAAAATTTACAAAGCACAAGGTTTCCATCCACATATAAATGCACATACAATGTGCATATCCCTCTAAAAGCACAGTCTTTTTTTGTGTGATTTGATAGTATTTTGCCCATCAGAGCAAGTACTTTCTGTAGCATATAAATTGTTATTGTGGTACAAGTAGTTTAAGGATGAGTTCATTTTTCATTGAGTGTATTAAATTTTAAAAAAGTAATTAAAAACAATCATAAAACCATGTTATATGTTTAAAAAAAAGTGTACAATGACATGTCATGTTATAGCCAAAACATTGAAATAAAATCATTAGCTTTATTTGTTTTGCTCCCATATCCTCCAGTAGTAAAGTGGTGTGAAGGCTACACTGTGTTGGAACATGCTTGTTAAACCACATCAGGTTAAATCATGCCAAAGACTTGTTTTGTTCGCCATTGTGTGGATGTGCACATATACTTTGAATGTTTAACTACGGCAACATCAACCAAGGTGGATGTACTTTCAATAAAATTTCAATTTTAAATTGTATTGTCTTTGTATGAGAATTTAGTCTTTCCTCGTCTAAACCTCATGAAGGTGAATGTGTTTCCATGCAGTTAGTGCAGGAAGCGAACTCTGATCTCGCCATATAGGTTTGTCTGTGCTGCCAAGTTTGGTATCGATCTGATACCAAGTAAATACAGCAACCGTATTGATAATTATACTTTTTACTTGAAATGTTTCAAAATGCTTAAATTTGTCATTTTTGTCATCACGATTATTGAAAATCGAAATACAAACTACTTTTTAAGGTCATGCCATAGCGTCTTAATATAGGATTCAAGTCAGGACTTTGACTTTTGACTCCTCCAAAGTCTTCATTTTGTTTTTCTTCAGCCAATCAGAGGTGGACTTGCTGGTGTGTTTTGGATCATTGTCCTGCTGTAGACCTGCTGTAGAACCCAAGAACCCAACAAGTGACTTTGGGATTTTTTGGTAGACTGCAAAATCCATCTCCAACCTTGAGATTTCACACTTTGTCCGGTGGTCCTTGAACACACCATACTTGTGTGCTGAGACTCTGACTCTATATAGCTTTTCATCGATTATATATTTATGAGTGGCAAGTACCTTTTATAGTTTTGATGCATCTGATAAGTGTGCGAGACATATACAGTGTAGGTTTTAAACCTGTATTGTGAATATATTGAGTCTAATATAATCACGACAGTCACTTTTACTGCAAATGTTGATCCAAAAATTGGTAGGAAACGTCAACATCAAGCTAGCTAGGTTTTTAGTGGTTGTATCAATTAATTGTGTTTTTCACCATTCGCTGCTGACCTTGAAATCCCTGCAAAAAGTGAGTATTTACTGTAATACATACATTAGCTTGAGTAAAACAAAGTCTATAGTGCAAAATATGTCAAATATAACATAAAAATATATAAATACAACTATGTAAAGGCGACACAACACGGGTATCTGTGACATAATCATCGACGAGAACTGAAAAATAGTGCTCATTATAGTAGTATCGATTCGATACGGATAATTATTGGTATCGAAACTGTGGCGATTTGGTTCGATCCGCCCCACCCCTCCCTTAAAGCAGACTCTTGCCCTCTCAACATTACTTCTGCTACACATCTTTCTCCTGCACACTAAGGAACTTCTCCAATAATGGCTGATAAATCAAGGTAAGAAGTAAGAACCATCTACAAACACGACACATCTTGTCCGTTAGCCTAGCTTTTAGCATATTGACCGAGTGTTGACTTTTTAACTTGCCAGTGTGTACTGATACGACATATTTATATCATTAGTGACATTGTAGTACCGTGAATTACACGGCAAATACCCATACTTATCCATGGATTTGATTCATGCATTTGAAGCATTAATATCTCGGCTAGCTTCAGTTAGCATACGAATATTAGCTAGTTGTTTTACGCTCCACAAGTACTGTATGTAATATGCTTTTAATTGTGTTTTAAAGCTTTGCGGATACCACCGTTCACCTGGATGTTAAGGTAAGTTATAAAACATTTAACCTGTTCTTAAATACTCAATCAACTGTTTGAAAACGAGTGAAGTTTTTGGAAATATGACTACACTTTATTTCTCCTCCTTTACATTAGAATCTATATAATCTGTCTGAATATTTTTACTTTGTATACTGATTGTACTGTATATAATATGTAATACCAGAGTAACACGAACGACAGGAAACAATGACTTGCCCTTTTGGCCAGCACAAGCGGGTTCTAATGTAATTTTATTACCGCCGTGTTGTTCTCAGACATGCACTGACCTAACATAACCTTGTGACGTCACAATCGCTGTCCTCCAGCAGCCAACACTGGCAAATGGTTAATCACTGCATTGGCCACCACTAGGGGGCGTGTCATATTGATGAACCCAGTGGTTCCCATACTTTTTAGAGTAGCGTACCCTTTCCTGCACACTTAAAAAACAAAACTTTGTGAGTGTTTCAAAATAAAAGTCATAATATTGTGTGTCATACGTGTCAAATGGTGGCAGCAGCAAAACATAGCAGTTAAGCGCAATTACATTAGCATGTCTAGCCCCTCTACATGCCCACGGCCAGTGCTCATATAAGTCCCCCCTTTTCATAGCTGTAATATACAGTTATGAGTTTGTTCTTGTAAATTTATGACTCAGAGTATTTCAATACCCTGTGATAAAAGACATGTTAAGCAATACGAAAAGTGGTCTCATTAGTAAAGTGATTGAAAAATTGTGGTTGCTGTCGTTTTCACCACTTCTTATATTGGTCAACTACTGGTGAACCACCGGCCCACTTTTTGATCTTCCTTGTCCACCGATGTAGGATTATTATGGAAAGACACTGAAAAACACCTCAGACCTGAAGAGCAACGCCTGTGTAGCTCCGGCCCAGCCGCTCCCAAAATTCATCCTCCAGGCTCTGAAGAAAGTCCATGCCGACGTCACTGACAGGTTGTCTCTATACATTCACACATTGTATTAGCACAACAGTTAGTAGTATTCCTCTCTTTTAGATACTATGGCTGTGGTCTCGTGGTACCAGAGTGTTTGGAGGGCTGTAAGATTCTGGACCTGGGCAGCGGCAGTGGTAGAGATTGCTACATGCTGAGTCAGCTGGTGGGCGAGACTGGCCATGTCACTGGCATCGACATGACTGAGGATCAGGTAGACCGCTGTGCGATAGATCAACACAATCTATTTGTGTGTAAATGTGTAGATCGATGTGTAAACCTGTTTTGTTTTCCAGCTTGAAGTGGCCAGGAAGCACGTGGACTTTCACATGAAGGAATTTGGCTACAAGAAGCCGAATGTGAATTTTGTCCAGGGCTACATTGAGGCCTTAACAGAGGCGGGTCTGGAAAAGAACTCTTTTGATATCATTATGTAAGAAGTACATTTTCTTGCCTCTTGCTTTCATATTTTAAGGCTTAGTAATTGCTTACAGCCATCCTTGCTCCTTATTTACCAATAACATTAACAGCAAGGTGTGTTCAACAGGTCGTTATGTACTATTAGTGACACCTAGTGACCAGTGCAGAGTACTACAACATGTCTTTCGATGCATTTTATATTTGTACTTTACATAATTTAACCATACATAACATTTGCTTAAATATGCACGTTTTTAGCTAATAACAGACTGCAGTCAAAGCACAAAGTGGCGAGGGATGACTCTATATATACTTTATAGAAGTAAAAAAACTTTATAAATTTTCTCTCTTATTACTTAGCTCCAACTGTGTGGTGAATCTTTCGCCTGACAAGAAACGAGTCCTGACTGAAGCCTACGACGTGCTTAAGGTACATTAACTGATTATGTTGTTTGATGTTCTTTTTAAATGTATTTATCCTTTATCTTATCTGCAAATTGGCAGTGTGTTTCCATTCATGTGTGGACATCATATATACATTACACTGTATATTATTGAATGAATTTAGCTATAAGTAACTACAAGTCATTTCATTCCTGGAGCTAATTCTAGCCCACCGCACATTGTAAAAATATGATGTATAAAAAAAAAGACATTAAAAAACACAGACAATAATTGTCACAATATTAAGAGGGAAAACCACTGGAATTAAAAAAATTCCAACATCTAAATATCAAAACAAAATAAAAAAAGTTGTATCCTAACAAGAATAAAGATGCAATTTTACGAGAATAAACCCAGGAAAAAATTGTGTCATTCGAGTTGACTTGAGTTGAAATATTAAAAAATTATGCTATTATGTTATTATGAGAAACAAACAAAACACAATACATTTTTTTTAAAGTAGGTTAGGAAAATGTTAAATATTATTGGAATAAAGTCCATATATTATGGTTATAAAGTCATAATATAATGGCAAAAAGTTTACAAAGTTGAAATATTATTAATTAATATTAAAAACAAAGCAGCAAAAATGGAAATGGGAAAATATGGAATTGAAAACTTAATCACAAACCCGAGATGAGTTTTTTTTCTAATTGATCTTCTTGCATCCTTTCATTTTTCAGTATGTGGCCCTGTGTGCAAAAAGTTTGAATACAATATCAATGTTAACCATGCACTCTACACTCTACTGATGTTCAGGATGGCGGTGAGTTTTACTTCAGTGACGTCTACTGCAATGGAAGACTAACAGAGGAAATTAAAAAGGACAAAGTCCTGTGGGGTGAGTGTGACAGGTGTACTGCTGATGTGCATACGCTGCAGACACATGTACCTGACGGTACTTCTCTCCTGACAGGTGAGTGTTTAGGCGGGGCGCTGTGGTACAAAGATCTGCTACAGTTGGCCAAGGAAGTAGGATTCAGTCCCCCGAGGCTCATTACAGCCAGCATCATCACTGTTGACAACAAGGAACTGCAGGGCATTCTGGGTATAATGTTTGTTTTTCAACAAATCCAGTTTTAAACTTGATGGCTTGGAAAGTGTATTACTTCATTTATTGTTTCACTTGATTTTATGTTCATCTGTTTCACATTGCAGGTGACTTCAAGTTTGTCTCTGCCACCTACCGCCTGTTTAAGGTCCCTAAAGGCAGCACCAAGTCCTGTAAAGTCATCTATAATGGTAACATTACAGGGTCAGAGGAGACGCTCCGCTTCGACTGTCAGTACACCTTCAAGGTTTGTATCTTCTTCATGAGCTCCTGCGGCTTTTCAGCGGAATCTTTCCACTAAAGTGTGCGTCTGACAGGCTGGAGAAGTGGCGGAGGTAGATGCTGAAGTGGCCTCCATCCTGACCCATTCCAGATTTGCGCAAGACTTCACTTTCCAGCCACCTGGAGGCTCCTGTGAACCCTGTGGAGACAAATCAAAGGTCAGTGGTGTTATATACTGTAAGATATTCAGGTATGATTACTTCAAGCACCAGAGGTCAATATGTTTACAGTATCAGTTTGAAATTGGAGACACACCCAAAGAGGCCCACAGCACACTCTCACAAACACACACTCTCTAAGCACACATATACACTCATGCACAAGCACAAGGTCAAGCAGCTGTTGCAAAGTCATAACCAGAATGTGGAGTCATGCTGAGAACCTTGAACAGGAAGGAATGTCCTCTTCTCAAGCTCATTGAATGCCATCGTATCAGCTCCTATGGTCATTCAATGCACATAGTTTGCTTGTTTATTTTGTGCATAATGTTTAGAAATATTCTTCACACTTCAACCTTTGGACTGTTTCTCTAAAGTGCTATCAAGCTTAGGTAGTTGTACAGCAATACTTGGATGTGATATAGAAATAGAAAGCCTTTTGTTTATGTTATCTCCATTTCTCTTTATATTGCCGCTTTATTTACAACCGATGTCTGATAAAGGAGATGAAGTGCAACCCCGAGTTAACCCACACTGATGGGTTGGGTTGACACCTTATTTTATGAAATGCAACAAAACTATGACTGTTTTTTTGTTGCATATTCTCTAGTATTATGTTGAATTACACCTAACATAATATAATCCAAAATTGTTATCTTTCTATCTATCTCTTATTTTGTTTTTTAATGTAAACTATTTAGGCAGGCACAGAGGATCCTTTCGAGCTGGCTGAGAAGCTGAAGAAGCAGAGTCCAGGTTCTGCCACAGGGGGGTGCTGCAGTACAAAGTCTGCAACCTGCTGCAAGTAATTAATGACGTGTTGCAAGTGACGTCAGAACATCATCACGTCGCAGAATCATTGGTCTCACTTTACTATAAGGTACATAAGGTAATTTAGAACTAATGAGTTGGGGTTAGGTAGGTTCCTTCGTCATTAACCTGATTACCTGATTGTGAAGTGATACAAAAACATTCAAATGTCATGATGACATGATGTAGACTGAGATTGCAGTATTTCTTTACACCTTTAACGAGTTGACCTAGCAACCTCTGAAGTACAATTTTTCATTTAATTAAATTGTTTAGTCATTATTACATCCTAAATCAGCATATTTTTGAATTGTTATTTTGTATGAATGAAATAAATAATAATGATTGTAATAATAAAAGATGTCTAAAAGTGTATTATATATTTTTGGACAGCAGTTTTAAAAGCCTTACCCGTGAAAATATGAGTGAAGGTATCAACCAGGTTAGGTTGCATGACAAAGAGCAGGGGTTTCCAAGCACTACGCATTGGGCCCCACAATCGATTGGCGGGGGGGCCCATTTTACACAGGGATGTGCATCATTGCCGTGAGCCACAGGGGACCAAGTCAGCCCACCTAATGGCGAAGCTGTTGTTCATGCAGAGGGTGCAGTGTTTTTTTTGTTATATTGTACTAAAAATAATTTGGTTTTTGTGTAATGTTTTTTCATGCGCTTCATACACCAGAACTGGACTGTTTCAAGGTCAGTATCTGAAACCTGGATGCAACCGTGTGGAGGCACCGGCATGGCCGTGGCCTGACACTGGCTCGCTACTCCCCCTAGAAGTCCTCACGGACCGTAAAGGCTATGATTGGTCAGCTGGTAGAACACGATTTCCTGTGCGTATACAACCTCATTCAAAGGGCGTATAACATACTATCCAATTTCAGATCAACATTTGCAATAAAGCTTCAATTTCTTTCTTTGGTTTTAGCTGCTAAGGGTTATAATTGCCCTCCAAGATACATCCAACCCCGACGAAGAGCTACAAAAGCTTGGGTGTTCAAAGTGCGGAATGGGCACAGGGGCCATTTACGGCCCACGGTTTGTTTTTTTATTATAAAAAAAATTAAAATAATCGCATATATGTAAAGTTTAGTTTAGTTTAAAAATTTAAAAATATGTATAAAAATATAGTGGCCCCAAGAATTGTAACGTAATGTAAATGTTTTACCCCAGTAAGTATTTTGTACTTGGATTACATTAAATGTTACGACTGGGATGCAAAATGCCCACCAATTCTATCATATAGAACATTATAATTAACAAAATGTGTCAAAGTGGCACACCTCTTTCTTTAATTTGTATAAAAGTGTGTACACCCCTGCCGTGAAGTGAATAATCACAGCATTGTCTTGGATGCAGCTTCCCCCTGCTGTTCCCTGTAATGACCAGCAGGGGGCGCTTTTGGACGCATATAGTAGACTCTGAATCCTGAACTGAAGAAACATTTTAAGTCGTCTATCTGTCCAAAGTGCTCGCAACAAAACCTTTCCTACCCAAGTGCCTAACTTTTTTTTCCGGCGTATAGTGGACTTTCGTGCCCGATAATGGCTGATAAAGCAAGGTAAGAACAAACTAAACACCAGTTTGTCTTTTAGCTTGACTTTTAGCACATGAAGCTAGTGGTTAGTAGTTAGCTTTTTTATGTACCATTGTACGACTGATGTTATATTCTTACTTTAATCATTATTCTTTTTTTTTTTTTTAGCTTTGCCGACACCGACGTACATCTGGATGTTAAGGTTAGATTTCACGTTTATTGTGAATACAACAGAAATATTGTATAGCTTATAGCTTCATACTTTGACATCTTCCTGCTCGTGGCAAAACTAGAATACAAACGCTACTGCTTACAACATTCGTGTAAGTTGTGTAAATATTTTATATATATATATATTGAACCATATATTGACTGTATATATTGAACCAGGCCAGTAAAGCTGATTCATTTGTGATTTTGTGCATTGTTATGAACAATTTGCCCTCACAGACGTGCACTGACCTAACATCACCTCTTGTGACGTCACACGTAGGATTATTATGGAAAGACGTTGAAGAACACCTCAGACCTGAAGAGCAATGCCTGCGTGGCTCTAGCTGCGCCCCTTCCAAAACACATCCTCCAGGCTCTGAAGAAAGTCCATGCTGATGTCACAGACAGGTTACCTGCACGCATGTTCACACTTTTTACTGGCAAAGCAGTCAGTTCTGGAGATGCTTTCTAACCCATAGCTGCATCTTTTCCCTCAAACTGTTGCGTGTGACTCTTGAGTGATTCCTCCTGAAGTGTGATATTATATTGACTTTGTTTGACTTTTTATTATTAAGGGAGAAAAAAATCCCAAAAAAGTGATTTCCCCCAAAACATAACACTGTAACTGGTTGAGCCATTAGCAGCAACAACTGCAATCAAGTGTTTGCGATAACTTGCATTGAGTTTTTTTATAGCTCTTTGGTGGAGGGTTTTCCAGCATGAACCGCTTTTTAAAGGATATTCTCCTTCAGGATTTTTGGTAGACACGATAATTAATTGTTCCATTTATCAGCCGCAATTCTTCCATGTCCTGAAATATCAAAACAGCCCCATATCATCACACTACCACCACCATATTCTACCTTTGGTATGATGTTTTTTTTTTAAATACAGTGTTACTTTTATGCCAGATGTAATGGGACACACACCTTCCAAAAAGTTCTACTTTTGTCTCGTCAGACCGCAGAGTATTTTCCCGAAGGTCTTGTGAATCATCAAGATGTTTTCTGGAAAAATTGAAAAGAGCATTAATGTTGTTTTTGTTCAGTGGTGATTTTCATCTTGGAACTCTGCCATGCAGTCCGTTTTTGCCCAGTGTAAAGTGTGGAGCCAAATCACTGAACTTAACTGAGGCAAGTGAGGCCTGCAGTTTTTTGGATGTTGTTGTGGGGTCTTTTGTGACCACTTAGATTAGTCATTTGATTACTCAGTCTTGAAGTAATTTTAGTTGGACGGCCACTCCTGTGAACGCTCATCACTGTTCCACATTTTCTCCATTTGTTGATAATGGCTCTCGCTGTGGTTTGCAGCAGTCCCAAAGCTTTAGAATTGGCTTTATGACCTTTTCCAGACTGATAGATCTCAGTTATGTTGTCACAGTGGTAGCAATCACTTTTTTCTCACAGGGTCAAGTAGGTTTGGATTTTTTTCTCCCTTAACAATAAAAAGCAACTGCATTTTGTGTACACTTGTGTTGTCATTGACTAATATTTGTATTTAATCTGAAATGTTTAAGTGTAACAAACATGCAAAAAAAGAAATCTGGAAGGGGCAAACACTTTTTCACACCACTGTATGTATAATCCAAAGGCAAAACTTATATACTTACAATAATTAATAATTCCAGGCAAAGTTGTCTGTGTGGGAACGCCATGTCATCACTCATACGGCAATTATTATTATAATCAAAAAATCAATACTGATATAAACCCTCTAAAGTAATATTGCCAAATGGGCCACCCTCTCCTGTAGATACTTTGGTTGTGGTCTGGTGGCGCCAGAGTGTTTGGAGGGCTGCAAGATCCTGGACCTGGGCAGCGGGAGTGGTAGAGACTGCTACATGCTGAGTCAGCTGGTGGGCGAGACTGGCCATGTCACTGGCATCGACATGACTGAGGATCAGGTGTGTGAAGTCACGGGACACTGCTGTGGTGTAGAAACTGCACTACATCATAAGTAGAGAAGTGTTTCCTGTTTCCACCAGAAGAACACCATAGTCACGGTGGTGGCATCATTCTTTGAGCTTGTAACTAAAGTTTGATGAAATGCTGTAAATAAAGCAGCAGATGTTTGGAGCACTCTGACTTAATGTGTAAACATCTTTTCTTTTCCAGCTTGAAGTGGCCAGGAAGCATGTGGACTTTCACATGAAGGAATTTGGCTACAAGAAGCCGAATGTGAATTTTGTCCAGGGTTACATCGAGGCCTTAACAGAGGCGGGTCTGGAAAAGAACTTTTATGATATCATCATGTAAGATTATGCCTCCTGCTCATTCTGTTTGTTTTGCATAACTGCAAGTTGTGTATCATCACGTAGCTCCAACTGTGTGGTCAACCTTTCTCCAGATAAGAAGAAAGTTCTAAATGAAGCCTACACCGTGTTGAAGGTACTAAACTCCCTGTTGTAAAAATGTCAGCCATGACAGCTTCACATATTAGCATGTACACACCCATTTAGGACGGCGGGGAGTTTTTCTTCAGTGACATGTACTGCAATGGAAGACAAACGGAGGATATTAAAAACAATAAAGTCCTGTGGGGTGAGTATTGTTCATATTCTAATGATATAAATAAGCTGCAGGCAAATACCCAAGTATGACATTGTACTTTTTCAATGCAGGTGAGGGGTTTGGTGGCGCACTGTGGTACAAGGATCTGCTACAGTTGGCCGAGGAAGTAGGATTCAGCCCCCCGAGGCTTGTTACTGCCAGCCACATCACTGTTGACAACAAGGACATGCAAGCCAGCCTGGGTGTGATGCTTGTCGTTTGGTTCCTTTCCTCATTGTATTATATGAACTCATATCAGTTCTAAATACGTATTTATATACGTATTTTAGGTGATGATGCAACTCCACAATAGAAGAGAGCATGTTTGGTGCAGTTTTAACATGGAAAAAAACGGCCACAAGGTGGCAGAAGTGCATTTTATAAGAGAACCGAGTTCATCTTTCCCTTTTAAATACATGCTCAGCAGCAACCAAAAGGCATTTTGCCGTGTAGCATTCATGCGCACAGTTGCAAATGTGAAAATTGTGTTATATTTGTAAAAAAATGTATATGGATATTTTGCTGAATCTTACCTGGGTTCTACTGCAGATTACTGAAGAAAGGAAAAAGGTAGAAACAAAGTTTTTTCTAATGAAAGATGAGAGTCAAATTCTTCTTTTGGTTCATACCACGGCAAAATCTGTCCAAATCATCAAAAATGGCCGGTAAAGAGAGGGACAGCTTTTGAAAAGTGGCTGGAAGTGAATGAGTTAAAAAGTCTTGTATTGCTTGTTTTCATTGATTTTCTCCTGTTTTGCATCGCAGGTGACTTCAAGTTTGTCTCTGCCACCTACCGCCTGTTTAAGGTCCCTAAAGGCAGCACCAAGTCCTGTAAAGTCGTCTATAATGGTAACATTACAGGGTCAGAGCAGACCCTCCTCTTTGACTGTCAGTACACCTTCAAGGTTTGTATCTTCTTGAGGATCAAATCAGCTGCTGCGGCTTTTCAGCTGAATATTTGCACATGTTTGCATCTGACAGGCTGGAGAAGTGGCGGAGGTAGATGGCGAAGTCGCCTCCATCCTGACCCATTCCAGATTTGCACGGGCCTTCACTTTCCAGCCACCAGGAGGCTCCTGTCAAACCTGTGGAGTCAAAACAAAGGTCAGTGATGCTCCTTGACGTATGCCGAAATGATTACTTAAGAACCAGAGGTTTATATTTATTATATTTGTGGTATCAGCTTGAAAATGGCGACACACCCAGCGACGGCCCACCGTTTTTACTGGGCTCGCACACAGTCACACACGAAGAAACATTCCGCACATTCTGCCAAACACACTCTCTCAAAGCACACATATGCACTCATGCACAAGCGCAAGGTCAAGCAGCTGTCCCGGAGTCATAACCAGACTGTGGAGTCATGCTGACAACCTTGAACAGGAATGAATGTTCTCTTCTCAGGCTCATAGACTGCCATCTTATCTGCTCTCGTGGTCCTTCTGGACAACACTAGAGATGTTTCAACAACAAACATAATCTTTCAATTTCTTGCGGAACGCATTTTCTATGACGCAATTTAGAGCCAGAATGCTTATTTTCTTCTGATATATGCTTTGTGGTTCAACCTTTGGGAAATCGAGCTTATTTTACAGTAATCCACCATGCTTGTTTGTGATTTAGTCATCAAAAGCCTTTTGTTTAGTAGACCCTCTTAGTGCCACTTTTGTCCTACGCTGATTTAATGAACAACCAATTTCTGATAAAAGAGATAAAGAGCCACACGTTACAAGTAAACCCATGATAACAGACGTGTTTCGCTCATCTAAAATATGGAATACTGCCAGGATAAATATCAGTGTTTATTTTGCATTATTGTCTAGAATTACCTTGAATGCAACTTTACACTTTTGTATTATTAACTTATGTTATCCTTGTTGAACTGATCATTCAGACAGGCACTGGGGATCCTTTCGAGCTGGCTGCGCAGCTGCAGAAACAAAATCCAGGTTCAGCCACAGGGGGGTGCTGCAGTACAGAGTCTGCTGCCTGCTGCAAGTGATTGTTGGAAATATTAGTACATCCAGCACGTCAGCATCTTAATAGAATGACATGGCGCTACAAAAGTAAAGTTAAAAGTCACCAATTCTTGTTAGTTTTTACACACGCTCACTTATGCATTACAGCTAGATTAAGTAAAATTGGCTAGAACGAGTGAAGGATTACAACAGTCAAATCCGGTAAATATACTTTATGGCTTTTTAGATTTGACAGGAAATGTATGATGTTTAGTATTTCCTAGTCATTGCTCTCCTCTTGTTTAAATGTACTAATTGATTATGGTACTCACAATCTCCCATTTATTCATTTTTTTCGACATACCCTGTTTAAGGTCACGTGGCACTGAATCTGCACAAGTCGGGACATGCAGCTCGTTTTTACTGACCCTCTGTGTATTGTAAAAAATAAGTCATTATTAATGAGATTAGGTGTTAAAATAATTTACCTAAGATATTTATGGGTTTTTTCAATAGCTTGGACTATATTGTACTACACTGGATTGGTTTTTGCATCTTCAATGTACAACATTTATCACAACTATCCTTCATGGTAAAAAAAAAATACTGTTTGTGCATACCACTTCAAATTTTGCAGCATGGTTGTAATGAATCACATGACACGTTTAGTGAAAATACATTTGATTAGTGTTACCATGACAATGATGGGATGAGTGAAACCACAAGACTTTTCTTTCAATTCATGTTAGAACATTTTTCTGTTATTGCAAATGTGCAAATAGTGTACATCCTCTTAAGAGGCTATCCAAACAAAGACTTGAGTATTGTAAGTCACCAATGCCCTACTGTACGTATATTTAGTTCAAAACATGACTTATTGTGCCTATAAGGAATAAGACAAGTGGTCACAGACCTCAGTACAGGTTATAAATCGTGTTTCCCTCAATGAACCGCAGCTCATTTTTGCCAGATGGACTCATGCAGCAGCAGTAAATGTTTTTGCTATACAAGCTGTACACTGACTACAGAAAGTATATCCATGTTTTATTCTTATTGTACTGTCCCTTATGAAGATGGATTTGGGCTGTTATCACTTCTAGTGAGGTACTGTATGAGTATTCATTGGCGATAATGAATCAGCATAATTTGGTAGTCTGTACTAATCATTACTAAGTTTTTAAAAAGTTGATTACTGCACTAAACATTTTAGAAATGATTGTCCATATATATTATCTTGACAAAACACCTACAGATGGTACAACTTTCCCATTTTTGTGTAGTCTGAATAAAGATTTGGATCTATAAACTGCACGGTCTCAAAGTCTGAGTTATTTTAAGCCAAATCATAAAATTTGACACCATATTACAGAGTGCTGCTGCATTCTGACATTTTTCTATATATTTTTTCTGAAATGTATCAAAGCTAAAACAAGGCCTATTGACAGATTTCAAGTGACCAATTAAATTCAGGGGGCATTTTTTTTGCTTTATTTACTGATTGGAGCGTGAATGTGTAGTGTAAAATTAACTGATGTTTATGAAAAGTTTCACATTTTGAATTGACTTATTGAAATATTGAAATATATTGATATTCTAATTCATTGAGATGCTGTATTTATTTAAAGACAAAGTTTTGTGTTGTAGTTTTTGCTCTTCTCTTTACATTGTGCTTTTTAAATGTATTTTCCTGCTTAATTTGACTTGTACTGCGGATGGCAAACGGCCCTGGCGCTGCACTTTGGACACCAATGCCATATCGACGTCATCATAAATGCGTCCAATCCTGGTTCATATTCGGCCTTCTAGCGTACCGTGTTGAAAAAAGTCACGAGAGGATTGCTGTCGGTACGTGAACATGAGGTGCACTTGTTTTGAAATCTGTTTCGTCATTGTGGTGGCAGAGGCCCCGCCTCCGGGCATGTAGCTCTCCCCTGATTGGCCATCGCCCCCATCAGTCTGGAGGAAATTGAAACAGGCACGAGTTAGCCCGTAAGCCTGCGCTCCAGAAGCAGCAGTGTAGTCCACGTAGTGGGAACCAAGGGGTCCTGATGCGCAAGTCACGGCAACCCTCGGCGGAGATGAAGGCGGACTCCGACTGGCTCTGATTTTTAAAAGTATTTTTCATTCAGCAGGTTGCTCGCCGACGGTTGTCACTATGACAGCACCGTTATCCCCAGCACCCTCCGCTGCAAAAATGGCGTCAGTGAACCGGGTCCGTGCGTTGACGTTAATTTTCCTGACTGTCACTGGCTGTTTTGTCACCCCCACAAGTGGCAAGGAAGGGTCCGAGGACACCGTTATAACCGGGCTCCGATTGGAGGACACGGACGACATTTCCTTCATGGATAAGGGCTTCCTGCGGGTGAGTGAGCGCTCTCGGGTGAAATTAAGAGTCTACGGGCAGAACATCAACAACGAGACCTGGTCCAAAATCGCCTTCACGGAGCACGAGAGGAGCCGCGCGGTGGGGGGCCTCGACGCCTCCTCCTCGGGGGATAACCACAGCCGGGAGGACTCGTCCGGCTTGCATCCGTGCGGTATCAGGACTTCAGATATCATCATTTTACCAAACATTATCGTGAACAGGAAGACGTCCGGAATAGTCGAGATCGAAGTGAAACCTCTACGGAAGACGGAGAGGAGCAAATCCTACTACCTTTGCATCGCCACTTCCACACCTGCCGCGGCCGGAACGCACGACCCTTGGACGGAGAACACCTGGATCTACCACGACGGTGACGACACCAGAGTCATAGTAGTGGAGGAGAAAAAGTTTCTGCTGCCTTTCTGGCTCCAGGTCATCTTCATCTCCATGCTGCTGTGTCTGTCCGGGATGTTCAGCGGCTTGAACCTGGGGCTCATGGCTCTGGACCCCATGGAGCTGCAGATTGTCCAGAATTGCGGCACGGAAAGGGAGAAGAACTACGCCAAGAAGATCGAACCGGTCAGGAGCCAAGGGAATTACTTGCTTTGCTCGCTTCTGCTGGGGAACGTGCTGGTGAACACCACGCTCACCATTCTTCTGGATGATATCGCCGGTTCAGGGTTGATCGCCGTGGTCATGTCCACCATCGGAATAGTCATCTTTGGGGAAATTGTGCCCCAGGCCATCTGCTCCAGACATGGCCTGGCTGTGGGGGCCAACACCATTTTCTTGACTAAGTTCTTCATGCTGCTCACCTTCCCGGCTTCCTACCCGGTGAGCAAGCTTCTGGACTACCTTCTCGGGCAGGAGATTGGCACCGTGTACAACCGGGAGAAACTTCTGGAGATGCTGCGTGTCACAGATCCTTACAACGATCTCGTCAAGGAGGAGCTCAACATCATCCAGGGCGCGCTGGAGCTGAGGACTAAGACCGTGGAGGTGGTGATGACGCCTCTTCGGGATTGCTTCATGATCCCAGGGGATGCCACGCTGGACTTCAACACCATGTCTGAAATCATGAAGAGCGGATACACGCGCATTCCGGTCTTTGAGGGCGAGAGATCCAACATTGTGGACCTTCTCTTTGTCAAGGACCTGGCTTTTGTGGACCCGGATGATTGCACGCCGCTTAAGACCATCACCAAATTTTACAGCCACCCGTTGCACTTTGTCTTCAACGACACCAAGCTGGACGCCATGTTGGAAGAGTTTAAAAAAGGTAAGTGCCGATGTTGTAATCAACACCAGTATCGTCACGCATTAAACCTGCAAATCAAGCGCGCCACATGTCCGACATGATCCCTCTCCAGTCACAAAGGTCATCACAAACTGACCTTTTTCTTCCTCGGATGTCGGAGGAAGTGACCCTTACATGTGTAGTTGCGGTGTCGTTGATGGGAAGGCGGGGGGGTGGGGGGGGTTATTTGCTCTTTTTTGACCTTCAGAGCAGTGAAGTGGCTCCGTCGTTAATGAGGTGCACTTGCCACAGCTTCAGCACTCACTTCCTGGCGGGGAGCGGGTGGAGAGAACGGGACGGGACGGGGGTTCTTATATACGTCTACATCACAAAATTGCTCTCTGCCTTTTTTTCATCTCATTCAAACTGTTTCTCTCTCCCGTTTGTGAACGCATCAGGACATGTCGGAATGGTGTAACGGCGACATTTAAGGTTATCAGGTGGGGGCATCTTGTTTGAGAACCTGCTTAAATCCCTCTCTGTTACTCGCCTCTGAGTGATGGTGGTGATAACCTCTTTTGTCCGGCCCTGGAATGCAGTCGTGTGGATAATGAATAACAGCCTCTAACACCCTCAAGCCCCCCCCCCGTCTTGTGTTTGTGTGTATGCGCATGATGTTTGAGAAAGATGTTTACCTCACTCACACTTTATCACCCCGCCCCCTCCCTCACCCCAATAGTCACATCTAACAGTTATTACTGGCTGTGTGTGAGGATTTGATCCAGTGTAACACACAGTGGGACCTCGGTTAGCGTACGCCCCGATTGAAAATTCGGTTCTTTGTCAACTAACTCTGTCTCTGCTTCTCTTATTGATCACGGATGCAAAACAACACAAAAGTGCCAGCACTTTGATAAAGAGACATTAAAAAAAACCCACTCATAAATTCAAGAAATAATAATAATAATAATAATAATAAAGGTGGTGTCCATGTTGATATCGCTGCCTCATTGCCCGCAATCAATTCTTTAATGAAGGTAAAATTGATGTTCAATGTTCATTTATTCAATGTTCATGGTGATATTCATATGCGGTTTTGATCGGTTTCTGCGTATAAAGCTACAATTGTAAAACTGTCTTTTGGATTTCTCATTGAAGATCTTGATTCGGTTAGAGTACGTTTTGGTTTGAGTCGACCCTTCTGGAACAGATTAACGACGCTAACCGCGGTTCCACTTCGGTTTTAACAACGATAATAATTCTCTGTTTTATCGTCACCGTCGGAGAAGAAGTGATTTAATAATATGTTTATTATTGTGGTTGTAGTTTGGGGCAAAATGTGGCCTTGGGGCCATTTGCGGCCCATGCACAGTTTAAAAACATAATTTGACAAGAAAAAAAAAAAAAACAGAAAAAATAAAAGTAATTTCACAAAAAAAAAAATATTAAGTGAAAAAAGTTGTACTCTAATGAGAACAGTTGTCATTTTTGTCACGGTGTGGAATGTCATCGTTGCGTTGCGACCCCAGGATGCGGAGAGCAGCACCAAAATGCAGATAAAAAGGTGTTTCCTTTTATTGATGATTTGCTTGCAGCAGCAGGTTAACAGCAACTGGCCAAATGAAACAAACGATAACGAACCAACAACGGAAGGCGCCCACACCTGAACTAAATGGACGGGATGAAATTAGAAACAGGTGTGGGAGATAGGAGAAGCACAAACAAGGCAAGACAGGAAGTGAACACAAAAATAAGAGCATCCAAGGAGACAACTAAACTAAAAAGGGAACATAAACACATTGTCACACAGGAACCAACACAGGGCGAGACAATTTTACCAGTATAACTTAATATTATGAGGAAAAAAACATTTTAGCATAAAGTAATATTAAAGAAAAATAATTTTAATATGACTTGTAATAAAGGTGGCAAAAAGGTTCTAATGCTATGGGAATAAAGTCAAGATATTATGAGAATAAAGTCATAATTAGAAGAGGAAAATTTACAAAAAGAAAAAAATCGGCTGTAATTTTATGAGAATAAAGTCAAAATATTAGGAGGAATATTTTTTTTATAGAATACATTTGTAACATGAGGTAAAATAATGTAATTTTATTAGTATTAGAAAAAGTCATTTTTAAAGAGTCATAATATTCTGACAATAAAAATAAAATAAAGTTGTATTTTTGGAAAAATTATTAAAAAAAAAAGCTGAGATACAGTTTTTTTCTTGAAATATATATGACCGCCTAACAATTGCTCTCGCTTCTTGAGGAGGTCATCAGCAACTGTTGAAGGGAGGGCTGCGGGGGGGGCGACTGTGGGGGTCAAAGTTTCCCGCCAATCAATGCTGAGTTCAAAGTGCCTCGTATTGTAAGTCATTGTTAATGAATTTGTGGCCTTTCACGATCGTCTCAATTGTTCTCACAAAGGGGAAAACCTTGCAATGTTAGGTGTTGTTTTGTGTTTGAGCTGAGCTGACTGTAGTATACATTATAGTATACAAAACTGTGGTGAGACCAGCCATGTTTGGTCTAGAGACACTAGTGCCACTGAGGAAAAGACAGGAAGCAGAACCGGAGGTAGCAGATATGAGGATGCTGAGGTTCTCATTGGGAGTGACCAGGATGGATAGGATCAGGAAGGAGTACATCATAGGGACATTACATGTTAGAGGCCTTGGAGATAAAGTCAGTTATCGGCCAGACTAAGATGGTTGGGACATGTCCAGCGTTTAGAGGTGTCAGGTAGGAGGCGTAGATGAAGACCAAAGAAGAGGTTTACAGGTGATTGTTTGTCTATATGTGCCCTGTGATTGGCTGGCCACCTGTCCAGGGTGTACCCCGCCTCTCGCCCGAAGACAGCTGGGATAGGCTCCAGCACCCCCGTGACCCTCGTGAGGAAAAGCGGTAGAATGAATGAAGTTTGGGACGGCTCTAAATGCTCGATTTCAAAGGGCGTGGTTAATCTGCCCCTTTTGTGATGTCACAGAGGGGCTGACTTCCTGGTTCATAGTTAGGAAGCACTTTGGGCGTGTGGCCAATCACAGCGGAGTGGGCATGCCCGGAGGAGGGCCGTGGGTGGAATAAATTAAAACACACCTTTTTGGCAAGGAAGCACAAATAGAGCTGGAATAGGTGCAGATTCTGGAAACTCTAAAACATTTTCTCTGCGGGTTATTGTATGTATCTGCTCTATAGGCGACCACAACTCAATACAGTAGTAGGTCCCCTTTAAAGAAAAGACTGTAAAAGGAGTCTGAGTTGGGGGGGTGGTGGGGGGGTTCACTGAGACTTAGAGTTAACAAATTGAGACTGACACCCTTCTGGAAATTTTTGACCCTTTCACTAATCGCTCTTTCTTCCTGCGACTTCCACAATTACTGGCATCCAGGGGTTGCTTGCCCAGCAACGGGTTTACCCTTTAATGAGAGGGTCACTTGGTGCAATTTGGGACCTAATCAAGGAGGAAAGTCAGAAAAAAGGAATTTATCAACCCCCCCTGCAGCATGTATTAAATCCCTGGAAGTGGTTATTGCTTCCTTCACATGCAGCGGCTGGCGAGGATGGATTGGTTTGAAGAGCTCACATCAGCGTATGCACAGGTTCTTGGCTCCACCGCACAGCGCTCATCTGCCCCTGGGCAAGGCAGGACACGTGTGGAACTTTATTACGGGAGGCAGACAAATGTGGCCCTGGGATGACATCATCATCAAATTTGCCTTAATGGCCGTGATTATTGGCAAAACTTACGCCTTAGAACACACATGGCTCCATGTACTGTAAGTGTGCGAAGTAATGGTCCATCTAATGCAGGGGTCTCAAACACGGCCCGCAGGACACTAGTTTGAGGCCCCCGCCTTGATATGAAAGTTTAATGTAAAGTTTGATATGGATGCTGTATGGTATCATGTACCCAGGAAAAATTATTACGTTTGATTCATGTTCATGTTAAAGGTTAAATAACTGTTAATAGTTATCCTCCCTATCCGTGTGGAAGTGGTAAGTTTTTGGCTATTTAAGTTGAAAGGAAATAACTTGAAGGCTACCGTTTAGGTCGCTAGCTCTCTAGTTTGCGAGTTAGCATGTGTCTCAAGACCCTGCAGTTGCGCAATATGTTGTAAATAAAAAGAGTATAAATGTGACTATAGTCGTGTTTTGTCATGTCTACAGGGCTCTAATAATGCTTTGTTCATTTTAATCTGAAAAAAATCATTTGTCTACCCACCAACTATATGTGGTTTCTTAAGTTTTTATTATTATTATTATATTTATTTATTACTGATTGATTGATTTTCTTTATTCTTGATTTGTTTATTTATTTTTCATCTTATTTTGTGCAGAACAGTGGAATGTTTTATCAGAGCTTTTATTGTAGAAAATCGGAACCAAAGCACTGAAAAAGTTTGTATATTTTTCTGTTTTTAATAAATGCGTTTTTTTTTTTTTTTTTGGAAAACCTGATGCGGCCTCGCCTTGCCCAGACCCTAGCTCCAGTGGCCCCCAGGTAAATTGAGTTTGAGACCCCTGATTTATTGTCTTTATTCTTAATTTGTTTATTTATTTTTTTTAAATCTTATTTTGTGTATAGAAAAATAAAAATTAAGATATTTGAGAACAGTGGAATGTTTTATCAGATATTTTGGTGTGGAAAACCGGAACCAAAGTACTGAAAAAGTGTAGGGTATAGCAGAAGCAAAAGCATTGAAGATATTTTTTTTTTTATTGATTTTTTTCCAGTTTTTAATAAATGCATTTTTTTCTGGGCTTCACCCAGAACCTAGCTCCGGTGGCCCCCAGGTAAATTGAGTTTGAGACCCCCCGATGTAGTGTCTTTCGCACAATGTCAGCTTGGGTTAGGCTCCCTCGCTCAAAATGAATGCATGCATGAATAACTGGCTGATGGACTGAGGCTGGATTTTTGGTGTCGTAGTAGAGGTATGCACTCTCTGATTTCCTCCAAATCCACTTCCTTACCTTCGCTTCCCTGTTTAAGAGCAGGCGGTGTTGCATAGCCCTCACTGCACTGTTTGGGAGTAAGAGCCAACATGAGCCCCGGCACGTCTTGATCTAGATCCCTGATTGCTGTAATATAGGCCAATCTATGCTTAGTTGAGATTCAACACACTTTCCCCTGTTGACCACGCTGAAATACTAACAGGAACTGTGTGCACGGATTCTAACACTTCTTGAATTGTTTGCCGGGCGTGTTACAGGAAGTGTGAGTGTTTGCCTGATCACCTTTGGTACTTATTATGTAATAACTGTGCTGGTCATGTTCCACCGGCATCGTGTTGGTGAAACCAACTAATCTTTCCTGATGCGGGACATTCCTTTTGAAATCACCGGCACCGCAAATTCTTCTGCCAGTGCGGCGGAACCCCAAAGCCGGAGTCCATTCGTGGTGGACCTCTTATTGAACTGTTGTCGTCATGAAAGCTTCCGTCATCGTACTTATACAGACATTTTTTAATTACATTAAATTAAATACATGTACAAAAAATATTATTATGATGTGAATGTCAGTCACATTACTTTTTAGAGCCCCTTGACATGGAATAACACGCCTTTACATTTGTACTACCCAATATATTCAGAGAATATAATACATAAACAAACAGAGAATACAGCATACAGTACTTCTCCATGCCTTCAAGGCTTGATGCAACCTCAGTACCTCCTCATTTGACTGACCTCCTCCACATTACGTTTGAACTCCATCTTGCTCCCTCAGATCCTTCTCCGTTCACCTCACCGTGCCCTCTGTTCGACTCAGCACCACGGGGGTGGCGCTCCGCCCCCAAACGCTGGAACTCACTACCAATCCGACAGCTGACTTGCGTCTTCAAATTTGTTATGTTAATAAAGTTTTCTTAATATTAATATTATCAGAATAAAGCTGAGCTTGATTCGTAGTATATATGAAATATCTTCTTCTTGACATGACATCATGTCATTTATGTCTGCACATTGTTTTGTTTATTGTTATTGGAATTATAAACCCTTATTTTGAATTTGAGATATATTTGGAGATATATTTACTAACCATAGTGTAAGAACTGACAATACGCAATGCTGGTAATATTGAACACATATTACTAAAATTGTAAATATTCAAATTCATGGCTCTGGTATATTTTCAAACAGCTAAAATCATACATCATACACAGTAAACAATCTGTTACCCTATAATTTATTTTATTACAACAAGAGGAGAATTATGACATTTTGGAAAAAAACACAATCATATGATTTGTATAATGTAATGAATAAGCAAGAATAACAACACATGATGTAGTTTATTGTGAATGCATTAATTTATTATCATAAAAAACTGATTATGATATAATTTATCGTGAATTAACAAATTTATTATCATTTAAATAAAACCAGATTATGATATAATTAATTCTGAATTCATTCATTTATTATTATTTAATAAGTTAATAGTGCTGAAATATGGCTCGCCGAGTGGGATATTAATAAGCCCACACCAGCTCGCCGTCTCTCCCCTGTAGCAACTTCCAGAATAGAACAAGGTCCTGAGGGTTTTGGTTCCAGAACCCAAACTGGGCTGAGGTGAATCCGACTATGTGTAGTCAGAATGACTCCTTCCCTTACGGAAAAGTGGCATTCCATGTCCAAAGAACCAGATTTGGCTGTCAAAGACCAGGTTGGGGGAAATCCTGTGTGGGTTTTCGGGATGCAGGGTGAGGTCTGCGTACTAACCACTCGACCGCCGTGCCGCCCATTATATATTATTATGTATTATTATATATTATTGTATATTAAAAGGGGACTTTCACAGTTTACACCAGAGGTGTCAAACTCGTTTTTGTTAATTGACACATCATCACATTTATGGCTGCCCTCAGAGGGCCACTTGGAACTGTCAGTATTCAGTATATGATGTGAGAATGTCAAGGTGACGAGCGGACATTCAAGAGCAAATCAATTTAGAATGAAACAGGTGAAGTGCATTATCGACACACATTATTCCCAGGCGGGCCAAATAAAACTACGTAGTGGGCCACATCTAGCCCTCGGGCCACAAGTTTGACACACGTGGTCTGCACGGTGCAGGCGGTTTCTCTAGCAGGTCAATCAAGTTACATTATTGACAGCAGATCGTGTGAGATAAATTCTTCAGATTTGTGACCGCGCCCCGCCTCCTCCCACCCAGACAAAGAGTCTATGGCTTCAAATCGCTGTAGTCCGTGGGTCATGACTGTTGCTGGTACCCCTTTCACGATGCTCACCTGCAGCGCTCTGTATGTGCACTGGCAAGTGCCCCGCCTCTCCCCACTGGGACAAAGAGACTGAATTATTGACTGGAGGGTTCACTCACTCCGTTCATTCTGCAATAGAGGACGGCAAAATTATCAAGTTTGTTTTGATTTATTTTGTCATTCATTGATATATTCATTGTCATGACAAGCGGCGGCACGGCGGACGAGTGGTTAGCGCACAGACCTCACAGCTAGGAGACCAGGGTTCAATTCCACCCTCGGCCATCTCTGTGTGCGTGGGTTTTCTCCGGGTACTCCGGTTTCCTCCCGCATTCCAAAAACATGCTAGGTTAATTAGCCACTCCAAATTGTCCATAGGTATGAATGTGAGTGTGAATGGTTGTTTGTCTATATGTGCCCTGTGATTGGCTGGCCACCAGTCCAGGGTGCACCCCGCCTCTCGCCTGAAGACAGCTGGGATAGGCTCCAGCACCCCCGCGACCCTCGTGAGGAAAAAGCGGTGTGTCATGTCATGACTGCTGTCATTTTAATGTGGACGTTTGTTGGCGGTCACCAGGTCAGTAGTTGTAGAATTCTTCACTTAGCAGCTCTTAGATATCAGCTCTTAGACCTCGTTTAAAAAGCAACGTAAGAGACGAAGACAAATTGAGACGGGTGGGAGAATGCACAGAAAAAAAAGCGGTGTGCTTGACATTGGGGCATTTGAGTGTCTGCTTTGACCTTTCGGGCTTCCTGGACCAAGTTTGTTGGGTTAAAAGGCCGGCTATTGAATTAGCCTACATTCTTCAGATTCTGGTTCAAAATGGAATGGGCTTTTTAAGACCAGATTAGTACAACCAGGAGGAGTGTGAATCAAGGCGCAGTGCATTCCCGAAGCCAGTCTGATCGGGCATTATGACTGTTCTCAACATATATCACCCCTCCCCACCATCTCATCCCATGTACACAAAACCACCAAGCCGGTAGGCACTTTGTATAGTTAATGAGGCATTGGGTAAATAGTCATATTTATTAGTGCTTCTGTCATGAAGAAACTTTCAAAAAAATTTGGACACACTGCAAATGTTCTTCATAACAAGCTGTTGGCCGAACAAAAGCCATGTGCTTTCTTTACATGAATCAAAATTAAAAGTATAACAAAAAAAGAAGAATGTGATTTTATGAACTGACAAAGATTTGTGGTCTTGGTCTTGGTCTTGGTCGCTGTGAGTGCACACAGCGGATGACACATCCCGGAAAACATTTGGAAAGATTGTCATGTCATGTTATCCTCCTCTATCACCTTGTATGAATCCTGTATTACCTAGCTATGATCTCCTGGAAATGAAATGATGACATAATAATACCTATAATAATATTACCTTAACTAAAAGAGAGTTTAAGAACTCTCTTTACATCAAGCCTTTTGGTAGAGAGAGAGGGAGAGAGGAGGAAAACAAACCCGTCAAGTTTGATTTTCTTCATCGTTCCACTGATTGATTCTTTTTGATTGATTGATTGATTGATTATTGTGGCAGACCTAAGTTAAATAATACCAACAAGTTAATATGTTTTATTATGGCTTATTATGTCTGCTATATGGGTTGCATACAGCTTGGAGACCCAAAGTTCGATTCCACGCTCAGCCATCTTTGTGTGAAGTTTGCATGTGTGGGTTTTTCCCAGGTATTTTGGCTTCCATCCACATTCCCAAAACATGCATGCTAGGTTAATTGGCAAATAGTTGTTTGTCTATATGTGCCCTGTGATTGGCTGGCCACCAGTCCAGGGTGCACCCCGCCTCTCGCCCGTAGACAGCTGGGATAGGCTCCAGCACCCCTGAGGTAATATGAGGTAATATGAGTATAATGGTGACTATGGGTTGTTGTTTCTTGTCTAGAGGGCTCTAATTATGGGGTTTCTGTATCATATCCCATGAGTTAATCCTACTTCATGGATATTCACTCATCCCAGCCAGGTCTGGAACCAATTAACTGCGATAAATGAGGAATAATTGTATGAATATTCTCATTCATCCAGGGCATTGAATCCATCGCAACTGTACTGTTCAGGTTGTCGTAGAAGATGTTTCACCTCTCATCCGAGCAGGTTTCATCAGTTCATTCGTAACGACTCGGTGGTGTTTAGGTGCATTTTGAAATGTTTACATATGTAAATTGACTTGTGTAAAAAAAAAAAAAAGACTTATGTAAAAGATATTGGCCCCCCTGCGCCATACAGACAAGTGCTGATCTGACAAATATTTCAGTAAAGTTGATCAAATGTAGAATTATTACAGCGTCTGCTTGGACATCAACAAGTCAATAGCTGTTCAACTCAAAACAGCCACACGACATTCACTGACGCTATGAACACCAACATTGGATCGGTTGGATTGGAAGGTGTACATAAAGCACTTAATGTGCACTTTCTGTAATGCCTTGCCCACTGCCACTTCCATATTACTGTATCATAATTCATAGAAGCGAGGCCACAGTTCAGTATAATTGTCTTCCGGCTGCCCGCCCCTGCGATGCAGCTTTTCTCGAAACGAGAAATTCAGTCACAAAAAAACCTTGTCACACCTACGAGATTTATTTGTTAGATTAGTTGCTGTAGTTGCTTTTTAAAAAAAAAAGATTGTCTAAGAGTTCACTAAGTTGTTAACACAAAGCCCACTTGCTACATCTTCTTATTCTCTAGCATGCCTTGTGTTCAGACAGACAGTGTATGTGCTTCTGAGTGAGCCCAAACAGCTGTGAGTCTATACTGTCTATAAGTCTGTAAGTGTGCAGTCCAAATGTATTTGTGGAATGTATGGGAAAACATGGACCCACAATGGGAAAATTCCAGGGCTGCATGGTGACCGAGTGGTTAGCATATTGGCCACACAATCAGGAGATGGGGAAGACCTGGTTTTGATTCTGCGCTTGGGCATCTCTGTGTGGAGTTTGCACGTTCTCCCCGTGCATGCGTGGGTTTTAGTCCGGTTTCCTCCCACATTCCAAAAACATGCTAGGTTAATTAGCCACTCCAAATTGTCCATAGGTATGAATGTGAGTGTGAATGGTTGTTTGTGTATATGTGCCCTGTGATTGGCCAGGGTGTAGAAGACAGCTGGGATAGGCTCCAGCATACCCCTGCGACCCTTGCAAGGATAAGCAAAATAGAAGAAAAAATGGATGGAGGGAAAATTCCACGGTTGCAGTGTAATGGTTCTGGTTTTTCATGTTCTCCTGGAGCTTGCGTGGGTTTCTGCTCACATATGCATGTTTGGTGAAGTGGGGGCAATAGTAGCTTATCCGGAAGGACTTGTACTGTGGAACTGGAACGTCAAAGTCGGAGTCCCGCTGAAGCAGAATTATGTTGTCTCCTTCCTTAAGGAGATCTTTGTTGACCAGATACTGTAATGGATCGCACGGTGCAGTAACATAATTTGGGATTGATTAAAGTAGGCTGTTTTTGAGTTTTTTTATGTCAAAAAAACAAACAAAAGATAAAGGTGACTTTTGCTTAGTACTGTACTTGGCTTAACCATTGGTTCACCGGCAGGTTCTACATTGTATTAAACCTCAAGTATCCTCAAGCACCTGCTGCTAAAACATTAAGCTTTTTTTAAATTAAGTCTTAGCTTTCCATGCCTCTATTATCTAAATGAGTGTCTAACTTTGAACAGAAAATCAGTGTAAGTCTTGAAGACGGGGCCGAAAGCCATCCAGTGCAGCACACAGCCCCTTGCTAGTCCAGCGAGTCCCATCCCCCTCCTTCCACATTCCCTCTCTCCCTCTTCTCTCCATATTGTCCTCTTGCCCATTTCCCCTAGTGTTATAAATTACAAACGACACAAACCTCCAGGCCTAATGCCCTGCCATGGATGCGTTCCAAAGCCAGACTTTTCGGAGCGCCAAGAGGCTTGCTTCATTGATAACACCGGGCACACTGTCCGTCTCTCCGTTTACTGGCAAGACCAGAGCCTCAGACGGGGTTCTCTCTCAAGCCCAAAAGACACTAGCGCTTGCAATCAGTTGATGGTGGCTATTTTTCTTCAGTCTTCAGTGAGACTTGCAGTGTTTCATCCCAACAGCAAAATATAACTCTCACTTATTAATAGAATAAAACAAGCCAAGACAATACAAGCCTTCTAAAAAAATAGTCACTGATTCATTGACGCAAATGGGCCTTATAACGTTTTTGTTAGAAGAAAACTGTACTCGGGCGGCACGGTGGTCTAGTGGTTAGTGCGCAGACCTCACAGCTCGGAGACCAGGGTTCAATTCCACTCTCGGGCATCTCTGTGTGGAGTTTGCATGTTCTCCCCGTGCATGCATGGGTTTTCTCCGGGTACTCCGGTTTCCTCCCACATTCCAAAAACATGCTAGGTTAATTAGCCACTCCAAATTGTCCATAGGTATGAATGTGAGTGTGAATGGTTGTTTGTCTATATGTGCCCTGTGATTGGCTGGCCACCAGTCCAGGGTGTACCCCGCCCCTCGCCCGAAGACAGCTGGGATAGGCTCCAGCACCCCCGCGACCCTTGTGAGGAAAAGCGTTATAAAATGAATGAATGAATGAAAACTGTACTCATGGTAAAAATACTGCAATATTTTTGCACTTTAGTAGAATCCCACATGCTAACATATATTTTGGTTCCTTCCTACCAACTAGGGATGTCCCGAACATGAATTTGTAGAACTGAATATAGTTATGAAAACGGATTTGAAAAGCATCAAAAAGTATTGCAGAAATGTATTTTTTTATTATACAAACGTAACAAACGTCTGTGAATCAGGTCCCTTATTCAATAAAAGATAAAATTTGAAAAAATAGCCTTGCAAAATACTTATATAAATTAAATTATAAATTAATTTGTGTTGTGATTTAGAATGTTTTTTTTATAACGTAATACTAATTTATTGACAGTCGTTGTTGTATTAACGACTCCAAATTGTCCATAGGTATGAATGTGAGTGTGAATGGTTGTTTGTCTATATGTGCCCTATGATTGGCTGGCCACCAGTCCAGGGTGTACCCCGCCTCTCGCCCGAAGACAGCTGGGATAGGCTCCAGCACCCTCCGCGACACTTGTGAGGAAAAAGCGTTATAAAATGAATGAATGAATGTTGTATTAACCAGCGGTTCCAGTAGTCCAGGCACAGTGTATCGCTGTACATACGGAGCCTAATATCCAATGTCCAAATTGAAACTAGCTTCCCCACGACGTCATGTCTGCATGGTGGTGTTGCGTTTTCTTCTCCATGCGGGTGGCAACCATCTTTGAGGCTCATTACCGTGCCTAGCATGTTGCTGTGTAGCCCTTTGTTACGAACGCGATATGGCAACCGGATCGTCCCGATCTTGTGGCAGAAACCGATATCATCCGATCTTGTTGATCTTCAACAATACAGCGTATCGACCGCTGATTCCGATCCCGAAGCTCTGATCGGGACATCCCCACGACCGACCCATGTATCAAATGTAGCGTCATACTTCTGTTATGGCGTTAAGTGTTTCAGCAGTTGTTGGTAGCTGTAGACCAGCTGGAAGCTCATGCGGTTTTTCCCCATCCAGTCCCTTATTCGTGTCTTGGTGCCATGAAATGAAAAGATGCATTTGGCGCTACGTTTTACACTGTTTCTGTAGCTTGTCGGTAACTCTGCTTCGTAGCGCACCTCAAAGAGAATAATAAATCTTGACTTACTAAACGCAACAAAGCAACTAGTGACAAATCTAGCAACTTTTTTCTGGTCTTATTAGACGCTCTTGGAGATGTGAAAGAACGTATCACTCTTCTGATCCTGCCGACCGCAAGGAAGTACAACATCCCTCAATAGAGCGCAGACCTCTGCCAAGATTTAAAAAAAAAAAACAATTGTGGAGTGTATTTGGGTTTGTTTGACCATCTGTTAGTTTGCAGGCTACTTCCTGGTTCATGGAGGATAACAAACAGACAGGGGGTGCCATTATGATGACTCGGGGCCATTCCTCTGATGCCATCGTGTCTCAATCTGTGTTGACATAATTTGATAGATTTCTTTTTTTTGGTCATAATCTTGTCCGGCTATTTACTTTTCTTTTCTTTCTTTTCACCCAAAATAAAATGGAATATGGGATTTTGTAAGGATTTTGTTTTGCTCTGTTGACCAGTTGCAGTTGATCCCGGGACCATCTTGTTCCCCAAACTATGTTCTAATTCTTAACCCGCTAAGTTAAAAGTGGTTCTATATGTTCCCTGAAACTCCACATTTACAAAGCTCACTGTACAAAGCATGGCAGATTTTATGAAATACTTAGCTCATTCTAGCTTTAAGGATTTCCCCTTGGCTAATTGTTTTTTATTCAGGTGTTAATTATGAGTTTTAAAGCTCTGTGTGCACTGTGCCAAATAGGTGTATTATCATGCGTTTCATTTGTTATTTAACAAATGTTTCCCAGGCCTAGTGCTTATTTTGTATTATGTGAATAATTCTACCGTCTGTTTATATATATATATATAAAAACACAGTTTCCATAATTTGGCTGGTCCTGTAACTTTATATTCAGGTTTAGCCTACATATAAAAAATATATACAGTGGTACTTCAGATAGTGTTTCTCATTGTCTTTATCAAAATGCTGGCACTTGCATCTTCCTTTGGCTTTATTTCGGGTTACTGAGGTGAGAAACACTATGGAACTCAAGAAACAACTCATAGCAAAACAGGAAGGTGGCGTCTGTGTGATGTCTCTCTGCCGCATTGTGTCTTTGGGAACAGTCACGTCAAGAATCATGTCTTCGATGAAGGCAAAAGTAACCGTAAATGTTAATTTATTCTTTTTGTTTGTCGTTGTTGTGGATTTGGGGCGGCACGGCGGTCGAGTGGTTAGCGCGCAGACCTCACAGCTAGGAGACCGGGGTTCAATTCCACTCTCGGCCATCTCTGTGTAGAGTTTGCATGTTCTCCCCGTGCATGCGTGGGTTTTTTTCCGGGGACTCCGGTTTCCTCCCACATTCCAAAAACATGCTAGGTTAATTAGCCACTCCAAATTGTCCATAGGTATGAATGTGAGTGTGAATGGTTGTTTGTCTATATGTGCCCTGGGATTGGCTGGCCACCAGTCCAGGGTGTTAACATTACCGTGGGTTAGGGTTAGCCACGGCAGGGCGCTCCCGGCTAGCAACACCGTGGATGATGAGTTCATTGGATTCAGCGATCCGGAGCTTGGTGAACTTGTTTATACAGTATCGGTAACTCGCTTGTTGGACTCGCTGGCTTGTTATGGTAATTCCGCGTATTCAGCCTCACAGATACATTATGCATGCTATTGCGTAGCTGAATAACTGGTAATGTGGTAAGTTAACATACCATACATCAATTCAGACTTTTGTTCCGGTTGCTTTTGTGTCATCAAATAACTCACCTTTTGAATTAAATGTCTTTTCTCGGTCTTCATTTTTTTTTTTTTTTATAAATAAATGCGACTTATGGTCCAGTGTGACTTGTACATATATTTCTTCTCTTTTTCGCGAGTTATAGGTGGGAAAATACATATACTCATTTCAATTACAGGACCCAGAAGTGAACCATAAACTCAGATAGTGATGTGCAAATTGTTGGTATTGTGTCTTAGACTTTCTTTATTGTCATTGCACAATAACACAGCAGTGAAATTGCCAATGAAATGTCATTTCCTGGCTCCCGTATAATAATAAATAATAACGTGGAGAATAAATAGACGACATGAAATATGAACAATGTACAGCGTAAACAGTAATTTGTACAAATAATTTAGAATAACTAATAATAATTTCAAGTTTAGCGTGTGCGTGTGGGCAGGTCGAGGGGCTTATTTGGCACTCAGCAATCTGATCATTCATCAGTTGCAAATCTTACATAATGGAGCAGCACCTGACCGCACGCTCATTCATTTGCTCCCACTGGTTTCCCATTGATGCATCTACTTATGACTGAGGCTCGGAGGAATCTCCACCCAGGGGACATTTCAACAACAAACGCAACCAGCTACGACAGCATGCTGCTTCTCTGAATGAATAACAATGTTTTTCCAGTATTGTGCGTGCCTGTGTGTGTGTGTGTGTGTGTGTGTGTGTAGCTGTGTACGTTGCAGCCGAGTGATCTTGTGACCAAGGCCTCCCCAATACAAGCAGTTGATGTTTGCTAAATACAAGGATGAAGAGTCTTGAACCAGTCATGATGTGCTATATATATATCACTATATTGACACTTACTATGGTACCCATTATGGCATTGGATGCTCATATCACCGAGTACTTTGGTACGAGGTGCATTAAAAAAAAACAAAAAAAAAACTTAAACTGTATTATGGAAAGCAGGAAGTGAACAAATGTAACAGTTACTGATTGTAAAAGTACCAGATGGAGGGGTAGGATTTAATAAGCTTTGCTTCTTCCTACTCCTTTTGGACATGTGGAACTGGGAACTGATTATGGGATGCATTCAATCTGATGGAGACATGGAGACATGTTGGCGGGTCTCGCAAGAGAAACAAGCGACTACCTCTCTGAAAAACAACCGGCAACTTGGGAAGTTGCAAGCGACTCTACAAACATAACCCCAAAACGGTGGTACCCTAAAAGGTGGTGCCTTGATGGTGGCCCTATCCCAGCAGAGGCGGGGTACACCCTGGACTGGTGGCCAGCCTATCACAGGGCACATATAGACAAACAACCATTCACACTCACATTCATACCTATGGACAATTTGGAGTGGCTAATTAACCTAGCATGTTTTTGGAATGTGGGAGGAAACCGGAGTACCCGGAGAAAACCCATGCATGCACGGGGAGAACATGCAAACTCCACACAGAGATGTCCGAGGGTGGAATCGAACCAAGCTTTTCTGCAAGACATGCAGAAAACAGTTTGAAATGCATATAAATGATGAATAAATGAGATACATGAACATTAAAAAAAATCACTTACACCTTTATTGAAGACTTGTCGACAAAGACTGCGGTGAGGCATCACCGATGGAGAGAACCACATGGTATTACACATTAATATTTTGCTATTGTTTTATAAATTCAATCGTGTTTCTCACTTTTTGGTAACTTTGTTTGACTCCACTGCAGGTTATCTTTCAGTTATGATCAATAAAAAAGCAGAGACTTCTGATCAGTGTTTCTTATGCTTCAGATTGTTGCATTTTTTGGAACAGCCGATCTCATCTGGCTTGTATCTGCTTTTCCCTGTGAGGTGTAAAGCAAGATGGTGACGGTAGTGTTTTTAAGGTAAATAACATACATCCTAATTCCACGTAGTGCTACTTACAAACGTCATCTATGATTTTCTGTTGACCGTTGAAGGGAGAGTCAAGGGCCCTCCTATCTCTTCCTTACCTATGCAATGATGCTATGGAAGGGTGCCAAAAATGCAAAATAGAATTTTGGGCTGCTTGGTGGAAATGAGGCTGAACTGACCTTGATGTTTGTGCTTCTGTTGTTGTTCAATTCATCTCCCCTGCAATTCCTTGTTTGCTTAATCAATTCGTCTCTGTCTGGCTACACTCCAGCATTCTCTTCACTCTGCCTTGCTCCTTCCTACTCAGCATTACTGAGCTGGCCCTACATTTTCATTATTTAGGACCGTAAGCATGGATTTACACTGCACAGATGAATGAAAGAAACATCGTTATGACAAATTATGCAGATTAAAAAAAAAAAAAAATCCAATAAGGTGACATTACCCGTACTGTGCTGTAGGTGGGTTTGCTGAGCAAATCATGCACTCCTTTTTCCTTTTTTGACTTCCTTGAGCTCATTTGTTAACAAACACGTCGTCGATTGTGTGGGATGGCTCACTGTTTCTAAGGCCAAATGCTTCAAATGCTCTCCAAAGTCTGTAATGAGGAAAAAAAAAAGACTAAAACTCCAGCATCGCTACGACGCCCAGGGCCCGGGGCTTGTTCCTATCGCAGCTTTGTTTCAAAAGTGCTAATTGGCTCTGTAGTTTGCATTGTAATCAGTTTCCATGGATGGATAACTACAATGGAAAACAGACACGGTAATAATTTTGGCACAGTTTATTAAAAAGTACGTTTGGGAAACAAAATCACTGCTCATAATATATTGTCTCCAAAAGAATTGTGTTGTGATGTACATATATTAACAGAGAGTATTGCTATCATCATTTGCCTTCATAATTGGAAAACTGGACCACAATGGCGGCAACCTTTCCTTTCACAGGAGATGGATGTCGGAGAAATAATTTTCAATGTTTTCCCATCGCCCTAACATTGCTCTATAAATGTCAGTGCTCAAATATTTGGAAACATAGTGGGAGAGCGAGACAAGGAGGGGGTCAATGATGAGTGTCCTCAACAGATACTGACCCCTCATACTCCAGCCCGATCTCCCCAAGCCGTATGTGCCTATTTATAGGGTAAGAATTACGCTATGGAAAAATATGACAACGCTGCATTCCCGAAATACACTGGGAATGGTGGAAAAGAGCAAACGGTTTATTCTCCGAAGGCCACAAGTGGAGGTTTCTCAGACGTTGGTTTGGTGTATGGATGCATAGGTGGGGTTTTGGTCCGATGGAGCTTTTTTTATGAGGACATTAGTCATGCATACAAGTCCATACAGAAGATTAATTATTGCTCATTGTTGGACATTTGATATCTTCAGAATAATCAGTGGCCTTTATATTTTTTAATTGATGTTCATATTTGCTGCATGGTGTTTTAGTGTGTATTTCAACCACATAACACTATTTAAGTACATTTTCGACATGTTAACGTGAATATCATAATATAAGTCGCAAATGTCATAATTTAGTCGTTTGCAATGAGACATGGGCCAAAAAAAAAAAAAAATTTTTTTTTCAACTTTTCAGGTTTCCCAAAGACAGGAAGTGTCATTGGGGCCACGAGAGGCTTTCATTACAGCGCAGACCTACCAACATGTACAAATTTATAGTACTCGCTTGTATGCTCTCCATTTTCCTGCATTTTTTTTCAATTTCAAGTCCAGTCTGTACAGTACAGATAAATAATTAGTTTCTCCAGTATGTTCACATCCATGTGTAGTCCTGGTGGTCTAGTGGGGTGGGGGGCACATAGTCAGTATATCTGAATGATCTGAGTTCGAACACCTTATTGCCGTCTCTGTGTGGAGTTTGCATGTTCTCCCCGTGTGTGGGAGTTTTCTACGGGTATTTCCGTTTCCTTCCACATTCCAAAAAAATGCAAAATTTGTCCTTTAGGTATGAATGTGAGTGTGAATGGTTGTTTGTCTATACCAGGGGTCGGCAACCTTTACTATGAAAAGAGCCATTTTACCCAATGCCCACTGAAGAAAAATAGCCTGGAGCCGCAAAACATATAGTATGTTTAAAACAACATTGGAGGGAATTTGGGGGTATCAAAGTAGTTCAGATAAGAAAAGACGAGTTGGAGTACTCTTGCTAGTTTTGGAGATAAACTTACATAAATGTATGTGTAAACTACTGTAAACGTAAAAACAAGTTCCCATGCCGCTGTTTTTAAATTATCTCGAATTTATTTTTTAGATTTGTAGGTAAGTATTACTTGTTTTTCTTCATGTACTGAACTGGATAGCAGTCAGAACTCACTCAGGATGCATTCATGGTCTCAGACAAAGTTGGATTTTTTAAAACTCATTACAAAAGACGTGCATTTTCCCCACTCGGGTGTTAAAAATATTCAAGCATCGCAAAGGGAGCCACAATAAAGAGTCTGAAGAGCCACATGCGGCTCTGGAGCCGCAGGTTGCTGACCCCTGGTCTATACTGTACGTGCCCTGACATTAGATGATGTAATCGTCAAATTGGCATTGTTGTCCCTGTAATTTTTTCAAAAGTCTGAAAGACTATATCATGCAAATATTTAAAGACAAATATTTGTGGTATTATTTGTTATTAATATCAACATTTCAGCTTTTCCTCATTACATTATGCTTTTTTTACTCAATTTGCCCAATTTGTGGGTTACTTTATTTTATGTCTAATGTGATCGGTGATACTCAAATGGTCCCCAGGCTGCACTTTGGACACCGCTGGTTGTCAGTGGGAAGCTAAAGTGTTGGAAATGGTGGAGTGTCAATCGTGTTCGTACAGAACAACGTCACAGGAAAGCGTCCAGTAAATATCATTTCTAAAGCACCGCTTGGAAGGGGCTACTGTAGAAGGAGGATAATATTCTCTCTCCATCCTTGCTGGATATTTGCAATATTGTGTCTTAGTAGATCGTCTCGGTAAACCGTTTCACTCCCTGCTCCATTCAGCAAACATTCTTCCTGTTTACATTCTTGTGCCTGCCGCTGACCAGTAAGCGAAAATCCCACGTGATTCATTGTGATGTATTTCAGTTTCTTTTTTGCTTTTTTTTTTTACCATATGAAAATGAACCAAGGGGGCAAACTCTCTTTTGAGTGTGTTTGAAACTATATCTATATCTATATCTATATAAATCTAGACACTCTCACTGCAGCTGGTTGTCATGTTGCAAGTCTTTTGCCCCCGGCCCCTCCTTTAATAACCCAGTTCTTGAGCAGCAGCGATGGCACGGCGTATTAGCGATGCTTGCATTGTCTTCTAACATGTTTACACTTTTAGAGTGGCGCTATTGTCTGACCGAGCCAGACAGAAACAGGAGAAGCTGAAAGAGATTTAATTTATTGTATCCCACAGGGAGAAACCCGAGGGATACTCTACGAGGGATTTATACGTAGCTGTCAGTCGGTGTCAGTCTGCCCAGATTTGTAAGCATAAACCAAGGTCGCAGTTTTTTTGGATCTCATTCAATTCATGTATATTTTATAAAAGCGCATCTCAACATGGGACCATGGCGATGATGTCACCACGAATACACTAAACTCACAATGGAAATACAAACATAGAATGCTACTTATATTAACTACTTACAAAAACTTATGTAAGCACATTGTTTTTTTTTATATTATAGACCAGGGGTCTCAAACACGATGCTTGTTTAGGCCCCCACCTTGATTTTGTTTAATGTTAGTGCGGCCCGCGCAAGTTTGATATGGATGCTGTATGGTATCATGTACGCAGAAAAAATTATTACGTTTGATTAATGTTCATGTTAAAGGTTAAATAACTGTTCGTAGTTATCCTCCCTATCTGTGTGGAAGTGGTAAGTTTTTGGCTATTTAAGTTGAAAGGAAATAACTTGAAGGCTACCGTTTAGGTCGCTAGCTCTCTAGTTTGCGAGTTAGCATGTGTCTCAAGACCCTGCAGTTGCGCAATATGTTGTAAATAAAAAGAGTATAAATGTGACTATAGTCGTGTTTTGTCATGTCTACAGGGCTCTAATAATGCTTTGTTCATTTTAATCTGAAAAAAAATCATTTGTCTACCCACCAACTATATGTGGTTTCTTAAGTTTTTATTATTATTATTATTATATTTATTTATACTGATTGATTGATTTTCTTTATTCTTGATTTGTTTATTTATTTTTCATCTTATTTTGTGCAGAAAAATAAAAATGAAGATATTTGAGAACAGTGGAATGTTTTATCAGAGCTTTTATTGTAGAAAATCGGAACCAAAGCACTGAAAAAGTTTGTATATTTTTCAGTTTTTAATAAATGTGTTTTTTTTTAGACTCTTCTGTAATGGCTTCCTATGTTAATTACCCGAGTGTTTATTCCAAGCAGCTCTGCACTGCATCCACGGTTTTGTGGCATTCAGTGTGCCAGGCTCGCTACATTAGTGTGCTGTCATGGTGTTTGTGAGCGAGCCGAGTGCTGCAGTGCAATAAAACGCTCAGTGATGATCCCAGACGCGCTCTCTCCCTCGCTACCAAAGCTGCATTAGACAAAAATGTCATGTCATCCTCTGAGTAATGTACCTGCGGTTTCAATGAAAACACACACACACTCACACACACACACACACACACGTGCATGCACATTTGACACCCTCCATTATTTACACCCAAGTATCTGCATGCAAACGACCCATTCCGAGACAATCTGATCACACAGCGGAGGCTTCGCCTTGTTCTGTTCCTTCGCTTGGTGAGAATATCGCCGGGGCGGAATGGAAAGTTCATTTTGAAGGGGCTAATATTAGCCCGGGCATGTGGAAAATTCCTTTTAAATGATCACAAGCTGAGAAAAGGCAAAGAATTTGTTTAGCGTTTTGCTTGACAGTCTCGACTGCATACACGGCAGTTTGTTTCACTTGTTTTGCGGATGGTGCACAGGAGGGTCCTGGGAACACAGATGTGGAGGGAGGGGGGGCTAAGGGGGCTAAATGATGAAATTCAGGACTGTGTGACTATCTTTGACTGTAACTGGGTTTATGCCTGCTCTTTCAAATCACTTGGACCAGTTCCCTTGTTGCTTATGCCCGGTTTTCCACTGCACGGTACCTACTTACTCACTATTGATGCTTGTCTCTTGGTCCGCAAACCTCGACAGAATCTCACTTGGGGGGTGTTGGAATTGTTTGCCTCCTCAGCGCTAGCAATGGAGTGGGTATTACAGTGTTTCCCACAGAACTGCAGTCTGTTTGATTTGGTGGGGTAGATGATGTCATCGTCCAGCACACCGGTACTCATCGAGAAAAGCGAGTTTGTACCAGAAAATCAAAAATAATGCTCTATTGTGCATCAACTAATACAGCATATTAGTCAAAAAATATGCACATTTTGCTTACTTTGTGCCTAAATTAAGCATTTTCGAGCATAAAAATGACTTAATGAACTAAAATACAAATAAATGACATTGAGAAGATATGTTTTATGAACATAATTATGTGCAAAAATGCTTGACAAAAAACATTTTCAATAAAACAAAGACATAAACATGTAAAAACCTGAAGGCAGCGTCTCACCTCCTCTCTTTATTGTGCCAATAAAGTTCATTCATTCATTCGTTTTCTACCGCTTTTCCTCACGAGGGTCGCGGGAGATGCTGGAGCCTATCCCAGCTGTCTTTGGGGCGAGAGGCGGGGTACACCCTGGACTGGTGGCCAGCCAATCACAGGGCACATATAGACAAACAACCATTCACACTCACATTCATACCTATGGGCAATTTGGAGTCGCTAATTAATTAACCTAGCATGTTTTTGGAATGTTTTTGGAAAACCCACGCATGCACGGGGCGAACATGCAAACTCCACACAGAGATGGCTGAGGGTGGAATTGAACCCTGGTTTCCGAGCTGTGAGGTCTGCGCGCTAACGGCAATAAATAAAATTTTAATAAAATTACATTTTTATTTTTTTTCTAATCCTGAACCCTTGATCCAAACAATATATTTATATGTCTTTTACGTTTTTTGCGTTCCAGTTAAAAAGCGGTAATGATGCAAGTTATGCTTGAAATTTATCTTTTCACAAAAAGCTGTTTTTCTCCCTTTTTTAATCGGGAACTGATACTGATACTGATACTGAAACTTACCTATGTGCTACTGCTGATTACTAAAGAACAGAAAAATGTTGAAACAAACTCCTTTTTCTGATAACGGACCGGAGTCTAATTTTTCTTTTGGTACGATCCATCTTTATATTGCTATAGAACACAATAATTTGAGTGCCTTGAAACATCAGTTTTTTGAAAAATGGCAGGAAAACATATTTGTTTTGCTTTTATTGGTTTTTTTTTACTCACTTTTTGTCTCCCACGTTCTTTTCTCCTACCTCATCCATACCAATTACATGCAAAATATCATGGCCCCGTTATGTAAATTGGATTATGAAGTCATTACCCTCCATACGCACCGCCGCCACAAATAGATTGCAGTGTTGTGGTCGTAGTTTCAAACTGAAAACTGACTATTCAAAGCCAAGGCTGAGTAAGTTTAAGTTTAAGAACATTTTTAAATCCCACTCTGAACCTTTCTAAGAACAAATTTAAGAAAATTCAAACTAAAATTCTGCCTGTTTGTTCTTTTGTACACCAACCTCCCCCAACCCCCAGCACACCACCACCTCCACCACCACCACCACCACCACCACCCACTGCTTGACCTATATTCCACTATCACAGTATGACCCTAACTTTGTAACTTGCCTTCGTGTTTGTGTGTCTGTGTGTGCATGTATGATCTGCTAGGAAAATCCCATCTGGCCATAGTTCAGAGGGTCAACAATGAGGGTGAGGGAGACCCTTTCTACGAAGTTCTGGGTATTGTCACCCTGGAGGACATTATCGAGGAAATCATCAAGTCAGAGATCCTGGACGAGACAGACTTGTACAGTAGGTTACCCTCTTAAAGTTCATACCACCTTCATTTTAGACAAGGCCCCATCTCGGTGGGCCGTGTTCCATATCTGAATGTAAAACATTTTCTTATGTTGCAGGTGGCTCCAAAAAGTACAATATGAAACATGTCACAACACAAATATGGAAAATACTGCACACAGAATTTAATGCTAAAATATACACATTTCTGGTTTCATTAAGCCGTGCCTATTAATATAATGTACGTTTATTTTGTATTATAATAATATTTCACATCGCCATGAGTAATATTGAAACCCAGAGGTAACATTTTTTAAAATTAATTATTAAGTACTGGTGTCACAGATAAATAAGAAAATTAAAAAACATTATACATAGAGTTGTTATAGTACTTTATGTACAGTGGAACCTGGGTTAGTTTGTTGTTTGTGTACATCAGGGGTCTCAAACTCAATTTACCTGGGGGCCACTGGTTTTCCAGGTTTTCCAAAAAAAAAAATGCATTTATTAAAAACGGAAAAATATACAAACTTTTTCAGTGCTTTGGTTCTGATTTTCCACAATAAAAGCTCTGATAAAACATTCCACTGTTCTCAAATATCTTCATTTTTGTTTTTCTGCACAAAATAAGATGAAAAATAAATAAACAAATCAAGAATAAAGAAAATCAATCAATCAGTAATAAATAAATAAATATAATAATAATAATAAAATGGCAAATAATAAAAACTTAAGAAACCACATATAGTTGGTGGGTAGACAAATGATTTTTTTCAGATTAAAATGAACAAAGCATTATTAGAGCCCTGTAGACATGACAAAACACGACTATAGTCGCATTTATACTCTTTTTATTTACAACATATTGCGCAACTGCAGGGTCTTGAGACACATGCTAACTCGCAAACTAGAGAGCAAGCGACCTAAACGTTAGCCTTCAAGTTATTTCCTTTAAACTTAAAAAGCCAAAAACTTACCACTTCCACACGGATAGGGAGGATAACTATTAACAGTTATTTAACCTTTAACATGAACATGAATCAAACGTAATAATTTTTTCTGGGTACATGATACCATACAGCATCCATATCAAACTAACATTAAACTTTCATATCAAGGCGGGGGCCTCAAACTAGTGTCCTGCGGGCCACATTTGGCCCGCGGGCCGCATGTTTGAGACCCCTGGTGTACATTCTCCAGTTAGCAAACAACCAGGTGTCGCGTTATTAATACACCGCATGAGTCCAACTGTGTTCTTATTATATCTTATGTGTTTTCATATTTTGTTAGCAGTCTTGCTTGTTAGTAATTCTAAATGCATATCAATGCCAAACAGTGTTTTTCACTCTTTGTCAGAATGCTGGCACATGTAACTTTGGGTCCATTTCGGGTTGTTGTACAGCCCTAATCAAAAGAAAAGCACAGACTAAATGTGAGGAACTCTACTGAATTCATTCCACTATTCATAATGCTTCTTTACATCCAGCGTATATTCTCAACATTATATATGAATATAATGAAATAAATCAGACAAGGCCATTGAAACCTGTAGTGATGCCAAAACCTCAATAGATGGCAACAAAGACCAGTTGATGACTTCAAAGCACAATGTAAGACTTTGAAAACCCTTGAGCTACTGTACTGTACATTATAGCTGAGTTATAGCTAAGCTGTTTCTATTTAGCTATTTTTATAGCCCACTTAAATAAGGGTCAACTCTTATCAACTATTATCCCATACCGGCGCCAGAGTGGTACTTTTCAAACAGAACCTGAACCGGTACTTAAAAAAAGAAATAATGGCTTTTTATTTTTATGGGATTTTCAAGTTGACATGCAAGTTGAACAATATAGTCATTTAAATATTTCAATAATATATAGTAAAATGATGCAGGGATTGATAACTCAAGAGTTGTGTCGTGAGCAAAATGATGTTACATAACATTACTTGCACAATATCGCCTTATGCGTTGATATCTGCTGTGATTTCTGGTGTATAAGCCGCTACTTTTTTTCTTAAAATTTGAACGCTGCGGCTTATTTAGGGCTAAGTTGCAATCTTGTGACATCTCCTTTACTTCCGAGCCACGACTAATCGTTGAAATACTGTGCTGCTCGCGTGTCGGTCAGGAAACGGTAGCTCACGACAAGCTCGTCAACACTTTGGAAATCAAAGGAGGTCATTACTCAATATTACAAAGTCATCACACAGCAACTTAACACATACAATACCTAAGATATATATATACAAACAAGTACCAATACAAGCTTAAAATGTAAAAAATATGTTTTAAAGTTTCCCCATATCGCAAGGTATTCATTATATCGGCATTATGGTCCAGTGTTTTGGTCTGAATCCCTAAATACAGCAGAGTGGTCTAACACTGGGATTTTAAGTCAAATGGGGCGCCATTGGCGAGGTGATGAGACACAAATGACAGAAAAGCTACCTCTGTACAACCAGACTCCCGTTTCCACAAGAACTGTTAAAGTTGACCAGACCTTTTTGTTGTGAGATTACTGCTTTTCTAACCAATAGCGTTTCTATATGTTTTCCAGTTTTGATTGAAGACTTTGTCGTTCTAAGAATTGTATTTGGTAAATTCAAAGCAACTTCAAATGAAGTCGGATGCCACGTGCCTGACTTGATGAATCCGAGTCACAGGCTAGCATGCTTGAGTCTTTTGTGGGGCCGCTTCCACCTCACTCTGAAGCACCAAAAGTCTGGAAAACAGCAAACTTCTAGGGGCGTGAATTCTGAATCGCAAATGCCCGGGGTCCACTGTATATAAAATAAGTAAACCTTAAAAACGTCCCATTCAATGTTTTAGTAAATGTCAATAATATGTATAATATAGAGCAGGGGTCTCAAACTCAATTTACCTGGGGGCCACTGGAGCCTTGGTCTGGGCAAGGCTGGGCCGCATCAGGTTTTCCAAAAAAAACCAAAACGCATTTATTAAAAACAGAAAAATATACAAACTTTTTCAGTGCTTTGGTTCCGATTTTCTACAATAAAAGCTCTGATAAAACATTCCACTGTTCTCAAATATCTTCATTTTTATTTTTCTGCACAAAATAAGATGAAAAATAAATAAACAAATCAAGAATAAAGAAAATCAATCAATCAGTAATAAATAAATAAATATAATAATAATAATAAAATGGCAAATAATAAAAACTTAAGAAACCACATATAGTTGGTGGGTAGACAAATTATTTTTTTCAGATTAAAATGAACAAAGCATTATTAGAGCCCTGTAGACATGACAAAACACGACTATAGTCACATTTATACTCTTTTTATTCACAACATATTGCGCAACTGCAGGGTCTTGAGACACATGCTAACTCGCAAACTAGAGAGCTAGCGACCTAAACGGTAGCCTTCAAGTTATTTCCTTTCAACTTAAATAGCCAAAAACTTACCACTTCCACACGGATAGGGAGGATAACTATTAACAGTTATTTAACCTTTAACATGAACATTAATCAAAGGTAATAATTTTTTCTGGGTACATGATACCATACAGCATCCATATCAAACTTTACATTAAACTTTCATATCAAGGCAGGGGCCTCAAACTGGTGTCCTGCGGGCCACATTTGGCCCGCGGGCCGCGTGTTTGAGACCCCTGATTTAAAGTAATAGAAGTTTGAGCTGTTACACAATTATGGTGACACTAAGGCCAACTGACATGGTTGGTGCCCATTTATTTGTTGGTCCAATACATATGGCTGAAAGTAATGCTAAGAATGTGTAAGCTAACAGCGTCGCCCCCTATAGCTCTTGTTCACTTCCGAGAAAGACACCACGGCCACGTTTCTGGAAAAGCAATAAAGTTCGGGTAACTGGAGTTTAGTCACCCTGCGACCCGGGACCTCGGTGGGTGGAATAGCGTGGACTTGACTTCTTCTATATGAGCGCGTGTCTTCTGATCACTTCTCACTTTGTGTCCGCAGCCGACAACAAGACGAAGAAGAAAATCACCCATCGAGAAAGGAAGCAGGATTTCTCGGCCTTCAAGCCTACCGACAATGAAATGAAGGTTAAAATATCACCTCAGCTTCTGCTGGCTACCCTGCGTTTCCTAGCAACAGGCAAGTGGGCTGCGTTACTGCTTGACTTCCCCCAGTGTGCCCTTAGCCCCTCACTGCGAGGAGAGTTTCTTCATGTGTGTGTGTGTGCGTGCACGTGTGCTCGTATGTGCTGGGAGTTTTGGGGCAAACGGGTGCAGAGCCGGGCGAGTCGATGTGTGTAGTACTGCGGTATTGTGAGTATCGTGCTTGTGTGTGTGTGAGGGAATGAGTTGTGTGAGGACTGACAACCAGCGTGTTGGCATGCATGCTTGTGTGTGTTTGTAAAGAGGTGGGAGGCCTCTCGGGAGCGCAGCACGGGATGGCGCCGCACTCCATACACCAATCTGAATGCAAAGTGGAGGGGGGAAAAAAAAACACAGGTATCGAACATGCCGGCGCGTCGTACGCATGAAAGTTCCATGTTGTGTCAGCTCACAGCTTTGAAAACACCACCGTGTTTTCTTACTCTCATTTCTGTGTGACATCACTTCCAGCATTTTTGGCCTACGTTGGTTCCCACACTAGTCTGCGTGCTTAGTATAAAATTTGAACTATTTCACCCGCTTTTCATTGGGTAAACAAGCAACCGCTACTCGTATTCCTCACAGATGGGATTTGCTTTCGAACTTTGACCTGGCAGCTAAGCATTGGTTAGCATTTGGAGTTCTAAAGGCTAAGGAAGGTTACCAACAACCACAACTCCACCGCTAAGCTGACGTAGAAACGATGTACTGAGGCATCTTATTGTCCGAGTTTACTTTGGGTTAGATTAAGATTAAGATATGCCTTTATTCTTAATATATTCCTTAATATAAAAATATTCTGTACATATATAAAGTACAGTAAAGTCTCGTTATATCGATATCGGTTAAAACGAATTACTACTTATTACGATACTATTTTCATTTCCCGGCAAATTTCTAGTCTTTTATGATATAATTAGCTCCGTTAGTACGATACCCGGTTATTATGATAATCCGGTTACTAGGATGCCCTTTTCATCTCCCGCCAGCCAATTTGGTCTGCTTATATCGATACAAAAGCAGCTTAAATCAATCTTTGCTTAAGGATTTCAATACCAAAAAAGAACACGGCGAACGGCTGCTTCCAGTCAACTTTATTTTTCACACTTCCACCACCAGAGTGCAGCACACACAGCGGAAAACACCCGTCCCTCGCGCCTACCCCTCCGTAGTTCGATAGTTCCGGGGTGAATTATGTCCCGGTAACCGGTAATCACTACAGCGTAAGTTTATTTTTATTTACTGTAGTACAAAATTTATTGTAGTACAAAAGCATGCTAGATACGCAATCCATGAACTCAAGGAGAAAATTACATGCCATATCAAAGATCCGCCCACTTTTAATGCAGTTCGGCGCAGGATCGGATATATGGATAGTCCGGTTATATCGGTATTTTTTCCGACTCCCGAGAATATCGATATAACGAGACTTTACTGTATATACATGGTATACTGTGTGCATTAATACCTAGATTCCCAAAGTTCGGTACACCAATTGCCATACGTGAATAAAAATGAAAAACAATTAGCTAAAAATTGAACCTGAATGCCTCACTACGTGATGAGCAGATGGGAACAAGAAGGAGACATTTTGTACATTAAGATTGTTTTCATCTTGACCCCTTATACTTTTATAGCTAATATTTCATTTGATGTTTCAATTAATGTCCCCATCCCGCAGTCTGTCACTCTGAGTGGAGATTCACCCGAAAACGATCGTTATATTTTTGTATTTGGGATACCATTAAGAAGGGGGCTGTGTTGCTTTAAAAAAATTGGGACACCATGGAAAGATTCCAATGAGGTAATGGACACGTCATACACAACAAGCAGGATCAAAACTAGCAAACTGCTATCAGTGCTGAGTTAGCTTTTTGTGAGAATGGTGCATTCATGAGCATCACGACTCCTCGGGCACAAGTTGCCGCTGCATTCACGGGCACTTGGAAATCACAGCAAACACATCTAAACATGCACATGCAGCCCAAATGAGGTGAGGTTTGACGTAAATGTTAATTCATAATTATTGACCTGTTTTTTTAAAATAATTCCATAAATCAATATATCCATTATAGTGACAGGCCTATTTATACACAGCATAAAAGTTGAGCAATGTGTTGACTATAAGGGTGTTATTTCATGTCTACAGAGCTCTAATGTAACAAAAAATGTGGGTAGAAGGTAATAAACAGGTTTTCTATGCTTAAACTACAAAAATATTTGTATTATTATTAAGGAATCATACTTTGCGGAAATTCACTTATCACCATCAGGTCCGGAACCATTGAACAGCGATAAACGAGGGATTACTGTAAACTAAGATTGTCATTTTGCAGCAAAAATTATGTGATGTGTAGCAGCATGTTTTACAAATACAATGTCGTAAACCATGCCTGGAACGCTGGAGAAGTGGTTAGCATTCAGGCCTCACAGCTAGGAGACCCGAGTTCAATTCCACCCTTGCCATCTCTGTGTGGAGTTTGCATGTTCTCCCCGTGCATGCGTGGGTTTTTTCCGGGTACTCCGGTTTCCTCCCACATTCCAAAAACATGCTAGGTTAATTAGCGACTCCAAATTGTCCATAGGTATGAATGTGAGTGTGAATGGTTGTTTGTCTATATGTGCCCTGGGATTGGCTGGCCACCAGTCCAGGGTGCACCCCGCCTCTCGCCCCAAGACAGCTGGGATAGGCTCCAGCACCCCCCGCGACCCTCGTGAGGAAAAGCGGTAGAAAACGAATGAATATTTAAGCATTATTAGAGCCCTCTAGACCTAAAATAACACCCCTATATTGAATTTTAAACTCTTATTACCCAAATTTGTAAATAAAAGGAAATAAAACCTTTTAGGGGCTGCACTGTGGATGAGTGGTTAGCACACAGGCTTCACAAATACGACACCCGAGTTCAATTCCACCTTTGGCCATCTCTGTGTGGAGTTTGCATGTTCTCCCCGTGCATGCGTGGGTTTTCTCCGGGTACTCCGGTTTCCTCCCACATTCCAAAAACATGCTAGGTTAATTAGCCACTCCAAATTGTCCATAGGTATGAATGTGAGTGTGAATGGTTGTTTGTCTATATGTGCCCTGTGATTGGCTGGCCACCAGTCCAGGGTGTACCCCGCCTCTCGCCTGAAGACAGCTGGGATAGGCTGTTAGGCGGTTGAAAATGAATGAATGAATGAACTGTGAGAGGCATATTCTGTAGTATCATAAATCGGTATTTATATTGCTGTTTATGGATATGTTCATCATTATGGGTGTCGCCATTCATTCTTTACTGTACTGTACTGTACTGTATACGCTGCCGGAAGATTCCAAAACACACAGAGGCTTCTACGGTACTTATTGTATTTGTTATGGTTTATACTTTCCACTGTCAGTTTAACGCCGCATGTCGATGCCTTTGATCCATGCGGCGTTCACTAATGTCAATCAAATCAATGCATGCAGAAGCACATTCCAGCATCAGCATGGGAATTTTCAATTTTCATTAGAAGGCAGCGCAATTCCAAACCACTCCAAACGACGTTTACGGTATGAATACTAACACAGAATACAGATCATGGAATGTGCTTCTGATGTGTCGTGTTTGTTTTTGGTGGCGTGATGCGATTGGTCGCCATGTTGTGGCCAGTCAGTGCGTATGTTGCCAACAGTAAATACTTTTTGTTGGACTACAGCACAAATATTCTACATAGAGTATTGCATACAGCATATACTGTAGTGTCATTTTTCTTCTATATAATAGAAGAAAATATATAAGAAAATAATATAATCTATATAATGTATAATCACTGTCAAGAACTGTGTAATCAACTGTCTTAATGTTGATGTACATCAGCCTAATGTGGTGTACTTTGTATAATAATGTATGTATGTATGTATGTACGACTCGGTGCCACATCAACTCTCAGATGCTCACGGTGGCCATCGTGCTGTCATTCTCACAGCCTCCTTGTCTGTCTCCGTAGAAGTCGACCTGTTCGCACCGCCGCAAATGTCGGAAAAGATTCTGCTGCGTTTGCTGAAGCATCCCAATGTCATCCAGGAGCTGAAATACGATGAGAAGAACAAGCGGGCGTCTGAGCACTACCTCTTCCACAGGAACAGGCCTGTGGACTATTTCATCCTCATTCTGCAGGTTAGTGGCAAGATTAAGGATAATTAAAATATCCAGTGATATTTTTTTTAGAAAAAAATAAATCCTATAACGGGTAATATAGGATTCTCCTGCAGATTCAAGGGGCCTCATCCTACATTTGCAACTTTCCAGACGTACATACAGAAGGTTAATTGGTTCCGGACCCGACCGGGATAAATTAATTTCCGCACAGAAAACCCGTTTATGACTTTAACATTATTAGAGACATGAAATAACACCCCCACAGTCACCTCTACACTCCTACAGCAAGATAGCGAGCTAAACAGTTAGCCTCCAATTTATTTCTTCCAAACTTAAGAAGCCAAAAATTACCACTTCCACACAGAGTGGGAGGAGAACTTTTTTTTCCCTCACTCTATCATTTCGGACATGCCATCGCTGACTTACTGAAGTGTAATTACTGCCGCAGAGTGGAGTGGAGTGGAGTGAGCCACGTCCCAATATTTTTGTCCGAAATGTGTCTTCCTTTTGTTGTCATTTTTAAAAGTGGTTGTTGTTGTTTTTTTACACAAATGTAACTGCTGCTACACAAACCATCTTCACCTCACATGTTATCATTTGGTGTTAGTCAGAGAGTTTAACTTATTTTTACGCTTGGACGTCACTTTTTGTGATGGCAAATTAAGGATTATTTCCATTTCCTTTGCTTCCTATGGGAATATTTTTTCCCATTGGCTGACAATATTTGATTTTTTAAAATATAATTGTGGGCCTTACTTCTACAGGGCAAAGTTGAAGTGGAGGCAGGAAAAGAGGGGATGAAGTTCGAAGCAGGACCGTTTTCCTTCTATGGAATGATGGCCCTGACTGTTTCGCCAGGTGAGATTTTGTGATAATGCGAACTTGCCTGATCCGTGACATCTTGACTCAGGTCGTCCCCTAAAAAACTGTTAATTACTTCACAATTATTCTAATTTGATATTGGCAGAACACTTTTGCCAATTTAATTACTGTTAGTTACCTGGAATATTTTCCATTGTACAACATTATACAACAGATTTTCCCTGCCGTTGATGACATTTATTTTGTTAAAATGATGATTTGTTAAAAAAATAAATTATTCTCTTAAGCCTTGTGGGCATAGTTTAGAATTATTGACTTTTCTAACACACAGGAAGTAATACTAATACCAGTCAAATGTTGCAGTATTGCTCCTCACACTTCATTCTCATTTCTTGCAAACAGAGACACCTACTGGTCAACATGAAAAGTGTCCTCCCTACTGTTTGCATTATGGTTTCAATTCAATTGGATCCCTCAGTCTTCATTGTCTGATTCCTGACCACTCTTCTGCGGCACATTAGTCATCATAAAAAATGCATGATTTCCTGCGAATACTGTGTATTTTTTTATATATGGATGCTAGTGATGTACAGTGACAGCCATAACAATGCAAACCCAAGTGTATAAGTATAGGTTGTACGTTTACCTCCTAACGAGCTTTATTCCTTTTTTTCTCTACCGTCCCTTCCCCACAAAGTCCCACTGTCTCTTTCTCGAACCTTTGTCAACAGGGCTGATTCGTTAGCCGGGTCACCAGGTACAGTATGCAGTTATTGTTTGTACACGCACTCGTTTCATTTGCTCATCCTTTATTCCAAAACACAAACAAGTAGAAGCAGATAGAAAAGCAAGTGTGAAGAAGCAGACTTTAACATCCTCATCCTCTGAGCCATTATTCAAGTGGGCTGAATGGTGCAGCAGACTGGAGGCCCCCCCGATTGGACCCAGGCTCCGCCCAATTCACCCCCTTCGCCCCCCTCGCCCCTAACCTTTAACCCTCTGACTGCATAAACAAGACCTACAGCTACAGCCCCCTGCTGGACACCACTGCGCGTACATACAAAGAGCCGCACGCACACGTATGTTCACTCGCACATGTTTAGCATGCAACAGACCGCACTTGAACGCGCTGAAATGCGATTGCGCAATCATATTCAGCCCTCCATTCATTACAATGTGGAGTCAGACTGTCACACATTTGTGCACCCATTTTTTTTTTTTTTTTTTTTTTTTTTAATATAATGACCGGATCCCCGCTGCCTTTTAAAAAAGCGAGTACTAATCTGCAAGAGTTCACATGCCAGGTCTTTGGCCCACTGTGCTCGGCCTGCACAAACACATGCGTACCGCGCACACGTCTCATCCACACACTTATTCCAACGTGGGATTACATACATTCCAGTCGGGCGTAGCACCATTGGCTTTGGCCAAGCCGTTTTCACTTGGTTGGGGCCGATTTCCGTTAGGCTTCTCAAAAGAAGTGGAAAGAATAATCTGTCTTTAATTAAAAAAAATTAAAAAAAAAGGAACAAATGTTGGCACATTGGAAGCATGCATGCTGCATCGCTGCCGTCCGCCCTTACAGAAAATGATTTCAAGTGTGTTTTCATGTCTCTTCACAACAAACTTTTTGCTTTGGATGAAACCATTTCACACCCCCATCTCCCAAAAAAACACCACGATGCACAAGATGTGAACATCTTAACATTTCTATTTACGTTACCATTAAAAACAAGTTCTTTACAAATAAACGCGGAGATCTGCTGCACGTATTAAACTCATCGTTTCATCACTTCCCCTCCCAGAGAGTAAATCGCCGCCACGGCCGTTTGGACTGAATCATTCAGACTCTCTGAACAGGAGCGAGCGAATAGACGCCATCACTCCGACGCTGGGCAGCAGCAACAATCAACTCAACTCCTTCCTGCAGATCTACGTCCCGGACTACTCTGTCCGAGCGTGCTCAGACCTGCATTACATCAAGGTGAGCAGAAGGTCGTGTTGGTTTTAGAACTCGAAGCCCTGAGGTCCAGACATTACACACCAGCTCCTCTGGGCTCTCAACCAAGGCCTGCAGCCATCTTCTCTTCACTAGGCCCGTCACGATAACGAATTGTGCTGGTCAACAAAATTATTATCGATAATCGACATTATTACAAACATTTTTTTTGACTATTTTTTTTATTATTGATACACGGACGGTACCCAAGTACAGAGTACCCTTAGGTTGCCTGCACTCACAGTCAATGTGGAAGTGGTAACTCTTTATTTTGCAAACAGAGTCACAACATAGCTCACCATGAGCTAACTAAAATCGTAGGAGGTCGCCACTACATGTAGCAGTCTTGCTCACGGTGCGCTAAAGAGCTAAGAAATAGCTAAAACATCACACAGGAACGCAACAAATAGATGGCAACAGACCAAGGATGACGCAGAACAATAACCAACAGCTGTGTGAGCTGTCGGCGTAGAAAACAGGAAGTGTTCCAAGCGATGCTACAGCGCTAGCTACGTATATCACCGTATTACTTTTCAGTGTGGCTAGCGACAGCGTCTGTGAGCGCGCACCGTCTTTGCTGACCAAACGCTTGCTCCCGTGCCATCCATGCTAATTCACGCTGGAATACCTCCTCCATCTTTGCCGTCTCCTAGGTAACACGGCAGCAGTACCAGAACGCGGTGATGGCGTCGCGCATGGACAAGACGCCGCAGTCCACAGACAGCGAGTTCACGAAAATCGAGCTCACGCTGAGCGAGCTCCGCGATGGCGTGGAGACCTCCGCCGTGGTCACCAGCATAGCCGGCACCACCGCACCCGCCCCGGCCGTGACGCTACCCCTGGCAAACGAGACCTCCCACCTGCTCAACCAGCAGCACAACTGCGTGGGCGTGAGCAGGAGCAACCACAGCGTTCACAAGGAGGGGCCCGTCTAGAACCCCGACCCGCCACCCTCCTGCCTTGACGGACACACGGTGCAGCGGCGTAGCTAGAGAGACGAGGGAAACGTGGGGGTGCCCTCGGATGCTGCTCCCCCCCCCCCACACACTCAGTCTGTTAGCGAGGCCCTCCGAAAGGGGGCGGGAAGTGAGGGGGAGGTGGGTGAAACGCCCCCCCCCCCCCCGTCACCTGTCAGAACCCCTGCTCCGCTACACCCTCTTACACGGACGGTGCTGAGACTGAGCTTCCTTTCGGGACAATCTGACACTTTCATAGCGGGAACTTAGACCAGAGGACAGAGTTACAGTGTGCATGCAAGCCTCCCTCCCGTGCCCCCCCCCCCCACACACACACACACACACCACTCAGGCCAAAGACCTTGGTCCCTCCCCCTGCCCCCCCCCCACACCGACCCTCCCTTCTTTGTTTGTTACACTGGACACACACTGCTGTTTGTTTGCACACAAACGAACGAATCCCACTTTTTTGCATCTTTCAGGGAAACTCAGAGGAGCCCATCATCTGCATGGACTCACGGAGCAATGGTTTGGCAAAGACTGCACCAAAAACCGCTTTGAGAGAAACCATTACATCACAAACCAAGAATGTTTTCCTGTATTTATTTATTTTATAATATTGTATGTATGTATGTCTATATATCGATGTATATATATACATATATATATATATACAGTATATACACATACATGGTGTGGCATTTAAGTGCTCTTAAACGTCGCATCAGACAGAATATGCTACATATGTGGAGCTGAACGTCCATTCATGTATTCATGTATATGAGGGGGTTTTACACATACATTATGTACATTACAGATTGTCTTATTTTTACTATTGTATATTCGAAATTGGGCATTTTCACCCTTAAAAAAAAAAAAAAAAATCACACTATGCCTTTAAGAGAAAAATCATAACAGTAATTATTTTAACAAAGTGCAATGAAGAGAAGTTTATTTAAGAGATGATTATTAATGAGTGTATTGTAAATTGACAGATATATTTGTATCTATGCTCTGTATGTATTTGTATGTCTGAGCGATACTAAAGCCAACATCCCCGTGCAAAATGCCCCTTCCTGTCTAAATAGGAGGCCTTCTATGGTTATCAGCATGGCTGATGTTACCCCACCTCCAACCCCCCCCCCCCCACACACACACACTGTGGTGCACATGGCGGCGAAGTCTCTTCTACTTTTTGTCCTTTAATCAAACTTGACTTGCACAGTATTAATGACCTCATCTAACACGCTGAGCATCATCAACGCCACAAGAAGAAACCTCAACATTAAAAATGGTGTCCACGAATGACACACGCCGTTCCTTTTTCTACTCTCCTCTCGTTCGTCCCCCCCCGGCAGAGCTGGAGCCCCGTTTGACAGCGGTGAATGTGAAAGTACACATCATAATCCATGTCGAATAATTATTTAGTTACATCCAGACTGTCGTGTCACAACTGCTGTGGCTGCTTATTAAAAGATTGACATTGATATGGTTTGCATTTCGTGGTCACATTTTACACTTTCATCACTTACTCCCCACAGGACTGCAATCTATTGGTGGCTATTTGAGACAAAAAGTGAGCAAAAAAAAAAAAAAACATGAAATAGAAATGAACTCTTATGTCGCTTTTTTTGTGTTTCTGGAGCAACAATGTATGAGGTGTGATGGTCGCCACGGTAACCGTATTGATGAAGCAAGACGCACACTTGACCCTTTAACTGACCCCACGGCTGCTGTGTTTTTATTACGGTAATTCTAAAAAAAAAAACACACACAAAACACAAAAAAATTTAATCTGTGTCAAGTTTGCATGTGCTCCCCATGCATGCGTGGGTTTTTTCCGGGTACTCCGGTTTCCTCCCACATTCCAAAAACATGCTAGGTTAATTGGCTAATTATCCATAGGTATGAATGTGAGTGTGAATGGTTGTTTGTCTATATGTGCCCTGTGATTGGCTGGCCACCAGTCCACAGCTGGGATAGGCTCCAGCATACCCGTGATCCTTGTGAGGATAAACGGTAGAAAATGAACGAATAATCACCATTAATAACCGTCTGAAATATGCCTATTTTTACTGTATTTAATGAACAGAAATATAAATCACAGGACAGGATTATATATAAAAGTTTAAAACTATTAACAGCTCCAAATAAATTGTCTATGTCAGTCAAGCTAAGATACCATAAACGTATTTAATATTGGCAGAACATTTTAATCGCATTTGAAACCGGCTAACCCGAGCAATGATGAGTTGCGTTCAAAGACATCACGTAATTTGTACTAGCTTCAATGTAGCAAATTGTACATCCAAATTAAGAGCTTATGGAGGTGAGTGACAAGAATATTCACTGTTTATTTATACACACACAAAACCGTTTTTGTGATGATCGGAGTGTCCATGAAGGCACCTCGCGTTCTTGCGCTTAACCCAAGATGTGAGTTGGCGATACTTACAGTATACACGATGTTGGAATTGTATTGCTGTTGATGTGTTCAGCCCTACTGTTAAGTATTACACGTCGTCATGTCACATCATGTATATAAAACCACCAAAGCTTATTGCACGTTTTTGGATGATGGGCACAATTCCATCCAAAAAGTGTAATTTACCTTTAACTGCTAATCGGTAGTCGAACTTCATGAGCTGAAGTAGTCATGTTTTTAAGCCTGCAGTTACAGTTTCAACCGCGGGGAGTCGCTGTTTTGTCGTATAACTCGAGTGTGTTCTGAAGTAAACAAGTGGCAGCTTGTGTGCTCGTTATAGCTTTGCTGGTTTTTACGGAGATAAGCTTTAAATCCCGTCAGGTTTGCAATTTAAATGTGGACAAAATACTGCAGTCAAACGTAATGTCGAAAAATAAAAACAATGAATGGGTTTAGCATAAGGTAAAGCTACTGTTGTTTCCCCTCCCAAGTAGAACACAAACTGGTGAAATAAAGGGGCAAACTAATCGAAACTGCATGTAAATCAAAACTGGGTCTTGGGTTCTAAAAGGTGGCAGGGGAATATTAATTCTTTAATAAGTCTATCAAAATTAGGTGATTCTTGTGGGAAAAAAATTAACAAAACTTCCAACACTACAAATGCAACATATTGGCTATGTTTTTACTGAATACATGTACTTTCTAGCCAGGTGTTAATAGGTATTAATTTAACACAAATAAGAACTAATAAAATGAAAAGCAGTGCAGTTTTACATCAATGCAAACTATAAACTATAATAATATAGTTTATTGAATTACACAAGGTGTTTAGTGCAAAAAAAAGCAAGGCAAAAACTATGAAAAACTATTTTTATTATACATTTGTAAGTCATGTACACACTGCAGGAACAGCAGGGAATAAAGGCAACACTGCATAATGTACATGCATAAATTCATTTTGGAAAATGAGGTGACAGTGACAGCATTCGTTTCCTAAGTGGATGCATTCAGGACTTGATGACAGTAAGGGGGGGAAAAGTATCCGCATTGACTTGAGTTCACTGTCTTATGTTAGTACAGCCCAGTCAAGGGAGATAATGGAACACTCCATTTACACATGTTTCAACACACTAGTGTAGAAAAGTAACCGCAAGAGTGGTTGATGACAACTAACATTTTAGTTCCAGCCTTTAATGTGCTATTCACATTTCCCTTTTTTTTTTTTTAAGTATTTCCAGCATATGTTTGCAATTGTTTTCCTGTGCAAACTTCAGTCAATACATTTGTAAAATGCTTTACAATTAAAATAACACATGCATATTTGAAGTTTAGCAGTGAAAACTCTCATTCCATGTTCAAGACAATTGTTTCAATGAAAGGAAAAGCTACTGAACTGTGTTGTGTTTGCTGGAGTTGGACAAAGTTCCGTCATGTGTCAGGACACGGCATAGGCAAGAAATGAGAACATCAAGTTGCTTAAAATTTAGTTCACGGCAGCTCATTCGACTTGTGTTTTAACACTGTGGCTTTTTTTTTGTTTTTTTGCCTAGTCGTCTAAAATATGCCAACAGAATGCTTTGCATGACAAACTTCACATGAAAGCAAAAATAAACACAAACGCAATACTCAGGTTGGATTTTCTGATGAAAAAAAAAAAAAATAAAAAATACTGCCCTTTTAGCTTCTCCTGCTGTTTACACCTGGCAGCAAGTTATGTCATGGCAACTATCAGCATGTAATAAAGTACTGTTGTTGCCTGGTAACCACACATCGGGTCAACAGCCATCCATGCTCAGCGACGCCGATGCTAACTAAAAGCATGTTGTTCCCATTTTGCGTGCATCGCTACCGTCATGGACGTGATTGTTGCTATTCCCGTAAAAATGAATAATGCGTTGACGCATCATTACGCCGATAGTCTTGCGCCAGTCATGCGTCGTGACGACCTTTTCCCACATTCACGCCTGAAAAAGGTCACATTAAAAATACAATGGAGTGTCTTCTGTCTGTTTGACGACGAAAGAAAAATTGATTAAAAAAAAAAAAAGAACGTTTTGAAGGAGTCATCATGCATGCAGTCGTGTGACAAGTCATGTGATGTGTTTCTTTCCACTCCATTCAAAACGTCCTGTGTTGTTGCGTGTGCATACGGTATTGATAGACACACTCAGTCACTCACTCACTCACACTCACACGGATATTTCACCCTGCCACACCCTGGAAAACCTTTCAAGGGCCACACAGATTCATTCCTCCTCCTCTTCTTCTTCCTCCTCCTCCTCCTCCTCCTCCTCCTCGTCATCATCCTCGTCATGGCAGTGGGTGATCTCCTGTGGCGTCTGAGGGAACAGGTTGGGAGGCTTGATCTCGCTGAAGGAGCGGGTCAGCTGGTTGCGTTTGCACTCCAAGTCCTTGCAGTCGCTGCAGTGGTTGCGGTTGCGTGTGGCGAGCGGCGACTCGGCGTCGATGTCCACGTGCGTGTGCTCCACCGTCGACTCGTGGGGCATCTGGAAAGACACCAAAGGGAGTTGGACATTTGCTTTCTGCCGCACGTTTATTGAGTTCTGAAAGAGGTGGTTCCTAATAACTACGACTGTGTACGACAATAACGATGTCGTAGAAAACACAAGTAGATTTACACAAATAAAGTCGTAATATTGCAAGAATTATTATACAAAAAAGCCATAAAATAAATCTTTTTTACAGTTGAGTTTACAATTTTTTTTACCATTTTTTATTATTTTATCTCATTTTTTTAATAACATAACAATAATAATGTCATTTTTTAACAAAGTCAGTCACATTACAAAAATAAGATATTTATTTTATAAGGAAAAAACGGACAATTTCACACAATTTCACGCAATGCTGCTTCTACCACCAGAGGGAAACCGGAGGTGCCCAGAGGGAGGCTGACGTCATTGCAGCGTCTCAATGAATGCACACAATGCCTTATGGGAAAACATAAAAATGTATTTTTTTCCATTTTAAACTCGTATGGATACACGTGTCGATACTTGTGAGGTATACTTTTGGAGTGTTAAGTTGCCAGTGATCTACGATGAAAATTGGCGTATGTGGCGTATGGTTACTCACGAGCACGTGTGCAGCTCTGAAGAGGTAGCTGAACGGGTAGTAGAGCAGGTTGATGAAGGAGGCTGCATAGAGGTCGGCATAGCGCATCACTTGAGAGGCAAACAGCGTCTGCCTGGAGCCGCTGCGGAAAAGGCTACCCATCATGCCGTAGCACATGTCCATGTCGTGGGTGACTTTCTGAAAGAAAACAAAGAGTTTCACCGTGACAGTCAAGAGAAGAGTAGGAAGGAGGCAAAGGAGGGAAAAAAAGGAGGCATGGACAATGTGGGAGAGGGAATTGCTGACAGAAAAGTTAACCGATCCATGTGACCGAGACATGCGATGATACCGCCCACAATCTTTAAGCATACGTTCACGTTACATCCACGGAAATTATATGTGACACAAATTTTGAAGGTTTATTTTTTCTTTGCGTACTTGCACGCCGTCCCACACAGTTTGCCACCAAATTTACTCGTTGGCACGCAAAATTGCGAACCACTTCGGGGACAAAAACGCATGCAAGAGTAAACATGGCTTTAACTTCACTGCGTGGTTATTCATTAATCTCGAGACCCCAGCAGTCACTGACAAAGGATAAACTCTTGCCCAAAGTGGAACTAAGATAAATCTCGCTTGACAAACACACTGTACACGTGACATCGAAGCTCCTTTTGTCGTCATGGAAATGGAGGCAATTAAAGCTGTACCTTCACTCTTCTCTGAATAGTGCTGATGTCTGGTCTCTCGTTACTGCTGCTGTCCAGATGTCTGAGGTGGGACAGTGAGAGATGATTAGAGTGGAGGCGTTGGGGGCGGGGGGAAGGGGGAGCTGATATAAGTTTGCTGAATGAAGACGGTGGTGCAACAGCTAGCTAGCAGTGCCTGGTTATAAATAACATCAGCAGGTTATCGGGCTGCTCCTTTAGACTTTACACTTGTGATCCAGAGTAGCTTACACACACACACACACACACACTCAGTGCAATGGGGATGGAAGGGTTAACGTTCTTACTTGTACAGTTCTGCCAAGAAAATGTCAAGGCCTTGCAGCTCCTCAAATAAAGCTGAAAAAGAAAAATAATCGTCATGTTCACTGTGTCATGATCTTTATTAGCTATTTTACATACCGACTGATGACAAAAAGTGACGGGTTTCATCACAAAGATGCTTAATGTTCATAAGTTGTCAAAATAAATCCTCAACTTTTGTAAAAATATAATTAAAATTAAAAAAACTAGAATGTGGAGGACCTAAAATGACGTAACACGCCCATTCATAGGAACAACAATGTTTATGTAATGGAAACTTTGGGCCTCACAGCTCTTGTCGGTCCACACGTGCAGCTCCTGAGCAAGTTCAGGAATGACCAAGAAGGTCCTCCAGCCTTGGCGTTTCTTGGACTTGAGTATGTCTCCAAAGATATGGTCCCCGATGTACACGATGTCCTTGCCTTTGGCTCCCAACAGGTCGCATACAATGTCCGATGAACCTGCGGTAAAGCGGTGAACTACATCACGAAAAGGCAACATCTTCTGAATGACCGCAAACACGTCAACACCACGTCGTACGTCTTACCGCCGGAGTACACGATGCCGTGCTGCAGAGGTCCTGTGTAGGTGCCAATCTTTAGCCGCCCTGTGGTCTGAAATGGCAGAATACTAGTTTGACAATGTTTGGAGCATCTCAAAAGAACAAAAGATACATCTTAAAGTAGTAAACCAAAGATTAATATTACACAGTATGTGTACGTCAAAGGTGATGTTTCCATTATTTGCGTACAAATAGACAGATGTGAGACTAAAGTGATCTCGCACCAGTCAACGGGTAACTTTAATTCATGTCAGCCTCTATCAATGTGACGATGACTCAGCAGTATTAACGCTGAATAAGTGTTTACAGTGAATGTATGAATGGATGGAAGAAAGTCTCATGTCTGAGAGGAAAAATACTCTCTAATAATGGCAGTTGTAGATCCTGCTGCTAAGCATTTATGTTGATGTGTAATTATGTATCGATGTGAGGGAGCTGCCAATCCTCCCTCACTGATCAGGTGATTGGTCGGGGCACAAACATGGAGGCGCGCCCATGTGAGTGCAGAGCAGAGGCTGATCGCCTTAATTGGACTCTCCCGAGTGTCACCTGGAGGAGGGGGGATTAACTGGGTGGTAGTTCGGGAATCTAAGTTGTTATGTGTACTTGAGTCTTTAAAGATACACAGGAAGTGACACTTCAGTGTGGGACTCTTGAAAGACTTGTAATATAAAAGAAGGGTGTTATGAATGTAAATAGGGTACCTTTTAGAAGCATTGCCTCACCCTCTCATTGGGAACTATGGTTGGCCCTTCACAGGTAAAAGGGGCTGGGTGAAATTGTTTGTGAGAGGCCTGTTGTGTGTGCTTGGGGGGGGGGGGGGGGGGGGGATGCTGCTGCTGCTGCACTGTCTTGTGAAATAAACTCGACGAGCTCTCAAGCCCATGTCTGGTGTACATTTCAGCTGCTATGGCTATCCCGGGCTAGTAAGAGGCCATTGTTTTCCAACTGAAAATCTTACTTGTAAAATAGATGTGCATTGCAGTAAATGCAGTAAAAAATACAGTTCCCATGATGCTGAGAGTGCATTTCCAAGAAGTAGTGAATCAGCGTCTATTTCAAACTATGATATGTTTTGATAAAAGTCATGTGCGGTGATTGTATTTTGATTTGACAAATATTAAGTCAATTTGATCAAATGTAAAAGTACTGTAACTTCAGCAACTGTTGAGCTTCAATTAAAAAATATTTTTTAAAACACCACAAGTTGCGACCAAGCGACACCGGGAACACGCGGTGCAGGTAGAATGACAAGGTTTATACTGTGTGTAAAGCACTTAATGTGTGCTACCAACTGCCACTTCCGTATTATGTGTATTATCATTCACAGTAGCAACGTCATAGTTTGCAGTCCGGCTGGTTTGTTCTCGCAAGACAGCTCTTCTCTAAGCGAGAAATATCATCACGGTTCAATCTCGCGGGATCTTGTGACACGCCTCGTCAACGCTAAAGAAGGTTGTGTGTGGCCGTGCACTGATCTTACGACATCAGCACTTTCTGACTTGCTGACTGCAACAGGCAAGCTGGTATGTTTAAAGTCAACGGAATCAGCTTTTTCTTTTTTACCATCCTGATGTTTGATTCAAACTTCAGTATTTCTTCAATGGCGAAACGTGGATGATTGGACAGGTGTATATCGTGCGGTGTGGCTGGAGAGTACATATTCTTGTCATTTCTACTCCATCATCCAGCTGCTCACCGTGTCCACTTGTCGGAGCACCGTCCCTTCGCCAAAGAACAGCGGCTTCCTGGCGTCCACCAGGATGAGGTCAAAGTAGGACTGCCAGGGTCGGTGGGAGGTACCAGGCTAAAGTAGACGACATCACAACACGCATGCATAAAGTTACACCCCCACACACACAAATGGATTATAAAAATACAAGAAAGCATGTGATACATAACATATTTTTTAAAGATATGATATGAAGACAATGTTTACCTTCGGGCCGTGGGGGAAATCAAACAGGTAGGTCATAATTTTCTGTGAAAACAAAACACATTTATGAAGGTTTCAATGCATGTTCTGATGACTGAATAGAACGGTGTGGAAAACAAAATATCAATAAAAAAATGACTTTGCCGGACACACTTGATGTACTTGCAGATTATATCTATACGGGTACATACCCAAGTGTGTCTTAAGGGTCTTACTCACCTCGGTATATTTGTAGTCACTGTTGGTAGCCAAAAAAACCTTGGCCACTTCATTCATCCGGCTGAGCAGAAGAGGCAACTTTCCCTAGCAGGATGGAGCAAACCATTGAGGTGGTGACAACGAAGCCTCCTTAGCGATTCAAGAATGTGTGAAGCCTTTGTGAATACCAACTACTTACATCTTTCACAACGTACTTCTCCAGATTCTCCACAGTTTTCTCCTTTAGAGTCCCCTGAAATGTCGGATGTATAAAGTTTTAGATTTATTCATTGAGTGACAGTTAAATAACTACGGCCAAAACACTCAATCTCGCTGCGGGTGATACATGTTGTGCACATAAGAAAGCAGATTATGTGACCACAGCTTTTCTTCTTGTCCTTTTAGTCTTTAGTTTTAATGTTTACGTGCATGGTTTTGCACATGCGGAATTGAGTTATTGATTAAAGTCGGTCGCCTGATACAACTGTATGGCCCACTGGCAGCCTAGTAATAGGCTACTTCCGACTATCATCCCAAAAACAAGATAGCTAATGTTGGACCTGAGAGGGGGGCCTTGCTAACCTTTTCTGTTCTAGCTCATCCCAAAGATGGTTGATGTGGTTCCACACCAAACTGAGCATATGTATTTATCGTTGTGCATTAGTGCATGGTCATGCTCGACCAGAACAGGGCCTTTCTAAAAGCATTCCAATTTATCGGAAGCGTCCATTGTGTGGATATCATTCAGGAATGTAAAAAAAACGCTACTGCAAAGTTTTCTTCAATAAGCATAACAAGGGACACAGCTCTCACAATTTCAAGGCTGTACCTTGAAATGGACCCAGTCAACAGCATCACGGACGTCTTGGAACATGCTCTTGTACGACATGAAGAGGTCTCCATCCTTAAATCCGGTTTCACAGCTAAAGGTGGAAAAAGCAGAGACACACATATACAGCTGTCGCACAGTATCACGCGGTATTTTCACAGTGTCTTTTCAAATACATTTGTTTTAGTTCTTTTTTTGGGTTTGTCTGTTTGCTTTTAAATGGGATAGCCTTCCCTTGATGGAGAGGTCCCCAGCCAAACAGGAAAGCATTCTCCCCCTAAAAGACCAACAACGAGGATTCAGAGGACAAAGACCATGCAGCCATTCCAGTTTTACATTTTCAAATGTACAGGCCATTGGACATTGTCAACGTGAACATCCACAGTTAATCTCGTTTATGATGAGATTTCCTTCTCTTAAAAGTTAGTAAAACGTGTTTTACATCTGTGTTATTAAAATAGCAAACCATGCTGTTTTACAATTAGTAGAGGTGAAGATGAATGACTAATTGTTCCAGATAAAGAAAATCACTTTATGAACTGATAGAACTGCTGTTTGATTTCAGTGTGGACCCTCCCATACCACGGGGCTTTGCTTTGCCCCAGGTTGGTTTGTATTGCTCAATATGCCCCGCCCACCAGCTTGCTGCATGACAGAGTGATGTGCATCTTCTTACCTTGTGTATCTATCACAGTTGGAGAAGAAATCCACTAAGCATGCAAAGAGGTAGGTCTCTTTAAAAACACAAAAAAAAAGACATGTGTCAGTCGCAAGCATCATGCAAACACATACACCGACATAACTCCCTCATTGTTACCTGGCAGGTTGAAGAGCGTGTTCAGGATATAAAAGCGCTCCGTATCATCTCTCTGGATAAACTTGTTTGGGTAGCGCTCACGGATCTCAGGACTAGGGAGAAAGGAACCCGTTCAGAACAGACGGTGAGGGCGCTGTTGCAGGCAAGCATACCGTTTGAGGACACAAACCTGACAGTGACACTAACAATCTTCCTCAGAGACGAGGAGAGATGAATGTTCAGAAGCCTCACCCTCTGAGGAAGTTGAATCCATGGACGCAGACCAGTATATTACCGTAGGCGTCAACCTTCAACAGGTTTCCATACATGGTGTCAAACACGAGGCCCCTGCGATAAATCAATAGGTACTACTGTTAAAGGTCTGTATTCACACTTCATTTCAGGAAAGGCCAGTAAATTAGCTTGGAAATACTCGTGGTGACAGCAGTTAAGAGTCGTGTGATCGGCCCACCTGGTAGGAAAGGATGGATCATACACAAAGCTTAACAGTTCCTGTGGGTAACCGATGGAGACCAGCCGCTCCACCGTAAGCTCAAATCCCAGTGACTCGTACTCTGGTGATTTATACACTAGAAAGGAAAGAGGAGTGACATTTAAGTAATTACAGTACATTTTAGCCACCTCTTGCTAGTCATCATTAGCTTCACATAATTGTCATGGCCTTTTTCCAGCCATCCTGTTGACATAGTAAAACAGTAAATACAGTCGGAGCCTATCTCAGATGACTTCCTGTCGTCAGTCACACGATCATGCAAAAACATATAAAGGTATTCAACTAACCATTAATATTCATTTATGGACAACCTACAGTAGATTAACCTGACTGGCATCTCTTCGGAATCTGAGCCAGACTTACACAGAAACTCCTGATTCTCAGGCCGATGTGCTAACCACACTTCCTGTGTGCAGCCACGACAGACAGCGTAAGCAGGATTGTGCAAAAGTTGTGCAAAAGGATCACATTCATCACATTTGTACTCTACTATTTATATTTAATAACAAAGACAGTCGGCTATCCAGTGAAAAGAACATATTTTATGTGATGGGGGAATCTCAGAATGTTTTGAACCAAATGGTACATTTTTACAACCTTTATGTCACAAAATATACACAGAATGTGTATGTTTTACTCCGTCTAAGTACCGGTTTGGGCACCGTTTAAGCACCAGCTTAAGTACAGATTTGGCACTGGCATTGGATAATAATGTAAACAACACCCGACCCTACTGTTTCTTAGACAGCAATACAGGTTGGAAAGTCTTATGATTCCATTTCTAGACAACTGCAGTGCCAAACATCATCCGCTTAAACAACTGTACATGAGTGCATGGTATTTATTGTGACCACAAAGTATAGGGTAAACACTGCTCAGTTTTGCATTACACTTTACATAACACCTGCCCTGACAATGTGTCGTTGGCGTGTGTACAATCATATCACTTTGCTTCTATCGCAACATACTCTACCGTCATTGTGTGTATGTGTGAATGAGCAAACTATTTGTCCTTTATGCAGAATCGTGCTTTATAAATGCAGCCTACTTATTATAGCTGAATGCTGATCTTAAATGACTACGCCCTCGTTCTGCTTCATTTATACTGTGTGACTGGGTGGCTACAACATTTTATGGTCCCATATGTAATAAAAAATACCTATGCCTTATCTTGTGGGTGGTTTGGAGAGCTCATTTCCTGTGAATGCATCTCACAAGAAGAAGGAAAGTGCTGAATGCGCTACTGTTGGAGTACCGGTAATAGGAGGAAGAGCCAAAGGACTGCTGATGTCGGTAGGATTTATCTTGTGAGGAACATAAAACTCTCACGTCTGTTGCAATGTATATGATTAGTCTGGTTGATCACCTGACAGATCAGAGCTGTCTCAATACCTCTGTACTATACTGTGGTGTAAAAGGTGAACAGATGTAATTAATTATCAAGTCCACAGTGACATCTTATCTGCCCCTAATTCATGGACAGTGAATGGCAATGTTACTTGGACAATGAACTATGGACTGGACCTGTGAGTCACAGAAAACAGTGACATGTTGGAGATAGTATAGTTGATTAAGTTGACTTATGGTACACATGAGTCACTTTTTTTAAGATGATATCGTCCACCCAAGACTGCTGCGTTGATTCAGTATTTTGATAACATGTTTACTCCGTTGTAAAGCCTCTTCACACACACACACACAAACAAATACACACACTGGACACTCATGTGGGTTTGTATCAACACCAGCCTGGGTGTTTTGCACATGAATCAACAAGGACACTTGATCAAGCGTGAAAATGAAAAATTGCCAAACTTTCAATGTAAGTTTAAATGAGCCCTCGGCAGACTGGCGAGCCAGACCCTCGCCACCGCCAAGAGCTACATGTTTACCCCGAGGCCAGACTAGAACTGCGATGAGCTCTGAGGATTACAATGGTATCTGACACGGGGACAAGAATATGTCAGATGTTATAAATATAAAATGGAGAATGTGTTTGTGTTGATGGTGCCTTCCTTTAATCCCGCTGGGATTGTGGGAGGAGGACTTTGAAGGGAGAGAAACTTGATGAAACTTGAGAAACTTGAATTACTTGATGATAATGATGATGACAAACAGCTCATCTTGTACCCTTTCTGGTTGTTAGTGCAAAAAAAATGAGCAAAACATAGCAAAGAGTGCAGTACAGTAGACATTTTGTTTGAATGAGGCCTTGTCCTGTTCTTTGGCATGCTCACTAATCCTCAGTCTGTTTCTGTATTAGAACCACGTAGGCTCTCGCAGCTCAATGCCCCATTCGTCTCTGAGGCCCAGCTGTGGTCCCCCAGTAAACAGAGGGTCTGGGCCCTCTGCCCAGAGCGGTAGCACTCACCAATTACACTGTCTTTCCACTTCCTCTCCCCCTGTCCCCTCTCCCTTCTCCTCCTCCCTCCTCCTTCCACCTCAATCGCTTGTCATTTTCTTTCCCGAAGCTCTGGTTCGCTACAAAGAAACCTATTTTAAGAGTTGTTTGCCCTTGGTCACCTCCGCCATCAACATTCTCACTTTCTCTAGATCACAGCCAACTCTGTTTTTACATGTTGACCTTGCCATGCACAGACCTCAACTTAGCATGCCATACCACATCTTAATCTAGGCTGTAAAACCTGCCGTTTAGGAGATGATTCATGTCTTTACACAATAATTAGAAGAGCCTTCTGTCAGGAAAGATGACGTTTGCTTGACAGTTGGTCTCTATCAACAAACAAAAACGTATCCTGCACACCACAAAGTGCCTGATCAGAATAAAAAATCCTACGAAATAATCAGAGCATTGATGTGTAAATCGAACTGTTTTGCAATTTTGGGGCTCGTGGGAGGTCACCTCTGCTCTGCTGGAAGCCCTTTCTCGTATTTCTCACACTGACATGATGCATGTGTGCACTAACACCCCCCCCCCACCACACACACACACACAGACATGCAACCACACACAGCCTCCCTAGAGGTGAGACAAGACACAAACTTCAATGAGAGAACATCATGGTGACGTTATTGTCAATGGTTCCACGTGCTGGAGTGTTTCTATGTTTGTGTACGTTTGTAAATAGGTGTGCGTATTTACGTTTTACAAGCTTGGTCACCCCAGGCCTGTATGTAATATGCACCACTCTTACACAAAGTAAACAACACTGCAACTTCTATTAATAAACCACTGAATCGCATATGTATTAACTGTCCTAAGAAGAAACAAGCAGCGATCCCAGACATATCCTAGTCTAATGTTTGTTTAATAAGCAAATGTAACTCAAACTCAAATATTTGCCTGTCTTTGTTAAAATTCCTGGCAAATGTCTGTGGCAAATGTGTGCAGGAAAACTAGGTCACATGCTGTATATGTGTCATGTTCTCCTTTTCAGACTGCATAGAACCGTTTATTAAATATCATAGCATAATATTTGATTATGCACGGATACGCATTTAACAACTCTTCTCTTGTGTGATATCAATCAGGATTCATCATTTCTGAGGAAGACCATCAGCGCTGAGAGCTCTAGGTCCGTGTATTTGATAAAAGGATACATGATATCCATGCTTCTTGCAAACATTGACGCTTGGTTATGAGCTCCCATAAAGAGAGCAATGTCAACAGCTGAGCGTCCTGCTCGCTGGGCAGGAATGGAGTCGCACGCCCGGAGAGGGACTACAAGTGATTCCCGTTCTCATAGGAGCCATCACTCGAGAACTTCACAAACAAACGTGACCCCCTTCACAATGTCATAGTTTATTTTGGGATCTGCAGATTAAAATCTGGGGCTGAGTCACAACGTGGCAGGATAATTTTGGCCCAGTTACTAGTCAGTCGGAGAAAGTATGTAAACAACTTTGTGTACAGTGTGTTATGCTGAACTTTCATAACACGTGTGTTAAATAGAAGAGCTGCAAAGCTGTGACTGTCACTTCATTGTTAACAATCAATTTAGAGACATATTAACATAACTATTCCTGTAACCACAATGCAATATTTTCAACCGCTCCATTTGTTCCCGGAGTTGTTTAGTGAAGTGTACGTACCTGCCAAAGTGTAATCCATATCGAAGCCAAAGCACTTAATCTTCTCCATTGCCAAGCTTCTGTTGACAAACACTCTGGAGGAGACACACCAACGTACATGTGTTATTTGCAATCTTCAACAATAGCAGTAATTCTCCTGTATAATGGACAAAAATGTTTACTTAAGCTGTTTGATAGAGTAAATGGACCGTCGTAATGGGTGCATTGAGCAGCCATATGAGGCTGATAATGAGACAATGTAATAAAGAAGCCACAGTAACATGTCTGAGTTTCCGATTTGGGTATTGTGTGCAGTCTACATTAAAGCTGTCCTGTGTTTCAGCACTTTAAGTATAGCGGACATCATGTCCATCAGCAGAAAATTCCAAATACCAACAGTTGCCAAAAGGAACCGTGAAGAGGGAAATGAAGCTTGTTAAACAATGCTGGCAACCTTGCTGAATTCCATTATTGTTTAGACCAGGGGTCTCAAACACGCGGCCCGCGGGCCAAATGTGGCCCGCAGGACACTAGTTTGAGGCCCCCGCCTTGATATGAAAGTTTAATGTTAGTGCGGCCCGCGCAAGTTTGATAAGGATGCTGTATGGTATCATGTACCCAGAAAAAATTATTACGTTTGGTTAATGTTCATGTTAAAGGTTAAATAACTGTTAATAGTTATCCTCCCTATCCGTGTGGAAGTGGTAAGTTTTTGACTATTTAAGTTTAAAAGAAATAACTTGAAGGCTACCGTTTAGGTCGCTAGCTCTCTAGTTTGCGAGTTAGCATGTGACTCAAGACCCTGCAGTTGCGCAATATGTTGTAAATAAATGTGACTATAGTCGTGTTTTGTCATGTCTACAGGGCTCTAATAATGCTTTGTTCATTTTAATCTGAAAAATCATTTGTCTACCCACCAACTATATGTGGTTTCTTAAGTTTTTATTATTTGCTGTTTTATTATTATTATTATATTTATTTATTACTGATTGATTGATTTTCTTTATTCTTGATTTGTTTATTTATTTTTCATCTTATTTTGTGTAGAAAAATAAAAAGTAAGATATTTGAGAACAGTGGAATGTTTTATCAGAGCTTTTCTTGTAGAAAATCGAAACCAAAGCAAAGTTTATTCATTTTTCTGTTTTTAATAAATGCATTTTTTTTTTTTTTGGAAAACCTGATGCGGCCCAGTCTCGCCAAGACCCCAGCTCCAGTGGCCCCCAAGTAAATTGAGTTTGAGACCCCTGGTTTAGACTCTAGAAAACACACTCAGCAACAATTAGGTCAACAAACAGACCGAAAAACTAACTTTTTAAGGTTGTTCACTAAAATGTTGAACAACCTGCTAATGTGACAGGGACATCTATTTGTCAGCTTTTAGATCTGCAATTTTAGTCAGATATCGTAGGAGAGAGAAACAGATGAGTTCTGTCAGATGACAGGTGGCGGTACACTACTATTCCTGGCAATGTCGATCCCTGAGACTTTGTGACAGTCGGCCAGGAAACGGCTCTACTGTCCTATCCACCCCGTAAATCAGTCAGTGGGTGCACAGTGGCTACACTGATAGACAGTATTTACATAGCCTGGCTGGCACTGCTAGCTTAAACGCTTACTGCCAGGACACAATGCCTGACGACATCTTTACATTTATTAATGTCAATGTGGAGATTGCATATTTCATGTCTTAAAAACATGTTATTGATGCACTCACCCCAAATTTTAAAGTAAATGCAGAGATTATGCCATTTATTTTCCATCACATTTTTATTGTTCCACTTATATTAAAGTAAATACTACATCCATCACATTTTCACATACTTTCATCCTTAACTATTTTGGAAATTGCATGCAAACCAGCCAAAAAAAAAGATACTGTATCAAACATATATACTGTCGAGGTAGTGTTACGCATAATTGGCACAGTTTAACATAAGTCATCACTAACGGTTTCATCTCCAACTCAAGTCAGACACCAAATACCTTGCAGCAGATCCATGGTGCACAAGCTCCCATTTCGATGTTTGTCCAGGAGAGGAGTGGCGATGCATTCTATGTCAAATTAAACCTCACTTTGACTCTCTGACCTGCCTCAGCGGGCCACCACAGGGCCAACAAACAATGACCCCCCCCCCCCCCCCCCCCCCACTCCACCCTCTCTCCCCCGCCCCTCTCTGCTTTCTTACCATTCAGACATTTTCTGAGTTGCAAAAATGATTGTGGTTATTCTGTGTCATTCTCTATTGTTGTGTGTCATTAGTCAGAGTTGTTGTTGGGTGGCGTGACATTTATGGGCCTTCAAAGACATCCAGAACAGTCACAAGTCAGGCAGAACCGAGCAAGCTTCAATCACGTCACTCGGTGGAAGAGGTCATAGGGGATGGACTTACTTGCCCTCAACTGGAGGCTTGAGACTCTCTTTCTATGTTCTCATAAATCAAAGCTCCTAAATATCTCAATGTGAAAGTTAATAAGGAAATAAAACGTGTTTGTGAGTACTTGGTTTTCATCACTGACTATTTTAGGCTTCAGGAATTCATACATAAGTCAGCATACAGTGGAACCTTCAGGTTGTTGTTGTTGACGTCACTTGTTTGGAATTCAAAATATTTTCCCCATTTTCTGGTCCTCAGGCAATATTTTTAAGGAAAAAATTGTGTTTTGTTCAAACAACAACAACTTTAAAAGGGACCATATTCTATTAGAACCCTGTGGAGCACTATATTAAGTTTACTTTAATGTACTTCTTAAATATCAAGTTGCATACAGGGTATAAATGTGCATTCTTCCGACATGCCTAAGATTCCACAGTCTACTCGACCATGCCTACTCGTCAGAGGTTGCTTTCATTCAGAGGTTTATATTCAGCACTTGTTTGTCCAGTGTTGTTTTGTGACATTATTACTGTCATTTCACTGACTAAGGGCCGCACAACGATTGGGAAGTGACCTCCCTCACAGTCGGGAGGGTCTTTAACTGGAAAAACAGAAAACAGTGAGGAGTAATCAAGGCTGATGACATTAACTGGCCACTGTCACAAATTATCCTATGCGTGTGCGCACGTGTATGTGTCTGGGCACGTGTGGCGGTGTATTTCGTTTGACAAGTTCATCAAGTCTGTGACATAATAGTGTGAAATGGTTGTGTCCAATGAACTTGCTAAACATTAAACAACATGCATAACATAGCGCTGCGGTGTTTCCAGTCAACAAAGCGGCACGTTAACAAGACCCTTGCACTCTAAAGGAAACTGTAAAGCAACTTAAAAGTCCAAGTGATCTCCGTAAATACAGTGTGTGTCCTTGCCTTCACATAACCTATGACACTATATGAACTATAAGGTCATGACCTCGACAGCCTGGAGAATTTTGCATGACAGTCAAAACCACACCCGAGGAACACCCATGTATGAGACATAAGCTCGTAAAACCTGCTTAACAATCTGCAGTCTATGCCTTTACTCCTACACTTAATGGGATGTAAAAGTCAAAGACAAGTAAAAAAAAACTGGCAATGTTGAACCCACAAGTGTTGTGCAATAATGTTATATAATGTTTCATGGAAGGTCGTAACTTTACAGTAAGATGATTCATAGTTTCACAGATTCACACTCAAAACAAAGCATCCAAGCATTGGTAAATCAGTCTCTGTGAGGTATGGGATTATTTTAGAGTTGGGACACTATAGACAGATTCCGGACACAAAATCATTCAACCATCATCATCATGCGCCTATGTGTGTGTTATAAATATTCTTATTTAAAGGTGACCTATTATGCTTATCCTTTGTGTTGCCTTTGTATTGAGTTGTGGTCTCCTGTAGAGCAGCTACACACAATAACCCGCACAGGAAACCTTTTAGATTTTCCAGAATCTGCACCTATTCCAGCTGTATTTCCTTTGATTTGTGCTTCCTGCCGAAACGGTCTGTTTTAATTTATTCCACCCACGGCCCGTCTCAGGGCATGCCCACTGCGCTGTGATTGGTCACACACCCAAAGTGCTTCCTAACTAGGAACCATATAAGGAAGTGACATCACAATGGAACGGTTTTACCATGGCTTTTCAAACCGAACGTTTTGATTCTAAACTTCTTTCAGGGTTCAATTTCAAATGCTCAAACGTCATTATTTGAAAGTTTGGCATCGTTTAAACACGAGAAGACTAAATTCTAACCACATTTATAGGTCAGAAAAGTGGAAAAAGCATAATTGGTCCCCTTTAAGCAAATGTTATATATTCTTGGTGTAAACTTTGTGAAACTGTATTGAATTTAAGAAAGGACTATAACTAAGTACGAAAGTGGCACAATCCAATGGGACTGTGTTGTAAAGGTTCCTTAGTTAACATTTGCTGCAGGAGACTTTGTGGTAGATGTAGTAACCACATGAGCCACCGTGCCGCTGAGTAATTTATCATAATATATACTAATGGATTCCTTTACCATACACGCTCCATTAAAAAAAGCTCAGAGTGTAAATGTTGAGCATCGTCATTCTGCATGAAGTGCACGTAAGACAGTTCAGAGAGCAAAGTAAAGCGTTTCTTACCTGTGGTAAGGTTCCCGTCTGTATTTTTTCATTGCCATTCTGTCCATGTTGGCAGGCAGGTCTGCATAGTTCTGCAGTCTATCACTCCATGAAGTTGTCATCTTTGAAGTATTTCAGTGTCTGAGGAGATAAGTAATATTTAGAAGTCTGTGTCAGTTAATTTGTCAATAAAGACCTGTAAGTTAGACAACAACACAGGAATAATCATAATCGAGAGACGTTTTAACTATGACATGAAAATGTAAAACAACAAAACAAGACATTTGCTTTAGGGAAATTAAATCAAATTAATTGAATCTAGTTTGAGTAGATTTAATTTGTAACCGGCGTGAATAATTTTCAGCTAATTTACATCAGGTACAAAGAATTGCCAAAGTAAGATGCATGGCTATCATGAACAGTAAATCTACAGTCACAGACAGACAACCTTATCTCCCCTACAAGTAGACTGCTTTCAATCAGTCACAGCTATGCCAGAATTAAACAGTTGGGCCTTCTAAACATGACGTCAATGACAAGATCCTACAGAATACCTCATTATTGCACCATTATTTGAGCAGGCTTAGGGGAAAAATGTATCCGGTTAGCATCTGTTTCGGTTCAAGTCAGACTTTCTGGAAGGAATTAACAACGCTAACTAAGGTTCAACTCTACTTCTACTATCTTATTTTATTTATTTTTTGGTCAATGATCCTATACTATCAGCAATATTCTGATAGTAATACAAAATCTCTCTCTCCTATGGCTTTTTTACTCCTGTTTGCACTCTTTCAGTACTGGTTGGTTTTTGCAAAATTGTGGATTCTTTTGACAATTAGGCTGCTGTTGTCTTGAGTGAGCTTATGTTTGCACAAACGTTCATGTCAATTAGTCCTGATTGATTGGAATTACTGCAACTGCTTAAGTATCAGCACATCAACAGTAACAGTACGAATACAATAGCAACTAAAATCACATCACGATGGTGCACAATGAGATAATCACCTAAAACAAACAGGGAAAGCCCTGTTGTGTCATCAACAGAAGGAATTCTGGGTAGGGCATTGTGATAAAGATGATAAAGTGACGTCAGTTATTACAGTACTAAGATTCATTCATTTGTGTTCTACCGCTTGTCCTCACGAGGGTCGCGGGGGTGCTGGACCCTATCCCAGCTGTCTTCTGGCAAGAGGTGGGGTACACCCTGGACTGGTCGCCAGCCAATCACAGAGCACATATAGACAAACAACCATTCACACTCACATTCATACCTATGGACAATTTGGAGTCGCTAATTAACCTAGCATGTTTTTGGAATGTGGGAGGAAACCGGAGTACCCGGAGAAAACCCACGCATGCACGGGGGGAACATGCAAACTCCACACAGAGATGGACAAGGGTGGAATTGAACTCCAGTCTCCTAGCTGTGTGGTCAGCGCGCTAACCACTCGTCCACCGTGCAGCATCGACTAAGATCAGCCAGGTAAAAGTAGCTCATAAGCCCTTCTAAGTGTTTTGGAGTGGTTTGGCTGCAAAGCACCAGGGCAGAGGTCAGCCTTCTAGGGCTCAATGTCAGCAAAAACGTGACTAAACACGTCCGGGCAGATAGGAAAGCTTCACAAAACTCTATCACATCGTAATATATATCATCTCGGTTCTGAAACATAACTATGAATGCGCTGCAGTCATTTTTAGCCAATGCTTTTTGACACCTAAGTTTACACGTCAACCTGGGCTTGGTGGTGTCGGATGGGGGCTCAAGTTTGACAAGAGGCGTGAGAGCAATGCATTTGACAAGTGTGCACTAATTCCCAGGTTCCCAAAGTGGGGTACGCTGATTGCTGTGGGGGGGTATGTGAATACTAAAATGAAAAAAGCCTTGACTACATTAGCACTAAACATGGAGATTTCCGTAATGCACTCAAACGCCTCATGTGAACAGCCACAGCTGGTAGTGCAGTGCAGAAGAAAAGTGAAGATCACCACATCTTATCACCATAATAATAATAATAACAATAGTAATAATAATAATAATAATATTTACACACTCAATATAACACTGGCCAAAACACTGTACATATTTCATTGGACACATTCGCTGTGGCATCATTTCATTTTCCCCCAAGAATCGTGTGTTGATGATGGGATGTTCGGACCACTGCAAAGTTTTCCAACTGTTCTTCTTCTTAATAGACAGATCTGAACCTGATTTTAGTCGTTTCAGTAATCTCCTGAGATATTTTCTCGTGGTTGGGGTATGCCAAAACTGTGATGCTTGTGAAGCAAACGGTCACAGGATGGAGGAGTGGTTAGTGTGTCAGCTCACTCTGAAGATCGAGGGTTTAAATATACCAACACGTGAAGTACTGGTATCAGGACCTGATACCGATACCGGATCGGATCAGCCCCATCCCTATTGGCTGTACGTGACCTGCTATTGACTGGTGACCGGTGCAAGTGTAGCCCGCCTCTCGTCTGAAGTCAGCTGGGATAGGCTCCAGCTCTTCCAGCTCCCCAGTGAGGACAATTATAGAAAATGGATGAACCAGATTGACATATTTATTGTTGAACAAATTAGAAGCTAATCACTGCGACATTTAGGATTAAATAACGTCTTGCCATCTGAAAAATAATAATAATAACAATAACACAGTGAGTAATCCAATGGGTGGATCTAACCTCTTTGCTTAGGTAAGTCCAGGTGGTGATTTTTTTGTGTGTGCAGAATTAATAACGGGCTTTGTTTGACTTGAAGGTGGTTACACTCACTATATTACGCAATTATTAATAGCTATAGTAGAATACTGTAAACACGAAACATCAACAGTGCATACACAACAGTAACGACCAGTGTAGAAGTAATGAAGCTGACAGGAAAACAACGTAGTGTATTTTACGCTAAACTAGCTAACTGTATGCTAAGCTCTCCTTGATCGACATTGATGGAGGTGGCCAGACGTGCTCTGGGCAAAGATAATAACATAATAGGCGGCCGGGATAAACAAGCAACGGCCATCAAGTGCAATGACAGGTTTCGTCGCGTTGAAGTTAGCTGCGACTAGCATTACTGTACTCACCGCTGAGATCCTGTGAGGTAAAACAACTGCACCGCCAGGAGGTCTGAGCATGCGCCTTGTGTAGCAGTGAACGTGGGATAAAAAAGAAGGGTTGCTTGTATTTTATACCGAAAGATGCAGTCAGACCACCTGATGTGTGCTCCGTAAGGACAAGCTGCAGTTTCTCCACTCAGTCTGCAGTGCTCTGCTGTTTTTCTGCCTCCGCTGCCAGCTATGAATGGAAGGCATTCGTGAAGGCGGAGACTCTTCCTGTCTATCAAGAGGGGGGCGTGGCTAGCTGTCGTCACAATGCACGTGACACAGGTTATGACATCTTTACAACTAAACACCATGAAGATAATAATAATATGAATACAGTACTAATTATAATATTATTAGAATATTGTTTGACACTTATGTTTTGCTATTTCAGATTTACTTTGTGTTTAGTGGCGTAATTACTTTTACATTTACGTTACAAGCTCTTTGCTAACTATATATTTTTGTATAAGTTGTTGTCTTCTTTTTATATATTAGTATGCGGATTATGACTGGAAAGGACAGATTTAGGCTTTTGTTTTTTTTGTGCATTTTTTGTTTTTTTGTTTAATTTAACAAGGTGCTTGCTTATAGCTCATTGTTTAAGAATACACACGCCTTATTATTGCATAAGTGTGGCCTTTGCCTTTGAGGTTTTGTTTGTGTATTACATTTATAACAGGATGTAAATTGGGGGGAAATTGTTGATGCTAGCTTGTATCGAAAGCATGTAAATATTGTACAGTCGACTAATGCAGCCGCTACATATGCTTAAGTTATGACATTCAAAGAAAGATGTAGCCTTCTTCAAAGCAGTTCTTCGTTTGTCCAACAGAGGGAGGCAAAGTCATATTCTTGGATGCCTTGTTTGCGGGAGAACCATAGCGCTCACTAACAACTTAATAAAAAAAACATGGACAAATTAGTGAATTTGGTTGAATTTGTTCTTATGTCAACCCTATTTAGTAGTTGTGGAGCATCTTCAAATGGTAAATAGAGGAGCGAAAGGTGTGAGACAAGAGACAACCTGATGAGATGACGAGAGACAACCTGTGAAAAATAATAATAGCCACACAAAATATTTTTGGAGGCACAAAATACTCGGTTGAGACATTAATATATTTGCGTTATTTTGAGGGGACAGCAAATTACAGTGAACAGTCATCTGAGGGGTGTGGTCCCTTTTATTAGGTACCGTGTATGCGCATAAATGTATATCAAGCATATGTAGCCAGTTATGTGGTTACGTCTCCTAAAGGGACATAAAATACAAACAAATAATTTAGTTTTTGTACAGGTGGTACAATTTTTTGTCAAACTTGCGCACTTTGGTCACCCCTGTATTAATTAATGAGCGGACTGCCCCCTCCTATAAGAAGGAGACGCGCCCACCGCTCTGTTCTGTCTTCATTCCAACCAGGATGAGCTACGGATCTGAAGTCTTCTCCTCTTCTTCCTACCGAAGGATCTTCGGGGAATCTCCCCGCTATGCTTCCACTCCGTCGCGGACGGCCATGTCCTCCCGGGGGGGTTACCGGTCGTCCTCGGCATCGGCATCCCGTAGCAACGTCTCATCCCTGGGTTCGTACAGCAGGAAGCCGGGGCGCTCCTTCTCGTCCATGCCTGTGGAGACCTTCGACCTGACGCAGAGCAGCGTCCTCAACAACGAGTTCAAAATCATTCGCACCAATGAAAAGGAGCAAATGCAAGGTCTAAACGACCGCTTCGCCATGTTCATCGAGAAAGTGCGCAACTTGGAGCAGCATAACAAAGTGCTGGAGACCGAGCTGGTCGCGTTGCGTCAGAGGCAGGCGGAACCGTCCCGCCTGGCCGAGCTGTACCAGCAGGAGATCCGCGAACTGCGCTCCCAGCTGGACGAGCTCAACGGCGAGAAGTCCCAGCTCCTCATCGAGAGAGACAGCATCGAAGACGACCTCCAGAAGCTCAGGGGTAAATATGAGGACGAGTTCCGCGCCCGGGAGGAAGCGGAGGCAGCCCTCAAAGCCTTTAAGAAAGATGTGGATGACGCCACCATGGTGCGCCTGGACCTGGAAAAGAAGGTGGAATCGCTCCTGGATGAAATCAACTTCTTGAGGAAGGTGCACGACGAGGAGGTGGCCGAGCTCACAGATATGATCCAGGCTGCTCAGGTGTCCGTGGAGATGGAGGTCTCCAAGCCGGACCTGACCTCTGCTCTCAAGGAGATTCGCGGCCAGTACGAATCCATGGCATCCAAGAACCTGCAGTCCGCCGAGGAGTGGTACAAGACCAAGTTCGCTGACCTCTCCGAGCAGGCGACCCGCAGCAACGATGCCATCCGCGCCAGCCGGGAGGAACTGAGTGAGTTCAGGAGGCAACTGCAGTCCAGAACCATTGAGATCGAGAGCCTCAGAGGCACTAATGAATCCCTGGAAAAGCAGCTCAGGGAGATGGAGGACAGGCACAATGTGGAGATTGGAAGCTACCAGGTAATGAAATTGTATTAATCACTGAGCTATCTATTATTTATTTAAAGTAAAAGATGATTAATTGCTGTTGTGGGCGACTGTGGACTCTGTCCGTGGTGCTGAATTTCTCATGGGACATATCAGCTCAGCAGCTGCAAGTGACAACGCCCACGTCTTTATGTCCCAAATCGGCAGATTGCTACATATATGAGGCACGATTTAAATGGACAAGATAGGAAAAGGCTTCCTGAATGTTTTATATACCGGCACTCTATAGACAGGATGTGAATTTCTAATAATTTCTCATTTCTAAATATACTTTTACATCCTTTTGCAGCCTTTTTACAGTCAGTCTGGGCTCAGCTTGTGCATTGAAGACGTTTTTGTCAGCAAAATATTGACCTGTGTTTTTCATAGGACAACATGGCTGAATTGGAGAACGACCTGAGAGCTACTAAGAGTGAGATGGCCCGTCATTTGAGGGAGTATCAAGACCTGCTGAATGTCAAGATGGCGCTTGACATTGAGATTGCAGCATATAGGTAATAGAGTTTGAACATAATGTAAAATATAAGAAAAATACAAACGCAAATATACTTTCAGCTATGTTTATTACTCCTTTCCAATCCCCTCATTTTCATTTTTACCTACACAGGAAGCTGCTGGAGGGTGAGGAGACCCGCATAGGGACGGGGATCACCTACTCCAGCCCATCCATTACTTCAGGTGGCGGGCAGAGTTATAACTACCAGACCCGCATCTACACCAGTTCCGGCAAGAGTGGCAAGAGGGAAGGCAAGGATGAGAGCCAGTCGCAGAGCAAGCCAGGAGCCAAGGCCACCCATGAGGTCTACGAGGAGACGGTGGTCACCACCAAGAAGGTGGAGAAGCAGCAAGATGCCAGTGATACCTCCACTAATCAGAAAAACTAAGCCTGTTTTGAATCATGCAATTACCTTCTTTTATTTATTTCAACCAAACCCAGGCTTTTTACACTCATAAATCACCATAGGGACCTGATAGTTTGCCTTCTCATGAACATCTTATAATGATGTGTTTGATTCCCACATATTAGCACAAGGAAATATGTAGATTATTTTTAATGTAGCTCTTATTTTCTTTTAAAATAACAACTGGAATGGATCATAACTCCACTATAACCAGTCACTTTTTACTTTTTACAATTCACACATCCAAGAGAACAAGCACTTAGCCAGAATAGGTTAGACCTGGTCTTATCAAGTACAGTAGTAAGTTTAAGAGTAGATCACAACCGGTTTAAGCACCACTACCCACAATTCCAGGAAAGGCATGTGTGCAACCACTATGCATAGGTCAAATATTTTAAATAAACTGTAAACTCAAATGATCACAAAGATAATAGATGTGATGCAATACTTCAGTTCGGTACGGTAGCGCCCGATAGTTGGCTCAGTAAAGCCATCGACTAAAACTCTCGCTCTTTGCACACATGTCCAAATCCATCAATTTACATGCATGACTGACCTTCCTGAATCACAATAATAGTAGTTATTTAAATGAGCTAAAGTATTAATCTGGCTTCATTTGCATGGTATATGTAGATGTCATGCTTGCGTAATGCAAAACACTCATCGATGACTCCTTTCGGCTAAAATGTGACTTAGGCTACAGATCTTTAGTAATGAAGATAAGGATGAAAAAGATGAGTCGGTAGTTTGAGAAGAAGAACGACGTGCAAGAGGCTGTATTGTAAATGCGTATGACGAGATGTGTATCCATTTTTTTTCCCCACCGTTCATGATGACGCTTAAATGCCTATTTGTAACCCACAATGCATATCACCAAGCCGAAAGACCAAACAGCAGAAATGCAGCCCGAACTCACCGTCTTTTCAATGTAACTGCTCTCTTTGGAAAACCTTGGCCATGACTGGATAAAATGTCTGTTGTAGTTTGACCTCACCGGTACAATAACGGACTTGTAGCTTCTTCTTCTTCTGCTGCTGCTGCTTGCTCACTGCCAGCTTCAACACAGCAATGTTACTCTCCCGCTGCGAGCCGTGACCGACCACGCCCTGACAAGCTGCACTCACACATCAAATGAACAAAAAAAAAAAAACACACAAAAAAACGCGTAATAGTATGACAGAATACGGAACGGCTTGTTTTAATTGTGGCTTAGCGATTTTAATCGGCATCTCAGTACTGTAGTCAGCGTGTATTTGTTTCTTGACGCAGTGGCCTATCCTAACAAAATATTAGGTCTATAGTACATACAAGTGTATGTACATTATGTTGCATTCAAGAGTAATAATGGTTCACGGTGACTTTAATAAACACACTGTAAACCAAATACATTCTCAAAGCTGTCTAACAATCCCACCACCGCAACACTGCCAAAATAAAAGCACCTGGATCATAGCATCACAATACAAACATTGTGTCAAAATGTCCAATGCAAGGATCAATATTTTGCCATAGACTAAATACTGTAGGATATAAAATGCCTTAAAACACCAGCAGCTTTGTATCTGGCCATGTGTGTGACGTGAATGATTCTGTTCAGTGGAGTGTTTAATCACTAGCGTATTATTTGCATTTATTATAGACTTTAGGGATTGAATGTAGTTGGTATGCTATTCTCTTTACTGTTTCAACTTGCTACGTATTGCTGTGAGACACCATATCAATAAAGACTTGGCATTACTGAGGCCGGCCATGCTTGTTTTATTGCTGTTGGTCGTTTTTGGATGTATTATTTTATTGTTATGGATGTATTTAAAGTCCAAAACTCGGGTTTTCAAAGCATAATTTTGCATAAGAATTAAAAGTATAATAAGTATATTCTTTTCCTGACACGGGGCAATAGGTCAGATGCATATGACAGAGATGATGGATGATCTGCTGCTGTACAATGGGGGGGCCTTTGTGACACAAGCCCCTGTAACACACCACGCCCTAGACCTTGAGCATCAGAGGCCCGTCTGCAAGTCCTTCCCTTTTTCTGCCTACCGATTGGGTGGGACAGACTTGGTACTTGGTGTGAATGTGCAATGCAGGGTGTAGTCCGACACAGATTTATACCTCTGCAATGCTCCCAGCAGATGGTGTGGTAAGGGTTAGCCACTAAAAAAATTGTTTATATATTATATATATATATATATATATATAAAGCTCTCTTTCTTTCATTTTGAACTAAAGCAGATGACTTCAACACACCTTAGCCCCTTCTTCATAACCACAGAAAACACAAGAGAGTATTAAAAACACATGAATAATTGCTGCTGTCTTGTATAAAACGTGATCTCATTTATAATATCCGAGCAGGGATTCATTTGAGATTCATAATAGCTTTAAATATATATATAATCGATGTACAGTGAAGAAAATAAGTATTTGAACACCCTGCTATTTTGCTATTTCTCCCACTTAGAAATCATGGAGGGGTCTGAAATTTTCATCGTAGGTGCATGTCCACTGTGAGAGAGATAAACTAAAAAGAAAAATCCAGAAATCACAATGCATGATTTTTTAACAATTTATTTGTGTGATACAGCTGCTAATAAGTATTTGAACACCTGAGAAAATGAATGTTAATATTTGGTACAGTAGCCTTTGTTTGCTATTACAGAGGTCAAACGTTTCCTGTAGTTTTTCACCAGGTTTGCACACACTGCAGGAGGGATCTTGGCCCACTCCTCCACACAGATCTTCTCTAGATCAGTCAGGTTTCTGGGCTGTCGCTGAGAAACACGGAGTTTGAGCTCCCTCCAAAGATTTTCGATTGGGTTCAGGTCTGGAGACTGGCTGGGCCATGCTAGAACCTTGATATGCTTCTTACGGAGCCACTCCTTGGTTTTCCTGGCTGTGTGCTTCGGGTCGTTGTCGTGTTGGAAGACCCAGCCACGACCCATCTTCAATGCTCTGACAGAGGGAAGGAGGTTGTTCCCCAAAATCTCACAATACACGGCCCCAGTCATCCTCTCTTTAATGCAGTGCACTCGTCCTGTCCCATGTGCAGAAAAACACCCCCAAAGCATGATGCTACCACCCCCATGCTTCACAGTAGGGATGGTGTTCTTCGGATTGTACTCTTCATTCTTCTTCCTCCAAACACGCTTATTGGAATTATGACCAAAAAGTTCTATTTTGGTCTCATCTGACCATAAAACTTTCTCCCATGACTCCTCTGTATCATCCAAATGGTCATATGCAAACTTAAGACGGGCCTTGACATGTGCTGGTTTAAGCAGGGGAACCTTTCGTGCCATGCATGATTTCACATCATGACGTCTTAGTGTATTACCTACAGTAACCTTGGAAACGGTGGTCCCAGCTCTTTTCAGGTCATTGACCAAGTCCTGTCGTGTAGTTCTGGGCTGATTCCTCACCTTTCTTAGAATCATTGAGACCCCACGAGGTGATATCTTGCATGGGGCTCCACTCCGATTGAGATTGACCGTCATGTTTAGCTTCTTCCATTTTCTAATGATAGCTCCAACAGTGGACCTTTTTTCACCAAGCTGCTTGGTAATTGCTCCGTAGCCCTTTCCAGCCTTGTGGAGGTGTACAATTTTGTCTCTGGTGTCTTTGGACAGCTCTTTGGTCTTCGCCATGTTACAAGTTAAAGTCTTACTGATTGTATGGGGTGGACAGGTGTCTTTATGCAGCTAACGACCTCAAACAGGTGCATCTGATTCAGGATGATACATGGAGTGCAGGTGGACTTCTAATGGGCAGACTAACAGGTCTTTCAGGGTCAGAATTCTAGATGATACACAGGTGTTCAAATACTTATTTGCAGCTGTATCACACAAATAAATTGTTAAAAAATCATGCATTGTGATTTCTGGATTTTTCTTTTTAGTTTATCTCTCTCACAGTGGACATGCACCTACGATGAAAATTTCAGACCCCTCCATGATTTCTAAGTGGGAGAAATAGCAAAATAGCAGGGTGTTCAAATACTTATTTTCTTCACTGTATATAGCAGTTAAACCAGGGGTCTCAAACTCAGTTTGAGACCAAGGTTCTGGGTGAAGCCGGGCCGCATCAGGTTTAAAAAAAAAAACCAAACAAAACGCATTTATTAAAAACTGGAAAAAAAAATCAATAAAAAAACTATCTTCAATGCTTTTGCTTCTGCTAGACCCTACACTTTTTCAGTACTTTGGTTCCGGTTTTCCACACCAAAATATCTGATAAAACATTCCACTGTTCTCAAATATCTTCATTTTTATTTTTCTATACACAAAATAAGATTAAAAAATAAATAAACAAATTAAAAATAAAGACAATAAATCACTCAGTAATAAATAAGTAAAATAATAATAAAACAGCAAATAAGAAAAACATAAGAAACCACATACAGTTGGTAGAGAAATTATTTTTTTCAGATTCAAATGTACAGTATTAACAGTTATTTAACCTTCAACATGAACATTAATGAAACTTAATAATTTGACCCAATTAGCAAGTTAGCATGGTACTCAGTTCCATCTGGGAGCAGCGTGGTAACTTTAACAACACGTTTGATGAGATGCTTTATCTTGACGTGTATTTTCCCTTTTATTCCAAATCATTTCCTGCATTTATTTGTACCCGGCGTCATTAGCCTTTAGCTTCATTGCTAATCCAAAGCAAAACAGGGCAGGGTAACAGTATGGGCGGGGCAAAAATCATGTTTAATTGTGTCCGGTGTGCACATAGCTTTAAGCTGTCATTTCAACATTAGACTTTGGTATCAGGGTGGGGGCCTCAAATTAGCGTCTCACGGGCCGCATTTGGCCCGCGGGCCACGAGTTTGAGACCCCTCAGTTAAACCATATGTATATGTGTTATATATTTATGTATTAAAAACCTGCAACAATCCTCCCCTTTGAACAATTTATACACAAAAATGTAATTCCTATCTTTTTATGGAGTGTGCCTCACCTTTTCCTCCAAAAAGGCTGAAAGAAAAATATGTTATTTTTATTGCAGTGTTCTGTAAAAATTTTTGGAAGCTCTGTTGCCAAGGTTCTGAGGACTCTATACTATTTCTGGATGCACAGCATGAATGTAATCACTGTCTGGCTGGGTATTCACACACGGCTTGCGGCGTCATTTTCTTCTGGAGTCTTTCTTTGGCTCTCTTCGGGGCTAACGGTGGCTGTGCCGATGAAGAAGCAGGTTTTATGATCCATCTGGTGATAAGTGTCAGTGCGAGGCGGTTGCCGATTGCCGATCGTGTGCGATCCGCACTCGGGCGCTGGGTTATAAATTTCACCTGTTTGTCAGCATCTCGGGATCAAAGTCGTTTGTCTTCTGTACGCAGCAAATCTGCAGACATATTAAGGGTGAATAACTGGGACCTCTCTCCGATGCACAAGTGGTGGTGCTGTCAGTCGCTGAACAAGGTTGCAGTCCAACTTTGATGAAATTTAGGAACCTTTTTGAACAGGATAGCTGCATATTGCACACTTACACTTACAATGAACGCCATTAAAAGCCCCTTAGAACCTTACATGTACATGTTACAGTTGATGCCCATATATTCATAATCACCATCCTCTTGTCATCCGCCCTCGAAAACTGTACTGTACTAGTATACATTTTTAGATACTTGATGTCATTCTGGGGCGGCATGGCGGTCGAGTGGTTAGCGCGCAGACCTCACAGCTAGTAGACCAGGGTTCAATTCCACCCTCGGCCATCCATTTCTGTGTGGAGTTTGCATGTTCTCTCCGGGTACTCCGGTTTCCTCCCACATTCCAAAAACATGCTAGGTTAATTAGCGACTCCAAATTGTCCATAGTTATGAATGTGAGTGTGAATGGTTGTTTGTCTATTTGTGATTGGCTGGCCACCAGTCCAGGGTGTACCCCGCCTCTCGCCCGAAGACAGCTGGGATAGGCTCCAGCACCCCCCGCGACCCTCGTGAGGAAAAAGCGGTAGAAAACGAATGAATGAATGAATGTCATTCTGTCATTGCTTCATCTTCAGTGTTTGGCATAAGACATAATACATAACAGCTCAGCAATCCATTTCCTGTGTTTCTTCCATTTTTGTGAATGCCTTCTCCTCCAATTTCGGATCAACATTTTCAATTGACACATTGAAGAGTTCCAGCTTCAGTAACACTCTCTGTCTCTCTTTAATTGCCAATGTTTGAGTTTGAGTTGACGCTCAGGAAAGCGTTTCTGCAGAGACTTGCCCATCACAACAATCGGAGTGACTATGAAACGACATTGCATAATCCAGGCTTAAGAACAATACATGCATCTCACAAATAAGTCACAAAACGTTGCTGGATTTGATGCTTGGTGTTTTTTTAATATTACCTAAATATGTATATAAGTTGACAAAGGGTACCAACCTCCACTGATTAACAGTAGTACTGTATCAAACAATATAATGTTTCATTAAACACCAAGGCAGACTGTTTCAATGCATTATTCATGTGAGTCATCCTACTGTTTGGCTGAATGACAGATGTTAATATTAATTTCAGTCTTTGTGCCAGTGAGCAAAGTGTTAATTTGCTGCTGTTGCCTTGGAGTCTGTTGCTAGCATCCTTCTGTGCTCCGGCAGCCTTAGGGAGCGACTGCTTTGTGAGCAATGGAGAGGTCTGAAGTGAGGCTTAACGCACACACTAAGAAATAAAAAAAATAGAAAGATCACAAATGCGTTAGACATTTGACATCATTCTTTCGTTGACTTTATTAGATTAAGAAAGAAAAGATGTATTTTGCACAAGATGACCTTCACCTCCTTGCCTGGCGGAAAATGCTGAACCATTTGAGGCAGGCGCTGCGTCCCTTGATGCTAATAATAGCAACGCAAGTACAGTCAGACAAACAGACTGACTGGCGGAAGATGATGTTTCCAGAACAAATACATTTCTCATCCCCATTCCTGACCTTTGCAGGAGATTCCCTGTTGATGGAAGGAGTGGCATTGTTTGAATGGACAGAAAAAATACATTAAATTTGCAGGAATGCTCTTTTTTCTCATATAAGAATATGTGCTATTTTTGCTGAAAGCATTTTATAGAACCGGAACTGGAACAAACGTGACATTTGATGGACTTAATATTTTATATTTTATAGTCATTCATACTTTAGTGTCATTAATACTGTTTGCACATTTGATCAAATAAATCCATGCAACATAAAAGTTAATCCTCCCCCTCAAGGAATGAAAAGCCTTTCAAACATTCATAAAGGTCCTCATAAGAGAATCTCAGTTGCAGAATTTCACTTTACTAAATTCAAACAGAAAAGAAGTGAAATAACTTTCATGACCTTGGAGATGTCTGCTTTCATATCCTTGCTTTCAATTTATTTCCATGAAGTGATGACATTGAAGTTAACAACCACATTGTGTGAAAGAAAGATGTTGTGTTGTGTTGCGTGCATGTATTCAGATGGGACTCATTATTTTGGATAGGAGGATGGGAAGAGCGCAGAACCGCTTCAAAATAAGTTTCACCAGCAGGGATGTCTCTTTATGGTTAGCATGATGCTGCAGTGATGTTCCTTATGGAACAAGATTTTTGGTAATGACTTCCACTCGTTTGAAGGACATGTAAATTTGCAGCTGTAAAGATTATTGTGAGGGAAAATCAGACCCATTGCTAATATAGTTTATTGTTTTATATCAGGGGTCTCAAACTCAATTTACCTGGGGGCCACTGGAGCTAGGGTCTGGGCAAGGCTGGGCCGCATCAGGTTTTCCCAAAAAAAAAAGGCATTTATTAAAAACAGAAAAATATACAAACTTTTTCAGTGCTTTGGTTCAGATTTTCTACAATAAAAGCTCTGATAAAACATTCCACTGTTCTCAAATATCTTCATTTTTATTTTTCTGCACAAAATAAGATGAAAAATAAATAAACAAATCAAAAATAAAGAAAATCAATCAGTAATAAATAAATATAATAATAATAATAATAATAAAACGGCAAATAATAAAAACTTAAGAAAGCACATATAGTTGGTGGGTAGACAAATGATTTTTTTCAGATTAAAATGAACAAAGCATTATTAGAGCCCTGTAGACATGACAAAACACGACTATAGTCACATTTATACTCTTTTTATTTACAACATATTGCGCAACTGCAGGGTCTTGAGACACATGCTAACTCGCAAACTAGAGAGCTAGCGACCTAAACGGTAGCCTTCAAGTTATTTCCTTTCAACTTAAATAGCCCAAAACTTACCACTTCCACACGGATAGGGAGGATAACTATTAACAGTTATTTAACCTTTCACATGAACATGAATCAAACGTAATAATTTTTTCTGGGTACATGATACCATACAGCATCCATATCAAACTTGCGCGGGCCGCCCTAACATTAAACTTTCATAACAAGGCGGGGGCCTCAAACTATTGTTTGAGACCCCTGTTTTATATGTTTTTTTTTTACCCAGTCCACATTACTGAGTCCCAAGGCAGAAAAGATAAGACATAAAAATGTAACTGGAAACAGTGAAGCCCACAGAGATGCAATGAGATGAAGACTGTTAAAATTAATAAATTAATAATTAATAAATTAATACATAAATATTAGTCAGTACATCTGAGAAGGCCTTGCTGGCCCTGACATCCAACCACTGTATTACACTCATGCATCCATCCATCCATTTTCTATCCTCACGAGGAGCTGGAGCCTATCCCAGCTGACTTGGGGCTGACTTCACACTCACACGCATGAAGAGAACACGGAAACTCCACACACTTGAGTAAGCAATGTAATGGTTGTTTGTGTAAGCAATTTATTCCAAACAACCATTAAACTGAAATACAGTACAATGTTCTTCAGCTGATTAAAAGTTTAAGATGAATGATCAAAAAAAAACCTGAAACCCTGAAATCCATTCGCTGGTGTGGGGATCATACTATATATAACTGTATATATAACTGTAAAATGCTGTATATTCTTGATAATGAAACCGTGTCATAACATAATTGTCCCTGTCATTTTCAGACTTCCGATCCATCCATTTTCTTTATCGTTTATCCTGTTGGGGGTTCAAGGGAATTTGGTGTCAACGTGGGCTGACTTATGGTGAGAGGCGTGGCCTTGACAGATCGCTAGTTCATCACAGGATCGACACATACACAAAGTGAAACAAATATTCACATTTCTAATACGGACTATTAAGAAACATGCGTGTATGATTGTGTATGATTGTGTCTGAGATGAAGACTCATGCATCCTTCAGCCTGTTTGGTGACCAGACGATGCTGCTGCTTCATCCATTATGGAGCAGCTGAGCTATTCCGGGCTTTTCTGTTGGCGCTGCAGACTATGACACAGCATTTTAAGAAATGAAGCAAAGTTAAAGATGAACAATTTTGACCTCAAGTTTGAGTTCGCCAAAGATTACAAGCATGTTAAAAAAAAACATTAAATTACATCAAAAGGTTATTGATTAGAGTGATGCTGCTGATCATCACCATTGAAGCAACAGATGAAAGCTTAGATCATCAGAGGAGTATTTCGGGCTTCAGATAAAATATTAAAATGACTTCTGTAGATGTGGTACATTCATCACTTACATTCATTAAATCCAACGTTTATTTTTAGCCTATGAGCCTCCATCACCATGGTCGCTAATTTCCTGTACGGCTAGACAGGTGTGAAACTGGATGAGGTCAGGAACGTCATCTTCCATCATTATTCTTCAGGCTGCAGGCAGTGCATCATAACAACTGTATTTTATTGTAGTTTCATTTTCATATATTATCATTTCTCAATGTACTTTGACATTCACTGTGACTGCGGGTTAGTCAGTGGTCAAATTCCTGTTCACTAGTCAGTAAGGGATTTTTTATTTGATCCTTCTTCAGCGGATTGAAGCAGATGTGCACAACGTTGAAGCCCAGAGCACACAACAACAGACTGAGGTTAATTATAGTCCGGTTTTACCATGATGATTGATTTGAAGATCCAGAAGGGTCAGCAATCATTTGGGTAAAATATGGCAGGTCACCTTGAACAAAGAGACGTATCCGCAATGAAAATATGCTCAAACAGTTTTGCAAATCAAATTGACTATACAGTATTGTCATTTGATGGAAATATGTAGTCATCGTTTCATTTCTATTTTCCAAATAGAACAGTTCCAGAATTGCACTTTTCACACATTTTCACACATTGAGAGCAAATGGAACCCCAACTGCCTCGACTTGATGGGTTGTGATAGAGCGACAGAGTAGACGGAGGGATAAGGTTAGACAAATGGGGGTGGGGGTAAGGCAACAATGCACATAACACATAAGTAGTATAAGTTATGAGGGGGTTCTGCTGCTTTTAGTACTGCTACTTCTCATAATAATAAGACATTTACATGGTATCAAAGGTCAAAATCTAAATATTAAATTCTATGAATTGAAATGAGTGATGAAAAGGTACAGTATGGAAGCAGAAGCAAAGGTTCTGAAGGGCGCTGCGGTCGCTACACAAAGCGAAGTATGCTGTCAAAATGGCGGAACAAAGGGAGGGCAGCGTATTGACAAGCCTCCACACGCTGTATGGACTTCAAACATCCACACATGCAGAGGGCAGCTGGGAGGGGAGGGGGGGGCGGTGTCCTCTCACATCCTTTGCTCCTTTTCTGGGGAGTCGGACACGTGCACCTCCAGCGACAAGATGCAGATCACTAGTCACGTTTACATGAGATTTTGCTCTTTCCGAATGGAATCTTTCCGAATGACGTAACAGAAAACAGTTTATACATGGAAAGGAATATTCCAATCTCCAGTCTACATGCACCGCTATAATAAAAACGGAATAGTCAACGGGGCATGTGCAGTAAAACGTAAACAACATCACGTGATTCATCCAAGATGGCGGACGAGAGTGTGATTATCACGGTTGTTGGGACAGTTGCTAAGTTTTTTTTAAAGCAGCAACTTGACTTCAATGACATCGAAGAAGAGGCGTACAGGGGATGGGATTAATTTTTAATAATAACAAATTAAATAATAATGAATAATAATAAATTATAACAATAAATAATAATACATTATAATAATAAATAATATTAATTAATAATAAATAATAAATTATAATAATAAATAATATTAATTAATAATAAATAATACATTATAATAATAAATAATAATGATTAATAATAAATAATAATGATTAATAATAAATAATAATGATTAATAATAAATAATACATTATAATAATAAATAATAATAATTAATAATAAATAAAAAATAATAAAAATAATTTGGCCATCCAGCCTTGCAATTACGTTCAGTTCTTTTAAAGTTTGTATCAAAAACGAACTTTCCACTGCAGTCCAGTGATAACTTCCACTGCCGCCATTTTCAAAACCTGAGAGACTTCGGCGTGTTACGTCACAGCTGAGCATGCGCTGAAAGATCGCACGCTGACAACTTTCCGATTGAGCATGTACAAGATACCTCAATCGGATTGGGGAAAGGAATATTCCACCCCTGGGAATCTCATTATATATTCATTCGGATTGGCACTTCTCTTTCGGAATGAGGTTAGATTCTTTCCATTTGAGCAAATAACCCGAATGGAATTTGGAATATTTGGGTCCATGTAAACGTGGCTTCTGTCTCTGCTGCTGCAAACACTAATTACAATTCTTCGCTGATCGATCCCCAGAAGTGATTGATTAACACACCAGTGCATAGGCTGATTTGGATGACACGTCACGTGTCAATGCAGAGCCACCTCCTATCACTTCTAACTGGTTTATAATAAAAACCAACCTCTGCATCACACGTGCAAATCACACATTGCAAGATTTAAGGAGCACCCACTGATGATCTGGTTGGATGAGATCATTTTCCGATGTGCGTGAATAACAGTGTCCATTTTATCCTCCAAGCTTCAAGCGATGATTAGCGTTGGACAATAGACTTCTGTTGACTTGCTTCCCTGGAAGTGAGTCGTTCAATCTAACCTGCCAGTCATGGGTGAGTGCAGGGTAATTACAGGAATCATTCTGGCAATGAGACATCCCAACAAAGGCAATCTTATATAAGGGAAATAGACAGTTAGATCAAGGGGGGCTGTTGTTCATTGAATACATTTAAGGCTTTCATGAATCATTTGCCATTGATTGAAGGCGTTTCATTTGGATGGGCAGTATAAGCAAGTAAAACCTTCAGACGGGTAATGAGCGTACAGGAATTGCCACAATTTGTGAAAGGAGTGCGGCCCAGAGATGCCACGGCACATGTGATAAAGACAAAGATCCTGTATGATAGGATTAGGATTCAGACATGGACTTTCTTTATTGTCATTGCACAATAACACAGCAGTGAAATTGTCAATGAAATGTCGTTGACTGGCTCCTGTGTAAAAATAAAAAATAAAAAATAAAAAATAAAAAATAAAAAATAAAAAATAAAAAATAAAAAATAAAAAATAAAAAATAAAAAATAAAAAAATAAATAATAAATAATAAATAATAAATAATAAATAATAAACAATAAATAATAAATAGATGACATCAAATATGAACAATGTACAGCGTAAACAGTAATACAAATAATTTAAATAATTTAGAATAAATAACAATAATTTAAAGTTTTGGTTATGCCTGTGGGCAGGTAGAGGGGCTTATTTGGCATTGAGCAGTCTGATGGCCGGGGTGAAGTAGCTGTCTCTAAACCTGGTTGTTCTACAGCATGTGTGGGTCCACCCTCGGCCATCTCTGTGTGGAGTTTGCATGTTCTCCCCGTGCATGCGTGGGTTTTCTCCGGGTACTCCGGTTTCCTCCCACATTCCAAAAACATGCTAGGTTAATTAGCCACTCCAAATTGTCCATAGGTATGAATGTGAGTGTGAATGGTTGTTTGTCTATATGTGCCCTGTGATTGGCTGGCCACCAGTCCAGGGTGTACCCCGCCTCTCGCCCAAAGACAGCTGGGATAGGCTCCAGCACCCCCGCGGCCCTTGTGAGGAAAAGCGGTAGAAAATGAATGAATGAATGTCATTGTGGGGACCCGTCCATCCTCACAATATAACAGTTTTAAAATATATATAACAGTTTTAAAAACCGTTTCATCTCCCAGTGGCTCCCATCTCCAACACAACAGAATCGGTGTGTTTGCCTCTCCCCTCGTCTTCCATCTCCTGAGTGCTGACTGCAGTCAATCCCCGCCTCGTGGCAGTCTGCCCACCGGCTGATATAGTGTGTCAGTGTACACACATAAACAGCTATTGACGGGCTAGAAAGCACCACAGGCTTTACATTATCTTGACAAGGTCGTAATTAAAATTGTCAGCTGATTTTTGACCCACGGGATGAAAAGCGGAAGCCTTTTCGGCAACGCTCCCGCTTGGATGATTGGTTAAGATGTTTACCTAGCACAATTAGGGCGGCTTAATGTGAACGTGACGTCATTGTTGTGGCTGTAAGACAACACCCCCACTTGGAAGATCGATGGAGCAAGAGAGGCTATTCATTAAAAAGCAGTTTAAAGGTTTTGTATTACTTATCGATTCACGCAGACAGACACAGTGTTATAACCACTTCCTCACTCCAATGAGATGAAGCACTTTTATAAGTATTACATAATAATAATAATAATAATACTTGAGAAACAGGTATTAGCATTTTATTTGTTATTGTGGTTGTAGTTTGCTGTGGTGTAAAATTACATTGCAATATGTATTAATTTTCTAAATAGGATTTATAAAATGAAGGCAGATACATGGGAACGGGGCCAAAATAGGAATTAGGACTAGGGTGGGAGGAGGGGGGCGATGTGTGGGGCTTGTCTGGTCTGGTATGTGGGGTGGGTGTGTGAGCTGGGGGTGCTCGGGCTTTGCACGAAGGGGTGATTAGCAAACAATTTCTGCCTCTTAATCAACCGCACCAAAAAAATACATAATATTAATTGTAGTTATTATTACTAATCATTCATTTTTCTGGTTGAAGTATTTATTTTTCACATTGTGGACACTCCTAAGCTGTGTACACTATTTAGCTCTGCCATAATATTAGATACACCATTTCATATGATGCAGTATTTTTATATTTTTAAATCCAGAAAAGTAATCCATAAATAAATTTCACCAAGTAGCTGACAATGTTTATGTTTGAGGAGGGACAAATGGAAGACGACAACTTGTTATGGATGGACGAATAAGGTGGGAATAATTATAGGACTGTTGGGAAATGGAAGGTACTCAAAAGACATTTGGCTTAAGTGTAAGGATGGCGGTTCTGGGCAGTTGATTGGCTGTGGAGAATTGAGCCTGCGATGAAGACAGAAGAAAAGGCATTGGATGACAAAGTGAGGCTAGACAGAGACAGATTGTGACCTCTATTCATTTAACCTTATAAAGAGACAGATGTGCTTTCCAGCTTTTGTTTCAATGACATGGAGAGCTGCTGGGAGAATGAGATGTCACTCTGTACTGTGCTGGGTTGGTTATTGGGTCTAAGCCTCACTGACAATGACAGTGTTTGCAGCTTAAGTGTATTTTTTCATCATAAATAAATGCTCTCAGAGGGTGGTGACGCCCCATTTCTTTTGCGGATTACTCACATTTTGTAATTATGGGCCTAAAGCGATCAAGTTTTTCCACAAACCGTGTTTTGTGTTCAAACAAAAATGCGACAATCAACAAACAAAGTACTTAAATGTCTGATAAAATAGCAATTATCATTTATCGCAGTTAATTGGTTCCAGCCCTGACTGTGATGAGTGGATTTCTGCAAAGCAGGATTCCTTCTTTATGAATGGATAGCATAGAAAACCACTTTATGACTTTTAAGTATGTTATTTTTTGACATTATTAGAGCCCTCTAGACATTAGATAACACCCCTATAATCACCTTTACATGAATGCATAGCATAGGAAACCACTTTATGATTTTTAAGTATGTTTTTTACATGATTAGAGCCCTCTAGACATGAAATAACACCCCTATAATCACCTTTACATGAATGAATAGCATAGAAAACCACTTTATGACTTTTAAGTATGTTATTTTTTGACATTATTAGAGCCCTCTAGACATTAGATAACACCCCTATAATCACCTTTACATGAATGCATAGCATAGAAAACCACTTTATGATTTTTAAGTATGTTTTTTACATGATTAGAGCCCTCTAGACATGAAATAACACCCCTATAATCACCTTTACATGAATGAATAGCATAGAAAACCGCTTTATGACTTTTAAGTATGTTTTTTTTACATTATTAGAGACCTCTAGACATTAAATAACACCCCTATAATCACCTTCACATGCATGGATAGCATAGAAAACAGCTTTATGACTTTTAAGTATGTTATTTTTTACATTATTAGAGCCCTCTAGACATTAAATAACACCCCTATAATCACCTTCACATGCATGGATAGCATAGAAAACAGCTTTATGACTTTTAAGTATGTTATTTTTTACATTATTAGAGCCCTCTAGACATTAGATAACACCCCTATAATCACCTTTACATGAATGAATAGCATAGAAAACCGCTTTATGACTTTTAAGTATGTTTTTTTACATTATTAGAGACCTCTAGACATTAAATAACACCCCTATAATCACCTTTACATGAATGGATAGTATAGAAAAACGCTTTATGACTTTTAAGTATGTTATTTTTTACATTATTAGAGCCCTCTAGACATTAGATAACACCCCTATAATCACCTTTACATGAATGGATAGCATAGAAAACCACTTTATGACTTTTAAGTATGTTATTTTTTACATTATTAGAGCCCTATAGACACTAAATAACACCCCTATAATCATATTTACATGAATGGATAGTATAGAAAACCGCTTTATGACTTTTAAGTATGTTATTTTTTTTACATTATTGCATATTGAATGCATCTTCTTAATGCCTTATATTATACTATATTATATTACGTTGTTTGTGCGTATGCATCAAATAGGAGTTCAGAATGCCGACCCTATTTGGAGTTCTTTGAGGGAGTACTGCAAGGTGCGCCCTCCCTGGGATTCCCTAGTTCTGTTGGAGGACTTCAATGGTCACGTTGGCAGCGAGGCACGATCGGGAGGAACGGCCTCCCCCCTAATCTGATTCCGAGCAGCGCCTTGTCATGCTAACACCGCGTTCAAGCATAAGGGTGTCGACATGTGCGCTTGGCACCAGGACACCCTGGGTCGCAGTTTGATGGTGGACTTTGTGGGCGTGTCGTCGGACTTACAGTCATATGTTTTGGACACTCGGGTGAAGAGAGGGCCGGAGCTGTGCACCGATGGGAAAAAATATGATCAAAATCTTCCTTTATTTTGAAGCAAAGATACTGGATGCATATTTTTTAGTCTGAATCCTGAACTGTAGGGATTTTATGAAGCTAACAACTAGCCCGACACAGATGGGGGAAGTATATAATAGGCACACGCTCAACCACGTGCTACTATATGCTCTGATGCTCGGTCGTAGCACGCCATCTCTGCTGGCGTTAGCGTGTGTGTGAAATGTCTTCATTTCTATCATACCAGTCTGTGCATGTGTGACCACACGTCATTGTGCCATTGTGTTTGTGCATAAGAGTCTCTCCCCAAGGACATTCTGATTAGGCCATCCAGCTGCCCCCCCTCTGGTATCATCAAATGGATGTGACAAAGGAAAACACCCTTACCTTCTTTTTTGTGTTCCTGGTTAGAAGATATTTACGTTTTCATTGTAGAATGTTTACCATGCTAGGGTCCTTCCACTTCCACGGTAACATGCACGGTAATCGGGACATCCATTTCATTCCCTTCCAACCGAAATTAACTGATAACCTTCAATGTAAAGGTGCTCCAAGTGCTTAAGCATACACAGCAGATTAGGATTAGGTTCCGATACTTTTAACCGCTTTTTGGAATTCATCGAAGTTGCGACCGATCGCTATCTGCCTGTTAATTATCCTCAATGTCCTTCAAGAGCTCTCCTGTGTGTCCACAGCACCCTCTCTCTCATAAGTGGATGACATTTAGAGCAGGGGTCTCAAACACGCGGCCCGCGGGCCAAATGTGGCCCGCAGGATGCTAGTTTGAGGCCCCCGCCTTGATATGAAAGTTTAATGTTAGTGCATGGTATACTGTATGGTATCATGTACCCAAAAAAAATTATTACGTTTGATTAATGTTCCTGTTAAAGGTTAAATAACTGTTAATAGTTATCCTCCCGATCCGTGTGGAAGTGGTAGGTTTTTGGCTTTTTAAGTTTAAAGGAAATAACTTGGAGGTTACCGTTTAGGTCGCTAGCTCTCTAGTTTGCGAGTTAGCATGTGTCTCAAGACCCTGCAGTTGCGCAATATGTTGTAAATAAAAAGAGTATAAATGTGACTATAGTCGTGTTTTGTCATGTCTACAGGGCTCTAATAATGCTTTGTTCATTTTAATCTGAAAAAAATCATTTGTCTACCCACCAACTATATGTGCTTTCTTAAGTTTTTATTATTTGCCGTTTTATTATTATTATTATTATATTTATTTATTTATTACTGATTGATTGATTTTCTTTATTCTTGATTCGTTTATTTATTTTTCATCTTATTTTGTGTAGAAAAATAAAAATTAAGATATTTGAGAACAGTGGAATGTTTTATCAGAGCTTTTCTTGTAGAAAATCGAAACCAAAGCAAAGTTTATTAATTTTTCTGTTTTTAATAAATGCATTTTTTGTTGGGGTTTTTTTGGAAAACCTGATGCGGCCCAGTCTCGCCCAGACCCTGGCTCCAGTGGCCCCCAAGTAAATTGAGTTTGAGACCCCTGCCTTACAGGGTCTACAACCTGCGTGCAGGATTCAGTTCTCTAGTTAGGTCAGTATTGAATAATGCAGACCCCCGTTACATTTCATCACCCAAATAGAGGCGTGTGCTTGTGCCAGTACTTTGCCTTCAGAGCCATTATTCTGCTTGGATGGACAAAACGCTCTCAGATTCCTACATGCACGTACCTACAAGAGCACCAATGAATCTACTTGTACTTCATATGTCACAGAAATAAACAAATTACACACAAATATATAATGTAATGTTTTCATATTTGTGTATTTGTACACAAAATCACCTTCAATGTGGCAATGCTTACCTTCAGCTGCCCTGCCCCTCCTGTCCTCTGATTCCCACCCACCCAGCTTCTCCCCTCCTGTCCTTTCTCTCCCATCCTCTTTTCCTTTTCCTCACTCCTCTTCTCCTTGAGCTGTTTCAACCTCTTCTGAGAGTCACACTTCATGAATTATTTACACCTGCATCACCGCGGGGGACTTCTGCTGCGCTGCCTGACCATTTCCGACTCAAAGAAAAGCCACAGAGTGTTTTCTAAAAAGCAAAAAACTGAAGTATGCTCAATTTTGGGGGTTTCAAGTGCGCTGACACACCATGGTGCTGAACCATGACGTCATACCAAAGAAATAAATAAGGGAGAGGTCGTGCAAGCCTTGTTTGATTGCCATTATGTGGAGTACATCCAACGAGATGAACACGACAGACGTGGAATCATCATCTTCAAGACAATTATATGCCAGGCTCTGTAATGAATTATATATATATTTAGCATCATGTGTAGATGGTGAATTTTCTTGATTTAAAGCTTCATGCAGCCTATGGTGCTCGTTCTCACAGCTGCAAAAATAACACCAGGATTCAGAAATAAAAGTGACTGTAGACCCGCCACGCCCCAGCCTGTGCCCCCACATCACTGCTGCCTCACATGCAAATATGCATGCTCTGCGGAGATATATATTAGGAATGACACATTACACCCCGCATGCATAAATTGCTGTAAATGTATCAATCTCAGGATGGAGGCGCTGATTTTGATTTAAACATCCTTTATAAAGCCTCACGGCTATCTCATTAGAGGACATTTTACATAGCTTGAAGCAACACTTGATGCACATTAAAGATGTAAACAAAGCAATAGCCTCTTAATTTGAAGCATGTGTGGGAGCTGCAGCAGAATCTGAATGGTAAATATCAATAGAATGAGGAGCGTCATACATTTGTATGGACCGAGGCATGTTAAGTATACTGTATATAGAACGTTCTTTGATGCTTTGTTTCATTTACAAAGCTGCTGGTGTTGAGTGAAGCCACACCCTGTGCCTCTTGATAGAGGAAACAAGGAGCAAAAAACACCACACACACACACACACACACAGTCACCAGTAAGGTGTGAAAGGAGGGTACAATATGCGTCTTTCACCTCCTCTCTTACCCATTTCATTATTTTCATCAAGAGCAGTGTTACATAAAAATGTATTAGATCAATTGGTTTTTCACTATTTAAATTTATCTGAGAAAAAATACCAGATTTAACCAAAAATTTTAATTTTGGTTTATTTAATCTACATAAAAGTATACAAATTGGACTTTTAATGTGCATAGAATGCCCTAATTATAGTATATATAATACATACAATAGTGGTGCTGTACACTCAAAAAAACGACTCAAGCCCATCTTAAAGGTAACACATTTTTATATTATTAGTCCAGTGAAAATATATTACCTACAGTAAAAACTAAAAAAAAATTAATAAGTCTGACTGGAGTAAATCTCATTTGGACCTGTAACACAAAAACAATGGGTCACACAAAAGAACAGACTCAAGCCCTTCTTAGAGGTAACACATTATTATATTGTTAGTCCAGTGAAAATGTATTACCTCAAATAAAATTCAATAAAAATTAAGAAGTGTGACTGAAGAGAATCTCATTTGGACCTGTAACACCATAATATTGTGTCGGGGCAAGACCACGCCCCTAAACACCTTGGCCATTCTCTCCCTACTTGTGCGAGCACCCGCGTCCGCCATTTTGGGACTCAGCAATTTTACAAAGTCAGCGTCCTTGGATCAGGGAAAACAACATTGTGTTTTGGGTAAGTATATTTTAGTATTGTGAAATGTTCTGGAGGTTAGTTGTTGAGCAGGACAGTAAGTTAGAGTTGCCACCGCCATTGTTCTGACTATACTGTGTGCATGCTTGCTTCTTTTGGTTCGCTTTACAAACGTATTCAACCATTATTTAATTTCGAAGCGAAGTTCGTTGTCCAATAACTTTAATAAAAGGCAGTTATCCCTTCATTTTAACACTAGCATTGCTACTTTGCTGCAAGTACTTTGCTCTCGCTTTCACGCCACGGCGACAAGCTACGGCAGGGCCTGTGGGCGCGCTTATAGACTGACGTATTGTGTATATTCAAACAACATGGCGTTGCAGTTTCGTGTACGGTGGACATGTTTTTGTTATTAGCGGATCTAGTCCGCTAAGAAGACTATGTGCATTCATTCATGCATGTCGTGTGCATGTCATTGCTTACAGGCTTGCTGTGAACTTGCCCAGGCATATTTAGCCTGAGCCGACAAGTGTGTAGCGATGCTAAAATCTGACAATGCAAGCGAGTCCGTGCAGGGGACATCGGTAAAAATGCATTTCTTTCACAGGAAAAGATATATAGATGTTCGTTTGGTAAAGCTTCAATTTAAAATATACTGTGTGTTGGACCACATAATCTGAAAAGAATACTTTGAATATTAAGTCCATTACATTAAGCCTTTGAAACTAATGAATCAGAGCTTCAGGACAAGATAAAAAGTGTGTAGGATATAAATTGACGTCAATATCTATCTGCAGATGAAATTTCAGTAAAATCTGATGGTGCAAAATGTTTTTGACCTGGATTTAGTACTGCACGTCACTATTTCATTGTCCTATTTTCAATATGGATGCTCAATGTTCAATATGGTTTGCTGTGTTACCAAGCTCTCTTTTTGCAGCCTCTCACAGTTTGTAAGTATTTAGGTATATAGTTTTTTAATTTATCTACACTATTAATTTACTGTGTGTGATTTGTTGTTTTTGTTTTATAGGTTCATAAATGTGGACTTGCAAAGAGTGCAGTTTGGAAGCGGATACCAGGTACTTGGTGTTGAAACATTTTAGGCAGGTGCATGGGCATCTTCGAGGTAGTTATCGATATCCATGTCCCTACACCGATTGCCCTTGGAGTAAGCTATCTTCATCAAGCACTGGAGAGGCTGACCTGATCCCCTTGTTGAGTATATGGTTGGGGGTTTGCGGATGTTGATATTGAAAAGATTAATCATTGTCAGAGGTTAGTACCATTTTTAATAATCAGCCACTGATCAACTTATAATGCTGCTTTTTTCATCCTCATTTAGTATTATAGTCTAGGAGTAGCCCTAATGTTGACTGTAGGAGGCAACATGGCTCAGGAGGTAGAGTGGTTGTCTCTCAACCTGAAGGTTGTGGGTTTGATCCTCCATCCTCCCATGTCTCTAAATATCCTTTGGGCAAGATATTAAACCCCCGTTTGCTCCTGATGCATCAGTAGGTAAATGTGCTAACAGTATCAAAGAGCCTTGGAGGTGGAAAAGCACTATACAAGTGAAAGGAGGTAGTCCTAGCTTATTTGCAGTGATAGATGTGCTAAAATTACAACATATATTTTTTTTTATCTAAAACACATTTGTTTGTTTTTTTCACAGAGTAAGAAGTGTTTGAAAATGACATGTCCTGCTGTTCTGCGAATCATCTTCGGTGATGACTCCGACTCAAGAAGACTACCCCTGGTGTCTGGACTTCCAGCAACTGTGGAAGAGCTCCAAACAACGTTAAAGACATTTTTTCAGCTGGCAGAAGATTTCCGCCTCCAGTATATGGATTCTGACTTCAATGCTTTCATGAACCTAACAGATATGTCAGATGTTCAAGATAAAGGCACAGTGAAGGTAATATGCACGACAACCATGCTGCCTGAAGAACCTACCATTATGCTGTATCCAGTGGACCCAGGGCAGTTGAATCCACACCCAACCTCACCTCCTGAAACATCTCCCGACTCCCTGCTACCCCAAACCACTTCATTGGCTTCATCCAGCAGTGATGATACAGTCCACACATCAACACCACATTCATCACCTCAAGTACAGCTCTCCAAGTGCTCCTGCTGGCCTAAGATTTTTGTGGTCCCAAAGTTTTCATATGAGGCTGAGTTGGAGTTGCAGTTGAAAAATGATGAGTTTGAGAGAGATGGCGCATATTTCTACCCAGGACCAAAACTTAAAGGACAAATTCTTGATGGACTGGCTCAAGAAATAATGAAATACACAAAGTATCCCAAAGATTATCAGTGTGAAGAGGTGGCTGAAGCCTTAACTAGAGCCCATCCTTGTCTGGGGCAGTTGGGGAACAGGACAGGATTTTGGGGTTGGAAACAATCACTGAAATACAAGCTGCAGAACTATCGGACAAAACTGGGGCGGCTAGGTAATCCTGAAATTCATGTGAACTCCTTAAAACACAAGAGGAAGGGACAAGGAAAAGCAGCAGCCAGTATAAAGAAGCCAAGGAAGGCAGAAGTTCACTACATTCCTTTGCACCCAAAAGGCGAGACTGCAGAAAGTCTGGAGGAGGAGCGAATCAGTATACTATCAGAAATGAAGAAACGCTTCAATGAGGTGGTGATAAAGACAAAAATGGAAAAGACTTTTTCCCCACAGACGACTGGAAATTGTGGATGAGAGACCAATGATCGAAGACTTCAAAGACCGATGGCCAGCCTTGTTTCAGGAGAGTGGTGTAAGTATACACCACGGTGGACTATTGCATTTTGATATGGTTTAGAACTGGGTTGTTGACAGCTGTTCAGCTGTTGTTGTTATTTCTCCTAGCTTTAGGTCCGGTCGTCCGGTCCTGGTTCCACACACTTGCTGTATGTGATTGTATTTACATTTAATTAGTTTTTTTTTTTTTTTTTTTCCCACAGGTGAATGATGAGTTCATGAGAATCACCACAAAACCACTACTGTCAAAGTTTTTCGGCCAGCTTGACCACTTTACTCCAAAGCTCAACTCCCTTTTCAAGTCCAAAGGAGGAGCGAAGGGACAGAAGATGAAGAATATCCTGGCAGTCTATGATGAGGTGGGTTTTAATTACATTGATGTTATCAAATTCATTCATTCGTTCATTTTCTACAGCCCTTACCCTCACGTGGGCATGCTGGAGCCTATCCCAGCTGTTCCGGTATGAAATTTAATTTTTAATGCCAAGTGGCAAATTATCATACAGGAATTGGTTAATTGGTGACTCCAAATTGTCCATAGGTATGAATGTGAGTGTGAATGGTTGTTTGTCTATATGTGCCCTGTGATTGGCTGGCGACCAGTCCAGGGTGTACCCCGCCTCTCGCCCGAAGACAGCTGGGATAGGCTCCAGCACCCCCGTGACCCTCGTGAGGAAAAAGCGGTAGAAAATGAATGAATGAATGAATGAATGAATTGATTTGAAGTGAATTCACTACTCTGTGCATTATTTTTTGTCAAAGTCAAAACATGTTTTTCAATTGTAAATTTTTTGGCTTTTTGATCATTTTGGTGTAATTATGGTTGATCCCCAGCACACGATAATTATTAACTTGAACTTTTTATCTCAGTCTGCAGAAGTATTTCCATTTCTCTTAAATTGAAATGAGCTTTGAAAACTGGAAGATGACTGATGTATTCATAGTTGAAATAGCTGTATCCCAATGACAGCATTGTAAGCTAGCTCATTCTAACTTGTTTTCTCGTGTTATAATGCACAGAAAAGGGAAAGAAATATGTTAATTTTTCACATAAAGATTGAGAATGATGGGCAAAATTCCAAAAACTGCAGTTACCCTTTAAAAACTGCAATGTTCTATGTAATTGATAAAAACAAGAAAAAGTCATTATCTCCACAACTGGCTTTTTACGTTGTTTACCATGTCCCCCTTATTAAAGCCAAATACATGTACATGTGTTTCAGTGTGATGAAATAGATGCGAAGAGGGAGTGTGTTCTGAAGAGCCTGATTATCTACCTCAACGAGGATCCAGCTTCCCTCGTCAAGGAGTACCTGGTAAATTTCACTTTTAACAAAAGAGCATGTCTTAGCACTGGTAGTATGTTCCAGTGTTTAATCTTTGTTTTCTTTAATTAATAGCAGAACATTGGGTAGTGTCTGCCAGTGTTAGTGTTAATTTTTTTTTTTTTTTGGGGGGGGGGGGGATTAGTCAAAAATCTATGTACAATTTTTCCTTGAATTGCATGCATGTTTTGGTTATCATACAATGGTCATGGTTTAATTAATTTAAACACGCATCACCTTACTTATTGTATCCTACCCTTCCATCTATTAGTTTTACAGTCTGTTACATTTGTTCACTTCCTTGACATACAGTACATTGTTGTATTGTTAATGCATTGTTGCCCATCTTTGTTCTTGATGTATGTTTATCAGAAAACATCAATTTTATTAGAATTCCTATTAGCTAACTAAACAAAATGGCTGGCAAACTGAACTACATTACATTGACCATCTATGGTTGACTCTCAAAAATGTTAACCCCATGTTAACATTATGTTACATGTGTAAAACAATTGTAAATGCGTAATATAAACTACAATGAAAGGAATAAATTCATAATGTAAGGTTACTTCTGCCTTAATTGAAGACGTGACTGTTGTCAATGTGGGATCAAATATCACCACCTTCAGTTTTACAGTGAAGGTAAAAGTAACCTCAAATGTTCATTTATTTCTTCCATTCATCATTCATAAACATTTCCAATTGTTTTCCACATTTAAAACTATAAAAAACATGTTTTGTCTTAACATTTTTGGAACGGATTAATTGGATTTACATTGTAGAGAAATGTATTTAGGTTAGGAAGGAATTCATCCATTAACATGAAATATTCAAAACTAGCATTTTCCTGAGCTTATTCTTTCTGTATATCTGTTTCTGTTTTTCAGGCAACTGCTATTGAGGATGCAGAAAATGATCTTGCAACAACTGTTATGTGCATTTTTGTTGTCAGAGGTGGTGAGCGTGACTTTCCTGATAACATATGGGTTGTCATTGAAGGAGTTAAAGTCCTCTCCAATGTCAGAAGTGTCATTGTGGCCTTTGCCTTGCTCTTTGGGCTTATCTATGCCTTGGATCTCAGCTATCCAGACAACCTAAAATACACATTTGAGTTTGTCCAGAAGATTCTCATGAATATGGATGGACACAAACTCAATGTGAAAATACAGCAGTTGAAAATGAAGATGTTCATCTAAATGGAGGTATGAACTTTGGCCTATTGTTTGTTCTGTTGCCTGTTGTCTAACATGTTTAAACATTTGAAATTGCACTACTTTTCTAAACCTGTTTACCTCAAGAAACCAAGTGTGGAGGACCAAATGGGACAGAATGAAATAGATAAATGCATCTTTAAATAATTACATGTCGGTAGTTAAATTTTACAAATCTTTAAATTAGTCATTACATAATACACCATTAAGTAATCAAATGCGTCAATAACTGTCTTTAAGTCAAATATCAGCTCATTTACTGTAGAAACATAAGTATTTCAAATTATTTCACTATTTAATTATTATTAGTTATTTTAATAATGTAGTTAATTTTTTCACTATAATTGTTTTGTGGAGTTGTGGTTGCATGTTTATGAATTGTGCGGAAATAACTCCCAACTCCCTGACTTATGTGATCTCTAGATCAGCAGATCCTGCTTCCACATACTCTGTAAGGTTTAAAATACCTTTCACCAACTCCCGGGAAAGTTAGGAGTTTGTATAACTTCTGGACTTCAGACCATTCGACCAGATTGACGTTAGTCACACCCACAGATTTTGATGGGTGTTTGTGATACATAATTCATGACGCTGCACCCCAGAGCCGTGAAATAATAAAATTTAACTATTAACTACTTGACACATTTAGTTCTTTAGAGATTGATTTATTTAATTTTGTCCCATTTGGTCCACCGCACATAAGTAGAAATGTAAAGGTACCATATTAGTAGTGACGCCAATATTAACAATATACCTCAGCCCATCATGAGCAGACAGTGTGACATTTGACATATTAGCACTTTGTAACTCACAAATGATAGCGGTTGCACTTTCAGTGGTTGATCTGGTTAAATTATATTTTCGGATTGTTATTTCTAATAATGACAATTTTGGAAGGAAAGCTGTAGTGCATCTCTAACATGTTTATTGTAAAAAGCTGAAGTTTTGGCTATGTTGTACAGAAATGTGGCTTTATCCCTTGTTTTAAATAAATTCTTGTCAGGTGTAGTTCCTTGTACTGTATATTCTTCAGGAGTTTGGGATTAATTTGACTAATTGTATTAATCACACATTTTTAGTTAAAATGAAGTAAAAACTATTCATTAGTTTAATTAAATTACTCTGTGTTAACTGTACTTTGTAGAAATTGATAGAACTGTCTCAATTACAGTTTGTTACCTCAATTGCTGTAATTTGAGTTGGATGAACAGAAAAAAAGATAAACTAACACAAATATATTACAATGTGCTAACATAGTTTTTTTGAGTTGGGTCTAAACATATTTATTGGATGGAAATTCTGCCTACTATTTAATTGAGTTAGTCCAATTCGTTATTTTTTGGAGGGTTTAATGAAATTAATTTGTGTTACCTGTAGAGTTGGATAGACCCATCTCAATTATATTTTTTTACCTCATTTAGATTAATTTGAGTTGGATTAACAGGAAAAGAACAAGATCAACTAACACAAATATATTACAATGTACAAACATACTTTTTGTGACTTGGGGCTAAACATTTTAATTGGATGGAAATTCTGCCAACAATTTAATTTCGTTAGTCCAATGAGTTATTTTTTTCAGTGTATCATACAGTATACATGTATTTTGTATTGCCAAATTGGGAAAATGATATGCATGACAGTGGGTTACATTTTTGAAGGCACCATATATTTTACTGCCTGCACTTTATTGTATTCCATTAACTAACATACCTTTTGTTTGACATGAGATGAGAAACACCATGCCAGTTTTGCAATGAGTCTCCACAGATGACCACGCCCTGAAATGCTGATGTTAACATGGGTGTCTCCCACAGCTACCAAACAACCCCCCATCCCTCCTGCACGCTGGAGAAAAGCCCCTGCAATGTTATACAATGTCCTTCTGCTTGCACTGTGAACCCCTTCGTTTGTCTAACTATATTTAATGAACACTTAAGCAGTATGGATGCACTTTAAAAACATAGAGGAAGTGTATATTTAATTATACACGTAGATGTTTGCAGTTTTGCACCATATGAAACACCATCAAATGAGTTAGTGTATGTAATTTCTTGAAAATAAGATTAAATAATATATTAAATGGCGAGGAAACTGACAATGAAGAATGAGGTATCATGAATGAGCCCATGATGACTTGGCTGATTATCACAAGGGCAATATTGATGCTTTTAGGCGGAGTATCTGACAGAGTATCTTCTTTGTCTTTTCTGCAACATCTTACTACAGGTCATGGTGATGGGGCTTCAGGGAAGGGCAGTGGTGTTGTATGATCAAACTGCCCCCACCTGGTATAAAACGGTACTTTCCATAAACATATAGGCTACTTATCTAAAAATGAAAAGTAAAATATGACCCATGTCCTTTGGAGCAATCACATTACTTAAATGACCAATTACACACACAAATGCAGTCACCGAGGACAAGTGTGTTGTGGGTTTGACCTTTAGATTATTTTGAGTCTTTGTATTTTATTTTTGTTGTGAAATGGGTGAACTATATATTAAGAATTTCCTCCCACATTCCAAAAAACATACTGGGTTAATTGGCGACTCCAAATTGTCTATAGTTGTGAATGTGAGTGTGAATGGTTGTTTGCCTATATGTGCCCTGGGATTGGCTGGCCACCAGTCCAGGGTGTACCCTATACACCTCTTACCTAAAGACAGCTGGGATAGACTCCAGCATACACCACGACCCTAGTGAGGATAAGCGGCATAGAAAATAGATGGATGGATAATTAAGAACTTCTGGGGAGCAATGTAATTGCTGTGCCTGAACAATAGTGAATGTTTTGTTCATAAGATATAGATAAAATCCATTGTTAACATCTCTACATTTTACATATACAATTATAAATATGTTGTACACAAAACAAAACAAAATCCATATTTCTTTTACCTTTCACATATGATTAAAGAGTTGTGAACTGGATTGGACTGAAATGGATAGTGCACCACGTGACTACCAAGGCGCCCTCAAATAGTGACGTAATTCAAAGCTAGCCAATCAGGTGGCATTATGTAGCACCACGAGGGCCTGACTTTTTTTGCACCGTCGCACATGCGCAATTCATTTTGAAAATGGCGGCCGTACAAGGCGGTATGGCTGACGCTGTTGAAATAAAGGACATTAAAACAGAACCACCCGTGGATGGCATTCCAAACAACAATGCGAACGATGGAAAGCTACATTCTACGTCCCCTGGGCCCGGTGCTTCGGGTGGAAGTAACAAACCAGCGACAGGAGCTCCAGAGGAGCAACAGACGTTGCTGGCTATTCTGCAATTCCTTAAAAAGAACCAACTGTCGGAGTCCGTCGACATTTTGCGTCGCGAAGCTGGATTACCGGAGGATTTGTTGGATTTGAAGGCGAGTGATGTGTCCTCAGGCTCTGGGGGTGCACCGGGAACTGTGGAGGGAGGAGGTCTGGATGCCAACTCTCTTCTAAGTCGTGTGACATCCTCCGCTGCAGCCCAGGCGCCAGTCAAAGGTCTGATATCACCATGGAAATTGATATAGCAATGTTGTTACTCATTTAATTTTAAAAATTGTACGGGTTTTATCACTACGTTCTATTATCTGCGATCACTCAGTTTCAACAGTTTTGGATATTAGTATTCATGAGTATTCATTTTACAAAGGTTCTTTTAACCCATCATCATCAGAATCTATTGTGTGGTAGAGATGCTGTGCTGTGTTTTTTTTTGCACAGGTCATGACTGACCATTATAATTGAATTGGAAATATGGCGTCCAACAATAACGCATTAAGACATTGCACATCCACGCTTGATGCATGATAACAGATGCAAAAAAATGCCCCCCTTATATTCTCAGATTCTGTCCGTGTAACAACAAGTTTGCAGTAATAAATTGGTTATTAGTGTAAGTGGGAACTTATATACAGTGGGCAATAGGGGAAAACAATCTAAATTAAAACCTAAGTAACACACACTGTACACCGCACATATGAACAAACCCAAATAAAAACATTAAATGAGAGAGTAATTTTTAAAAGCAATTTATTACTGTTGATTTCAGAGGAACAGATCCTTTCACAAGTTCAAGGATATAGTTTCTATCCATCATGATGGTATGCTGGAGCCTATCCCAGTTGTCTTCGAGCCAGAGGCGGGGTACACGCTGGACCGGTTGCCAGCCAATCACAGGGCACATATAGACAAACAACCATTCACACTCACATTCATAACTATGGACAATTTGGAGTCGGCAATGAACCTAACATGCCTGTTTTTGGAATGGGGGTGGGGGAGGGGGGCGAAGTACCCGGAGAAAACCCACGCACGCAGGGCTTCCTGATCTCCTGACTGGGTGGCCTACATGCTAACCACTCAGTCACCGTGCAGCCTAATGAGTGGAAAAACATGGAAAAAAAAACAAATGTTTCGAACAGCAAGTGTTTTCTTTTGATGCTTTTTGGGTAGAAAATGAATGAATGAACTAATGCATGCATCAATGCACTAGGAGCTAGCGAGTGCTAATGTGATAGTTGCTAACTTGTTTTTCAGCACCCCCCGGAGAGGACCAGCCAGATGTGAGTGTGGTTCTGTCAGCTTACAGCCAGCAAGGAGACCCAGCTCTCTATGAGGCGTACTACAGCGGCTTGAAAAAGTTTATAGAAACGGTTTTGGACTGTCACAGAGCAGAACTGTCCCAGGTGTTCTACCCACTGTTTGTGCACATGTACCTGGAACTTGTCTACAACAACCACGAGAATGAGGCCAAGGCATTCTTTGAAAAGTGAGTTTCCGCACAGTCAGCGTTACCTTTGTCCGCTTGCTTGACTTTTTAATCAATTGTTTCCACTTTATGTCAGGTTTAGCGGGGATCAAGAGTGCTATTATAAGGAAGACCTTCACGTTTTGTCTGGTTTGACAAAGAAGGAGCACATGCGAGGCAACGAGACCCTGCTAGACTTTCGTACCAGCAAATTTGTCCTCCGAATCTCCCGTGACTCGTACCAGCTCCTCAAGAGGCACCTGCAGGAGCGCCAGAACAACCAGATTTGGAACATCATCCAGGAGCACCTCTACATTGACATCTTTGATGGCATGCCACGCAGCAAGAGTCAGATCGATGCCATGTCTGGCAGTCTGGCAGGAGAAGCCAAGAGAGAGGCTAATAAGGCGAAGGTTGGCAATGTTTAAATCCCCCTCATTTTGAGAGCTGTCTCGTACGGTCAACTGGCTTTTATAAGAAGTGTGTCATGTTTTGGCTAGGTTTACTACGGATTGCTTAAAGAACCGGAAATTGAACTTCCACTTGATGATGAGGATGAAGAGGCGGAGAATGAAGAGGGTAAACCCAAGAAGAAGAAACCCAAAAAGGACAGCATGGGTTCCAAGAGCAAAAAGCAGGATCCCAATGCCCCGTCACAGACAAGGTATACATTTTCATTAATTTTTTTTTTTAGGCGTACGTGAACAATATTATCTTAAAGCAAATAATGGTCTCTCTTTGTCCCGTTATTGCTATCTTTCCATAACAATTACATGCACTAATGTCGACGATGAGCACTCCCAACACCAACACAGATAGATTGTAGTCCTGAGGCAATGCAAGGAACATTTCATGTAAACTGTTCTCTTTGTTTCTCAGAATACCTCTTCCGGAATTAAAAGATTCTGACAAACTGGACAAGATAATGTACATGAAAGAGGCCACCAAAAGGATCCGACTAGGACCAGATAACCTTCCTTCCATTTGCTTCTACTCTTTCCTCAATGCGTATCAGGTCTTGAACTCATCACTTTTTCATGAATGTTCAAAGGTGTCAAGTACACCAAATATGGACTACCTTCTTCTTTTGGTCTGACTTTTTCTATGTCGTCTGTTGACCTGCAGGGTCTAACTGCTGTGGACATCACAGATGACTCCAGCTTAATTGCAGGAGGCTTCGCTGACTCTTCAGTCAGATTATGGAGTGTCACTCCGAAAAAGCTACGCAAAGTCAAGTCGGCAGCAGGTAAAGTGAATAAACACTTTAATTCAATTTCATTTAAATATGTTCTCATGGGGAATGTCATGGGAAGACCTTGGCAAAAAAAAATGGATGAATTGTGCACGTTTGTTCGGACCCAGAGGCAGTACCATGTGCTTTATGGAGACATATATTCATATTAGAATAGATTACATTATATAGCATTTTGTTTTATAAACAATGGAGATGTATTGTCCTTTTTTGATATTTTCCATGTCACCATTATTTAATTAAAAATACTTAAAATCACAAAAATCTTCATTGATTGGTGGTGAACTCCTCCTGGCGTCCATGCAGCAGCGTGTTGCACATTGAAGCCAACTTTGTCCTTCCTTTCTTCCTCAAGACTTGAATCTGATTGACAAAGAGTCAGATGATGTGCTGGAGAGGATCATGGATGAAAAAACAGCCAGCGAGTCCAAGATGCTGTATGGGCACAGCGGTCCTGTGTATGGTATCAGTTTCAGCCCAGACAGGTAAAACAACAGCCGTGCTCCATTCATCACACACATTCTCCTGAGTGAGCTTGACCTTCAACGCCAAACATGCTATCATGTACTTTTAGAAACTACCTGTTGTCCAGCTCTGAAGATGGCACTGTGAGGCTGTGGAGTCTCCAAACCTTTACATGCCTCGTGGGCTACAAAGGTCACAACTACCCAGTGTGGGATACACAGTTTTCTCCACATGGGTACTATTTTATCTCCGGGGGACATGACCGAGTTGCCCGGTAAGAACTGTAGGAAATACAGTGTAAAGAAGATGAACTAAGGTGTGCTCTGCTCTTTCTCTTGCTTAGTCTATGGGCTACAGATCACTACCAGCCACTGCGGATGTTTGCTGGCCACCTGGCAGACATTACTTGCACCCGCTTCCATCCAAACTCAAATTATGTTGCAACAGGATCATCTGACCGCACCATTCGTCTGTGGGATGTTCTCACAGGAAACTGTGTTCGCATCTTCACTGGTCACAAGGTTAGAACTGTAACAGTAATCCATTTTAATGTACCGTATATTTGAATTGAATGCTCGCTCACACACACAGAGGTCTAACATCCAAGTATTGCATCTTCTAGGGTCCGATCCATGCTCTGTCATTCTCTCCCAATGGAAAGTTTTTGGCTTCGGGGGCGACTGATGGCAGAGTTCTTCTGTGGGACATTGGTCACGGTCTCATGGTTGGAGAGCTCAAAGGCCACACAGACACCATCTACTCTCTGAGGTTCAGCAGGGATGGAGAGATTCTTGCCTCTGGTGGGTACCCGCCTTCCGCAAAGTTTTCTTTTGATAAATTATTATTTTAGGGTGGTTTCTTCCTTATTTTTGACCTATGGTCTTAAACTTTTGATCAGCCGATGAACAGCCTAATTCAGTTTGTTTGGAATAAAATGCTTACTCGGTTTTTGTCTCACTCCCATTTCTTATTTTTGCATCTTAAAGTTCTACTTAAGAGCCAAAAGAGTACACTGTAAATTCTTGCAATATTTCAACTGGTCTTAACATTTTCATCAGCAGTATATGTGAACATGTTTATCTCCTCCAGGATCTATGGATAACACGGTTCGCCTGTGGGACGCCATGAAAGCGTTTGATGATTTGGAGACTGATGACTTCACGGCAGCCACGGGACACATTCACCTACAAGACAACTCACAGGAGCTTCTGCTTGGCTGCTACACAACTAAATCTTCACCAGTCATACACCTTCACTTCACCCGCAGAAATCTCCTGTTGGCAGCAGGTGCCTACAATCCATAAGACCAAAAAGGTATACTGAATTGAGAAACCGTCTACAAAAGCTTCACATCGAGCATTTTAGTGTCTCCTCCACAATCGACTGATCGTATTGGGCAGTGTGAAAAGACTTGCATACATTTTGTAAATGATGTTTGCCAACTCCTACACTGGACCTAAATGAAGATGTCCTAAGACGGTGCCATTGTAACTGGTAACAATGATAGAAATACTTTTGTATTCTTTTTATAGCTAAACATGTAAATAAAAAAGGGTTTTCTATGTTTTGGCCATAAACGATCTTTATTGTTAACATAAGGAAACCAAACAGTTATTTTATTACAAGTACACCCAGCTGCCTCTTCCACTCCCAGCAGTCAGACTTGGTCAATATGTACATCTGTGAAGGACATAGGATAGTTCAGCAATACATACATATGTGTGTACATTTGGACTACCTTTACTTACATTACTTTTCAGCGATGGCGGCTTGTTTCTTGGGCTTTAATTTGAAGAAAAGGCCAATGGCTAGTAGGGAAGCATATGTGGCCAAAACACACTAAGGACAGAAGTTACAAATTACAAAAAATACAAAAGTGAAATTACTTTAATAGCACGCGTACAGAACTACTTTCAACTCACATTCCTCCTGCCTACGTTGGTGTACGAGTTGAAGTACTTGGCAAGTCCAGTGAACTGGGGGTTCGATCCGCTGTCATGACCTCCCATGATGGATGTTGGTGATCCTACATCAGGATGAAGTTAAAGGGATTATATTTTTATCATACAAATGACAAAAGAACTCAGTGCATAAGATATAAGTGAGATAAGAGATAAGTGCATGAAACAATACAAAGTTAAATAAAGTTGCAGGTTAATTTTCCACCATGGCCAATATTTTGCAACACAATAGTGTTTGCACCTTAGTAATGTCGAATTATTTAAATGTCCAAAACTCACCTCAGTATGAAAAGCAAATAGGAGCAGATATGATGTCTCCGCTGAGATTATTGATATAGGTTTGCGCCCTATTATGATTCTAACAGCATGAATTGGATCAAACTGACATTGACTTGTTAGCATAGTATGCTAACAGCCATGTACGGAGCACTACAGTGAGTTATAAGCGCCTGGTACATTTGTCAATAAACTTGCAAATTATATATGAATACACATTTGTACAGTTACGCCCTAACAGATAGTGAGTGACGAGATAAAGTATTTGTTCTTACCTTTGCCACAAGACCCTTGAGAAACTAGAGAGACGTGTGCCCTTCAATTGGAGGCCTTGACGCTAGTAACGAAAGGAAGTCCCGCCTACTTAGTTCATTTAATGTCTGTGATACTATTGGTTAAAAATAATGACGTAGCAAAATAACCGCACAACCTGATTGCTGAATGGCCAGAAAAGTATCAATCATCTTTGTTGTTTGTGATTCGCCGGAATTTGAAACGCCCACTCTCGTTGTTCTTCCGGGTCACCGAAATGGCGTGCTGATCAACATGTGAGTTTTTAAACCCAGATTTTGAAACATCGATTACCAGCGGTAAGATCATTTTTTAATATATACATACATATATATGGAAAAGGGATGGATGGTGTTTTAATATACTGGCAAAGCTGAAATAGTGTTGTTATTATGTTGGCATTTTTATATAATCCTCGTTGGTTTTGCGCTGTGGCCTGGCTAACAGGACTATACAACGCTATTGTGTTAAATTTCATACAACATTTTGCATACAGTGCCACGAATAACAATGTTTGTGAATGATTTCATCGTTTCATTCCATGCAATAATGAGTTGGGAATTTAGACAACCTGCAATTAGATAGTTATTGAGTTGTAAGTTTTGCCATATTGTACCCACTAAAAGTGATGTTCAATTTGCAGAGTACGGAAACAACAGAAACCATGGAGACAACAGAGGCAGACTTCCCACGTGGTGGGACAGTTAAGACTTCCGAAAGTAAAATAGTCACACGGACTGAGATTGACAACCTTTTCCAGGTATAAGTCTCTTTAATAAATGTCTAATCTGTGCAGTCAACTGCTTCAAAATTCTCACAACTTACTCTCCTTTGGGCACACCGGATACATTGCAAGCAGTTCTTGTTGTCCATCATCCATTCTTTTGAACATATGTGTATTCTTTGTCACTGTTAATGCTGTAAACATTTTTTTCCATGCTGCAGTCAAATGAACCTAAAGGAACGAAGAAAAGGAAGGCGACTCCCAACGATGACAGCGATAAAGTTAAGAAGCAAAAGAGTTTTGAGGAAAAAGACGTCCTGACACTCAATGCGACTGCAAAGTCTGTGGAAATACTACACATGAAGGTACCTGCAAGCCGTTTCTGTTTGCTCATCACTGTCACTCGTATGTCCGTGTGTGAATGGTTCTGTGGGATACGTAACACAACATATTCCATCCATCCATTTTCTGTACCGATTGTTCTCATTAGGGTCACGACTCGTGGGGGTACACTGGAGCCTATGCCAGCTGACTTCTGGCGACAGGCGATGTACGTCCTGAATTGGTCCCCAGACAATATATTGAGTTAACGTAACTTATAGAGTGTAAATTACAGTTTATAATCAATGCAATAAATTAAGTTACATTTACAAAACGAATATTATTTGATTAAGTCAAGAAACACACATTCCACCAAGACAGTATACATTCACATACATCATATACACTTGTGGTTAAAGAAATGTAAAGAAAATAATTCCACCAGTATTTAATTTTAATTGTGTGTGTGTGCGGATTTCTAGAATTTGAAAATAAACTTTGTCACATGTTTGAATTTTGCGACTTCTCAAAAATTAATATCACTGTTTTGTGCATGAATGCGGTCTATTGGTCAAAATTATGCTTATTTAAGCCCTTTTGCCTATTTTTTTGCCAAAATGGAGTGTTCATAATGCAGGTCAAGTATGATTTTTTTGCTCATAGGTGACTATGTTTTTTTCCCACTTTGTTGCAACACACATGAGCACTTATTTATATCTTAAATGGTTTATTTTCTTTTATCTTGTTTATTAAATTGGATAATATGGGTGTAAAGTTGACTATTAATATCTAGATACTCGTTAGAAAAAGCCAATTGTTAATTATAGTGTCTCATTTCCTATTGTGTGTGTGTGCTGATGTTTTCGCAGGACCTAAAGGAGGGCATGTTGATGCTGGGCTGTGTGAAAGATGTATCAGACTTTGAGGTCACTGTTGGTTTACCTTGTGGCATGCAAGGTTTCCTCAGCATCAGGAACATATGTGACTCGTACACCAAGATGCTCACTGAACAACTAGATTCAACTGACACGAAGGTACATCTTTGGATTATTGGGTTCTTACATGTTTTATATCAAGAGCTTCTCTTGAGATCACTGATGAGGTCAAGAACCTGATGAAGGAAATGTTACCAAGGTAGTACAGGATGATATGTTCAGAATTGGTAATGTTGAATACATTAGCAATTGATATGAAACAAAGGGGTGGTAGGATTTAAATAAGCTTTACAGCTTCTTACTCCATTTTTGGACATGTGGAATTGTCAATTGTAACGTGATGTATTTCAATATAACATGCATGCCTGTTCAAAATGGATTAAACCATTATCATGTTTGGATCTAGCTCATAACAGCTTTTCTTTTACAGGATATTTTCTCTTTGCCACATCTCTTCTACTCTGGCATGATGCTGAGATGTGCGGTTGCCAAGTTGGATACCACCAAGGGAGGCTCTGTCAGCTTGCAGCTGTCAATCAACCCAAAGCTGGTCAACAAGGCTCTCACCCCTAATGCTCTGAAGGCTGGCATGGTGAGTCGAAAGCCAACACCAGCGAACCCCGGGATAACTTTCTGACCACTCGGTGATTCCGTTGTCTCTATTTTGTCATGTTTCAGGTTTTGAGTGGGTGTGTTGATAGCATTGAAGATCATGGCTACGTTGTTGACATTGGTGTCAATGGAAGTAAAGCCTTCCTCCCCAATAAAACGGAGAAAAAGAAACAGAACACTAACAACGGTATTGCCGTCAAGAAATGTCATTCTTTTTTTTTTTCTCCCCCTCTGAAACAACACACTTTGCAGTCAATTATTTGTTGCTGTCACTTGTCCAGAGCTGAAAGTGGGCCAGTACATGACTTTTCAACTACAAGAAGTGAAAAACGATGGACGTGTAGTACGACTGTCTGTCTGCCCGCAATCTGTCAGCGAGGCTTGTGCCGAACTCCAACACGGATGGACCTTGACTAACCTTTTGCCGGGCCTTCTTGTCAAAGCCACAATTGCAAAGGTAAGGAAAGCTTCCATGGTTTCCGACACGAGATGGGCACGAGATCCCTGGTTTCCGCAACATACATGTACGCACATACACACAAGGGATCTATTTTACATCTATATATATTTGTTGTATCCCCACGTCTTGTACAGCCGTGTGGCTAATTTATGACCATATTCTTATCTCGCGACTTCAGAACTACTACTAATCCTTTAAACTGTGATGCTTGTGAGTCGGTGAGGAAGCGGTAGATCTTTCCATGGTAGGACCTAATCATGAGCTATAAGGGAACTCATGACAAGCTTGTCAACGTAACTCAATTATACCAGTCTGACTCAGTGTCATCTCAGATCAAAGGCTAAAATCCTCACCCAGCAACTTAACACTCAGATAGGTAGGGTGGATAGATACGTTAATAAACCCCTTGGGGAAATTCATGTAGCTCTCATGGCGCAAACAATCAGTCGATGCACCCAATAAAGACTGAAAATACAAGCAATAAAAGCGTATGATGTCACATTTCCATAAAAGTGTTGCAGTATGCTGGAAAATTGTAAAAAATCAGGAACCTCTGCTTGCACAGTTCTGTTAAACAACCTAGTGGCTGTTGGAAGGAAGGATCTAAATTGTAACCGCATTGTGGTAAGGCACGACATATAAAAGTTTATCACATGGTGCCAAAAGCATTTTCAAATTACACACATTTATTACCCTCGCATTAACTATCTACAATTTCATGACTGTTTTGGGGCAGATTTTGCAACATTGACATCTATCATTTTTTTATTTGCAGGTGACCAATCATGGACTGATCCTGGATTTTCTGTCCTCCTTCAAGGGTCAGGTGGACTTTCTCCACATGGAGCTAGAGAAGACTTCCAGCTACACACAAGGAAGCAAGGTAAAGCTTTCCTGGCAAATCAGTGTACTACTGTGTACTTTAGTATGTCACTTTTTGTCTCATGGTGATATCTCTGTATGACAAAAGGGGTATCTGGTTCAAGCCCCAAGACTGGCTCTGTGTTTGCTAAAAAAGGATTTGAATTTTTTTACTGTCACTGTGCACAGAACTTTGGCCTCACTCCAGCAGCACACACATGCACGAGAGGGATTTTCCAATTGCATTTTCTAGTACCGCAGTCACCGAGGAAAAAAACAGACATTTTGCCGTAATCAACTGAGCTCTTGCTGTGTTCCACACCTCGAGAAGTTTGCCAATAAGCACAGAATGAGCCAGAGAGCGCTGAGAAGATTGCTGCTTTGGTGATGGTTCTCTGCCAAGGCCAGAAGACAACTTCACTGCATTGAGGGGCTGAGCAGCAGGGCCATGTAGAATCTTGAACGAGAACCTCCTCGTTCAGCCACAACACTGAACATGGTGTGACAATGACCGAAAACCGATAAAGCCAAAGTAGTAGCCTAAGACGACGCACTTTAGAGTTTGGAGTTGATCTTGTGGACAAATTACAGAAGGATTTGAGAATGTAAGTTGCCAAGCGACAGCCTAAAAAAAACACATGTTTTTGTGTCATCTGTTTAGGTGCAAGCCCGCGTGCTGTACATTGAGCCATCCACCCGTTTGATAGGAATGAGCCTGCGTAGCCATCTTGTTCAGCCCGAGACTAGAATCATTACCACTCCTGCCGGGGGTGACCGTATTGGGAAAATTGTGAAAGACTGCAAGATTAATTCCATGCACCACATGTCTGGTGCCATGTTGGAACTTCCTGATGGAACCCTGACCTTTGTACATGTAAGTAAAACTTAGAAATTGTTAATGATGAATGTAATGCGTATCTCCATATTTGCCTAATATATATTTTTTTCCTCTTGACAGAGGAACCACCTGAAAGAGCCAAATTCAAAAGTTAAAGACAACGCAGTGCTGGCTTTACCCAAGCACACCTGCAGGATAATTGACTTCAGCCCGATGGAACAAATTAATTTTGTTAGTCTGCGCAAGTATGTGCTTTTGTATTTATCTGCCTAGTTAGTCATTGATGCTAGCAATCAACCGAATTGCTGACAACCTTTTTCCATTTTCAGTAGTGTGATTCAGAGAACCTTCTTTCGATACCATGATCTTCAGGCGGGTCAGGTCATAGAGGTAAGAAGTGGCACTGGATCTATCGCAGAGGAAATGCCTCTGCTTGCTAAACTTGCCAAAAAATGAATTAAATTCTGTTAAGTGGCAAACATAATATGTACAGTGGAACCATGGTTAGCGTCGTTCATCCATTCCAGAAGGGCCCAGTCTGACCGAAACGGACGCTAACGGAATCAGTTTTTCAACCAAAAATAGAGTTGATTACCTATGTCTGTGTGTGTGTGTGTGTGTGTGTGTGACTAAAACACACAGCAAAAATACATTTAAATTAGGGCTGTCAAATTATTATTAAAGCACTTAATCGAATTCGTCCATTTCAAAATTAATTAGGATTAATTAATCACAATTTTAATCACCATATGTGTGAAATATGCCAATTTTTACTGTATTTTATTAAAAAAAAGGATAGAGGAGCAAAAAGATGCCTTACAGGCAGGGTTCAAACATACTTGTATGTATTAACAACTGAATATTAGCTTAAGCTAAAAGATAGTGAGCCATGAAGAGTAACTTTTAAGATGAATCCCCCTATTTTGAGTGTTTTTGTGATTTCCGAGCATACTTATATGCAACATATTGTACTTATGTTAGTGATAAGAATATCCACTTACTGTTTTTCTTTGTCTTTCTGTTGATTTTGAGCATGCATTAATTATGCCAACTTAAAATATGTACTTTATATGCAGTGGTGTGAATTTTTTAATTTTTGTTGCACGTTTGTCACACTGGTTTCATATCATCAAACAATTTTAAATATTAGTCAATGACAACACAAAGTGCACTTTTGAAATTGAACTTTTTATTATTAAGGCGATTGACCCGCTAAACCTAATAACTGGTTGTGCCACCCTAAGCAGCAACTACCGCAATCGGCTTTAACACCAAGTCTCACATGGCTTTTCTTTTCAGGGAACAGTGGCACTCTTGTCAGATGATGGGATGATTGTGGATTTGTCCAGCCGCATCCGAGGGCTGGTGCCTCGGACCCACCTGTCTGAAATTTCCCTTAAAAACCCTGAGAAAAAATACTCAAGGGGTATGAAGGTCAAATGTCGAGTGAGTCCATCCTTCGCATTACTAACAAGAAGACATGTGTCGTCTTTCACAAATCTAATTAGTCTTATCTTTGTGTCCTCAGGTGTTGTCAGTCGAACCGGACACCAAAAAGCTCTATTTGACCAGAAAGATGGCGCTTGTTGAAAGCTCCCTGCCCTTGTTCCTGAGCTACACAGACGCACGTCCCGGACGCGTGTCCCATGGTTACATCGTCTGTGTCAAAAACTTTGGCTGCATTGTTCGATTCTACAACAACGTCAAGGGTCTGGTGCCAGTCAGCGAACTCAGCTCTGAATTGATCCTAAACCCTGAAGAGGTTTTCTATGTTGGTCAGGTACGTAAATCATAAGGTGTAAAGGTGTATTGCAATACCTTAGCTGCTAGTTAGTACATTGACATTTTTTCATATGATGTTAAAGGTGGTGAAGGCAAGGGTTCTACAGTGTGAGCCAGAGAATGCAAAGATGCTGCTGTCATTTAAGACTGCAGCGGTTGGACGCATGGAAGAAGCAGCAGAGGTTCGCTTTGGTTGTGAGGTGGGAAAGGTAAGTTAACTGAAATATTTGATATTGGTCTGTTTTGACAATTTACAAAAAAAAAAACGCTTAACCCTTTAGAGGGCAAGTAACCATATATGGTAACTTAAAAAAAACAGGGTTTCCCCATGTCTCAGCATCAAACTTCAAACTTCATTCAGAAGTCGGAAATTGCAATTTTCTGACGCTTGCGGCCCGACACTCTCGGCCCAAACATAAAAACTAACCATAAGTTGATCAGTCACTCTAACTACAGTACCTCTGTTGATGTCACCTTGTGCACTTTGACCTGTCCCTTTTCCATACCCTAAATGGGCAAGGAACCGTATATGGTAACTTCTTTGATCTTGATTTGCACCCAAAACCTGAAACTTTTTTAAAAAGTAAAAAGAGAAAAAATGTTTTCTTATAGCCCCCAATAACACTTAAGGATTGATATTTTTTTTAAATTTCCAAGTATTTCAGTGAGTGCCCTATAAAGGGTTAAGTTACCGCAAACATTTTGTTTTTTTATTCCACAATGTAAGTAAGTGTTATTTATATAGCACCTTTCTCAGACAGAAGTCACAAAGTGCTTCACAAAAGGCAAAACACAGGGTTAAAATACACATAAAAAATACAATAAAACAATGTACAATAAAAATAGACATAAAACAGTACATAAAAACAGTATACAATAAAATAGACATAAATATATGATGGTCACAGTACCCTAAATCTACTGAGCTGGGTATGCCTGCAAAAACAAGTGAGTTTTAAGGTTACTCTTAAATGCATCGACAGAGTCAAGCGAACGTAGAGAGGGTGGAAGGTCATTCCAGAGCCTCGGCGCAACAACCTGAAAAGATAGGTCTCCTCGGGTCCTAAAACGACTACGAGGGACCATGAGTAAATTTTGATCTCAAAGATGTCAAAGAATTTCAGTTACCCTTGGAATAGGACTCAGAAATAATAAATTACAGAGCAGGTGAAATGTTGCTTAACGTCAGAGTTTATTGGGGCACATACAAAGATGCAGAACAATACTATAAAAGACTATTTTAATTAAAACCCCAAAATATTAACACAAGACACATAATTCTCCTTAACAATATTTTTGTTCCGTCTCTGTTGTAGAGACTGGAGGCCAAGGTGCTGAAGAAATCGGTCAATGGTCTGGAGGTGTCTATCCTTCCCGAGGAGATCAGTGCCCTGCTACCCACCATGCACCTCTCTGATCACATGTCCAACTGCCCTCTGCTATGGGAGAGTCTGCAGGAGGGAGACACCATCTCAAACCTCGTCTGCGTTCTCAAGAACAAGCAAAAGATTGTATCCTGGCTTTGATTGCAACCAACATAGCATCATGACATTGCCTGAACCTTTGCAAGATGTTCTTATTTTCTGTAGAGCTGATTTTAATTTCCTTAGAAGTTTGTCAGACTGTCAGCAAGAAGCCGACAGTGATCTGGTCACTGGAGGAAGGAATGATTGCTAAGGATTTCTCCGAGGTCACAGTTGGAATGCAGATGATTGGCTGGATCAAGAACATCATGGACTACGGTGTCTTTGTGGAGTTCCCATACGGCCTTGTTGGTCTTGCACCAAAGTCTGTAAGTCCTGGGTCGTCATTGGCAGTGATTCAGTCTTTCTTTTAAGTGTGATTAATTTCTGTCTCCTGCCCGCTTTTAGGCCATCACAGACAAGTTCATCTCTGATATAATGACAATATTCCAGCTGGGCCAGACAGTGGTTGCTAAGGTGACGAATTTGGATGATGACAAAAAGCGATTCCTGGTCACACTTAATATTTCGGAGGTCAGTGTGCCAGAGGAAGCTGTCCAAACCAGACTTATTAATGCCGTGCGGGAGAGACGATCTGTGGCTCAAATGATTGCATTGAGAGGTATGTGTTTGATTAATATTCTTATTAACACATTCAATCCCAGACATGGTTGTCTAAATATGCCTTGTTGTTGACTGATGACTAGTCTGATGACACCAGTTTTACCATATCAACCCCCACGGACCCTGTGGTCCTCAGGCACCGGCCTTTTAACAATACCAAAACCCACGGTGACGCAGCATTTAGCCACTATGGCCCCCACCTGTGGAACAGCCTTCCGGAGAGCCTCAGGACTGCGGAGACTGTTATTATATTTTTAAAAAAAGAATAAAAACACACCTTTTTAATCAGGCTTTTAAATAATATTTTTAATTTTTTCTCGTGTTTTTATCTTTTTAGTCCTATTTTATACTTTTAGTCTTTAGCTTTTAACTCCAGTGTTTCTCAGGGGGGGTCCTCCACACTGGGGGCTGTGTCGGGTCTGCTGAGGGGGTGCCATCCTTGGGTCCCTTCGACCCGGCTGGCTGGGGGTTCCTCCCTTTTAATGTGGGGGTCCGCCCGTCTGTCGGAGTCGGGGGGGCCCGGGTGCTGGTCCCCCGATGGCACGGCCTTCGGCTCCTCCCAGTGTGGACGGCCCCAAAGGTGGCGTTTGTATTTCCTTTTAATTGTGGTAATTGTTTTTAATTCTGTAAAGCACTTTGTGTTGCATGTCTTTGCAGGAAAAGTGCTATACAAATAAAGTTGATTTGATTTTAGTCCAGGGTGTGCCTCGATTCTCACCCAAAACTTGGTATCGTAATATCTAACTAGCTAGCGTTGCCTCGTTTCAGTGCTAAATAAATGCAGACTCGGTCATGTGCATCAGGTGCTTGAAGGTGATTGTGAATCTATTTATATTGACGTGTGGTTAATGTGAAGTTTGGCTTCCCTGTCTGACCTCTCATGTGTTGTTCCTCAGACACCACTGATCTTCGCCAACAGCTGGCTGCGTTATCTATAGGCCAGAAGCTCAAGTTGGTGGTCGATACAGAGGGTGACGATGGTGCCGTCTTCAAGTCAGATGATTTGCCTGGTGCCACCATACTGGCCACAAAGCATCACGTGACGGGTACGTCTTGACCTGAAGGCTTAATAATAAATTCTGCAAAATTTCTTTACTTTTTGCATCCAGTTAGAATTATTTGTAAATGATACAATGAATAAATATCTAATGGAAAAAAATATGTATTCACCTCATTTGCATTTAAAGTGCATCTTACAGCCCTAAAATCTGATGCCTTTAGAGCAAACCCTCATAGCACGTTTTTGTTATGATTTCTTGTTGCAGGTTTTCAGTTGAGCCCTGGACAAAAGCTTACTTCAGTTGTCCTTTATGTTGACATTCATTTGACCACTGTCCATGTGTCCCTACTTGGCAAGTTGGTTGCCAAAAAGAAAATGGTAAGTTATTTTACTGAACACTGATCACTTCCAATTAACTTGGGAAATTGTTTAACTTCCGAGACCCTAAAAAATGTTAATGCTTGAGATTTCACCCAAGAGTATTTATTTATTTATTTTATTTATTTTTGAACAGCTGACAGAAGAGGGCAAGTACACGGCCATGGTGCAACACATCGACAAAGACCTTGCCGTCATCTCATTACAAAACACCGCTCATCTAACCGTCGTTCAAACACAAACCCACCTGAACGAGGTCACCCTGTCGCCGTCGAGCAAGCTGAGGGTGGGAATGTGTTTGGCCGCTGAAGTCGTTGAACCCACCTGTGAGCAACTGCAAGGGCTTCCTCTTGTGTCGTGGAGGCGTACTGGACCCAAAGGGCAGCCCGCGGTCTCTGAAGGCTCCACGGGTCACTGCTTTGGGAACATTGTGCACGGCAAAGTACGAACCGTGAAGCCCACCAGCATTCAGGTGACTTTAGAAAATGGAAGCACTGGCAGTGTGCACGTGTCTGAGGTGATGGAGGCCGCGGAAGTGTTACCGGGATCCTTCCCTACGTCCTCCGTAAAACTGGGCAGTATGGTCACTGGCAGAGTCATTGGAGGACGAGAAACCTCCAGCCACAGGTCACTGCAGCCATTTTGTTTTTATGAGTATTTTGGTAATGATTGAATTTCAGAACTTTGAAAATTAATCTGCCTTCTGTTTTTGTTTAGATTCCTACCCTTTTCCCATCCAAGATTCAAATACACCATCCCTGAGATCACTCTCGTACCCAGGTAAGTGTAGAAGATAATTACTAGTGTAACAATAATTACATGGCTGTCTTTTTACCGTCTACCCAGCAAATTGGAGGAGACGTTTGTTGCAGCAAAAGACAAAGTGAGCAATTACAAGGTTGGGGAGGAAATTACATGTTTTGTTTCAAAGGTAGGTTGCAATTTGGCGCCCGGCATTCTGTTCTGCAAAGCAGAGGAGAATTATGGAAATAATGTTTTGGGATTGTGTTGTCAGTTTCATGCCGACCGTAAGAGTTTGGAGCTCACCTGTAATCCTGGTGTCACTGGCAAAGTAGAACTGCTGGCCATGATTACTGACCTGAAAGTAAGTTCCTTAAGTTCCTTCTCCACGATACATCAATAGCGGGAATTCAACTTGACTCAGATATATAGCTAATTTTAAAAATGCATGCCAAAACATAGGTGGTGCTACAATGCTTAACCATTGGCAAATCAAGAATGATTTAAAAAAGTAAACTAAAGAGTACTGATGTTTAGAGTGTTAAATAAGAAGCTAAGTCAATTTATTTTGGATTTTTTTTTTCTGTAGGATTCGAGCCACCCGGAGAAGATATACAAACTTGGTCAAGCAGTCAAGGCCAAAGTGGTCAAAGTGAGTTGCAAGCCTCGGTACCTTGCACTGTCACTCACAGGTAGGAAGCAATGAATTTATTATGGTGTTCATACTGGTTAACTGAACTGCTGTCTTTTTTTAAGGCTTTCATAAACTGGAGGCAGGAAGTGTCACTTTGGGGATGGTCACTGCCGTCCTGCAGGAAATTGGCCTCGTGGTCAGACTGCCCTTTGGTTGCAAGGGAATTGTGGCCGTCACTGACCTCTCTGACGCATATAGGCTCAACCCCTTGGCGCCATTCAGCAAGGCTCAGATGCTCAGGTCAGTGAGAGCATTTGGCTAACGTATGTTTATATACTGTATGTCTAGATCAGGGGTCTCAAACTCAATTTACCCGGGGGCCACTGGAGCTAGGGTCTGGGCAAGGCTGGGTCGCATCAGGTTTTCCAAAAAAAAACGCATTTATTAAAAACAGAAAAATATACAAACTTTTTCAGTGCTTTGGTTCCGATTTTCTACAATAAAAGCTCTGATAAAACATTCCACTGTTCTCAAATATCTTAATTTTTATTTTTCTGCACAAAATAAGATGAAAAATAAACAAATTAAGAAAATCAATCAGTAATAAATAAATATAATAATAATAAAAACTTAAGAAACCACATATAGTTGGTGGGTAGACAAATAATTTTTTTCAGATTAAAATGAACAAAGCATTATTAGAGCCCTGTAGACATGACAAAACACGACTATAGTCACATTTATACTCTTTTTATTTACAACATATTGCGCAACTGCAGGGTCTTGAGACACATGCTAACTCGCAAACTAGAGAGCTAGCGACCTAAACGGTAGCCTTCAAGTTATTTCCTTTCAACTTAAATAGCCAAAAACTTACCACTTCCACACGGATAGGGAGGATAACTATTAACAGTTATTTAACCTTTAACATTAATCAAACGTAATAATTTTTTCTGGGTACATGATACCATACAGCATCCATATCAAACTTGCGCCAGCCGCACTAACATTAAACTTTCATATCAAGGTGGGGGCCTCAAACTAGTGTCCTGCGGGCCGCGTGTTTGAAACCCCTTGTCTAGATAGTATACATAGACGCATATCCTGTACATATTTTGAGCTGGATGTGATTCTGCTGCAGGTTTTACCTTCTAAGAAGTGAAAATGGCAAGTGGCAGTTGTCTCTACGACCATCAAGGTACACTGTTTAAAAATAAAAAAAACCATCAGAGTGAAACACAGTCTTAGTGTGGTGTTGATGTCACCTTTCTCGTCTAGGTTGAACCCAGGGGAGGCCAAACCAGCAAAAGACCCGGAACTTTTGTCCTTCGATGACCTGCATGCGGGGAAATTAATCCGTGGTTACGTCAAGTCTGTCAATGAGCAAGGAGTCTTTATCGGGTAAGCCGGTGGTTCCCTGTGCACGCATCAAATTAGCAGCAGCACCAGCGTGATTTTTAATTTGACATGTCCTTTCTTCTCACGTTTCAGATTGTCAAACAATATTACAGGGAGAGCTGAACTCCAGCATTCCACCAAGTACTTCGTTTTCAAGCACAAGGACCTCTCCGATTACCTGCCTCTCAACATGCTGCTCACCACGAAGATCCTGAGGTAAAAGCTGTAATACACCAGAATAAGCGACAAGCACTCATCACAAACACTAAGGTCAATACAAGGGCTGGATTGATATTTCTGCCCGAACAAAGATTATGACATTTGTTATTTGCAGTGCTGAAGAGCTGTACTGCATCATCAACTGCAATAAATGAACCTATTATTAAATGAATACCTCGTATGATATTCATCAAAAATATACATTATATTTTTGAACTTTTAAAGCATCGGTTTCAGGCACCAAAGACGCTATGTGCAGGGCTAGTTTATAGCGTCCCACCCTTCCTGAGGTGGTACTCAGACCCTCTATTAGGTCTTTTGGCAAGTTGTTCCTTTTTGTGGAAGTAGTTGTTTTATTTATTCAATGTTGAATCAAGTCCAAATCAAAGTTTCCGCGGGAATGTACCATCTGAAATGAAGCTACCTAGGCAGGTTTCAGGTAGAATGCAGAGTTTATTCCAAGACTGATTTAAAGAAAGTCTACTTTTAAACTCTTCTGATGTCATATTGCTGCACAATGCGGCTGTCATCCTAAATCTTCTCCATGTGCCAGGACACACATAAACACATCTTTTGACTGGACCAGAGCAGAAGGTCCACCATCGTGACATGGATCTTGTGGTGATAGCCATATATGCTCAATGCTGTGTCATACACCTTTTGCACAATGGAGCATTCTGCTGTACAACAAGCAGTACTGAATTAGTCACCGAGGAGTCATATTGAGGTCAACTCTCCTGTGAGAGGTTACCTGAGGTCATCATGAAATTATTTTATCTACTAGAATCAGAATTATATATTTTTTAAAAGGATTAAAAAATAGTTTATTTTGCTCTAAAAATATGAGATTACTGAAAGATTTAGCCTATGAGCACCAACATGAGGGTATTGTGTAAAGTGCCTAATTCTGCAGCTGCCGGCTCTTGTTTTTCAGTGTCAATACAAAAAACAAGTTAGTCAACCTGTCCCTACTCCCCGAGGACACTGGAAAGCCAGACATCCTTCCAGAATCCCTGGGTCTGCCACTGCGTCTAATGGGAAAGGAGAAAAAGAAGTTTGACCTTGAAAAGAAAATGAAACGCTCACTGCCAGAATGTGAAAAGGTAATGAAATGGCGTCCTTGCTCCTTTTTCTTTTAAAGTTAAAACAAATATATAATAGGGGAACATTTCACCATAGACCATCTTGTAGCCGCTATTGTATGACGGTTATGAAATGTATTGCATTTGTTTTGCCAGAACCAAAAAGATAGCCCTGCACCAAAACAGAAGAAGCAGAAGAAAGCGAGCCCGGAAGACAGCGACAGTGGGGTTGAGGTTTACTTCAGAGAGGAGGAAGATCACAAAAATAAAGACTCCAAACCTGCTGCTAGAAAAGTGAGCGATATCACTTTTCTTCTAAACTTTAGTTGCAGTTCCACTGACATTCCACTGTCTCTCAGCAGGTTCGCAATTCTACTGGACCCTCCAGACTGCAGGTGGCGACTGGATTCTCCTGGGATGTTGGCCTGAGCTCGTTGCAGCCGCCCACAGCAAACAAGGATGCAGATTCCAGTGATGGAGAGGACCAAGAGGAAAGCAACAAAGTAAGCCAGCTGTTGATTTGTTTAAATTCTGCTGTTTGTCCTCACCGCTCATCTCCATCGATTCCTTTCTGGACCTTGTCAGACTCAGAAGAAGTCTCGGTATGAACTGGCTGAGGAGAAAAAGGCAGCAGAGAAAGCTTTGATGCGGCGGGAGACTGAGCTGATGGACCCTCAACTCAGACCTCAGGATGCAACATCATTTGAGCGTCTCCTCCTGGCCTCGCCCAACAGCTCGCTCCTCTGGCTTCAGTACATGGCTCACCACCTGCAGGCCATGCAGATCGAGCAGGCCCGCGCGGTGGCCGAAAGGGCGCTTAAAACCATTTCTTTCAGGTAGGATTCCGACATGGAATTTGCTGTTTTGTCCGCGTGCAAACTTTTGGAAAACAAATCTTGTTTTCAGTGCTTGAATTGTGCTGCATAATTATCTTCCAGAGAGGAGCAGGAGAAACTGAATGTGTGGGTTGCCCTCCTAAATCTGGAAAACATGTACGGCACAGCGGAGAGCCTCAAGAAAGTGTTTGAGCGAGCCCTCCAGTTCTGCGAGCCCATGCCGGTCTATCAGCAGCTGGCCGACATCTACTCCAAGTCTAACAAGATCAAGGTAGACTGACAGAATGACGCTACTTTCTATGTTTGAACCCGAATTGGAACACTAAGGCCTGTATGTGTCTATCTTTGGTTGGATCAGGAGGCCGACAACTTGTACAAGTCGATGGTGAAGCGTTTCCGTCAAAATAAGGCAGTGTGGCTGAGCTATGGGAACTTCCTGCTTCAGCAGGGGGAGAGTGATGCTTCCGCCGCTCTACTGCAGAGGGCGCTCAAGAGTCTGCCATCCAAAGAAAGTGAGTCAAATAAATATACACCCCCCCAGCCGTGTTTGGGTATAGATATATAGGTAACTGCAATATATTTCTCACAGCTACATTTTAGGGAAGTATGTGAAAACCATGTGAAAATATAATATTTTAATAACTTTCAGTGCCTTACCAAGATAAGACTTTCATATAATGCATTTTAATCTAATATCTCGTTATTAATTTTTCTATGGTGGGTTCTTATGTGCATGGACGGTTGTCAAACTGCTTTATATACTGAAAGCTGTTGCTAACATGTGAGATAGTCCAAACTTTATTGAGGTTAAAAAAAAAAAACATTGAATACAAGTTATAAAATGTAGGAAATAAGTATTTGATCCCCTAACGTAACATTTTTGAGTAAGGATGATTGTGAGAAAAGTGAGGCAACGGCCCACAATTACATCAGAGGAACGTGTTAATGATCTCAAACAGTATCCAGTATTAAGCCATCAAAGTACTAGTAGGGGGATCAAATACTTCATATTTAATTCAGTCAAGTACAAATTACTATTATTATTTTGGGATATTCTGTTTCCACTGTGCATAACATTTTTTCATTATCAGGCGTGGACGTGATTGCCAAATTTGCCCAACTGGAGTTTCGCTACGGGAATACTGAAAGGGGTCACGCAATGTTCGACAAAGTCTTGACCAGCTACCCAAAACGCACAGATCTCTGGTCCGTCTTCATCGACCTAATGGTCAAGAATGGGGCACAGAAAGAAGTCAGGTGAGGATAGATTGTTTGTTTGGTAGATCAATTCCGTGTGTACGGTTGTATTCATGACGGTGTTCCCACAGGGCTCTCTTTGATCGCGTCATTCACCTGAGCGTGTCCGTCAAGAACATCAAGTTCTTCTTCAAGCGCTACCTGGACTACGAGAAGAAGCACGGCACGCCGCAAAGTGTACAGGAGGTCAAAAAGAAGGCTGTGGCGTTTGTGGAAGGCAAAAACATAGACGCTTTCAACTAAAGAACAAACGCAGGTGTTGTTACTCTGATTCTTCATAAGGAACATCAACATTCTCCCTTTTTTATTAACCAACCTTTGTAAAAAAATATATATTAATGTGATAATGGTGAACCAGAATTTACCATTCCAACTAGATTCCCTTTTATTCATTGTCTCGCGTGAGAGAATTGTGAGTTTGTAGAAGCTTTGTAATGACTCGCAATAAAATTTCCACCATTACTTTACATTACATGACATTTTATTTTAAAAGCAACAAATACAAAATAACAATATACAGGGACACATTTACGTACAATACATACAGGCTAGTTTTCTATCCATTTTTTTATTTTATTTTATTTTTTTAAAGGAAAGCTCCCGGGACACATTCTGAAACGTTGCCTACTTAAATGCGTCTTGCTGGTTAAGTCATCCAGACGGAGTGGCTTCCTCTTACCAAGTATGTCACCTACGTACACAGTGGCAGTATTGATTGTAAGATGCATGTGGGAGTGATGGATGGACTGATAATTGTGCTGGCTGGATTGGAAACACCCCTGAGATGGAAGAGGTATCGGTACTGCTACTGTTGTGTCCAGCAGTGCAGAACTCTGTGGCCCCTTTTCCAGTCAGGTTGTTGCTGAACTGTGCATTATGGAAGTTACGCTAGGACCGATATAACGAAAATGTCCCATTTCCTGACCTTGTATGCTTCAGTTCCCACCATGTAATATTGCTCAAGTCTGCAGCATCATGGCCGCTTGGGATCATGAAGATGTCCTGTGATAACGGTCATCTGTAGTCGTATTTAAATGGTTGTGTTTTCTTCAGGGAAAGTCTGGTTTCATTCCTCCCCGGCCACGCTCACACCTCTTCTGGCTCCATGGGGCCCTCAGCCCCCTGCGGGGCGTCAGTGTGGAGTCGGAGGATGGGTTTGTTGCACATCGGGCATACACTCCGGATCTCCAGCCACTTGAGCAGGCACCTGAAAGAATAAGTGCCTTCTTAAACATGTACTGTATTTATAATATCACTTGATGCATTTAAATTAGGGCTGCCACATGATTACAATTTGAAATCAAATGAATCACTTGGCAATTATGTCTGAAATATGCCCATATTGTATTAACATAATACGTAAATGACATGCCATTGTGTGGAGCCCTTAAGAGTTACCGAGTGAGTGAATATCCGCCTAGTGTTTTCCTGTTTAGAGCACAAACAAGCATAATTAAGTTATTGTGATATCCGGAGTGTCCATGAAAGCACTTTGCGGTTCTTATTGTCGTGAGAATGAAGTGTTTTTCCTTGGATGAACGGATGAGAGACTTTGAGTTGGAGATACATGGATGGTGTAGCTTTCCATTATGCGCATGCGTTGATGAAAAAAAAAATTTTATGGAATAAATTGATGTGTTGTTTGTGACAGTCCTTATTTAAATGTATGCATTTTGTAATTGTGGAATTGACCACCAAATTGTGCCATTTTAGTTTTTTTTTTAAGTTTGACAGAAAAAAAACTGCACAGCATCACTGAAAGGGTAGTAAAAATATACTTTGGCCCTCATACAGTACACACAAACCGACTAATGCTTTTTCATACAGCTTTCGTTTTGCATCTAACAACTTTACATGTTTATATCTTTATACTTTTGCCAAGTGCTGCAATATCGCACTTGTTTGTCAGGCCTTGAACACCCCATGGATGCCAAGACGCAAACTTGATACTTGTACATAACACACTTGCAGCGAGGAGAACACACGCAAATGTAAGATGGTAAGTCTTTACTGGAATCCCAACACTCAAGCAGCGTGGATTATGTTGACGTGTCTTCTCTGACAGCTGGGATGACACAGCGGCCTCCACAGTTTAGGGGAGCAGCATGCTAGTGCTAGCCGCTTCGGAGTGAGGTGGAGGCGGCTCCATAACAGACGTAAGTGTGGTTGTCAGGCTTGCCTGTAACTTCGATGAATCACTGCTTGCGATCATGATTATCATTCATAAGCGGTGACTACCAATACATCATCAGTTAAAATCAGGTTAATAAGTGTGTGAGACATATTTAAGCCTTACATCTACATTTAGCTTGTTAGCTAGTTAGCTAGTTCCTGTCAGAGTGACCAATGGCGGTTGGAACCCCCGCGAAAAGCAGTCTCTACCATTAAAGTAATATTTGTTTTCTTTTTAACATGGCAAGTGACATATCATGGTTACATATTAACAAAATCTTTTAATAGTGTTAAAATAGCAAACGTATTTGTAAGTCATAATCAATAAGCAGTGTACACTCACTTCTTGTGAAATGCATGTGAGCATGGGCACACTCCCAGTTCATCTCTGGTCCTGAATTCTTCCAGACACACTGCACAGGTTTGCTGCCAAAACCACAACAATAATGAGGTAAGACACAAAACACAGTCCATCACTGTATACTTCACAAAAGGTCAACACGTGTATTTGAAAGCAGTAATTCTGAGTTTCAGTGCATTGTTTATAAGGTGTTCTTTTTCATATATCTCCAAAATGTCCACTGCCTTTGGAAAAATAGAAATGCGGTCATTAAGAAAGACAGACAACTGTGTTTCTAAAGAGCACAGTTATTCTTAGTAGTCCTGAACTCTGCTATGAGAAGACAGGAAAGCACTTGGATTTGTGATGCAAGAGATTTCCAGGACATGTCCACTGTGACTGTGCTGAGTGTTCATCGCAGCTGAGAAACACTGAATTGAGTGAAGTACTGCACGTAGTAGCTATGTTAGAATAGTCAGTGCAAGATGGCTTGCAAACACATGTACTGTGTACTGTAAAAGCACTAGAAAACTTAAAAGGAACTTACTCCCAAAAGGCTTAGTTTCTTGCTTGCTCCCTTCAGCACCACCTTAACCAGAAAAGAGAACATGTAAAGACACATACAGTATATTTAGTGTCAGGAAATTCTTTAGATGACATATATATCCTAATATGACCTCATTTTACTATTTGCTGCATGGTAAAGAGAGTCTAATATTAGCATTTGTTTACCCTTCATCTGATGGTTTGCATTACAATTTCACGCTGTCAACCTTTTGAAATGAGGGTGTATGTAATGATACATGTACCGAGTCAAGATCATTTCAGGGGGGTGGGGGGGCATTGGGTTTCATGGTTGGATTAAAAACGCCTGAAATGCTGCGGTAGTATTTAGAGAGCCTCAGAGGGTGTTTTTACAGGATTGCAATCTGTCTGTGGTGTCGGGCGGGGAGAGGTGTGGATGTCTACGTCTAATTTGCATTATTACAATCAAAAATGTGGCCTCTCATCCACGAAAAAGTAGTTTTTTCTCCTTCTTTGGATAGATACTTTATTCATCTCCAAGAGGAAAAACAGCTATACAACATTAGCTTTAGTTTTTAAACCTTGGTTAACAACAGAACAAGAAGTCATTGACCTAACAGCATTCATTCATTCATTTTCTACCGCTTATCCTCATGAGGGTCGCGGGGGTGCTGGAGCCTATCCCAGCTGTCTTCGGGCAAGAGGCGGGGTACACCCTGGACTGGTGGCCAGCCAATCACAGGGCACATATAAACAAACAACCATTCACACTCACATTCATACCTATGGACAATTTGGAGTCTCCAATTAACCTAGCATGTTTTTGGAATGTGGGAGGAAACCGGAGGACCCGGAGAGAACACATGCATGCAAACTCCACACAGAGATGCCATGGTGTGGAATCGAACTCAGGTCTCCTAGCTGTGTGGCCTGTGCGCTAACCACTCGCCCTAAATTACAGCAGTGCTTCTCAAATAGTGGGGCTCTTGAATACGCTTGCATGTGTGTGGGGAGTTGTAAGACAAGTCCCATTATAATGTGTTTATCATGCGTAGTGGCAAACCCACGAAAGAAAAAAATGAACGCCAAATGAAATGAATGACCGGATGTATAGGAAACACTCCAGATACTGTAGCGACATACCTCATTGTAGCTGAACTGCTCTCTTGTTCCTTGCTGTTTCAACCTGATAGCGACACAAACAGGACATAATAAGCAGATTTATTTGATACATACAGGCGGTAATAGTTGGTTGTTACTTGTGTTACACCATATAAATAACCCTGTCGTTTTAACTGAGAAACACCAACCAAGGTCACAAGATGAGTAGAGGGAAAACCTATGAATTTAAGATTTCAGAGCCCTTCTTCCACAGTTAATACATCTGGAAACAAACCCTTCGTAGGGTCACATAGGGACACTCCCAACTTAAGTGTAGTGACGGTATTTTGGAAAGCCTCCCTTGGGAATGACAGGGTCATCTGAGAAAGGCCTGACGGTTATTTATGCTTTTGCACAGGTGTATCTAGTCTTTTTACAGCTCATGTGCACATCCCTGGATTGGCAGTGTAGTGGTTCACTTTGCTGACTTTTGTCTTGCTGGTGTTACTGATTTCCACTCGCTACCACATTCGATATTACCCTGATATAGAAGATAAGCAGTACTTGAATTTTATCATCAAACCCAAGCCACACTAAAGCCAAACTAATGTAGGTGAAGATATGTTAAGCCAGCCAAGGATTATGGTTACTCCAGGAGTGCCTGTTGGTCTGAATGACACCTGTCATTTTTGTGCAGTCAGTGGTGTTTGTCCCCAGTCTGAGGTCATGAACAGATGACCGGACTTTCTCCTTCAGGAGTTTTTGATAGACAGCAGAATTCATGTTTCTATTTATCACAGAGAGTGTTCCAGGTCCTGAAACAGCCCCAGACCATTACACTACCACCACCATATTTTACTGTTGGTTTGATGTTCTTTTTTCTGAAAAGCAGTGTTACTTTTATGCTAGATGTAATGGGACACACACCTTCTGAAAAGTTCAATCTTTGTCTCGTCTTGGGGATCATCAGATGTTTTCTGGCAAATTTGAGAGGAGCCTTAATGTTCTTTTTGTTCAGCAGTGTTTTTTTGTTGTCTTGCAACTCTGCTATGCAGGCCATTTCTGGGTCTTTCTTAGGGTGGGGTCATGAACACTGAACTCAAGTGAGGCCTGCCGTTTTTTGAATGTTGTTGTTGGGTCTTTTGCAACCTCTTTGAAGAGTCGTCGCTGCTATCAAAGGGTCATTTTGGTTGGCCGGCCACTCCTGGGAAGGTTCACCGCGGTTCCATGTTTTCACCATTTGTGGATAATGGCTCTCACTGTGGTTTGCTGGAGTCCCAAATCTTTAGAAATTGCTCAATTTCTCAATTAATCTCAATTAATCTCAGTTATGTTTGGGGGGCGACAGGGCTCTGTGGGTTTGGATTTTTTTTCTCCCTTAATAATTTAAGCTTTCATTTTATAACTGCATTTTGTGTTCAGTTATGTTGTCATTGACCAATATTCAAATTAGTGTGATGATCTGAAGGTTTGACGCATGTCAAACATGCAAAAATGTAAGAAATCAGGAAGGGGGGCAAACACCTTTTCACACCAGTGCTGTGATTTTAGCTCAGTAGCTCAGATTTTTTTCATGTGAGTTTCCAGGGCAACTATTTGTCTTTTTATTTGTTAACATAAATTGATCAGGCAGTTGTTTTTGTAGTGTCGGAGAGGAAGTGGGAAGCACTGCAGCAGTAGTGCAAGTTTTAGGCTACGAACTAAAAATAGCTTGCCAAAAGCAGCAAAAACACAGCAGAAGTGTGGCAAGACGTTTGGCGCACACAGTCATTGGACTCACTGAAATAATATTCTTAGGATATGAAAATAGTGTTGACAGCCCCTGAGGGAAAAAATGCATATTAGTTTTTGAAAAAAAAAAATCAGTAACAGTGTCAGCTTTATCACTGCGGTGGACTTTGTAGCTATATTTTGTCCATGGTCAGAACCTGTTTTCTACCTCACACATCTTCTGTCCGGGTGTTTTTCAGCTCGGCACATTTCCACCCTTACACGCTGTTTTTCATCCCATGTACCTACCTGAAAAGGTAGCAGCAGAAGATAAGACTGAGCATGAAGACGAAGAGGCCGATGCCCAGCACAATGACGTACACATTGAGTGGCAGGTGATACGTGTCAGACGTCATGATGCAGTCGTGTTCAGAGCTCAGAGAATTCAAACCACACAGGCAACCTGACCAAAAAACAAACAAAAACATATAACAAATGTTTATTCACATGGTCATGGTCATTGGTGATTTTAATAGCTGACTTTAAGTTTAGCCAGTCTTCACTTAAACCCAGGAAAGTAAAGGTTTACATTTTTTAGATAAAAGAATTGTTTTGAGTGAAAACAATATAACAAAACAGAAATATTTTGAAGTGAATATTTGTTTACTTCTTTTTTCATACACTGGCCTTTGCAGTGGATTATTTGCTTTTTGGAAGATTCTGGAACCATCCATTCCTGTCCCTGGCTACTTTGTCCAGATCCCAATGCGTTCCTAGGCCAGTTGAGAGACAATCTGCCTGTCAATGTTGTATCCATCCTTTCCTGACTTGTGAACAAAACCCCTAAGTATTTAAATTCCTACACTTTGGTAGGATCCCTGATTCAGGGATGTTTATATTATATTTGCTGTTTATATTGCCTGTATTATCACAATTTTATAAATTATTACCAACTTAGATGTGTTTTCTGAGGGGGAGAAAAACCTTTTTGACCAAAAAGCTGCAAATTTGCATAGCTGTCAATGCCGAATCGTGAATGAGCTGTGTTTTTGTAGGTATGTTATAAATAGATAGTTGTTCTTAATGCATTTCTTGCATAAACCATCTTCATCATTCTATATGAAAGAGTAGAGTAGTAGTAGTAAGATCTCATGTTCACCACAGTGGACATTGGATACATGGACTTCATGTCACTTGTTGTGGAGTGTTTTGCATTTGAAACAAGGTTGAAAACCTTGTTAACAAAACACCAAAACCTTTTCTCATAATTCTATATTAAATTTCTGAACATATTTTTTTGAGGAGAGTTTTATTTTTTTGATGCGGCTGGGATGCAGGTGTGTCCATGGTGCCGTGGCTGTGGAACAGTGGTGGCAACCCGTGCACAATAATTGGCCATGAAGAAGACAAACACTGCAAAGTGACACACACAGCACACCACCATCTGTTCCCCAGACTCAATGGAGGAGTGTAGTAAAGTGTGTGTATGCGTGACAGCATCGAGGGGGAGGAGGGGTCGTAGTATGGAGTGGGGCGTACGTCTGTGTGCATTTGAAAGACCACAAATGTGTGTCCTGCAGGTGGCAAGGAGTGGGGTGTATCTAAACAAGACTAAACCTGGGACCATTTGGCAAAACAATAGCAAAGGAAGCCCCACTTCCAGTCACCGCATGTGACCCTGTTCATTTGCAGCAAGCAGGCTCTTTGCCACACTCTAATTGCCCATGTGCTCTATAGAGTCAATGAATGGGTTCAGCTTGCACAGTGTGGGAGGCACGGGTAGGATCATTTGATATAGCTGGAGGTTAGGGGGGTCTTAATGAAAGATGGGTAAAATGGACACCAAGCGTAGAAGCCAAAAATGGAAGAAAGACTTGCCCCACACTTTTTCAGCTATAACGTTCTTTTGGATTATTTCCGACAGATTGTCGGAATCCAGATAAACAGACACGGGGCTCATCATTTTCTGGGAGTTTAGGTCAAGGCTTTCAAGTAATCCAGCATGCTTTTTCGGCCCTTGCTTTGTGCACATGCTGGGACAGAAAAGGACCTTCCCCAAACTATGGCCACAAAGATGAAAGCATAGAAAATGTCTTTGTCAGCTCCAGAACTTGATAAAGGGACATCAGAACAAGAGATATTCTAGCTGTATCACTGAAATAAACATGACCTTGAATGCAGCGTATTTTGTGTGCTGTCTGCCATTTGCATCAAAACACTAAACTCAGGCCTCTGTGCTTTCCTTGAAGCCATTATGCAGAACCGCTAAACGGCCAGGCAGAACCGGAGGTTATGAGCTATAAGTAGACAAAGTACATGTGCCTCCTTAGTATTAAACAGATGGCAGAGAAATCCACTCACTTACCGTTACACCATTGGAATGGTTGCATGAAATTTGATTCCTGGGCCAGCAGCTATAAATTCAGACCCTTTTAAGAAGAAGGCTGAGCCTGAATGGAGACCAAAGTCCTGGGTTGGTGGTTGTTGCCTGGGATCAGTCACTGTGTGCTGATCTCCTCCAAATACAAGCCTTAAGTTTTTCAGATTTGCTCAGATTTCCATAAATCCTGGAGAGGTGTGGTTTTGTTGGCTCAGCAGTCTGTGCGGCCCAGCATTCCCAAATCTGGATTAACCACTATGTGTTAAGATCGGGATGTTTGGGACATGAGTCTGGACCTGGACTGAAGACCTCATGTGCTCTTGGATGCCGACGAGAATGATGTCATCAGCTGAGACAAAGAAATGTTGTTGTGTAGCTTGGCTTGTCACTTGCCTCATACCACGGGTTATTTCGCAAGTTGTTGTCAAAATTCGAATCATGCGCAGTCAGAACATCATCGGGAGCACGGTCAATATTGACACTCTCAGCACAAAACGGCCTTCTTTGACTTGACTTTTTGTGTGCAGGATTGTCTCCGATGACGTCCGCTGATCACAATGACAGTCGTCGATCAATGAAGGTAATAATCTGGATTTAGTCTGCTTTGTCTTCTCCCTCTAAAGCTGCTTTTTTAACAGAGGATTTTCACGGGTATCATTCACCCCCACCTCGCATGTCCTCTGCTGTCTCCTCCTTCAGTCGGCTGATGTTACAGAGGGTATTCCACCAAAATGCTCCCCTCAGAAACCAAACAATAGTGAGGACGGGTCCGTACGACAGTTCTCAAGCAGGCTTTCCTGTTGTTGCTTCTGAGTGTGTTTGTTTCTCACTCAGTGCATGTGTGTGCTTGTGTGGAGAGGGAGATCCTCTCCCTCCAACCATCTGCTCCTTCAGTCGGAAAAAAAAAAACAGACAAAGGCGTTGTGTGTAAGCAAAGAGCTTGTCTGTTGCCGTCAGTCCGCCGCACCTCCAGCTGGCTTTGTCATGGCAGTCTTCTCCTCTTCCTACTTCAGTCCATAATGGTGCTCAGCCTGCAGTCTGCCCTTTCCCTCCCGACGCCTCCTGCGCTGCTCTGCTCTGCCTTGGGTTTGTAAACAGATCTGTGCTCATGTGACCATCAGTTTTGCCTCGCAACTCTGCTCGGCCTTAGCCCTCCCTCTGCTTCTGTCCTCCAATCTGTAGACAGAAGGAAGGCAGAATGAGCCAGACGCTGACGAATAGGGCGCCTGCAAGCATGCTGATGTGTATGTGTCTGTATACGTGCACCTCTTTGCATGTATATGTGAGAGGGAGAACGGAGGGGGGGTTGGAGGGTTCTTGCAGCAAAGTCAAGGGAGGCCCCGGTCAGCTGCATGCATGCATGGCTGATGTCCTCACAAACAAAACAATGTCATTTCTGACAAATGGAAATCTGCAAAGTCACGTATGTACCTTTTCCCTTCCATCACACATGTCCACGTTGTATTTGTAGACATGATGTTTACTGCACAAACTCAAAAACAATGATATAATGAATACAATAGCTGATGAATAATAGTAGAAATTGATTAAAAAGCAGTGGCTTTGTTTAAGGTGATTGCGATTTTTCTTTTTCTCTAAGGTGTACTTATGTCTGATCCTGTAGGGTTGAGTGCATAATTGCATCTGAGAGAACCATAACTAAAAAATCAACACCTTTCTTGTCTGTAAAAGGCAATCAATACATCATATACGTATGATTACGGCTGTGTAGCTCAATGATGTGTTTATTACTATAATTCTAGTTTGCGCTTTAATGTCAAGCTGCACTGCATCATGCTGAGAGCTGTGCTGTCAAGAAAATAGCCAACATTACTCCATTACATTTAAATTATAAGACAAAGAAGTGCTTCTAATGTTGTAACTGATGTTCAGCATACCATCGTCACATGTAGTAGGCCTACTAGACAGTTTTTTTTAATGAAAGTTAAATACTAAAAATGTACAGGAAACTATTTACAAGAAGGAAGGGTAAATATGAAATTTCCCCATGAAAAAACAGCAAGGTTGACAAGTATGATGAGTAGTAGTACTCTTTATTGTAGAGGGCAAAAAACTGCAAGCTGGACAAAGACATACGAATGCCTGCAACCACTCCCAGCCCCCAACACACCAGCCATCCTCCCTGCCAGTCCACTAAGGGAGAGAACAGCTGCTGGGCGACTGGGCAAGCTTTGAGGCAGTCAAGGGGAGTGCTTCACTAATCCCCAAGGGGGAGGGAGGGACTACAATGGGATACATGCCATTTCCATTCACCCCTTCTTCCCTCCCTCTCCTGCGATGTTCGTAACGTCCTTGCGGACGAACAGCTGGATTGTCCATGCAGATGTGGAGCATAAATGCAGCCTGTAGATGTTATTGTTATTGTTGACATGACATGATGGTGATAACAGCGTCCTGCTGTCCTCTTACAGCTGATCAGTGTCGAACTATTCTGACTGTCTAACACAGAAGACACGAGGAATCCGTTTGAAGCTCAAGGCCGTGTCTGGCAAAATAAAAACACACAAGAGAGAGAGATGGATGCAAATGTTGACCTCGTGTTCTTAGCAACAGGTAAATGGTTGTGAGCGCTGCAACCTTTTCTTTTGCATAAATCAAACAGACTGCAAATACAGTACAAGTGGAGCATTACCTGCCCTCGCATTCTTGTCAACATGCCCCTATTTCAGTGTGTTTTTGTCATGTTAGCATTTTGTGTATCAGAGCTTGGTAGTTTTTCATGGTGGCCCTTTTCTTGGGAGCAACAACACAAACAATTGTTATGAGTGTCATCACTGATTTGCAGATAAACAAGGGGTGTCATAAATGGAGCTTGGGGACAAAATTCAACACGGCCCTCACTTAAACATTACACAGAAAACCCCCCAAAAATAATACTACTAATAACAGCTATAATTGTACACAACACAGTAACACACTAGCCACTAGGTTCCACTGTATATGGGCTTTGATGATTTTTTGCGTCCTCTCATGATGAACATTAGTTCAGCCTAACCGCCATTTCCGCTTGGACGCATTTTACTGCAGCACACAACTTTCCGTGGGAGGAAAGGTTTTTTTGGAAGGGCTGTTAATAAAACTGCGTCTTGCATGGTCGCTACATTTTCGATGATTACATTGATCGGTTTCGGTCAAGTTTCGGTCAAGTGTTCCCTTTGACTTAAATTCTGAGGCGTGATACAGCACATGAATCTGTTAATATTGGAAGTGGGCATGTAAACTAAGTATAGCATAGAGGAGTGCCATTCAGCATCCACTTCCATAATATTTCCTGCGCTGATTTGCAGAAAATATGCAATGAACGACACATAATAGCTGGTCCAAAAGACAGTGGCCACCCCTTGTCACTTTCCAGTCACCCCACTCGCCATGTAGACAATTTAGGTATCAACTTATTGCCACCCCTACCTGAGTAATGGTCTCACCTTGGCCACCCCAGTTAAACATTTAGCATAAAGTGTCCTGTGAGTGCATATTGTTTGCATTCAGTACAACAGTTAATTGAATGTTAAAATCACTGAAATCTGTACCCAAGCCCAAGGCGGTCATGCATCAGCCATTGTCCCTTTTGCGGTCAGACTTTACTGTAGTACACTGCCCATTCCTTTTTGTCCACATTATGGGTGTGGCCGTTTGCAAACCCATTTACTGCTCCATTGGCCTCCCCGTTCAATTTGCATTTGTTTTCGCCATTTATTTGCTCCTTTCTCAGTGCAAGAGCGGGCTTGCAGGTGTGCCAGTTCCACAAAGCTTTATTCATGTCATCCTGGGCCCTTATACCCAGCAGTTTCTCTTCATCGTCCCTCCTCTTGTCGTCCTCGTCATGGTCGCTGTCATATTTGCTGGAGCGATGGCGATGTAAGCTGCGCATCTCTCCGCTGATGTTCTCAAAGTACTGATGAATGCAAACCTTGGCAAAACTCTTGGCGTGCTCCTTACAAGTTTCATCAAACATCTTACGCTCAATATCGATGTAGTGAGACCAGTATTTGGTTTTGAGGAAAGCGGCCTGAGTGAAGCATGGCCGAATGGCACGGATCAGGAAGGCTGTGAAGGTAATCATGAGTAAAAATATCCAGCCACAAGCCTGCGAACAAAGACAATATAGACACGTATTAACAGCAAGCTATCTATTTGATCTGGAGCATCTTGATTAGACATGACGGAAACAGACCCCCAACTGTTCATAGCGCTATAATAGAATCACTTAAAATGTGTTCACATCTATTAAACTGCCTTCATCTGATCAAAGAGCTAATAAGAGAGTGGGTGTTTTGGATAGATGAAAATAGTTCCATGAATAATACATTTGGAGGCTTATCGTTCTTATTAAGCCACTGAAAAGCCACAAGTGCGGTTGACTGCACATTATAGGACTAAAGTACAGCAATGGAGATGTGCTTTGTCATCATGTTTTGTTATTAAATTGTAAAATTACAACCTTTACTGAAGTTATGGAAGTGGAATTTTGGATGTGTAACACGGAATTGTATAATATGACTAATAGTGTGTTGTTTTTGTCTGATGGCGTATAGCCGTTATGCATTTTTTCATTGTAGTTTCAGGTCAATATATGCAAGCTGAGAGCATTGGCAAGAAACATGAAGCACAAAAAGATCAGGCCACCTGTGATATGCATTTGATGTACCGTGACGCCGCTGCTCTTATTTCGTGATGCTCAAACAAGTCTTTACATGGAATCTTCGCCAGTAGTTTTATCTTCTCTGTCTCGGGCATCTCCTTGATGAGACTGTAATTCCCAAACTTGTCAATATCCAAATTGATGCTGAAAGCACAGAGGAAGCTCTTCCCATCCATGAGAGTGACTGACACCCACACTGCAGGTGCAATCAAAGATCTCTGCGTGATGGAGCAGAACATGTAGCGAAGGATGGAGGGATCCTTCCTCCGTTTTCCCGTCGGCCTTCTCCACTCCTCAGCCAGCACGGACACGTTATTGTTCAATACAAAACCTAATAGAAAGAACCATACAGGAGGGATGATGAGCAGCCCAATACCGTAGCTGTAGTTGTACTCGGGAATACAGGGGCAGCTGAACTCAAACGCAGAATACATCTGAGCGCTAGCCAGAGCCATGATACCACAGATCCCATTCATAAAAGATTCCTGGTTGGACTGAAGGAACTGGAACATCATACGGAATTTATCCATCTTTACGCTCTTCTCTGGGTTTTAGCTCAAAAGTGATATCTGTAAAAAGAGGTACATCAGAATGTTAAAATGCAGCTTTTAAATCAGGGGTCTCAAACTCAATTTACTTGGGGGCCAAATAAAACAAATCAAGAATAAAGAAAATCAATCAGTAATAAATAAATAAATATAATAATAACAATACAACGGCAAATAATAAAAACTTAAGAAACCACATAGAGTTGGTGGGTAGACAAATTATTTTTTTCAGATTAAAATGAACAAAGCATTATTAGAGCCCTGTAGACATGACAAAACATGACTATAGTCACATTTATACTCTTTTTATTTACAACATATTGCGCAACTGCAGGGTCTTGAGACACATGCTAACTCGCAAACTAGAGAGCTAGCGACCTAAATGGTAGCCTTCAAGTTATTTCCTTTAAACTTAAATAGCCAAAAACTTACCACTTCCACACGGATAGGGAGGATAACTTAACAGTTATTTAACCTTTAACATGAACATTAATCAAACGTAATAATTTTTTCTGGGTACATGATACCATACAGCATCCATATCAAACTTGCGCGGGCCGCACTAACATTAAACTTTCATATCAAGGAGGGGGCCTCAAACTAGTGTCCTGCGGGCCACATTTGGCCCGCGGGCCGCGTGTTTGAGACCCCTGTTTTAAATGAACAAAACACAAATACAAGACATGAGAAAGCTAGTAATGCCTCAAAAATAAAAAAAAAAGTCACTTCCAAATCTTGTGAGGCTTCAACTGTGCCACCACAGCAAAGTGGTATAGTGGTATTTACAGTATAGATAAAGTAGGTAACAATACAGGTAAAATGTACACCACACTTTAACTATGAAATTGGTATCAAGCTCAGTTTTGACTATAGGTGACTCCCTTTTTTTCTACAAGATTAGAGATATTTTACACAGCTACAATATTATTAATTACATTTTATGGCTGACAGAGTCCTCAGTTGTATTAAGTACTAATAAATTCCCATCAACACTTCATGGGGTTTGTCTTACTAAGTGTCACCATATGTTCCTGAAGTACCAAGGCTTAGTCTAAGCCAGCTTTCATACAGAGATCCTGGCTACGTGAGTGGATATTGATCACAGAGTTAGACAAATTGCAACACTTACTGGATTGAGGGGTGAAGAGGATTAGAGCTCACACATTTGAATTGTCCATTTGAAGTCGTTTGCTGCCTTCCCGTTGCATGTCAGACTGAATGAAAGGTGGTTCCCTGACTCTCCGTGGGGATGGTCTTTATCTCGCACCACGCCTAGCCTCTCATAAGCACCTGTGCTTACGGTGACGTAAAAAGACATTTTCATATGTCTATTTCTCTTGATCATTCATTACATACAATTTTTAACAACATTTATTCCACATAGCAACAATCTCAGTTGTTCTTGCTTTGCTGTATCTTTGTATGTTTGCGTTGTGTTAAGTACTTGGACTAGACTGGTTGAGACATGCAAAATGGTAACAAAACATTCAAATATCTGTGGCTCATCTCTATAGGACAATTTGGAAACGCTTGATGTTCAATATCGAAGCACTTCACTCCACTGAGTTGGTTTGTAGGGGATTTGTTGGAGCCCCAAATGCTCTCCTGCTCCGTGATGTCGGATGCAAAGAAGTGGTGCATCGGAAAGCCATCAAAGAACAGGCTGAGGAGGTGGAGAAAGGCGGTTTCTTGGCTGTGCGGGAGTTGGGGGCCAGACAGAGAAACATGGACGACTGGTGGTACCCAGCTGATGATCTACATAGGACCATGTGTAGTACCTGCATAAAAGGTAGAATTTTTCTGACTTTTCTGTTCTGTGGCCTGGAACTTCATATTTCATGTCAATGATTACACTTTGAGATGTGCTCTTTGACTGGTATACAGTTCACAGGAAGTATGAAGCGTGGGCTTTGTGTATGTATTACACAGGAAAGTGTCACAACAAGTGGGTGTGCAGGAAATAAGTCATTAACCAAAGACTAGTTACATTAAAATAGGAAGCAGCTGCAGAGGCTGTGACCGTGGGTGCGAGGTTAGTCTTGTTTGTTTCTTTGAAAAAAATCCTGGAAAAGTGCAAAACTGTAGTTTATTGTCCTATGTATGCTTTTTTTTTTGACAGTGAATGGAAATAATTTATAAATGTAGATTCTAGGCGATCTGTTCTTTCTTGCTTTGCATTTTCTGATTTGGGTTTACCTGCTATAAATAAGTACTAACAACTCTAATACTATATATTCTGTATTGATTCTTTCACAGACAAGAGTGAAAATGCACGGAAATCTTCTGAAAGTGGTTGCTTTTGGGCTCCTTGTGTATCCAAGAGACGACCCTGTGATTGAAGAGGAGGATAACATCATCTTTCAAAAGTATGATGAGCCCATATTCGAGGAGGTAGAGACCCGGGACCCAAGACTTGTGAGTGAGGAAACTGTGAGTGAGTATTTATGCATCTCATCCAAAAAAAGCTAGCATGCAAATCTCACTGCAAGATGTACCTGGCACAGGTGAAGACAAATGTATGCCCGACGTTGACATACATTGTCAGCCTGCAGAATGAGACCAGCGTTTTAGGAGGAAAATAATCATCTCCAAAGCAGAAAAAACACCTCAGTCCCACACTGCAGAAGAGGAAGGTTCAACGATGGCCGTCGCTGACCGGGAAAGGGATTATCTCTGGTGCATATGGAATATATTCTCGTTCATTTCGGTGATCCGCTTCATCTGGAAATATCTGCGGAATGAATCTGCTAATGCTAAGATCTTCTGTGCCGCTGAAGTGCCACTTCCCGACAGTGGCACGCTGCGGGAACTTAACTGGAAATGTCTTCAGGTTTCATCCTGAAAGAAATGCAGGGAGGAGGAATTCTTGGAAGGTTTAATGGAGGACCTGCTGGAATCCATGAGGGCTACCAGTGTTGGAAATGGCGGTATGGTCATTGGGGACTTTCAGATGATAGATGGACGGAATTTTATTATCCCATTGACTCCGGCTCATCCTTACACTTTTGAGTATCTGCTCTGCAACAAGCAGGCAACTGACCTGCTGCCAGACCTGCACATCTGGGGCCAGATAAAACTGGTGGAAAATAAATTCCAAAATGACTCTCCCGATGCAGATGACATGGTTTGCTTATTGCATGGTGAGATTGAGGAAGCCAAGACAAAAGCCAAATATTGTGCAAAAAACAGCCCGTTTTTATCAAAGTCACGGCTGAGGAGATGGATCCAGAGCACCGTGAGGGATGCTCGGTCAAGGATTTCTCATAAATACAGATTTGAACTAATCACCTGCTACAGCAAGGCGGCCGGTACCCTTGAAGTTCGATTTCAATCAGGAAAGAAGATTCGATTCAATATAAGACCCGTTTTTAAACTCGACACGGATTCCTACTTCTACAGCAGCCCATCTTCTAGCACCCTGGATGAAATCTGGACATTGTCACTGAACATCTATGAGGATCGACTCTTAGGACGCATGTCTAAACAGCTCCCTGAAAACTCATGCCACATTCCGACTTTAGAAATTGTTTATTTCCTTCACAGCAGACGCTGTCGGGAAGCAGCGCTTTAACGGATTGGCATTGCAAAATTGCACTAATGCATTTGCTTTTTGTCATCGAGCCAGCACGGTGGAGGCCAGAGTTTGTGGCCTACAGGCTGCGTGACTTACTGGTCTTCATAGAGAGAAGCCTGCGGGAAAAGCTTCTTTACCATCTTCTTATTGGAAACACTTTGGCCCAAAAGACTCTCACACACTCCCTGAGGAGTTGATGCGTGCTAAACCAGTAAACCTCTTCCATCCCCTTGTGGTGCACGAGTGCATCTACAGAAATACGCTTACTTTTTTCCAGGAGATGCTAAGAAATGCAAACATTCAAATACTTGATTATGTAGGCAACTTTCATGCAAATACAATTTCTTCCGGATGAAGAATTTGTCAACATTTGCATTTGAAAATAAAGGACATTTTTCAGAAAATAAAAGGAAAAAATTGGGAGGAAAATTTAACTTTTATTATTTTTTATTATAAAGTACAAATCACTGAATACAGGGCTGAAACAGCTGACTCTCTGGCTACTGTCAGTCAAAATCAATGACCACTCCTCCACCATAGACCCTCCATGTATTTCGGTATTTAAGTTCAAGTTTAGGGGCGGCACAGCAATCGAGTGGTTAGTGCGCAGACCTCACAGCTAGGAGAGCAGGGTTCAATTCCACCCTCGGCCATCTCTGTGTGGAGTTTGCATGTTCTCCCCGTGCATGCGTGGGTTTTCTCCGGTACTCCGGTTTCCTCCCTCATTCCAAAAACATGCTAGGTTAACTGGCAACTCCAAATTGTCCAGTTTCCCCTGTAGCCAATGAGCAATGGCCACTGATTGACAGGCATCACTACCAATTAAACGCTGCACACCACAGATGAAATGGAGTCACTTTATTTATAAAAGCACACAGACCTTCAATAGCTTGTGTCCCATTGACTTAGGAAGTCTTGATGCTCAGCTACATCCTCTGAGCTGGAGGTTCCCCAAATGGAGGATCCGGGCTGCAGCTCAAACTCCGGGTTTGCAGCCTCCCCTCCGAAGTTGACCCTCCACGAGGGGCTTGAGACCACATTCTCAGAAGCTGTTGGACAGATCATTTTAATCAAGTTAGTTGCTGTTACATTCAAAATGGCTTTTGAAGCATTGGTTATTGCTTGCAGAAAATACAAATATTAGATGGAGGCCAACTGTACCTTTTGTTTGTGGCAAGCAGGAGGATTCACAGCAGGCACACACAGCATCACTGCCATATAACTCCTTCCACCTGAAGCAAAGACAACAATTACTGACTGATCAAAAGCGGTGATGCAATAGTTAATTTGTGACAGTTAACTGACTTTTTAGACGCTTGATCATAATTGCACGCCTTTGAACTCTGGGTTGGTGAGGGATCGCCCATCGATAACTCACAGTGCAGGTAGAGTTGCTGAAACTTAAAAAAAAAGGGCTAGTGCAGCAAATATGCTATTTGTTTACAGTTTGGAGGCATGTGTGTTAAACTGAGTTTACCGGTGATGAAGTATCAACCATGTGCTTGAAAATGAAGGCGCTCACACAGAACCTTTGGACATTTTTGAGGCCCTTGAGAAACATCGAGTGTCTTGTCATCATGCCGTCGTACATACACCTGCAATGAAAGGATGATGGAACTGTGAGGTTGAAACGCGACATCAAGCTCAAAAAAAAAAAAGAGTTGAACAATTTACCCTTGGTTGTCGATGACCGTGTATTTAGGTTCTGAAGTAGGATCTTGGGAAACCGTCATGAAACACTTGTTGATGTAAAGCCTCTGGTGTGTTGCCGTGTTGCCAGATAGCTTTACCTCAAAGTACATTGGCTGTCCCAGGATAAACGATTTGTCACCAACGATTTCATTCCCAGATGCTGAAAAGACAAAATACTTGCCAAAAAAACATTGAAATTATTCAAGTGGAAGATTGAGGTTACAGGGAGAATTTTAAGTACCTGGGGTCAACAGTCCAGAACAATAGAAATTGTGAAAAGGAGGTGAAGAAGCATGTGCAGGCAGGATGGAACGGGTGGAGAAAAGTGTCAGAGAAAGAGAAGCGTTTTGGCTAAAATGAAAGGAAAGCTATACAAAACTGTGGTGAGACCAGCCATGTTGTTTGGTCTAGAGACACTAGTTCCACTGAGGAAAAGACAGGAAGCAGAACCGGAGGAAGCATAGATGAGGATTCTGAGGTTCTCATTGGGAGTGACCGGGATGGATAGGATCAGGAAGGAGTACATCAGAGGGACATTACATGTTAGCGGCCTTGGAGATAAAGTCAATTATGTTATGTTATTGTATGGAGGGGATTGGTTTGCTGTGGTGACCCCTGAAGGGAAAAGCCCAAAAAGAAAGAAGACTATCCGTGTGTGAAGCATATCATATTTTTTTAACACTGACTACAACTAAATGTGTGCATTTTTAATCAAGTGAAGTAGGGATGGGACAAAATCCTACCATCTTGTGGAGTGAGGATAAAAGAGAGTTTGGGTCTGAGGGGTTTGTACACGGTGCCTCTCCTTAGCTGGATAGAGATGCCAGGGTTGAAGGAGTGAAAATAGCTGCACAACATAAACATTGTCGGTTAATGCAAAATTATGACTGCCTTATCATGAAATGTCCTACTCTACACTGCATAATACGCAATCGCTTGAAAGTGTAAGAGATATGAGAGTCTCTTACCGCGGGTATTTGCACTGCAGGGAAATGCTAAATGGCATGTCTCGTATAACCGTCGTAGTTGGGTTGTACTGGAGCGTAATACTGACGAGTAAATGGTCTTTCTGACTCTACAACACAAACATATGTATAGATTGTAGTATGCACAGTGACGGAACACAAAGAAAAAAAAGAAGACACAAACCTCTCTCACGAATCCGCAGTCACTTTTCAGAAGGTACAGAAGGTAATAATGATCTTTGGTGCCTTCATTAACAGGACAGGAACCTAGTTTCAAGTCTTTAAATGCATCTGAAGTTGAGAAGAGCTCCCTTCTTACTCTTACGTACATCCGGTCAACATGGCACAGGACCTCAACAAGCTTAGATGGACCTGTTCCTCCCGGTGTGGCAATGGGGGGAGGTGGTGCAAGTAACATTTTCCTTACAGAGTCAGGGACAAACCTGAAACCTTTTTCGGGCTTGAAAAGCTCTTTTGGGTCCTGTGAGAAAGAAACAATTCGATACCAAGGAGCCATTTTTCTTTGAGGTGATGAGGATCCACTCCTTAAGAATGTGACATCAGACATCAGGGACACTTTTTCATCCATCTCTGGTTCCATTTCAGCCTCTGAGCTATCCGATTCTAATTCTGCATCTCCATTTCCAGGAACATGTGTAAATGAATTTGGACAAGCAGAACAAACCAGGAGTAAGAAAAGCCAAGTGGACGTCAACCCCATCTTCTTACAGACTTTTTTCTTCTACAGCTGCATGTCTCCTCAGCTAATCAGTGCCAGAATCTTCAGCTGGAGTTAATGCCAACTAAAGGTGGCAATCCAAATATCGATACCAGAGTAGTATCGCTATCCAAACAGGACTAGTGATATTTTTCAGTTCTCTTCTATGTATATTTTCATTTTGTTGTGTTGTTTAAATATATTGTTTGGGGGGCAAAAATCCAAAGCATTTGAATGTGAGCCAAATTGTAGTACTTTTTTTTGCAATATTTGCTCAAATTATATTATATTCATTTGTTCATTTTCTACCGCTTATTCTCACAAAGGTCTCAGGGTGCTGGAGCCTATCCTGGACTGATCGCCAGCCAATCACAGGGCAAAATTACATTATATATAAGTTATATTATTATACAGTTGTATTTATATACTTGTAAGTTTCTTTTCTACAAATACTGTTTGTCTTTCCTAAAATCTATGTCCTGTTTTTTTTATTTTGATGATCAGCAAACTAAAGGCAAAAATCACAAACTCATTAGATGAGCTTGAAAAATATACAAGTAAAAAATATCGGTATTGACAAAACTGGCATTTACTTGGTATCGGATCGATACTTACAAGCGTAGTATCGGACATCTCTAATGTTGCAGGAGTCAAACTGTCACCCAATATGTCAATACGTACTGGCAAGAGGTTTTTTTTATTTGTCTCACATGAGGATGATGCGGTTCAAAATAACATCACTTGAATATCTGGAACATTTTTGAACGTCGCCCGAACCAGCGTTGCCAAATGTACGATAATTATTCTATTTGTACAATTGTTTCACCCCCGTAATTTGTCCAAGCAATAATTTCACAATTTCATATTCGTAGCACAATTTTGACACATTCAATATAATTACAATAGAAAAACATAATACGACATGCAATACGGGCTGTATTGCTTCACATGCTTCTTCACAGCCAGATAAGGTCGCTGTTCTACTAGTAGCATTTATGTCGCCATCGGGGCTTGTAGTTTATATAAACGTCATACTGCATTGCGAGCCATACTAAACTCCGGTGAGGTTTTACCGTAGCAGATGGTTCTGAGCAACATCAAACTGTGTATGTACGATATTTTCCCTCAATACGCGATAATTACTTTCCTATCTGGCAACACTGTCCCGGACATTGCGTACCCGTGACGTTTAACCCGGAAGTTCCAACACCAACAACCAGAAGCTGTGCTGTGTGCGCTGCTTGTTGTTAAAAATTAATTGTAAAAGTATAAAATCTTGATTTTTCTTTAGCGTATTTTACATTATAGTTTTTTTTAAACTTTGGCGTCGCTACTTTACAAATACTGGGTATGTTAATGGTTAAAAGGCATTTGTTTCGGCTGTTGCTAGTTAGGCAGCTAATGTGGCTAAAAGCTAGTGTTGTTTTGAACCTTGGCATTACATTGACGGCGTGTCTTCATTCTTATCGTGTGCCAAATCACTAATGACTGTCATTTTCTTACATTTTTGCTTACAAATGTGTACATACAGTGTATGAATTACAGTAGCGTGTAAACGACAGTCATTTAAGTCAGGCACTGCTGGGCCGCCTGGTTTTTGCCTTGCCACTGCTAGTAAAAGGCGGCGAGCTTCACCAGCTCCCCTGGAACCGGATTCAATGCGTGGGATGATGGGGAGCCAGAGCAGCCCAGTCAAGAGTTACGACTATCTTCTGAAATTTCTGCTGGTGGGAGACAGCGATGTCGGTAAGGGGGAGATCTTGGACAGTTTGCAAGACGGGTCCGTGGAGTCTCCCTACGCTTACAGCAGTGGTGAGTCGTTTATTTGATGTACACCCAGCAATGTAACACAGCTAGCATCAGCTTATCTGATTATGTTATATTTTAGGAATTGATTACAAGACAACCACGATACTGCTGGATGGAAGACGAGTAAAACTGGAGTTATGGTAAGAACCAATGTTGGCTACAGTGTTACAGGTGTAATAATAGCACGGTTATGTGTGTCAGGGATACATCTGGGCAGGGGAGATTTTGCACCATCTTTAGGTCATATTCCCGAGGGGCACAGGTGAGGATTACACATTATTCCTATCAAATCTTACCTGTGTACTAAGACTTTTATCCCACAGGGCATTCTGCTTGTTTATGACATTACCAACGGCTGGTCATTTGATGGCATTGACCGTTGGATCCGAGAAATTGACGAGGTAGTCTGAAAACTAAATGTTAGCACATTTATACATAAAAAAAAAAACCTCACAATATTGTTTTTTCAGCACGCCCCGGGTGTGCCCAGGATCTTGGTTGGGAACAGACTTCACTTGGCTTTCAAGCGGCAGGTTCCAACAGAACAAGCGAGAGCTTATGCGGAGAAAAACAACATGACGTTCTTTGAAGTCAGCCCCCTGTGCAACTTCAACGTCATCGAATCGTTCACAGAACTCTCGCGTATCGTGCTCATGAGGCACGGGATGGAGAAATTCTGGAGGCCCAACAGAGGTGAGTTTTTTTTGCTTTTGATGTACTTTTGTTATTTGTATGTAATGTGAATGCACACCAAAGCACCATCATTTGCATGATGATGTGTTTTTGTTTTTCTGAAGTTGTCTTTGCTCAATAACAATAATCATACTAGCATCCAATGATGTCACATCAAGGCCATGTCTACATGGACATGGATATGTTAAAGAAAAGGCATATTTTGTGCTTTTTGTTGTTAAAAACGGAGGTTTTGGAAAACTCCGGTGAGAGTTTAAATAACTCTGGCGTCCGCATTTGTATGTGGACAGGTAAAACAGCTTTCTGGCTTCTCGATGTATGACCTTATGTCATGTTCACTATTACGTTCGGGTCTGGTACGAGTTAACCGCGATAAACGAGGCACAGCCGTATGGGGAATACTGAGTTTACGTTCCCAATCCATCTTGTTTAATAGTTCACAGTAGGGCTTGGCCTGCCAACGCCCAGAGACACGGGCATATGCCCAATTAAGTGACAAGTTCATGCTACCAGTTCTTAATAAGTTTTATGTGATGTCAAAAACATCGCACTCCTTAACTCCATTCAATACCAGACACTTTTCAAAAGAAATCCCCCTTAGTATTGATTTTTTAAGGCACAAAGGATGTTGTGTTGTTGGGGCCATGTAAACAAGGTATATACCGAAAGAAAGAATAGACTTTCATCAGAACAAACAAGTTCGTTTCTATCTTATCGTTCTTTAGTAGTCAGCAATAGAACATAGGCAAGTTTCAGCAAAATATCATCTAATACAGGGGTCTCAAACTCAATTTACCTGGGGGCCACTGGAGCTAGGGTCTGGGCAAGGTTCAGGTTTTCCCAAAAAAACAAAACGCATTTATTAAAAACAGAAAAATATACAAACTTTTTCAGTGCTTTGGTTCCGATTTTCTACAATAAAAGCTCTGATAAAACATTCCTCTGTTCTCAAATATCTTAATTTTTATTTTTCTGCACAAAATAAGATGAAAAATAAATAAACAAATCAAGAATCAAGAATAAAGAAAATCAATCAGTAATAAATGAATATAATAATAATAATAAAACGGCAAATAATAAAAACTTAAGAAACCACATATAGTTGGTGGGTAGACAAATGATTTTTTTCAGATTAAAATGAACAAAGCATTATTAGAGCCCTGTAGACATGACAAAACACGACTATAGTCACATTTATACTTTTTTTATTTACAACATATTGCGCAACTGCAGGGTCTTGAGACACATGCTAACTCGCAAACTAGAGAGCTAGCGACCTAAACGATAGCCTTCAAGTTATTTCCTTTCAACTTAAATAGCCAAAAGCTTACCACTTCCACACGGATAGGGAGGATAACTATTAACAGTTATTTAACCTTTAACATGAACATTAATCAAACGTAATAATTTTTTCTGGGTACATGATACCATACAGCATCCATATCAAACTTGCGCGGGCCGCACTAACATTAAACTTTCATATCAAGGAGGGGGCCTCAAACTAGTGTCCTGCGGGCCACATTTGGCCCGCGCGCCGCATGTTTGAGACCCCTGATGTAATACCTTTTGAACCACATCACACCTGGTCCAGTTGTATCATTCCGATTCCCGTCCCTTAACCTCCAGTTTTCAGCCTCCAAGACCTGTGCTGTCGTTCGATTGTCTCCTGCACGCCAGTGCACCTCATCGACAAGCTGCCTCTCCCCGTGGCCATCAAATCCCACCTCAAATCTTTCTCCATGGCCAACGGCATGAATGCGGTCATGATGCACGGACGCTCCTACTCGGTGGCTAACAGTGCGGCGTCAGGTAGCAGTAGCGCCGGAAGCAAGGTCAGCAGTCTCAAACGCTCCAAGTCCTTCAGGCCCCCACAGAGTCCACCTAAGAACTCTTCATCCTCCTCCTCCTCCTCCAAGGGGAACTGTAAAATAGCATAGTGCAAGTGCTTGACCGAGGCCAGTGTTTACGATGTTCCACAGGTGGCGGAAAGTCGCTACCTACAAGTCAGCCATATTGCAGATGATGAACGCTGCCATTTGGCATGGTTTCTCTTGTCTTTGCACTTGCTGCTACCATCTTGTGGAGAACGTAGGAGGAACCAGACAATGGACTAACAGATGAGGAGCGGATTATCCCTCTCTATGTGACACTACAAATGACGGGAGAAATGTCTACTCCGTTTATTTGGTAAAAAATGATTAGTTTTTTTCTATTTAAATGTTAAATATGGTGTCAACTATTTGAGTCGGTTTTCTGTTGATTGGTCTTGTGAGGAACTTCTTCTACTTGTTTTGTCTTGGGCGTGATTTACAAAGTGTCTTACAAATCTCACTAAAGTCCAGTTTCCTTTCGAGACATTGACGGGCGGGTGAAACCTCATGACGTTTTGAGGCTTTGCTTTAAACTGTGCAGACTCGGACTTTCGGTGGTTCTGTGAAAGCAACATTACGGACATCTGGTGGAAGAATGGCGTCAAAGTGAAACAGTGGTCGCCATTACTGATGGGACAAAAAAATCCCATGTTGTTCAGTAGGTTAGCGAAAACGAACCGTCAAACCAATCACAGCCACCAACCTTGGAGGTTTCTTTACCGCAAGCTCAATTGACTTCAGATTTGAAGATTAAAATTTCACTCCTTTTTAAGTACAACTCATTGATATTTACCCAAAGCCATGCATACTACTGAGTTTATTTCATCCACCATTGGACAGTCTATCAAATCCATAAGCACTTATACAGAGTGCTTGGTGCTGATGTGAAAACTACCTGTACAGCATTTTTTTTAATTAAATCCAAACAGGTTTGCAATCTCCCTTAACATGGATTTGTATAACATATTAATGTTGGTTTGCATTTTGAGTATTTTATAAATGCCATGTATTTATGAATGTAAAACTATAGTCACCTGCTACCTTTCTGTGGCCATATAGAATCACATGGAATGTTGTGTCGCTGCCTCTCTTGAATATTCGTGTGCTTTTTAAAACCCGCTTGGAAGTAAGCACATGACAGGGTGGTTGATGTTTTTTTTTTTAGGTTGCATAACACGCACAATTGATTGACGAGATGTCATAAGAGCACAATGTGTTTTGGTTTAAAAAAAGACCTCAATGTTAAACAATCCACAAAGACCAAACCATGTGATTTAACAGCCGGAACTTCTACTGTATAATATAATAAAACAAAAAAAGCCTGCTGCTTATTTCTGCATTGAATGTCACAAAGTCAACTTGAGCACAAAACGCGCATGATTGACATGATGACTTTAGCTGTGTTGGAGGTTTCATTCTCATGTTCTCATTCAGCCGCGTTGAAAATGAAGACACCCTTCCGGAATAAAAGGGTAAAACCTAAAGCTTCTGTCATTTTTCATGTTTTTTCTCACCCGCTTCATTTAAACATCTATGAAGGTCATTGTGGGAATATGGTTGCTCCTCTTTTGTAATGTGGGGGCCACCGGTGCTGAGGAGCTTTTAAACCAGGGGGGAGTTGGGGGCCGCTGAATTGATTAGCTCCTTTCAGGGTGTTGGCTACTTTCGGATAACCCCGGCGTGAATGCATCACGGTCAAAAGTCATGCTAAGGTTGCAGGGGTCACTGCCAATGAAAAGATGAGGGGGGCAGCTTCTCATAGCCTCGGAACAAAGATGGCTCGCACAAGCGTGGAAATGTGTCCCTTTACGTCCTCCCACCTGACAGTGGCATCTCTACACTTGGTGTGAATGAGGGACGCCACTAAAATGACGACAAAAACATGTTTTTGTACCTGGAACATACATGGCTCTTTGTGCGTTTTGCTTAAAACGCACAAATATTTAACAGTCAGACCAGAAAAGAAAGTTAAACTAGCAACCGGTAATGGGAACTATACTTGATATCCTGTTTACGGAGGCAATAAATGATGTCTGGACACTTTTAACGTTGGACTTCTCACCGGAACGTTGATGTGTGTGCGCACCCTTGTTGGCGCAGCGCGTCTTTTCTTTGATGTTTTTTTACAATGTTTGTGCAGTTGCTGTGCGCATGGCGCTGCTTCATAAAAGTTTCAAGCACTGGACGCTCGCGGGGGGGGGTCAGACCTGCTCTTCTGTCCTCCCACCCCCCCACCTCAACTATTCACCCGCTGAAATCCAGACGGGTGGATCGATCCGGATATCGATAGTGCCGATCTCAAGGTCGTGGTTACACAATCCTACTAGCAACTTTTTTCAACTGGTCTTAAACTTGTGATTAGGTTTGTGTATAATAATTTACTATATTATATAAAAAATGTGGGCGGCACGACATAGCTAACCACTTAGCACGCAGACCTCACAGCTAGGAGACCAGGGTTCAATTCCACCCTCGGCCATCTCTGTGTGGAGTTTGCATGTTCTCCCCGTGCATGCGTGGGTTTTCTCCGGGTACTCCGGTTTCCTCCCACATTCCAAAAACATGCTAGGTTAATTAGCCACTCCAAATTGTCCATAGGTATGAATGTGAGTGTGAATGGTTGTTTGTCTATATGTGCCCTGTGATTGGCTGGCCACCAGTCCAGGCTGTACCCCGCCTCTCGCCCGAAGACAGCTGGGATAGGCTCCAGGCTCCATTTAATAAAGTGTTCATAAACATAAAATGACATCAAAATCACAAAATGATTCAATTATCTTGCAAAATATCGGTATCGGTAATACTGGTCCTGTATCGACTTGGTATCTAATTGACACCAAAGTGTACCGGATCGCCCACCCCGACTCTGAAAGGCTGATGTTGCGTCTTTCTTTCTCATTGTGCACTTTGGTTTGCGTCTTCCTGTGCGGGTAAATATTCGCTGAGTGAAATTGTTTTGGTTTTGACTTTAAACGAGTACTTCTAACTTCTAACTAATACGCGTTTTTTTTAAAATCTACTTATTTGCGCATGCGTTCCGGTTTTCAAAAGTGGAATCATTTAACTTCCTTTTGCGCACAAGTTGGATAATCCTCGAGACGACAAGAATCGACTATTTTGGGACGTATATGAATTATGGATTTACTCAGGAGGCGATTCTTGCAGAAGAGCGACAATGTATAACATCTCTTTGCGCCATTTGTATTGCACATGCGCTCAGGAGGACACAATCTGGCGTCACGCAACAAACAAGTCCAACAAGCAAGGCGTGGGGTTCATACGTGGATATTTAATAACTATTTTGCTTTGTGATTTACTCGGACTTTCTTTGGGTGCAAGTGTATCCGGGTCCAAAGTGGACCATGAGGGTCTTTGTCCCAACAAGCTGAACAACAATCTCTGGGTTGACGCACAAAGCACCTGCGAGAGAGAATGCAGCCTTGATGAGGTGAGGTCATTTTATTCCATAAAGTCAAACATAACTTTATTCATATTTTGTGATTTGTGAGCAGGATTGTGCTGAATTCGAGAAGTGCTGCACCAACGTGTGCGGCCTCAACAGTTGCGTCGCCGCACGTTTCTCCGACGGGACCCCTGCTCAGCCTGATGGCCTTGGCGGAGGTAATGGGGACGGCCAAGGCTCGGCAGCGACATGCGATGGCTTTATCTGCAGCCAGCAGGGCGCCACTTGCGACATCTGGGACGGCCAACCCATCTGCAAGTGTCGGGATCGCTGCGAGAAGGAGCCCAACTTCACCTGCGCATCCGACGGCCTCACGTACTTCAACCGCTGCTACATGGACGCCGAGGCCTGCATCCGTGGCGTGGAGCTAAGCGTGGTCGCCTGCCGATTCTACCTCGCCGGACCCCACACCAGCCCGCTACCTCAGGACACGACCGCTTACCCAACCCCGACGTCCTCCCAGGAGGACCCGATGCCGCCCACGTTGTACTCCAACCCCCACCACCAGTCCATATACGTCGGGGGCACGGTCAGCTTCCACTGTGATGTCATCGGCATCCCCAGACCTGACGTCACGTGGGAGAAACAGAGCGAGCGACGTGAGCGTCTGGTCATGAGGCCCGATCAAATGTACGGCAACGTGGTCATCACCAACATCGGGCAACTTGTCATCTACAGCGCTCAGGTCTGGGACACCGGCATCTACACCTGCATCGCACGAAACTCAGCGGGGGTTCTTCGCGCTGATTACCCTTTATCCGTAATACGGCGGGCTGATGACGACTTCTCAGAGGATCCGGAGATGCCCATGGGGAGGCCTTTCTCGCCGGCAGACTGCCTGGCAGAAGTGGACGCCAGAGTGTGCAGCGGTGAGCGCCACGTGGATTGGTTCTACGACAGCAAGCTGGGATCCTGCTTGGCCTTCAGCAACGGCGGATGCGAGGACAGCCGCAACCGATTTGAGACTTTTGAGGAGTGCAAGGCGTCCTGTCAGAGGGAGGGAATGGGGGTCTGCTCCCTGCCTGCCGTTCAAGGGCCGTGCAAAAGCTGGGAAGTGCGTTGGGCTTGGAATACCGTGATGAAAAAATGCCAAGCGTTTGCCTTCGGCGGCTGCCACGGGAATGCCAACAGCTTCCAGACGAAGAAGGAATGTGAAGCAAACTGTCCCACGCCCAAAAGGAAACCTTGCAAGACGTGTCGGCTTAAAGGGAAGATGGTGCCCAGTTTATGCCGCAGTGATTTTGCCATCGTGGGGAGGCTGACCGAGCTGGTTGAGGATCTGGATTCTGGGTTAGCACGTTTTAGCTTAGAAGAGGTTCTCCGTGATGAAAAGATGGGCTTGTCTTTCTTCAACACCAAGCATCTGGAGGTGACGATAGACAAGATAGACTGGAGTTGTCCCTGCCCAAACATCACCGTGGAGGAAAACCCTCTGCTGGTGATGGGGGTGGTGCAGGACGGCATGGCCATCATCCAGTCGGACAGCTATGTCAGAGCCGTAACCGAACGCAGACTCAAGAAGCTGCGAGACGTTCTGGTTAAAAAGACCTGCCAGACATTGTAAAAAAAAAAAAAAAAACAACTCCCAGGACTTGTTATTGCACAAATGGCTGCAGGAACAAATGGCCCTGTGGAACATTTAAGTACTCGGGCTGCCATAAGTCAAATTATACATGATGTCACAGGAGCGTTATTATTATTATTATTATTATTAGTAGTAGTAGTAGTAGTAGCATCTATCTTCTACTTTAAAAGTAATTCACAGAGTTTTGGTCAAAAAAGTGTTTATTTCGATTTTTTTGTCCAGAAAATTGACCATTTATTCCACAGAAAACACATCTAATTCACTCTGAGTAATAATTTCTAAATATGTGATTAATACATGTAAAATGTATAGCATAAACATACCAGCCCACATCTTATTTTTACATGTCTTAATGCTTCAATTATTATGTTTTTTTTTTTTTTGCTAAGCAGTGAGATGTCGCACTTTGTTTGGCGGTCCTTGAACACACCGTTGTTGTGTGATGCTAAGCAAGGGTTGGCATTCAATTTTTGTCCAAAAATGAAATGTTGTGTCTGAAAATAGTTTTCCACAAAATACACAATTCACTATAAGTCATAAATATTTTAAAATATATGTGATAATACAGGTAAAACATACAGCATACATGTGCCAGCCCACATTTTTTAAAAACATTTGATGTATTTATGCTTCACTGATAATGCTTTTTCTCCAAGCGTTGCAACGTTGCACATTGTTAAGCTTTCCTTGAACACACCACAGTTAAGTGCTGCTAAGGAAATGTTGCGTTTAAGCGTTTGTGATGCCCAAAATTTGAAGATTTTTGGTGAAAAAAAAAAAGGCCAAAAATAGGTAGTTTTTCACCCAAAAATGTAAAAGATACATCTACCAGCCCCCATTTTTTAAAACATGTTTATATCTTTATGCTTCACTGAAACAGATGAGATGTCGCACTTTGCTCAGTGGTCCTTCAACCCACCGTAGTTAAAAGTATCAGTTAAAAGTATTATTCATTATCATTCACTGCTCTCATTCATTAGTTGTATACTTTGTGTATACTTTGTGGTTCTAAAGTGGTTCTTCAGCGTGCCGGGCATATTTAGGGCTTAAAACTGAATTATGTGGCGTTTGGAGGCCGTATCAATTACTCGCAGATTTTCATGGGTGGGTCCAGAACCGAGGGATCTACTGTACTACATTCCAGATGTGTTATGTCTTCTGATGTTAAAAATACTTTTCAATAATGAAAAGGATGTGAATTGTGTATATTTTTCCCTCCCAGGAATGTATAGCAGTCACATTAGTCTTAACTTGTGTTGCTTAGCAAAACGTAAGTTGTGTCTATTGTTTTTTTTTTATTAATAGTGTTTTATATATGCAAAAAGGTCTCATGTGCAACTTATAAATATCTCTTTTTCTGCAAACACAATTATAAATAGAATAGGAATAGCAGTACAGAAGCAAGGACAATAAATCGAGATGAAGCAAGAAGTTGCTTTTACTGATGTGCAGCAACGTACATTCATTCCGGCCGTGTATTCATCCTAATGTGTGAATTTGGCAACATGTCTCGCGTGCTTTTGTGTTAATTTAAGGCGCTTTTTACCGTCCGCAAAGCAACGAACCTTCACACCAAGCTCTCCTTCCTGAAAAGCAGGCATTTGTTGTTTGCTGGCATGTCCACCTAGAGAAGAAACAAAATATGAACAAATGTGTTCCACTTTGCTTGAAAAAGCTGATGCCTTACAATTTTCTCCAGGAATAAGCCATTTATTTCTGCAAGCGATTTAAGGAGGGCGATATCCCTGAGTCCCCACTCCGGGTTCCTGTAAAATGAAATGTATTATTTTTTCTGATGGGTTTAACTTTATTCATACAATACTGTTTATAACACTACTTTACCTCTGCCGTAGGCTTATGTCAAACTCAACATTGCTTTGTGGTGTGATGTCACCATTTATAGCATAGGGCTGAGAAACAGAGTGGAGATGGTATTGCTTATTGGTATGGATTCCATATTCCATCAAGGGCACACTTTCAAGTTGCTTTAAACTCACCCCATACGTCAGGAGTAGCGCTTGGGGCTTCAGCACCACCCCGGCCCCTTGGAATAAACCCTAAATGGGAAAGAATTGTGTTGTACATCATTAAGATTTTTCTTACTACTATATGTATTCTTAAAAAAAGGTTTCATAACCACCAGTGAAGTACTCCCTATGTTTGTAGTTCACAGTAATTCACCACCAAAATGTGAAAGCTTATTATGTAATGTGTTATAAATTTGATTTTTTTTTAACAATAAATATAAATAATGGACAAATAAAATCTAAGGAACCCAACAGAAGAATTAGATTAGATTGTCCATGTGTACCTAATGAAGTGGCCAGTGGGTGTACAGGAAAAAAACCAGTCCAGGCCTCTTGGCTAATATGAGATACCTGCCTCCGTACAAGCCATGGGAGAGATGTGCATCATGTTAATGTTGAGCACCAGATCCAGGCTCTCTGGCTGGATCCCTCCCCAGTGATGATGGGACAGAGAAGCATCCAGGTGGATGGCAGGCTTCACATTGTTCAGCTGATGGTGAGCTCTATAGGCTTCTATACTGAAAAGACAGCAGTATTGTTTGTCCGGCACACTCACACACATAATGTATAGTAGGTATAGTAAAGTAATACCTGGCCAAAGATCGATGGTCGTACTCTGACGGCTGCCAAGTGATGTTGTGGAGAACCCGAGCGAAGTGTACGACGTGCTGTCCGGTACCGGAGGAGATCTCCAGCGCTTGCAGCCGCCTGTCGGTGTTCACGCAGCCCAGCAACACAGCCAGGATAGGCTCCTTATTCCTCTCCGCGGCGGCGGCGTTCAGCATCTTGCCAAAGCCCGGATAAAACTGTGGGATAATGCGAGATAACCTGCGGATCCAATCCAGGACATACAGCTGTTAGCCGCTGAAAATGGAATAACTTGGATCGACTGCTCCGGATGTTTTGTTTTTGACTAGAAAATGCTCAACTTCCGCCTTGTCGCCTGTCACGTGAGTTGTCACAGCCAATGAGAATAGTGAAGATTCCCCTCACCCTCCCGCTTAAACAAGGACGCGTAGTTGTCCATTTTGTTTAAATGTTTACTTTATTGAAGGGATAAAACACAAATTATCTTATCAAGGATTTGCACGTTATATACACAGTTCCTTTAGGGTAAATCCAAAATCAAGTACTGGAACACCAGGACACAAAAGGTACAGAAAAAAACATTAAACTATCAAACACAGATACCCATGTACAGTATTTACAGTGCGCAAATACACAGACTTAACTAATGATTTTCTATGTAGTTGTGAAATTAGTTGTATAATAACCCCCAAGGGAATGGCCTCAACATGTGCTTTAATTGAAGCATACAATATGATAATATAACAGATGATTTTATTTATCCTTCTCTTCCAGTCCGCCACCAACATTGTGGCGCCAAACGGTTACTAACAGACTCCTGGCTCGCTGGTGGCTTTACATGTGGACTCGGATAGGAACAGGTCTTGCGTGCTCGGACCAGTTGTTCCTACAGAATCACTGAAGATTGTGTTAGAAAAGACAGAGTTGAGTGTGAATTGAGAGCTGATATCCGACTCCTGTACAGGGGGTTTGTGAAGTGCTGGGTCTCTGGGAGGTTTGACCGGAGGACTGGGCTCCAGCCCAATGTTCTCACTGACTTCTGCTTGTTGACCGGGCTTGAATGTTGTTTCTTGTTTCTCCTGGTTATTGCACTTTTCCGGCACCCTGCAGTTGCTGTTGATGCTGGGGCGTCTGGACGGGCCATCAGCTGTGGAAATCACACTGCTGGCACGTGGGAGACCTTTAGGAGACCTGAACCCCTTTAGTCGCCCGTCTTTTCCCAAAGGATTGGAAAAGCAGTTGAGGCACCCAGACATTGAGGACGACTTCCCCTGAACATAGAACACTGTAACTGGTGCACAAGCTGAGGTCTTAGTACATTCAGTATTACTGGAGCTAGATTTTACATTTGCGCTAACCGTGCCGCCTAAATCTGACGAGCGACGTGTCTCTTTTCCTTTTGATCCCCGTCTAATGCTCCTCGTTCCCCACGTGAGGAAGAAGTCTTGGGTTGATGCAGGCTCTTTTTGATTAAAATCTGAGTCATGCTTCTTTTCCATGGGCATGGTGGATTCTGTGGACGAGTCCTTGTGTACATGCTGGGGTGTGGAGGTGTCACGGGGTGGTTGGTATGACGAAGAAGAGCGGCGAGACAGCGACTGCTGGACGGGGCTGCTGCCATTGGACCAGGGTTCATTATCCAGGCTCATGCTGAACTCACCACTGCTCTCGCTTTGAGCTCGACTCTGGACCGCGTTAAGCCCTGAGGAAGAACAGACTGTTTCATTCATTGCACAATCCACTGAGCTTAGTTAAGTGATGTACAGTAACAAAATATTGCCTTTATAAAAAAACAATAATGCTTATTTTTGATTATTACTATGAACAGCGGTTGACATTCCCATTCCCAGATGTGCAAAAAAAGCATTGAGGACAACTTAGCTCCGATGATCATCGGGACACATCGTGATAAGGTAAGAGACAAAAGTATGTAATCCTAACCAAAGTGTTATTATGCTAAATTGTCAAAGTCAGTATGCAGATCTCCAAAATCAGGAAAAGCCAAAAGAAACCGACAGCTCTCAGTATGACTGCATTGCAATACTGGGAAGTACAACAATATCCATGTTGTTCGTTTGGTTAACTTGTACAGGTGTACCTAATGTTTTAACCAGCGAAAAAGAATGAATCAGACACAAACACATGCATAGAATCGTTAACGACAGAAAGGGGGCAGTAGAACCACGTGCTCCTTGGGAACGGTTTTCTGCTTGTGTGGTCAGCATGCAGATTAATATAAAACAAGGTCATGATAGCGATTTGATGGATTTATTCTAATTCCTGCGAGGGTAATACATCTGTATTTGCGGAATCCTCTAAACGACTATCCACAAAGCTTTACCATGATGATGCAGCACGTCGTTGTCCTCAAAACCAGATGGCACAGCACTGTCACTTGAATCCTTATCTGTTGGGCAGAATAAGTGAATAAGTAATTTTTTTTATAAAATATAAATTTCCATGAACTCAAGAGTTGATTCCAATGATGTCAATGAATGAATGACTTGCAAATGTTTATACCTGTCAGTTCTGACACATCTGGGACATCCGTGTCAGTGGCTAATGGGTGGCGTTGGATGGGTGGATCAGTGGTGGGATGCAGGTGGAGGATGGACATGATGGATGTGCTAATGAATGAGGTCAATGCTTTTTTCCTGTCCTGCACATCAGCCTTGCACCCTTCCAGCTCCTCTGAGCTCTCTGCCCGTTTCACCTCCTCCAATAGGGCTGACGGACACACCATGCTGCTCAGGGCTGCATTGTTGGGGCAACGGATGAGGATAAACAAGTGGACCAAAAGGCATAATTCATTTAGAGGGAAATATTGGTGAATTTCTGTAATACTGTTTTATGCACTGCACAGGTCCAAGAAAAATATTCTAAAATCAGACACTGGATGCTCATATTGTTATGGCTAATTACGTTCTGGGAATGTGATGGGGTAGCATGGATGAGCAAACAGTACATTGTCATAGCAGACAAAGTGTTAACAGGCAAGATGGAGTCTTACACAAGGAACGTCGGATGAGGGACTTGACTTTGCCTTTGTTCTTCAGTCTGTTCCTCATATGGGGAAACAGTTTGAGAGCGGCTATTTGACAGAAAACCACATGGGAGGTAAAGAGAGATGATTCACGGGAAGGGGTGGTGTGTATGAAAGGGTAGGGGAAGAGGGAGTGAAGAGAAGGGGAGACATATTGGTTGTCGCATAAGGAAAAATGAGGCTCTGGACATGAAACAAATAGAAGTATCCCCAAGTGATAGTGAGATTGTATTCATGACTCATTACTCATACTCACTGTTGTCCCGCTGAGGTGAGACGGCGTCGCCTGCTGATGTGGAAGTTGAGCCTCCAGAGCCGTCTGAACTGATGATGGAGCTGCTGTCGTGACATGAGAGTTGTGCCTCGGTCGGCTCTGAGTGTGTTGGTGCGAGAGTGTGATCCAGTCCTTTTTCACGGCTGTTAGATTTGATCAACTTCTTTAACTTTAGAGTAATCCAGCTGCCTCGCCTGTAGAGAACATGTCAAGGTTTAAAAAAAAACATATTCTCCTCCCAGGGACAAAAGAAAATCAGTTCAGGTACACCATACAGCATAATTAACGCCAAGGATATATCTATTATGCACATATATATATATATTAGGGCTGTCAAAAAGAATACGTTAACTAATTTATTTAATTATGTTAATTGATTGTTAGTGTAATTAACACATGCACAACAGAGCTAGCACGCCTCTCAAGCACACCTCTCTTTTAGAACTTCATTCAGACATCAATAGCAGTACAATGCCAACACATTATACTGTAAATATACTGTATCATATACATATACTGTATCTTGCCACACTTGCCACATTTAAGTATACTGGAAAATACACTGAAAATAAGTACATTTACCTTAAATTACGTGATGACTTTGAACGCAACTCCTCGTTGCTCATCATAACTTGGTTTAAAGTGTGATTTAGATGTTCTGCTACTATTAAACAGGCTTGTGTGGTGTCTTCAGCTCGACATATTTTGTTCACTTTTAAGCTGATAATACATATAAATACGTACATATCTTCCTGTCATGTCATGAATGGGCATATTTCATACAGTTGCTAATGGTGATTAATCATAATTAATCAAATTAAAAATTAATCTGATTAAAACTTTCATTTGACAGCCCTTATGTACAGTCATGGAAATAACCTCCCTTTTTCTTCACTTTAATGCCTGATACAACTAAAGATACATTGTTCTGGACAGATATAATGATGATAACATCAATAGCTCAATAGCTATTTTTGTTATATGTGTCCAAACAACTGGTAGTTGTACCAGGCATTAATATGAACAAGAAACTGAAGAAACAAAGTGGTCTAATAATTGTTTGCTTGTATATAGTCGGTAGCAGGTACATTTACTCCTATCATTCTTTTTATTGTGCGGTTACAAGTGTCAAGCTACTTACCTGCGAGGAGGCGAGGGCTCATAAAACCTATACTGGTCCATTATCTTCTCCTCCAGCTTCTCTTTCTGCCTCCTCAAATCATTAAGCTTGTCACTTAACGTACATAATGAGAGAAAAAAGATTTGTTTAGATTAGAATGTCAAAAATGTTTAGTAGGTGCACAAGGAATTCTGTTTGTATTTATATTTGGGTGACATACAGTAGTTTAGTTTCATGTTTTCATGTTGGAGGTTGCATGATTTCCCCATGCACGAGCTTTTTCCCGATACTCCGGCTCATTTGCGGAAACTTCCCACATTCCAAAAACACTCAATTGTCCATAGGTGTGAATGTGAGTGTGATTGGTTGCTGACGAAGCTGGAATGAAAAGCTACACAGAGAAGCTCGTTCTAATGTGTTTGTGAACATCCATCCAGCCATCCATTTTCAAGACTCATACATCCTGGACTGGTCGCCAACCAACAATAGAGCATGTACAGTCAAACAACCATTCACACTCACATTCACAGGTATGGAGTTTCCCAATTAACCCAACAATGCATGTTTTTGGAATGTGGGAGGAAGCTGGAGTACCTGGAGTAAACCCACGCATACACGGGGAGAACATGCAAACTCCAACCAGAGATGTTCAACAAAGATATGAATCCAGATCTCCTGATTGTGTGGCCAACATGCTAACCACAAGATGATACTAAATCTGTATATGATAAACAGTGAGACGGTTCTCTCTTCTTACATATACTGCCGTTCCTCGATGTGAAACAGATCCTTGCTCTCCATAGTCTGCTCTAACAAGGTACGGTTCTGCAGCATCAGTGTCTCGATCTGACTGAGAAGATGGTGATTTTCCTCCTCCAGGTTTCCCTTCAACTGGCTTAGCAGCTGGGCATCACACAGGTAAGCGTCGAGTGAGTATTCAAAACATTCAAGTTAACGACAAACTGTAGAATCCATGTTGTTATTACACCTCGCACTGGTTGGTGAGCTTTGTGGAGGTGATGTCAAGCTGCTGATACTCTTTTTTGAGCTTGGAAAAATCAGCCTCCAGCCAGGTGTGCTCCAGTTTCGTCTCATTTAATTGGCTCTTAAGCTGCTTGTGATCTGATGACAGCAGTTGATTGTCGTTCAGGAGCTGTCGATACGTTTGGTTTAGCCTGAAAAACACACGCAACGTGCCCTTTCGTTGAATATGTTTATGTGTACACCCACATCTGTCCATTGATGCCTCTGTTCTGGCAATTATGTGTGTAAAGCTTTGTCACTTTGCATACCAGTCTTTCTCATCCCGCAGCCTGCAGCATTCAGCAGCAGTGGTCCTGTGATGTTCCTTCTCCATACTTATCCTCATCTGCTCCTCCTTCAGTGACTTCTCAAGATCTTCTAGCTTGGTCCGCTGTTGTAAGAGGCTGTTGTATCTACAGTACATATACACAATATATGCATGCGTGAAACACAACATTGCATTGGCACCACAAACTACAATTTAAACATTCGTTCATTCATTCATTCATTTTCTACCGCTTATCCTCACGAGGGTCGCGGGGAGTGCTGGAGCCTATCCCAGCTGTCTTCGGGCGAGAGGCGGGGTACACCCTGGACTGGTGGCCAGCCAATCACAGGACACATATAGACAAACAACCATTCACACTCACATTCATACCTATGGACAATTTGGAGTGGCCAATTAACCTAGCATGTTTTTGGAATGTGGGAGGAAGCCGGAATCCCAGGAGAAAACCCACGCATGCACGGGGAGAACATGCAAACTCCACACAGATATGGCCGAGGGTGAAATTGAACTCGGACCTCCTAGCTGTGAGGCCGGCGCGCTAACCACTCGGTCACTGTGCAACAATTTAAACATTTAAATAAAGTGAATATGACTGACTGATATGCCAACTAAACTGCTAATCTAAAATGGTACACATAATCCACCTGTAAAATGTACTCATTCGGGTTGCAGATGCACTGGAGCCAGCTGACTTTGGGCGAGACCAGGTACACCCTGGACTGGTCGCCAGTCAGTCCCAGGGCACATAACACTCACACCTAAGGACAGTCTAGAGCCCTACATGCATATTTCCCCTCACCTGTCCTGCAGTGTTCGATGCTCCAACTCCAGTGTGCGATGAGCTTTTTTCAGACAGCCGTGTTTCCCCATGAGGACCTCATACTCCGTGGCTTGGCGCTCATGAAGAGCCGCCAGCCGCTCATGGTCACGTAATAGTTGATCATGAGCGCCACGCAGCTCTTCACGCTCCCGCATGGCGCTGTCTTTCTCACTTTCTGTCCCGGCCTGTTGCTGCTGCAGCTGGGCATTTTGAGCCATCAGGGAGGCACTCTGCGAGTTCAGTGTGGACTTTTCCACCTGGAAAAGCAAAAAAACTCAGTTTATTTGAACATACTGTAGATGTAGTTTACTGATAATATTTTATTGTTCCCCTACCTGCAGATTTGCGTTGTGTGTCTGCAAAGTAGTGTTGATCTCCTGCAGAGAGGCTGCTTGCCTCTGAAGGGCAAGGATCTGAGCCTGTTGACCGTCAGACTGACTCTCCAGTTGCTTCAGCTGGGCCTGCGTCGCCTGGCGCTCTGTCTCCAGAGTTGCATTCTGCATCCGAGAAGAAAGAGGTTGATGACAGGAACTGGCCTTCGTCAAGTGCAATTGGAAGTAGGAGAAAAGGTTTGTGGAGTTTTAAAGAGCGACTTATCCATCCATGTTCTATAGCTATTTCCATTTATGCTGTTTAGTGTCATGGCAAGGGATACCCCAGATGACTTAGGGTAGAAGGGATTACGACCAATGACAGGATAAAATCATAATCATACGCCGATTTAAAAAATGTCCATTCTTATTGTCATGAAACTATATCTTACATTCCTCTCCACTTCAATCAGACGGTCTTTGAGCTTCAGCAGTTCTTTGGTTGCTTCATGACTTTCACGCAGCCATTCACTCATTGCCTTGCCATCCTCCCTCGGTGAGGTGGGGGCGGAGCTTGATGCCTCCTCCTGTTTCTGTTGCAAGGCTTCGTAGAGCAGTTTCACCTGTATCGTGGAACAAAGTTCAAACACCTGGAAAAAAAACTGCCAACTTGTCTGCAGAGTTGCGTCATGACTTACAGTTTTGAGCTCATGGCGTAGCTGTTGATTAAGCGTCGAAGATTCTTGAAGACGGGCCTCTAGGACAGCCATCTTCTCTTCTTTAATTTGAACAGACCTTTTCATGGACAACTGCAACTCTGATTCCAGCATCTTGAATCTACTGCAGAGACAATTGCACTTTTAGTTATATTCTTCCTATATTCAAATACAAGCAGTACAAGTGAACCTGTCTGCGGAGTTGAGTTCCACTTGTTGTTTACTCTCTTGGTTGAGAAGCTTCAACTCCTGCTCATGGGCAAGCTTCTCTAGTTCAGTGTCTTTCTGCTGGGTCTTCAGTTTCTCACCAACAAGCTCCTAAAGCAAGTCAATCAGAATAAATGCATGGACAATATTTAAGATGGCTTTTTAATCTTTAAGCAGGTGATTCATGTGGGACCGTCCTATTTGGCCCTAGACCCTTGGCAGTGGATGTTGAGCCACAAACGGGAACAAATATGGAGCGGAAATGGTGAAAGAAAAAGGTATTTGGAATGGTAAGTTTAGCTTCAAAGCCCTGGCAGATGACTCTCTCAACAAGACCAAAGTTATTCGTACCTACGACCACTGGGTGGAGTTTCCTCGTAGTATGTGTTTTTTATTGTCATTTATACGGTGGTATTTTTGACCTCACCTTGTCACAACGAACAAGTGTTTTTTTAGATGTGATTTTTGTGCTTTGAACTGAGACTTAAAATTCAGGTTACAAGCTGTTAGTTCCTGGCAGAGATGACAAGGATGATGATTTATTCACGATTTATTAGCGTTTGTGCTTAAATTGCAGTGTTTGTCAAAGACGACAGAATAAAAGTTGCATGTTGAAAGTCCCGCAATATCATACTTCTGTGCCATTGAAGTCGCCACACTGAAAAAAGTGTGTCAGTGTGTCTAAAACAAGTGCAAGTGCAGTATAAGCTATAGCCTTACTTCATTAGAGTATATGGCCGCAGTCCTGATTCTGTATACTACTGACTATTCTTGGGCACTCTATTTTTGTCCAAGTTGTCAATACTTATTTTTTCTAACACTCTGTTTTCATTTCACTTAGGCGACCCTTGTGAGGATAAGCGGTATAGAAAATCAAACGGGTACATTTGACTTGCTCTGCACTTTTGACCATGCTTAGATTTCCACTTTATGCAGCTCAGTCTCCGTTTTACCTCTCTAAGAGTGGCCAGGGTCTTCTGGTCAATAGCAGCCTGCTTGGCCAGCTCTCTGTTGTCTCTCTCCAGGCCTTTTATTCTTTCTGCCGTCTCCCTCAACTCCTCCACCTCCTTTACGAGGTAGCGCATCTCCCTTTCCAGGCTCGCCATGCAGACATTGCTGCTGTCTAAATTGGCTTCTTGAATTTCACTCTGAGAGCAGGAGATGCAAGTTGTTTAGATTATGAATATTCGAAATACGTCTCCTTTCACCTAATGGAAGGATTGACTTACCTGCTGGCGAAGTCGTCGATTCTCTTTCTCCAGCTTCCTTTTTTCCTTCTCCAGAGTTGTGCTTTCCTGTTCCAAACTCTGCTTCTCTGCTTCGATTTGATCCAGGCGGCGTGCAGTAATCCTGAGTTCCTCTAAAGTGGCTTGGAGGCTTTGGTTGTCTGCCTCCAGCTCCTGAACCTCAGATTCCAATCGCTGCACTTTCCTTTCTAAAGAGAATGAAGAAAGAGGCAGGATGTGGGAATTCAAGGGAATTCCTCACTTGAGCTGAAAATTGTATTCTTTTTTAAAATTTGACAAAACCTACCAATGTTACCAAGAGAAGCTTGTAGTTGCTGATTAACAGAGTCCAGGGTCCTGCACTTGCCCTCCAGACGCTCTGTGTGCTTGTTGGCATAAGTGAAGCGTGCTGGCAGGCCCGTGAAGATGCCTTCATTGCTGGAGCTGCTGCTTATTGAGCCAGGGGAGGGATCATGTGCTCCAACAGAGTGACTCTTTTCATGCACTTCCAGGTCAGATAGAAGCACTTTGAAATGCTCTCCGCTCTCATCACCATCAAGCTGTTCTTTCTCCTCAATATTGGGAGCTTTATTAGCTAAGAGGAGGTCCATACGAGCTCCCTCGGGTTCTTGTGTGAAGAGTTGCTGGTATTGAGGATCCATTATGGATATCTGCCGTTTTACCAGACTTAGGCTAGATGCATTTGCGGTGTTCCGTGACATTGTTTCTTCTGTTGATGAGGTCCATTTATCTGTACTGCACAGCTCGTGGCGGACAAGGCCTCTGTCGTTATGGTGGACGTGTTTCTTGGACTGTGTGTTACAGTGAATGGAGGCAGCCTTGAGTTCCTCAACAGTTTTCAGGAGACGTTGGTTCTCCTTCTCCAGTTTTAGCAGCCGACTGCGGATCCGCTCACTCACTTCCTCACTTAAAGTCTGCTGCCCTTTAGACAAACACATAGTGGTGATTAACATTAGCTTAGCTGAGAGTTTCCAAGTTTTCCGAGATTTTGCACTTTATATCTCCCTGAAAGGTGGGCATCACCCCTCATTTCATCCAAATACCTGCTCTTACCATGAGAATGATCTGTGTTTTTGGAAAGCTGCTCTAGCTCCCATCCCAGGTGTTGGGACTCATCCATGCTCCTCCTCTGTGCTAAACACAGTGTCAAGTTTTCGTCCTGCAGCTCCTCGATGCATTTACGATCTGCCTCCCTTCCCTGAAGTGAAGACACGAGGTTGATGAGCTGGGTTCCAGATGTTTGAACCAAGTGTAGAAGAGGATTATTTCAAATCTACATCAGCCATGTCCTTCTTTTGTAACGATTACTAACTTGTTCCATGTCGTGGATCCGGGCCTTTAGGAGAAGACTATGTTTCTCCAGCTGGTGGATTTTATCCGAGCGTGCCCTCCAGCCTGCCAGCTGATCCTCCAACACCTCCTTCGTCTCGTGGAGCACTCTGTTGTCCTCCTTGAGCTCCTGAGGTACACGTACACAAAAACAAAAAGTTAAATGTCTTAAGTGTAGCTTCTGTTTTAGTTCTTATTTGTATTAAAATATGTAAGATTATATACTGTACTTAACATATTGTATAATTTCGCTCAAATTCCGTCCATCTCACAGAAAAGTTGCATCATTTTTTCAAAAGGTGCTCACAGTAAAAGCCAGGCAGTGATAACTTCAATATAAAACGTTAGTTCAGTGCCTTTACAGACACTATTATGCGTGTTAATCAATAGTGCAGATCTATGAAACATTACTGGAGTCTAAATTGTCTATAGGTGTGTAGTGTAAATGCAAGTATAATCAATCCAGTTACATTTATGTTTTTGTTGTGTGCATCAAGGTAAGATATTTAGTTGTATGAACCTCCACTTTGGCCTTGTAGAACTCTATCTTGTGCAGTTGTTCCCTGTAGCGTCCAACCTCGCTCTCCAACCTATCTGCTTTCATTGCTTGCTCTCTCAGAGCATCCAGCTCGTCGCGATAGGTGCGGGCTGCTCGGGCGTCGACGAGCAGCTGCAGATTCTGATAAAGGATAGAATCGTTCATGATAAAATGATTCTCCAACAAGAGAGACAGATGAAATTCAGAAAATTCCACTTATGAACCAGACATCAAACAGCAGACCAAGCAACATTTTTAAAATTAGACTGTGACCATAGTTATTTATAAAGATGCTTAATACTGCCTTCTTACCGATTGGATACCCTGATCTTCACGGCACATCTTCCCTCAAATTAATGTCAGGTCACATTTCATGTAATGATGCTTCATTCACTGTAATGCATTTTTGCCAAAAAAATATCAGCAAAAAATACAATACTAATATGAACCAATATTTAATTTATACGCCAATATTGGTCGATATCTGTCAGATAATATTATTATATTTATAATTATAGGATATCTTTAGTAATTTCACAGATTTTTAAAATTAAAACAAAACCGCTTGTGTCTGTAGATTGTTTCAAATAAACATTTTCCTATTTAAGCAATTTGGGGTATTAACTAGAGATGTTCTTCAAATGCCGTATGAAATCTTTTTAACGTGATACCCTTGCAAAATAGTTTTCGTGGCATGTGTTAATTTCAACATGGCAGACATGAAAGGTAAAAGGTCAAACATTATCAATAAAAATCAATGGTATAATTTTATTGCTAATGAGTGTTGCCAAACTAGGTTCCAAAGCTTGATTAAACTAAAACTTGATCTCCTGTTCAAATGCCAGTGTTAATCTGCACTAAATGAGAGCTTTAAATTGCAGTCGGTAAGCACAGTTCGGCATCTGAGTGCGGTGTGCATTAATCTGTGTAATCTGGACCCGGGGTCAGAAGGCTACGGCATGTGTTCGAAGGAGACGCAATTCCATGTCTGTCTCGTTTGACTTCTAACCTCCTGCTGAATCCTCTTCAGCTCTGCCTCCATGTTCTCTAGTTCATGTCTGCTGTCCAACATCTGTTCACTCTTCTCTTCTCTGCAGGATGGACAAACAATAAGATGAGTTGTTAGGGCAATCTTTGAAATGACCCTTTTCTCTTTGCTATGCCTGTAACAAAATGCATGATGCATGGAAGGTCCAACTCTAATTAAATAGAGACGTCATGCCCATAAAAATTAAATAATCAGAACAAATCAAAATGTTCCTTCACAGGAAATATCAGTGTCTGACCCTACAAGCGAGGATAATACAACGATGAGAGGGTGATTATGAACAGCAGTGCTAGAGCAGATCTTGAGATCAGGGGCGGTGTGCATGTGCATGCACTCGACTCGTGCGACAAAACCAATGTGGGTCAGTGGTATAGTGCACACCCATGGAACTTGCCAGGCAGCCGCATTAATGTGGGCCAAACTCCCCGGGGCATCTTTTATCCTGTAGTATCTCTCTCATTCATTCTCTATTGGAAGTTCTCCAGAGGAGGCAAGATACCAGCAACCCATGGCCACCACAGCAATACATTGTATTTTATGCAAAATCTAAATGAAAATCTAATTTTTTAATAGCTACATACAAATAAACAGTTGAACCTCGGTTTTTGTATGCCTGGTTTTCACAGGATTTGGTTTTCAACGAAAATGTTTGCCACAAACAGGTGCCACAAATAGATGAATTTAGATGGGCATTCAATCGCATTATGTATTTCTACATGCTAAAGGCGTCTGCGATTTTATAACATTTATTTTGCAAAAAAAAAAAGTTCTAAAAGCAGAAAGCAATCAAGTGACAATCTATCTGATTACAATCATTGTCTAAACATTTCCTGTCATAAACCCCGATAAACATCCTCGATTAATCACACCCAATAACTTACTCAGATAAAAAGGTTCCATCTTCACCCGCTAGATACTCACAGCTCCTGTCTAAGTCGTCTGATCTTGGCCTTTGAGTCAGCAAGTTCCACCACTAAATGTTGGTGATTCCCAGTCTGCTGCTGTTGCTGTTGCATGCTGGAAGGATACATGGCGGGCTGAAGGTTGGATGGGATGCTAACCCCACCTTCCCTTTCCTGTGTTAGTTCAGCGATAGTCTTTAAAAACAAAGAGATATGAGAATAAAACATGTTACAGGTTGATTATACAGTACATATTGAAGAACATAAAAACAACAACAAAAGACAACATTTCTAACTATTAATACGACCTACTTCCAGATGTGCATCTCTCTGGGTCAGCAGATGTTGGAGATGCACGGCCATATTCTTTGCCAAGACCTCCAGCTCATGAGTGGGTATGCCGCACGACTCCAACCAGTGTAAGTCTAGTAGTTTGTCTTGACTGTGGGTTAGCTGGAGAAGAGTGTTGGGACGTCACTAACTTTTATTTACATAACCATAACATGTACAGCCACAACTCTTGATTTGTTTTATCATGGTCGACATACATTGCCTGATTGTTTCCATTTCTATAATTGATTTTCTTTCAATGTATCTTTTCACATATTTCCTAAAAAGCAGCCATAGAGACTTGTAGGAGCATGAAGCCTTCATACCTCTTGAATATGCAATGCGATGGCTGCTTTTGTGTCAAAATCAAGCGTCTGGATTCTCTCAATGTACTCCTGTTTCTTTTCACACTGAAAATGAAACATAAAAATTGCTCATAGAGGTTTATGATAATGAGTTAAGAGATTACTATCGCAATGAAACCTGGATAGAGTAGTCAATGTATAGCTGGTACAGAGTATGGCTCAATACATTGTCATTCGGTCTCAACAGCTAGCAACACAATTGAGTACAAAGATAATTGTGTACAGCCAAAAGTGGTGATATCGTCATGGTCTCAGGCTACATGAGTGCTGCCAGCACTGGGGAGCAACAGTGATGTTCTGAAGCAGTCCCTTCCTTGGGAAACGGGATCCCATGGCAGTTTTCCAATGTGATAACGTGCTTTGTTGGGGAAGCTAAATGTGATGCGGTAGCCAAGAATATACAGAACCAAATTCAGAACCCGAGGAGTATTTTCACACATGTTCACTGTGAGATGTACTAACTAATGTTGCCAGCTATTTAGACAAGATGCAGACAGTACATCTACAATATACTTTCACTTATATTCAACTTTAATTTCTGTAATGGTGTCCCTTGAGAAGATACTGGTGAATCAAATAGCTGAAATATTAGTGTAAGAATACAATACATGAATAATATTGATTACCAGACATGACATGTTTACCTGTACTGCGCATCCTAGCAGCAACAACAAAAGTTTCTTCATTTCCTCCAGAGTTAATTCTGTCAAGAGTTACAAGAGAGAAAATACCTTTAAAAGCTAACTAAAGAACTAAAGAACATTTGACCAAGTATGGTGAATTTTTGTAAAGTAGCCAAAGCGCTTGCAAAACACTCCAAACACTTGCCCGGATGTGCAAATAACCTGAAATATAATTGAATTCATCGGATGAGATTACCAGCCTTTGTCATCGGTGGAAGACACTGCTCTCTACCTGTCATGCTAGGACTCCACTCATGTACTCTCACATTCAAAGTCTCCTTAGAGAAGACTTCTCATCCCCTGTAATTACCCGAGTGATATACGTTCTCTTAAAAAAGTAAGTCAAATATGTTTTTGTCTGAATTAAGGAGATTTTAGGGTTTCCCCTTTATACAGCACCCCTGTGTGATCGGTATTGGTATTTCACTCGATTTCGGTATCTGTATCAGCAGCATAAAAACCTGATTGGAGCATCGCTAATAGCCTTCACTTTATCGGCTAATACAAATACATAACGAAACATGATATCTTCGGGAGGAAGCTTTATTACCAGTTTGAGGAATCCTAGCAAGCAGCAGCACATTTGGAACAGGAATCAGAATCAACTGTCTCAGGTTTTCCTGCAAAACATCATGTGACCAAAAGGAAGACATGAAAACATGAAACTACATTTTGAAAAAGCCTGCATGAGATGGACTAAAAATGTTTCAGCCAATGAAGAGGTAAAGCATCTCTTGCTGATGTCACAGGGTAAAAATAGACATTTTGTGCTTGAACGAGAGGCGAAAGTCTTCAAAGACAACCTGCAATGGATTTAATGCCCTGAAAATACAATGATTGGATGAATGAGAGTATTCACACACATAACATAGAAAGAAATTATCATTATTATACAAATAGTTGGAATGACTACATTTGTTTTATATACAGTTATTAAAGAGATAGGTATTTTCTTTAATATGTGTTTTGCCACCTTGATTATTTAGCGAATTGACATGCTGCATTCTCCTTGAAATTACTTTCTTGTAATCTCACAAGACAGCTTATCTCAAACTGTGGTTAATTAATTTGACAGAGGAGGAAAATCCAAGCCTCATCACATCAGCAGTGGTGTGTGTTCCGGCCTCTAAATGCTTGAAATGTGCCCTTTCAAAACTCGGACTCCGGCTTTAGACGTTAGGATGGCTCATATTTAGGGCAGGCATCTTAAAGCAGAGCTAGATGATCAGCAGGGGCACGAGTACTACGGACTGGTGGGTTTGCGCATGTGTGATCCAGTGCTAGCGTGCTTTCATGTGCAAAATTGAGGTGAAATTGAAAAATCCAAAGCAAATGTTCCAATATCATAAGCCGATGTTGAGGAAGGGCTTAGCAACACGGAGCTTGAATGGATGCAGGAGAAGCCACTGGAGCAACTCACCAGATAATATGTCTTGATTTGCTGAACAAGGACGGTCAAGTTCCGGACCCTCTGACTTGGATCCTTGATCAACTTATTTGCAGTTTGATGTGTCACTGGAGGATTTCTGCAGACAGTATAGACAATTTACTCTAATACCAAGAAAAACAAACTGTTGTTTTGCAAAAGTGGAAAGTAGAAGCTGCATGTTCGTGAACATGATAATGATTGATTCCTCTTTACTGAGTATTGATTAATTCATTCATTTTCTATCGCTCGTTCACCTGCATTGGCCAAGTTGGCCAGTGACCAACCACATCCAAGAGATGGCACTGCAGTGGCATAGTATGGCTTCGCTTGTCATGATGTTTCAATCAAACTGGTCAGACAGACGTGTAGGATGCGTCAGATGGTTGGCAGACAGGAATGGGTTAAACGACAATGTTGTGATGCATGTTATTGTGAAGGCCTGACACTCAGCATTCACTAAAATGCCCTAGTCATCACACCATTCCGTCTTCTCATCACCATTTTTTTTAATGTCCCATTTCTGTGCCTGCACCTCCCTCCCATCTGTGTCCCAGTGCCACTAAACACCAGCAACATGGCTTTAATCCTGGAGGGTCTCCCAATCCAAGAGATTATCCCACCTCTTTCCCCTCCCCTCTCCTCACTCCTCAGCATTCTTTCTCATTTTGAGCTGTTTTTTTGTGACCATGGCAGATAAAATGAATGAATGAATGCTAAGGATTCAGGTTTACCAGATATCCTTAAGGATATTGGTTGTCAGTTTCACTCATTTTCAGAATAAGAGCGTCCAGTCTGTTACTCGATGCATGTTTAAAGCCATAAACTGCAAGCAGACCATTTTTTCTAAGTGGCAGTAATTCTTATAGAACATACGGCGCTCAAATCATAATCTCTTAAATAGCATCTTGACCGTATTCATGTCTCCTCTGTTTTGCATAGATAGCTTCTATGTTTCCTTCGACAGTGTTTATACATTTATTATTATTATTTATTATTATACATTTATACTAAGCCAGCCACAAATAACTTTTTTGTTACCAATACCATGACATTCAATATTAAAGCCTGTATGATAGGAAAATACCTCTTTGTAAATGGAAAGAATACATTTGATTACATACATTGAACCTGTCTTAATATTGCAAAAATAATTATACACAGTATATTGACTAGAAATAAAGCATCACTTACATTTGGCTCATAATATCATTCAATAAGACTCCATCCAACAAGTCAGAAAAGTCCAAGTGTCGGCCTTCATCGTGTGAAACAAAGGTCTTCACCTGCAGAGAAGCAGGTGATCAATCAAGTCCACCAAAGTTTCATATAAGGGTCCTGCATAGTGGACCAGATGCACTTACCCAAGTGACAAGTGGGCTCAGCATGAACTGATCCAGGGAGGACGTAAAAACACACTTTTCCATCTTCACCACAAAGTTCGAGAGAAGTATATCCACTTGGAATTCAAACCAGTTTGTATTTTTAACTACTCCATGAGGCAGTTATACTTGTAAACATTGTAGCTGCTCTAAAAAAAAACAACAGTCCAATTCACCTCATTTAATCTCGCTGACGAGTAATTTCTTGGTGGTCTATTGAGTCCTCATACATCAGGTGTAATGTGGCCTGGATGAATCAGACACGATGCCATTCCATCCACTCGACAAGCATCCTCCAAGTCAGTGACATGTCGCAAATGAAACGGCTCTTTGAAGTGAACGCCACTGGGTGACACCCTCCTTTTTTGTTTCTCCTACCCATTCGCTCGTTCGCTTTTTTCCCTCTTCTAGCCCCACGTGATTGGTCAGTATGTGGAGGGACGTCTCTGCGCCTGCGCTGAGCAGAAGTGGCGTGAGCGCCAGGCAGTTAGAGCACACGTGAACAGAACAGGAGGGAGGAGCCGTATGAAAAGAGTCGGTTCTCAGAAAAGTACCGAATTTTCCGTCTGTAATCCAAATGCAGGCAACAAAACAGAGGCCACTTTTTATGGTCCAACACTACCATCACGTGTCAAGTCTGAGAACTACAGGTCAACTGCTAAAAGCAAAAAAAAAAAAAAAACATACACTGGCAGTTATTAACCAATAGCCACATATATGAGTGATTGTGTAACAGTTATACTCGGTGCAGACAGTAAAATAGGCTAGTGATAATAAAACTAAGTAATCTAGACTGAATGCTTTTAACCGTCCCATCATCCTTGGCCAAATTGACCCCATTCTATGTTTGTCATTCAAAAATATTAGTTGACTTTTTATGTATTGCTGTATATTTATACCATAGTTCAATTCCACCCTCTGCCATTTCTGTGTGGAGTTTGCATGTTCTCCTCATGCATGCATGGGTTTTTTCCAGGTACTCCGGTTTCCTCCCACATTCCAAAAACATGCTAGATTAATTGGCGACTCCAAATTGTCCATAGGTATGAATATGAGTGTGAATGGTTGTTTGTCTATATGTGCCCTGTGATTGGCTGGTGGCCACCAAACAAACTCCACTAACAAATTAAACACCACAGTGTTCCGACCAAAAAGACAAGTGTGAACTGAGTTTGATTGGTTTCTTCCCACTTTATCAATCCAAAAGTCACATACAGAAAAAAGATTTGACTTGTATCAGTACTTGTACAGTAGTTGCATATATATTTGGTTGAATATTTCATATATTGTTTTAAATATCCACGTTATACTGTATTATAAACCAGTGTAAACATGCAAGTCTCAAGTCCCAAGTCAGTGGCTTGAAATTTTCAAGCCATTACATAAGTTTAGTGTCTCCCAAATAAGATTCAATTTTAACAATCTATTAAAGTTGACAAATGCAGTGAATGCATTTTGAATTGTTTTATTTTTTCAATAAAATGAGACCAGTGTGACAGTATTTGTTTGTTCTTAAACCTGATTGAATATTTATAGTTGCTACCAGTAGAGGGTGTTGTATACTCAGCTCCACTTCTCTCAGTATGTGTTTACATGATAGTGGGGCGGCCCCCCTGGTGGTGGTTTGAGGGACTGTCAGGAGGGTACAGAAAATCATTCAGAAAAGCACTGCTGTAGGGGCATATTAGGAACCCAAAGTAGACAATAGCCAAAATATACAGTCGCGACAGTCTGATTGGCTAAGAGAGAACGCCTCCATTGTGTTCTGCGTCTTGATTGGCTCTAGACCATTGCCAATCAAGCTCGTGGGTGCCGCTAGCAAACTATCTGTGTGAACTTCTTGCTAACCGCCAATAAACAATAGAAGAAGAAAATGAAGCCGCAGCTAGCAAGCTAAATGGACGACGAGGAGGATAACGACGGTAAGAGTAATAAATGCGCCTGAGTCACTTAATAATATCTTGTGTCCAACCTAGTAGAATGATTATTACATTTCAAACGAAACTTGAACTTTGAGAGTGTTTAAACATGAAAGAAAATGTTAATGCCCGTCTGAGAAAATTGTATGAAGTGTATTTTCAGGGATTTTACTGTCGTAAACATGTATGATAATTGTAAACAAATGAAGTTGACTACTTCACTGATTTCACTTATTGCAGGCTGTTTTGAGAACCTATCCCCTGTGATAAACGAGGGAATACTTTGAATGGGGACACATTTTACTCCACATACTCGCTAAAAATGTCAAGTATTTTCAAGTCATCAGATTAAAGTCCGAGTCAGGTCCTGACTGGAGTCTGACTCGAGGCCAAGTCACATGACTTGAGTCCACACCTCTGCTGTATACCATCTATTTATATTCATGCAGCATTGCTTTCCAATATGACTGTCAACAAGTACAGTCGATGATTACATAATGGTTAACATTTGAAAATCAAAGTCAAGTATAATCCATATATAGTAGTGCATAGTACGGATATATAAAGTCTAATAATGAGCACATTAAATAGAAGTTATATAAATGAAATGCAGTCTTTGTTTATAAAGATAAAGGGTCATTCCATTCATGTTCCTTCAGAGTCTCCACTTGGTGTGGATTTCTGTATTTGCTTTCTTGATTTTTGTTCCCCAGCAGGCGTTTAGAATAAGGGGACATCCAGTCTCTTTCAAAGGCAGCTTTGACTTGTTCCATGAGTTTCCCTCCCTGGTTTTTCATCTGGACCACCAGCCCAACTCCGCCATTATCAGAAAAATCATTTCCAACCCAGTCGTGGTTCCCTGTGGAGGCAAAACAAAAAATTAAAAAAAGAAAATGAGATTTTGACACCTGGCACAGTCCTCGTGTGACATTAGTTAAAAAAATAGGCATATTTTATTATGTAATAATAATGCAAAATACATTGCCTACCAACGTAAAGAGCGTTGTCGGTCACCATGTACTTGTTGTGATTAAGTCCATGTTGAATGTCGTCCATCTGCTGCTTGTGACTGAAAAATCTCTGGAATCATATATATACTGTATACAGTCCAAGACCAGTTGAAAAATGTACATTTTGCATTGCTGTATTTGTTTCAACAGGCAAAATGAAAAAAGATTTTAAGTAACAATCATTAGTGAAATAGGCCGTTCATCAGCTGATTAAAAGTTTAAGACTACAGCCTCTAAATGCCACAAAAATGTGAATTCCATATCATTTTCTAAATTAATGTTGTTACTGGTGCAGAGTGCAGTACAACAACCGTCATGCGGCATCTGAAAAATAAGTGTTTTAAGAACCAAAAGCATTTAGAAAGGCATTGTCTACTTAAATGTCACCAAAATTGAATTTTGCACAAGAGCACCAAACATGGGACATTGAAAGGTGGAAGAAAGTTTTACTCTTTGATGTGGAAAAAATGTAACCTTGACGGTCCTGATGGCTTCCAATGTAACTGATATAACAAGGAGATCCCAATTGAGATGTTTTCTGCACAGGGTGCAGTGGAAGGGCCACCATTATGATCCTTCAGTGGAAAAATGGAACTTCAGGTTCTGCTGGCTATGTGGAGTTGTTTCAGGGGGCATCCCTCATGACCGAAGGCCCTCCTCTGTGCGTGTTTTTCAACAGGATAAGGCTTCAGTTCGCAATGCCTGCCTGCCTGCCTGAGAAATTACTTCTTCTGAAGGAATAACCTCATTTTTTCCCCATCCTGCGTGTTCCCCTGACGTTAATCCAATTGAGAACATTTGCTGATGGATGGCAAGGAAAAATTACACAAATGGACATCAGTTCCAGACAGTGGATGCCCGCCTCGAAGCCACCTTCACCAACTGGAACAACATTCCCACTAGCCTCCTGGAAACACTGCAATAGAGCATGCCCAAACCGATTTTTGAGGTGATTAACAAGAATAGCACAGCTACCCACTACTTTTTTAAATTTAATTTTTGTTTTATTTACATATTTGTATGTTTTTTTCTAGTTATACTATTGAACATTTGATAAGCAAATGAACAGCCTATTTCAGTTTAATGGTTGTTTGCAATTGCTTGCTCAAAATGTTTTTGTCTCACTCCTATTTCTTATTTTTGCATTTTTAAGCTCTACTTAGAACCTATAAGTGTAAGTAAGTAAATTCAGTATCCTGTCCATTCACAGACATACATAGAGAGGAGTTCACGTACGTACCACATCCAGCGAACAGTTGTACAGGTGGATGCACAGGGACCTGAGAGAGGTGGCAAAGTTAAAGGTGAGCTGGTGAGTGTTCTTCCAGAAGCTTATCAGCAGGCGAACTTTGACCCCTCTCAGAACCACAGCCTCTCTAATCATCTCATCAAGGTGTGACCAGTACCTATTGATAGAGACATTTTAATTAGATGAATCCTTCACTGCCAGGACAAAGAAAAGTTAATCTGCTGTGCTGATTTTGCACAAGCAGCAACCCAAAGCCAGTCCAAAGATGTTCAAATGTGCAAGTACTGACATAAATGAGCCTGACATATAGCATGTCACATGAAGCATAGTTTTAAAAAAATTCAAAGCTCAGTACCTGGTGACCAAGTTTCCTCTGAAGCGCCTGCTCACCAGAGGGAGGTAGTCCGTCACGGAAATGAAGACAAATGTCTTGGCAGTCTGCATGACATGATATATGGCATCCACATCTCTAGTGCGATCTTTTGCACAGAAGAGATCAGGGGAGGACTGCAGAGAGCAAACATCAGTCAGGTGAGTGTACACCTACAGTAATTAAAGATGCCGTACTATAAGAGTTTACACGTCTGTTGCAGCCGAAATCAAACCAGTTTTTGTTATTTAGTTTTATGTGCCATCATTGCAGTACAAGATGGTACATGAGCAAGTTGCTGCTGATAATAAAATGGCTGCAATGGTTTTGGAAGATGATGAATGGTTTCAGTGTAAGTCATTAACAATTTGTCATTTCGTGAACAGGGAGACACATTATTGTCAATTTACTGAATCATTTTTACTCATGGTGTCAAAGATATATCCTAACATGATTAATCACATCTCTTGTGTGCCTATTATTGGCTGGCAAATAACCTTTCACAAGATGCTATTCTGAATATATCCGCTCTTTACCAAAATAACATCTTTAGTATTGCGCGTGTCGGTTCCAGTGGTGCACACTGCAGCGTAATGACCCACAATTAAAAATGACCCACAATTCGTGCTGTCAAAGTTGACGTGTTTATTTTTTGACGTTTGAATAACTTGCCCCTTGGCCCACACTGTAGTTTGATTGAAGCTCGGTAACTCTGTCGCCACAAGCTGGAACAAATATTGAGCAGAAATGGAGAAAGAAAGGAGTATTTTGATTGGTAAAGTTAGCTTTAAAGCCCTGGCAGGTGGCTCTTGTAGCAAGACCAAAGTTATTTGTATGTACTGTCGCTGTGTTTGACCAGAGACTGGAGCAGTGCAGTTAATGTTTTTATTGTCTACATTTATTGTCTAAATGTACAAAAACTAGAGCGTGAATAAGTTTGTGTGAACTTATATCTTTTGGCACATTTTTCAAGTGGTTAGGAGACTTTAGGACATTTTATTTTCATTTTTTAAGTAACCTCCCAAATCCGTTTGGGTCATATGCTGTACTTTTCATACAAACTCTACCTTACATTCGTCAAGGATTTATGTATCTGTACTATATGCTACAAAAACATCCCACCGTGAAAAATACGTTTTTTGCCTGCACTTTGCCTTGCGTCACGACCAATCCACACTGTGACAGTAAAGGTGACTATAAGGGCGTTTCATGTCTAATGTTAAAAACTGTATTTAGACGGTTATGAACAGGTTTTTAGGAATCATACTTTGCAGAAAGCTCTCTGCCCCAGGTAAAAGCATAAACTATTTAAAGAGAAGAAATTGCTCGCTTACGGACATATATGCAGCTGCAGGGGTATTGTTGAGTTGTAGTTCCAGGGCCTGGTGTCTCCCATAGAGGGCTGTAACTCTCTTAGACCAGATGGAGGGGATATAGTCCCTCTCGTGGAGCTGCCAGTAAAAAGAAAAGACTCTGTGGAGGTCCAGAGCCAGACAGCTGCAATTGTAGACCATCAGACCCAGCTCCTTCCTCTAGATAGGAGCAGGCAAACAGAAACAGGCGACAAGTTGCAGCAAGATTTTACATGGACTGACTGTTGACTTGAGAGAAAAGGAAAGGATGTTAACATGAGTCAGCAGAAACATAAACTGTTCTAAGTATACAGTACAGTACTCATTAGAGGGCCCCGGCAATCCTGTAATCATTCATTTTGAACATGCATACAAGTTACAATGGAATACATCACATAGTACAAATCACAGTTCCACATGTTCAAACCGGAGTAGGAAGAGGCAAAGCTTATTTAATCCTACCCCTTTCTGTTTGACATTAATTACAATGTATTTGTTCACTTCCTGGATCCCAAATGTACTCTTTGACAATTTCAAATACACAGGAAAATGATAAGGCAGTATAACAATGTCGAAACCCTTGCGTAAGTTTCTATAATAAATACATTGGAGGCTAACAAGTTAGCTTGGTAGCATACTAATGCTTACAGTGTAAAGGTCAGAATCCTAATAACAACACTGGCAACTGTTGCAGTACTAGTCACCGCAATAAACGAGGGATTACAGTACCACATTCAGTCTGAAAAGTTGGAAATGTTGCACACCTATACGCCATATGCTGCAAACAAAATGAAATCCTACCGTTGGATCTCCTGAAATAACTGCTTATTGACTCAAATATTTTATCCTTCAATTGTATTTGTGCTTGGTCAGCCTTCTGTTCAGATACACCGTGAACGGGTCTAATTAGAGTAGTTCACCTTGACTATTTTTGCACAGCACATGTAAAATGTTGATGTTACCTTAGAGAATGACCTCCAGTCCATATCAGCGCTACCGACATAAAAGTGTGTTCGGTCCACGATCCAGAACGAGGAATGGAGGCCCCCTCTGGTAAAAGCTGACATGTTAACTAAATGGACCTCTGCATCTGTGCAGGGAGAGAAAGACCAATAGACCAAACCAAGACCAAACGTTCTAATGAAAATTGTTTGCAAGCCACCTACTGTGTGCTGCCAGAATTGTCTGTTCTGCAGAGTTAGTCAGACTGCTGGCAATCTTGAGTTTGACTCCACGAGATTTCAAACTGAGCAATCTCTGAAATAATAGTTGACCCTGTGGAAATGAAGTGTGCACAGTACGCACTTAAGAGTTTGACACTTAAAGTATTAAAAGGTCTGAACTCATTAAAAGGCGACACATAATCTTTACTAGAAAATAATTAGGTTTTTTTTTGTGTGTCGACCACAAATGCAAGTGGACACATGCTCATTTGGAAACAAAGTGATGCATTCAGACTCAACTTGTACCTGTCTGGCTGTACTTGGCATGGTGTCCGGGTCCCATGGCCTCAAGTTCCAGACCGGTGACACCACTTGGACTGAGTGCTTTGCTTGGTCCAGCAGGGTGTGAAAGCCATCTGAGAGTGAGAGGTAGGGTCCAATGTGCTGATTGAGGTCTGCTGGGATTGTCTCCATAAGGACAATGCTGAAATGAACAAACACAGGTGGTCCTCGGGTTACGGTGTTCCATGGTTTACAAACGTGTGCCCATAAATTCATGTGATTTTGATCAGTAAAGACTTGATTCGCTTGAGAACTAGTTGCAGTGTGTGCAGTGGGTGCCAGAATGTACAGTGTGTCTCATTTGTGTTATTGTGTACCTTGTGTGTCTAACTCAGGAATAATGTATCTACAGTAGGTATAATTTAGGTACCGGATTCAACTTAGACCAAAACATCACAGTCTAGGAACGGAACTCGTTTGTAACCCTATAACTGATCTATATGGGACCATAACCAAACCAACCGTCTTCTTATGGTTTTATATAATTCCCTTGTGTAGAACATCTCACCGGCAGTCAGTGCGGCAGTTCTCCTCCGTGATTCCATCCTCGCTATCCCCCCAAATGTCAACGGAAGAGAAGATCAGCACCAATAGCACAGCGAAGCAGCACAGCAGGGCAAAGATGGCGATGCACTTTTGCTGTGTCTTGACAGGTGAGAGACACACAGACACAACAACAACAAAGATAGAATGTCAACATAAAACGAAATGGGAATTTATTATCCAGCCTTTGGAAAGGAACGTAACGACGCCATTGAGGTTAATTTTCTCAATTGATTTAACTAAGGGAGGCAGGTTCCTCATCAATAAACCCTTATTGTCTTTGTACAGTAATTTGACAACAGAAAGAGACAAATGACCACAGTGTTCCATGACAGGAAAGCAATCACAAATGTAAGGATAATGTAAGGCTTGGGTTGATTACTTCTTTGTTGTTCAAGCATGTCCCAAATGAACGGGATTTTATCACCTCAGGCCCAGGTTGGAGCAGGCCAATGTCTTGTAATATTAACGGGGATGTGTGTGTGCATAAGTGTATATTATGGTTGCAATAAACCTGGGGAAGAGTCAGCCAAATGGTGCACCAGCCCTACTGTCCTGATCCAGTCTCATAAGCCTTGATTTGTCTGCTTTAAACAGACAGTGGGGTTCTTCTGTTTTTGCATACATCTGCAGACTTTTTGTCATTGCTTTCTCTGCCCGATGTGACATTGTTGGTTTAGGGAGCTGTCAACATTGGCATATTACATACTCACTCGGAGGGGCATACTATTAAATTATGGACCCCCATGCATAAGCCTCCTGAATAATGGTAATGGTTTTATTTCATTTGAACATGCATCAGATTACAATTGAGTGCATCCCATAATCAGTTCCCAGTTCCACATGTCCAAAAGGATTGGTACTTTTCCAATCAGTAAGTGTTACATTTGTTCACTTCCTGCTTTCCATAATATAAGGACATCCCCACTTTTCTTGACATTTCCATTTTTCGGAATGCAAAATGCCTTTGATGTAAAGAGTTGCACTTTTATGGTAGGTGTTACGTTGTTAAAATGCTAGTATGCTAATATTGACGTAGTATTGTTAGCATTACTATGTCAATATTATTATGTTACGCTGTTAAAATGCTAACATGCTAATATTGCCATAGTAATGTTAGCATTACAATGTCAATATTATTATGTTATGTTGTTAAAATGCTAGTATGCTAATATTGACATAGTAATGTAGCATTACTATGTCAATATTAGCATACTAGCATTTTGACAACGTAACACCTACCATAAAAGTGCAACTCTTTACATCAAGTATGCTATTACTATTGACATAGTAATGTTAGCATTACTATGTCAATATTAGCATACTAACATTTTTAGCGATTTTCATGTGTAGACACATGAATACTTACCATATTAGCATTACCATAATAACATTTTTAGACTTAGCACTTAACACTTTAAAAAACTTTGTAACATTAGCATAGTTGCATGTTTATCCATTTTCATAGCTTGACATAGCATTGGTAACATCGACAGCATGCTAACATTAGCAATCTAAATATATAGATAAAATAAAAATTATTTTGTTGTAACTCACAATATGGGGGCAACTTTGGCGCTTGGTGGAGGTCTGATTTTGTAGTTCAAAAATGTTTTTGCATTTTTAAGCTTTACTTAGAGCGTCATTAAGACCCAACAAAGCAAAATATCAATTCTTTCAATTTTCCAACCTGTCTTAAAATTTAGCACAGTAGCACGGTTAAGCAAAACCACAATGAAAAAAAAGTGAATGTAACAACTAAAAATAATGTTACCCATATGACAAGGCCTTACATGATATTAGGACATTGTCAGCCCCATCTCTGATCTGCCCTGTCTTCCATCTCAGCTAATAAGGCTGGTGCAGCACAATGTATTGTACTCTGGTCTCATATCCACCGAGACCCTGAGGTCTTCATTAGTCTAACCTGAGGCAAACATCATGCTTGACTTGCGGATATGCACATTACTGCTTGGAAAGTCCCATTGAGCCCTGGGTTGGTGTAAAGGTTATTTTTGTGCTGATTCATCGAAAGCTCACCTTAAAAAATCAATTATGGAAATTAAAAAAATGAGAGTTGCTGATTGTTTACATTTAAAAAGAAAAACATATGACATATAGCAACACAATTCCATGACATTTACATTTCAACATAATGATTACATACATACATGAAACAATGTGTCAGGAACGCCATACATGCATGCACAGTGAAGCATATGAAAGCATGGGGGCACCTCACCTTTACGGGTTCCTGTGGGGTCGGTCCCGCCATGACAGCTGCACTGCTACAAACTTCTGTGACAGAAGCTCATTTGCATAATATTCACCAGTCCGTTTTTACCTTTCAATCAGCTCTTCTCCATACTCCTACTTTCAAGCCTCAGCATGCTTCACGCTTCACTGTCCTCACGCATGCATGTGTGTATGTGCGCCCGATGTCCCGATGTTACCTGCAGTTTGAGTTGTGTGTGAGTGTGTGTGAGAGAGCAGTCTTGAGTGTGCTTGTGACACAACAGAGGCTGCTGGAGAGATGGAGACAGACCCTCCCCCCACATCCCACCCCCTTTGAAACCACCAATGCAAAGCTGTTGTTGCGAATCCCAGCAGACCCCTCTCCTTCCCTTCCATACGTCCTTTTTTTTAAAAGTTGTGTAGCTACCTTGCGATCGCAAACTGACATACAGTACACATGAAATAATAATGCATTACCATGCCACTGGCGACACACACATGTTCAATTGATAAATTAAAAGACACATAAGTACTCCTTCCTAACTACTTCATCCATGCAATACTGTCTGTTTTAAATCACTAACAAATGGAGCTTTTTGGAGAAATTTCCAATAAAAGTGCACCCATTTGTGTTTTACTGCAGCATCATGTCCACATTCTCTGCAAAACTCATTAAAAATCCTCAGTAGAGCAACACAAAACATCGGAAAGACTCTCTCTCTTTTTATTTACCTCAATCAATAGTGTTGCCTAATAGCAGAAAACATATGTTGCCAACAGCAGGCAAGCTGCTCCTGTTAAGAGAGGCATGGAAACAGAGTAGGGATGGCCCATTTCACTTTTACTTTATTGTAACTTTGGGTCATGTGAAAATACAAAGACTGAATGTTTTTGTTAAATCCCTCAATATTTAAAAAATATAACTGGGGCTTTTCCTCTTATAGTTGGTGAAATACAAATGAAATTATTACTTAAGTAATACCTTAAAATTATTTTTAAAAATTGTATTGGCTGGGACCACCAGTGAATGCCAAGAAAACATGAGTAATTGATACACATATACAAAATTTCATTTTTTGAGACTTATCAAAACACTTCTGGCAGCTTGATGTTGATGTTCTTCCTTTTCTCTTCAATTGCCGTTGTTCACAAGCCAGGTTTAAATATGCATCTCACACTTACTAAACACATTTAAAGTATAAAAGTCTATCTAATCTAAGTGACAATGTGGTGAGTAGCGGCACACGGCAATGGTGCATTCAAGAACCGTCGAAAAAAGTTTGAAATTTCAATGCTTGTTGAAGAAACAGTATCAATGGAACATGAATGCATAAATATGTCGAAACTGTGGCCTTTTTAACAGTAATACATGTATGCTGTACTTTTTTACCCGTATATCACATATTTATAAATGATTACCAACTTAATGTGAAATAGATGTTTGTTGAGGGGAAAAAGCCTATTTTAGCTAACATACAACAGTAACTTTCATTACTTTCTAACTTATAACACAAATGCCAATCTTTTGTACAGATAACTTATCATATATTGACGTCCAGTGGTTTTAGCATCTTTAATGTACACATGCATCAAACTTGCCCCGCATGTCCTTCAACTTTTCTTTTTCAAGGAACAAAAACAATGTCACAGCATGAATGTTCGGGCTCCTTAATGCATGTCCTCTCCTTGGTGACAGAGCAAAAGTGTAGAGAGGGGCTAGAAAGGTCTGAGTCACTACCAGAGGGAGGTAACGGCTCTTAAAACTGCATCCATCGGGGCCAACCCTATTTTTACACAGGACAAAGTCTTCAAGTACGTAACGTGCCATCAGCCAAATAGAAGCTGTAGATACAGCAGATAGATGCCGAGTGAGAGGGATCACCTGTGAGAGCAGTTTGTGGCCCTTTTAAATCTGCTGATTAATCTTGTTGGCATCCCTGACATGGATGCTGCCCCTTTTCTTCAAAACTTGATGGGACATAAGTTATCACGTTTTCAAAATGAGTAATGCATTTTGGGACTGAGGACACTGGGGCAGTAAAATATTTCAGGTGTGTATCTCATTTATTCCTGTGAGGTGTAATGGGTATAATTTTTTATTTTTTTTATTACGATGTGGTGATTAAAGGTGGCGCTTACACAGAATTCTACATTTCCTGTCAACCAAAAGCACCTTAGTGAATGCCTGTGAAGGACGTTTCACTGTGGGTGTCTCACCTTCACACCAGAGGCTCAGCGGCAGGTCGCAGAGCATGCTCAGGATGCGTTGGCATTTTATGACTTTTTTTGGGTTTTCCACGTTACTCTAACATCAAAGTCAGGGCGATATTTGCTAAGAGAAGGCTGACTGGGCACAATGCCATGATGGAATACAGCTGGGCCACGTGCCAAAAGCTGCAGATTGGGGTCCAGTGGTAAAAAAGGATCTTGGCCGTCTACTTGAAAGAGCCCAATCAGTGTCTGGACACAGTACGACTTTTTCAAAAAACCACGCTGCAGGTTGCAGTCAGCTACATTTTTAGCTGAATCACGGACTATAATGAAGTCATTTATTGATGGTAGCCATAAATGTTTATGTCCACTCGGGGAGGATAAGGACACCCATTTGATGAATTCCCTTAAATGGATAGCTTCTGAAAAAATGTAGTTATGAGCAGGGAGACAAGAAAGCAGCAATGAAACAAAGAACAATGTGTCATATTTTGACACCATCTCTGCTGTGGAGTGCGGGAAGATAGACTATATTCCTTCATGCTGAATGATTAATACTAATACGTAGAAAGCTTAATGTGATGCATTAAGTCTGCTAAGAGCTTAGCAACCTACTATTGGTTTCAGGTTTTGCCAATATTTGTCATTTGTTCACTTCCTGCTTTCCATAATACAGTTTAAGGTTTTTCTTTGTTTTTTTTTATAATACGTCTCGTACTGAAATATGAGGTGATATGAACATCCAATGCCATAATGTGTACCATAGTAAGTGTCAATATAGTGATATATATAGCACATCATGACTGGTTCAAGACTCTTCATCCTTGTATTTAGCAAACATCAACTGCTTGTATTGTTTCTTGAATTGGCTCATCGTTGTGCATTGTTTGATTTCCTTACTCAATCCATTCCATAGTTTGATTCCACATACTGAAATGCTATGGCTTTTTAACGTAGTCCTAGCATATAAGTCTTTCAAACGTAGTTCTTCCCTGACATCATATTTCTCCTCTCTTGTAGAGAAGTATTGGATAACATTTTTAGCTAATTGGTTGTTTTTAGCCTTATGCATTATTTTTTTATTTTTTTATTATTATTATATTATTATTACTTTAGCTATTTGAAAATTAACTATATCAGCAAGTTGAAGTATAAGTGATTTTAGAAATAAGGAGTTAATATGTTCTCTGTAGGCGGCATTATGAATTATCCTTACTGACCTTTTTTGCAGTACATTTAGCGAGTGAAGATTGCTTTTATAGTTATTACCCCATATTTCCACACAATAAGTAAGATAAATAAATAATCATCAACTTGTTCAAACTCACCGTTTCACTTGCACCTTCCTAAATACACAATGAATCTGCAAGTCAATCTACAAATAATTATCTGCTATTTTATAGAATTGCATAAACTGACCAACTAAGAAGAAAACCTTCTTGGCTAAGAGGTTTAAGTCTTGTATCTTTTGCGTGCTGGCTGCGTGGTAGCAATGAGGAAAGTGGTGATCAATACTCATCTGAGGCTACAGAGCTCAGCTACACGTCTCGTCCTGCAATCTATTGTGCTAAACATGATGCAGTTCAAACATGAAGAGTTCTTCACTGAATGTTCTTTCACTGAGTAGATGTTTTCCTCTAATTTTACAACCTTGATATATAGTATATATAAACCTTATAATCTCACCATTAAATATCCCTGGTTCCCTTGCGGAAAAAGGAACATTAGGAAGACAAACAAACATTTGGTCATTAAGTTTGAAATGTCGCCTTACCTTCTCCAATTTGTCTTTGCGGCGCAGAAAGATGGTTGCAGAGTAGCCCTGTTGTTGGGCAGCACTGAAGCTGCTGTTTTTCACGTGGGACAGATCGGAAAGCAGGCCTGGGGGTACCTCCTCATGCCCCCTCGACCTTGGATCATTTGACAGTTCCATTGATGGCCCCGTGTGTCTGTGTCTGTGCTGCATGCAGAACCACACACAGTCTGACACGAGCTAACCTAACAGCGACATGCTGTCACTCCTGTCTACATTTTTCCTCTCCATCTGTCATTTAGCGCTGAATCAGCCACAAGTCATGTTTTCTCTTTCTCTCAGCCATCTGACTTGCAGGCTGCTGCTCTCCCTGTGCTGTTTGTGACCAGAGCCAACGCCTCTTCTCACTTGTTAGGGAGGGTCTGTCTGTCTCTGTGTGTGTGTTTGTATCTAGTTGATCTACTATTGGCAGGATGGGAGGGGTGTGCAGTTGGTCTCTGCCAGACTCTCTGGACATGATGCAAATGCAACAGGAGATGCTGTACTTGCAGAAAGTGCGGAATAAGGTATATTGGAAATTGAATTAAATATAGTACACACAAAGACCAGGAATATGAAATACTGACCTGCAGCATCAGTGTACTGAGTCATTTTCAGCAGAGAAAGCTTGCAGAGAAAGACACCATATGCCTGCTGAGGATGATTGGAGATTCATATAGCCTGCATAATTCATGGCTACAAATAGGTGCCGTATAGAAGCATTGACTTTACTGTACTCTATGCACAGTGGATATGAAAGTAGACACACGCATGTTACAGACAATTTTTATATGAAAAAGCCCACACAATATGAATGTTGGCCTGTTGGCTAGTTAAACTGTCAATCAAATGCAGTGGCGGGCAGTGCATTTAGTAGTACTTGGGCATTCAGTGGACCAGAAGAGTTGTTTTCGCCAAACAGAGCCAGTACCGAAAAGCAAAAAAAAATGAAGTTACTGTATATGTAGTATTCTGGTCAGTAGGCTTCAGTAATGCATTAGCTTTCACACTGCCTGGCGAATGGCTACCAAGCAAGCAGAGCCGAGCTGACCAGCCATGCCAAGGCTGAGATCGAATTAAAAAAAAAAAAAGGTTCTCCCCTCATTCTGTGTGGAAGTGGTACATTTTTAGCTTCTTTGTCATTCCCTACTGCGGTTGAACTAGGCATCTTCCTTCTCTCGTGTCACATCCAATATAGCAGTGATGTGTGGACGTATGATTCCATGCTCAGTTGACCAAGTTTTCCCTTGCCCAAACGCAGATCATCGGAGTCCTCCCCTGGAGCCAGACCAATTGGCTGGGCCTGAACCCATCAGTACCCAGCCGGGCACAGCCTCAAGAGGAGGGAGGAGGGACCAAAGGGGTCGAAGATGAGCGGCAGTCAAAAATGGTGACCTTGGCGAAGCTGGGTTTGTACATATTATACAATATTACGTTATTTATTGTTTCGCCTCCGGTGTCCCACATTGGTCACACAGTCCAAATCGACCACAAAGTAACACCAATGCATACAATATACAGTATTTAGCAGATTGAAAATAAAGTCAATGTTATGCTTAATCAATTGTAGCGAAGGTCATGATGTATGAAGCAAAAAAATTAAATACAACTACTATTTTTTGAATCACAAACATTGAATCGGGTCAAATTGACACCAACACCTAAGAGGATTAAAAGGTGGTCTGGAATGTTTAAAACAGTAGTGGAGCTACGTGGTGGCCAGTGGCCACCATTTGTCATTCTCCGGCCATCTCGACATTTCAGGTGTCAACTTATTACCACCCCTATGTGAGTAATGGTCTCACCTTGGCCGCCCCAATGACACATTTCGAGCTACAACACAACCCTCAACTGTCGGACACCGATTCCTCCGCTGTGCAACTCCAGCTCCAGCTTGAGTTCTGTGCTGTGTAGACCCAGGCTAAGGTCTTTTGAATAGAACCCATTCAGTCTCACCTTTTTAAAACGTACATTCTTATAAATAAAATGTGTGTTTGTTAAGTCACATTGTAAAAAGTAAAAATAAGATTATCATGCATTTTATTGGAAACAAGGCAAACAATACACAGGTATTGTGAACAACAACAGATCAACAATTATAACAAAATCACTACAAAGGAAAATAAATGTACAAACCATCCAAATAAAACTTTTCCAAATCATCAAGTGCTGATCACAAAACGCAGTTAGTAATCTTTAGTAAATTTGTTTGGCTAAAACGTATTCAGGTTATACATTCATGTGTAAACATTAGTAAGATGATACACTGTCCATCCCTCCTTTGCAGGACTTGGAGGTAGACCCTGTCTACAGTTTGCTGGCTCAAACACAACAAGTAGAAAATACTCTGACAGACTTTTTCCCTATAGACTGCAACTCTGCATACTTTTTGGTTAAAAGATCACCATAAAGGAATGTTTAAGGGGCATGTCCTGGTGTGTCGGATATTAATTGTGTTACACCAGCATCAAAATGTGCAAAGAAACATTTTTATGACCCTTTGACCATCTCATATGCAATGTGGGATTTCTATAATGATTGCTCGATCCAGGGCACTTGTGACAAAATATATGAGGAAGAGGAAAAGCCTTTCGAGAAGCTACATTTCACTTATTCATACACAGGTTGCTAATGAAGATTTTCACAATGAAAAGGCATGTTGTAGGTAGGGATTGAGTTTAGGTAAAGTTTTTTTTCACAGCAAATAAAGTTCTGCAAATCATTACTGAGACTGACCTTGGGAATGCCGACAATTGATGTCACGTATTTACAATTAGGTCTTGTCGTAGCAGATTTTTGACACCTTTGTATTTCTCTGTTACAGTATTTAATCATTTGCAAATCAATGACAAGTAGGCAAAGAAACGTTTATGAATCACACACATACAAGACTTTGGATAATAATATAGTGCAAAAAGATGAGTTTGTACTTAGCCAAGTCAGAGATGCATACAGATTTGGAACATTTAACTTACTTTGTCCAGTTATTTAAGGTTCTTAAATCAGGGGTGAGGCCACTTCTTCTCATTAAAAACCAAAATACTCAGTCAAAAAAGCATGTTTGTTTCCAGGGGATCCAACGTGTCTCCAATATAAAGAGTGCATTAATCAGACGCCTTAAAGGGTTAATTATCCAGAGGTCTTTTGGGAACCTTGTGACGGTCCGTGAGGTTCACTGGGCGCCACTTCATGCTTTGTGTCTGACGGTGCAATAGACGAAGCTTCTGCTTCTGCTTGCTGAGCTGCAGGACTCTTCTGGTCAGTCAAAGGGCTGGTTAGCCCCAAGCTGGTCAGGGCATCCAGAGTACCATCTGGGTCCACCATCATGTCAATGACTGTGAGAGCAAAAGAAATCAGAGTTCATATGCTTCCAAATTAGATCTTTGGCAAGGCTGCGTTCTGAATGGATGGGATCGACTAGACTCTGATTAGACAATACTCTGACAGCACATTACTGGAGGTCCTTGGGTTACAAACAAGTTCTGTTCCGAGACTGTGATGTCAATTTTTTCTGTGTAGTCGGACAATTCTCTGTCAACAAATCAATGGACGTTGTGTCTCGCTTCACCTTCCAAAGCGAACCACAGCATGTCATTGATTGTTGACTGTCAATTGTGGGCACTCTTACAATGAGAATACCGTAAATTTGAGCCAAATTGACTGGGGGATAAGGTTAGATAATAGCATCCTTCTACTAGAAATATTAAGTTAACCAAATCCATACCAAGCAGTTGTCTTTCCACTCTCTTCAAATCTTGAATAATTGTGGAAATCTCCTGGCAAAAAGAACATAGATCAAATTCAAACAGAGCTCATTTAATGTATTTTTTAGGCATGACCTGTGTACACTCATTCATACTCTATGAGCTCTTCCACAGTGCTCAAGACAATCTGGGGTTCATATGAGGCATCTGGACACAATTGATGACCGTGTCCATGAGTCAAGCAGTACCTCTGAGCACACCAGGAACTCATAAGTCTTTTTACCCCATCAGATACTGTATCTGGTATTTTCTCTTCTATTCTAAACAGGAGTGTAGCACAGCATCATTAAAGCTGGCCTCACACAATCGTAATACTGTCAACATGTTCGATGACTTCCTCTCAAAGTAATCCGATATTTTATGTTTACTACAGAGAATTACTCGAGCCATGACAAATTACATTTCATGCTGTGTTATTTTGTATTTATAACAAAGTACACAGCGAACAGTGTTTACTCTACCATTATATTATTGCGTGCCGAAGGAAGGTCAAGTTCATTTTATTGTATTTTATTTCGATTTTCTGTAAAGTCAGATTAAGTAATTTAAGGATACCTTTCAAATATAATTCAGTCTGTTTGTCTTTTAATTGGTGGATTTATTACGCTCTGGCAGTGTCAGAGAACGTTATTTATACTTTTCCCCTTTGCTTCTCACAGTACATCACTGTGGCGTGTTCAAGTACTGCTGAAAAAGTAAAAGAAAATGACGAATGAATGAAACAGACACAAATTAGATGACGACAACAACACCCAACACCATCACAAATACATTGCAGTCCTGTGGGAAAAAGACAACTATTTATTTCATGTATATTTATCTATACCAGGGGTCGGCAACCTTTACTATGAAAAGAGCCATTTTACCCAATGCCCACTGAAGAAAAATAGCCTGGAGCCGCAAAACATATATTATGTTTAAAACAACATTAGAGGGAATTTGGGGGTATCAAAGTAGTTCAGATAAGAAAAGACGAGTTGGAGTACTCTTGCTAGTTTTGGAGATAAACTTACATAAATGTATGTGTAAACTACTGTAAACGTAAAAACAAGTTCCCATGCCGCTGTTTTTAAATTATCTCGAATTTATTTTTTAGATTTGTAGGTAAGTATTACTTGTTTTTCTTCATGTACTGAACTGGATAGCAGTCAGAACTCACTCAGGATGCATTCATGGTCTCAGACAAAGTTGGATTTTTTAAAACTCATTACAAAAGACGTGCATTTTCCCCACTCGGGTGTTAAAAATATTCAAGCATCGCAAAGGGAGCCACAATAAAGAGGCTGAAGAGCCACATGCGGCTCTGGAGCCGCAGGTTGCTGACCCCTGATCTATACATATATACACATATTTATCTATATTGTACCTACCCCTAGCATGAATTTTCAATTCTGTGATTATCATATGTAACTGTTGAGGAGTGAATACACTCCAAATTGCACAGAAATTATTTTTTCTAAATCTTTAAAATTGTGAGCAGTTAGGACCATCACCTTGTTGGCGCTCTTCAGCAGTAAGGAGTCATGCTCCGCTTGAAGTTTGTTCTCAATCTCTTCCCATTTCCTGTCTTTGTCCTTGAAAAGTATCCTTTGGGTTGAAAGCAGCAAAATAGATTAATCAAACAAAACAATGTACATATACAGTAGATAAAAGGTTTTTGCACTTTTCTGCTTTGGCTTCGTCCTGTGGTTTTTCCCAGGGGCCCGTTGTCCTTAGCTCTTTGTGAATTATGTATATTGTTGTATAAGTTTATGTAAACAAGTTCCTTAGTGATTGTTGTGATATGGAAAGGGGATTAAATAAGATCTGGTTCTTTATACTCCTTTTCAGACATGTTGAATTGTAGAACTGTACATATAAGCTATAGTAACCTTGTATGCATGTTTGAAATTAATCAGATTAAAACTAAAACTAAATTACATTCCTGTATTTTAAAGGTTTCCTCAGTGTATCATATTAAAATGTTATACTGTGCTATACAAATAATTAAACGTTTTATGTTTCCGATGAATCGTGATGCTTACCTGATCTTGCTGGCTGTTTTGTCGACTGATTGACGTATCCTGGTTGAGAGTTGATTCACGGACGGTAGAAGTAAACTTTCTAGAATTGCCTGATGGGTGTAAAAAATTTTTTTTTATCACACTGTGAAAATAATATTGCAGATGTAAAAATGAGCTTTAAACTACCACTACAACTAAGCTCATGTTAAATCTAAATTATTACTTCTATTTATTCATTTTGCACCACTCATCACCAACGCATACAACTATTACACATACAGGTGCCTTGCTCAAAGGGACTGCTGCATACTCCAACAACTAATCTCAATTCCCAAATCTACTTTGTGGTTTACAAGCTGAGCTACTGCTGTCACATTTTATTGTGTATACAAAGTGCTCCCTCTAGTGGTCAGTTGATTTTAAATCATGCTACAAATGCAAACAGATTAACATCAGTGCCCTCCACTTCATAAATGTATTGTCTATTGAAATACTGCTTGTGATTGCATGTTGTGATTGATTGTTTTGCTGCCTGTCCAAAGTTGAAAAACATCACGGAAACTCACCTCGTCTCTGTTCCACGTCTGTCGGCGAATGGAGCGAGACCCCTGTGACGTACAAGATCTCGGTCTCAGTTCAACTGACGTCCCGTTACTTTCCAGGATGCTGTTATGATCTGTGGAGGGACCCCCTTTGTCCAAGCTGTCATCACAGCCGTGCTCCTTCAACTTGAACACAATAATACAGATTCAGGGTATTCCAATGATTTGATGGGGGGATCTGCCCCGTTTGCATTCGTATTACATACAGAGCATCTGAATCTGAATCAACTGTTGTTGTACTTTAAAATATTATGACAATACCAAGACTCCAGAATCAGTGGCTGCTGGGCTCACTGTGTCAATTTCACCAGCTACGTCGTGAATCTCTCGTGCAAGCATGGCGAGGTCTTTGGCCAGGTCCTGGCTGATCCTGTTGATTAAATACAAATGTCCAATGACGACTTCAATCAGTTTAATATACAGTCATCTCTCGCAATATCACAGTTCGATTATTGTTCCCTTGTGGTTTGCCATGGCATGTCTGACATGACAAGTGGGAAATTTTTGGCTTCTTATGTTTAGAAAAAATCAACATGAGGCTAATTGGTTAGCTCGCTCATTTGCTAGCAGGTGGCTATCTGGAGTACTTGCAGAATAGGAGTTGCAATGTAGTGTAAACAATTAATAACGGGACTGTAAAGACGACTTAGAGTGTTATTTCATGTCTGCAGGGCACTAATAATGTTAAAAATCAGATTTGTCATTAAATTTAATATATATTATATATTTATAATATATATTTAAATTTAATATAATTTAATATTATATATTTATAATATATATTTAAATTTAATATATGACTTTCTAAATACAGTATTTAACATTAGAACCCTCTAGACATGAAATAGCAGCACTATTGTCACCTTTACACTCCTATTATTCTTTGTTTACACCACATGGCAAAGGTTAAGGGATCACTGCGGGGACATATGAGATGGTTGTCGCTACCATAGCAAGCTACCAAGTTGACTACTTAGTTAAGAAAGTGTTTAAAATGGAGTGTGGACAAAGTAGGAAAGTCAAAAACCTACCACTTCCACATGGAATGAGAGAACTTTTTTTCTCTCTGTGACGTTGGACAGAACGTCATGTCTCATCAAAGTAACATTACTGATGCCTATTGACCAGAATACTACATATAACTTGTCTTGCAATATTTTTTTGTACTAATAACAGGCCATAGTCAACCGCAAAACAGCGATCATGTATGAATTAATTAAGAGTCCAATCCCGCTCTAACTGCTTGTGTTTGACTTTTATTACAAACAGTGGCTAGTATTACTGGGGGTTTGAAAGCATAGTACATTTTAAAATTGCCTTTCCGTACCTGGCTATTTCCTCACTGTGTGCTGTCCAGTCTCTCATATATTCATCCTGATCTCTAGACTGTGGCTTGAGTCCAGCGGGATTAGGAGGGGTTGGCCCCGAGCCTCCTAGCTGGGCCACCCGTGTGGATAGAACCAGCCGCGCCTGGCCCTGTTTGGACATATGGCGGTTGGAACCGTATTCATCCTCTGAGGTGGAAGCGTAGTCTACGGGCACACGGCGCCATCGAGTGCTGACTGTGGAAAGAACAAAAGGTATTACTTCACATTTATAACAGTGAAATGTAACGTTAATAATCATATATAAAATATAATTTGTGACAGATTAATTTTTTAATTTTTCTACTCACCTGCTGGTGTAACGTTCCCATGAGAAGAGGTGGCTTTACTTTTGTCTGGCAGCTTGGAGGCGCTGTTAGCCCTGGCCCTCGGTCCAGCGACTGAAGACACACTGCACCCTCTTAGTCCTTGTCGAATAGCAAACTCACCGACGGTACTTCTGGTTCCAAATCCTCTATTCCTGGTCACAGTGGCTTCAGAATCACTCTGTGCTGAAGGGGAGCCAACCCTTGGCCTCCTTGGCTGCGCCAGAGCTTCTATCCTAGACATTCCCCTTTTTGCCATCTCCGTTCTGGATGTGGAGCTGGTGGTTGAGGCCTCGGAGGCCACAGACATCCTGTCCAGATCGGCAGGTTCGGTGTCAGTTGAGTCACCAAGACGAGCTCTCCTCAGTATGGATGCCCGTGTGGGTCTTGGTTTTGGGACACTTGTAGTTTTACTGGCTGGAAGAGAAGCAGGGGGCTGGGTGCTCTTAGCCCTACTGGACTTGGTGCTGGCTCCCACTGTTGTGCTTCCTGCCTGGACTTTAGCACGTGAACCTCGGGTTTCCTGTGTGGATGCGGGCTGGGTGTCAGAGAGAAGTGAGTTCGAATTGACATCATCATCTGTGAGGTCCAGAGAGGTCCACGGCTGCTGAGGACCTGGTGTTCTGCTCTTAAGCTTCTTGTCTTGAGTCTCTCGACCAAAAGCTGGGCCTTTATTGTTGGAGCAGACCACGGTTTTCTCTTTTTGCTGCCCTACTAGAATCCGCCGCTTTTGAACCACTTTCCTAGCTCCATCCGCCTGACTGACGGTACTAGTTGTGTCCACGTCGGACTCGGGAGACATGGAACCTTCAATGGACTGACTTGGTGGATCGCCTTGGTCTGATGTGGTGCCCTCTAAAAATGCCGCAACTGCCTCAGAGTCTTTCTGTAGTGTGGCACCGTCAATGCCGGCCTCCCGACTCGGGGGTCTGTTCCCATCAATGCGAGGTATGAGCTCAATGGGTACGTTGGAACTCGGTTTCTCCACAGTGAAGCTCTCCTGTCTCAAAAAGGGTTTTCCGCTACTGTCCCTGATCTTCTCATCTTCATTTTTCCTCCTTTGCACCTCCTCCTTTCTTCTCTCTCCGCTAGTCTTTGGACGAGGGGGTAGCTTGGCCATTGCGCTCGTCTGGCTTGATCTCCCGTGACTACCGTCCTGTGACCTGGCTGACAAGGAGCGACTAGGGCTGCCATGACCAGGAGCGTTCTTCCCCCTCACAATCTTTTCAGCCTGGTTTTCTTTCTCTTGCAGTTCTGTGTCCTGCTTCTCCCCCATATCTGTGCACATCGGGGTCCGCCTTCCCTGCGCAACCTCCTCACCGGGCACCTGTGGCAGAGTTCTTCTTTTTCGTTCTTTTTGACCAGATGAGCCGAAGGAATGGCTGGATTCGCTTACGTCTGCTGATATTAGAATAATAAAACAATATAAGCTATTGGTGGCGTTGGTGTGAGCAAAAACTGGTTGAAATGCTTGCTAGCCACATAAATCTTTCTCGGTGACACTTAAGATCAGTACCTTTGTCGGTTACTAAACTGTGACTCTCGCCACCCGATCCCTCTGGGTCTGTCCGAATGTGGCTGGCAGCAAGAATAGCCCACTGCGAGACCCAGCGAGGACCACCCACCACAAGCTCCTCGGGCAGTACCTAGAAAAAGGCAGCATGTACCAGGATTACATAGCAAAATTATCTAAAATAAGAATGTAGACCTCTGCCCGGTTAATCAGTTCTCACTTGAGTTATACAAAAGATACAACAAAAAAGGTCAGTAAGGATAATTCATTATGCCGCCTACAGAGAACATACTAACTCTGTATTTCTTAAATCACAAATACTTAAACTTGCTGATATAGTTAATTTCCAAACAGCTAAAATAATGCATAAGGCTAAAAATAACCAATTACCTAAAAAAGTCATCCAATACTTCTCTACAAGAGAGGAGAAATATGATCTCAGGGAAGAACTACGTTTGAAACACTTCTATGCTAGGACTACGTTAAAAAGCCATAGCATTTCAGTATGTGGAATGAAACTATGGTCTTGAACCAGTCATGATGTGCTATATATATCACTATATTGACACTTACTATGGTACCCATTATGGCATTGGATGCTCATATCACTTCCTACTTCGGTACGAGGTGCATTATAAAAAAAAAAACAAAAAAAAACCTTAAACTGTATTATGGAAAGCAGGAAGTGAACAAATGTAACAGTTAGTGATTGTAAAAGCACCAGATGGAGGGGTAGGATTTAATAAGCTTTGCTTCTTCCTACTCCTTTTGGACATGTGGAACTGGGAACTGATTATGGGATGCACTCAATTGTAATCTGATGCATGTTCAAATGAAATAAAACCATTACCATTACCATTACCATTACCATTACCATTACCATTACCATTGGAGCCGAATCCATTTTCAACATCTTGGGTTATACTCATATGAGCCCACAAGCAAAACTAAAACAAAAATGTAAAAAACCCAGGAAAAATATAATAACGCAGAACAATACTTTTACACTTTCATGGTAATTAAAATGAGTGTTTTTGTACCTCTGTTTCCATGCATACAGGTTTTCCACTGTCTCTGGTATCAAATCTCTGGGAAGGGAGGGTCTCTCGCAGGTCTGTAACTCCCCCTCTGGACACACGCACGGTTTCCAGTTCATCTACACCAAATACCTGAAATATATATGAAAATAAAAATGGCCAATTGCAGTGAACAGTAATATAGGGTGTCCTGAAAAAATCGACATCATTTTGCAGGCCAATAATTTTGTCAATTGTTGAAATTTTCATACAATGATTATTTTTGTTCTGTTTTCCGGTCAGCGTTGAGCTGGACTTAGTAGTTTTCAAGATAATTGCTTTTAAAATGATGTGAAATATTTTGGGACACCTTGTACTTCAAACGATAGGACGTGAAAGTTGTTTTTTTTTTTTAATTCCAACCTTGTCAATCATTTTTCTAGCCTCTTCTTCTTCATGATCTCCATTTTCCAGTTCAATGGTGTATGTCCCTCTGTCACTACAGTCATCTCCGTGGTGGTAGCATTCATCACGACTACTCGGTGGATCTGGCACACCATGTTGCCTTTCCACAAAGCCGATTGCCACTTTTGTACTCGAAGACCTGCGACGGCGTGCGGGGCTTTCTTCCTCTGCAAAGAGTCCCTCTGGTACGTTAGCTCGCCCTTCCCTGATCTTCATTCCTGGTCCGCTCCAAAGCCCCCACGTGCGCTCCTCGAGAGCGGCAGCCCTGCGTTGCTCACCAAGTGCGTTCTCTGAGTCGCTTTGCGTTCCGTCCTCGTGTTTGCTGTCTGGCATATAAAACGTCATTTTTAGTCATATTTATACAGTCATTTGTGTCGCATGTACGCACCTTTCAGACTCCTCAGCTGAACAGGTACATCACTCTTCACACTTTCCCCGCCGTCTTCTGCAGCTGGTTCTTTGAGAGTCAAAGGCAGCTCATTTTGGGCCAGCCAATCTGCTACTTTGACCTCTGCTGCCACCATGGCTGTCTGAAGTGGACTCAGCTCCTCCCCCACTCCCTTTTTCGGGCGTGGTTTCGTATCTAGGCCCATTTTTGCCACTCGATCTTTGACCGTAACTTTGCCTGATGCTCCAGGATCGAATTCAATGGTGAAGGATGCATGCCCAGATGAAGTACCGACCTCTTGGTCTTGTGATGGGCCCTCAGCGCCAGCTTTACCTGCTGAGGGACCATCCTTGGTTGGGATTTCAAAGTAGCTTGGCTCCTGAGTCGAGGTTAGTTGCTGGGCAGACTTTGACTTGTCTGCAGTCTTCTTGGTGTCTGGTAGATATAAAACAATGAAATGCATTTAGTACTTAGTTTACCCTCTCAACTCTTTGCATACAATATGGTGATTACTAATAATTAGGCCTGTCAAAATGAACGTGTTAATAATAAGTTCACTGAAATTCTGTGTTGGTCAAAGATGACAGAATAAAAGTTGCATGTTGAAAGTGTCGCCAGAGTGAGAAAAGTGATAAAGTGTGTAAAAGAGTGTTTGTGTGTATGTCTATGTCAAGTGTTTGGGAGTGAAAGATAAACTATGAAGACCTAGTTCTAAAACTAACTGAGTTGTCAATATTCATTTCAGTTACTGTTGGGTGTTTTTGCAAACCTTTATTTGTAATTTTAGTCACAATTACGATTTGTGAGAAAGATAAACATTTGAATGATGGACAGTTTACCTTACTAATACCTACTTGTTGTACATTGTGTTTGTTTTTTATACATTGAGGACCATTTTGTGTTGAGATTTAAAAAAAAAGAAAATTAATGAAGCAAATTATCCAGTTTCATGTTGATACTTTAAAATGATCGATTAGTTATTATCAATAGCACTTCTATCAGTGATTAAATGCGTTATTTATGAGTTAACTACTACAGACAATATGTGATTAGTCACGATTAAATATTTTAATCTATCAACAGCACAAGTAAAAATCAATTAACCTGAAATAGTTTAAAAGGCAGGAAGTGAAACTTGACCCTGAATGTAAGCACCACTTATCATGAGATAATGTACATTAGTAAAAAAGTAAAAGATAATGTAAATAGTATTATTTTACCAGTTTGAGCTTTTTCACGCTTCAAATTCTTTTCTTCAGGCTTTCCAGGGTGGTGATCATCATCCCCATCTCCCCACCAGGCAGGTTGCCCATAAAGTGGCGTTCCCCTGTGTAACACCGCAACATCCCCTGGAGGAACACACACACGTGTCACTTGGGCTTGCAGAGGAGGGACAGCAAAAAGAACACAAGAAAGAAAAGTTGCGCGGTGCAGGTGAGTAGAGTGACGTGCACAGAACAGACAACATCGAAACAACAGCAGAAATGAAACTGGAGGAAAACATGGAGACATTCAACTGTTTCCTTGAAATACACAACCTCAATATACAGTAGCTAAGGGTGGTTAACTCACAGTCTGCACAGTAATGATTAGTTAATAGGTTACAACTATTGCCTGGCAACATGAAGATATCTCATGATGTTTCTCATTAAGAAGATAACAAGAAGGAGAAAATAATAATTCCACTACTTTCTACTCCTTTTTTGGACACGTTTAACTGTGAATTCCAATATAGCTTGGATGCATAATAAATGAAAGCATCACCATTACAATACGAGTGATACACATGGAATAACACTGAGATGTATCCATGGCACTTTATCTTTATTGATTACCAACCTGTCATCTTTTCCTCAACTCTGCTGGGCTCTGGGGGATTAGCAGAGGCTCCCTCGCACACAGGTACTGATGCCTCGGAGGTTTTGCCTTCTGATTTTGACGACTCGCCCTCTACAGGCCTCCTGAGCTGAAGCTGGCTACTGAACTTCTCGTGCTGACAGAGGAGAAACGAGTAGCTAGGTGAGCTGACAGTAGTCAAAAAAATACACCATTTGGAAATTCTGGAATATGTTTTGGGTAAAAATGTATGCATGAAAATACATCATTGTTTGTGAATATTCTCATCCATCCAGTTTATTGTAGTACAGAGGCTCAAGCTGTCCTATTTAGTCTTTAACTAAACAGGAGCATTCAATGAGTGCTGTGAATGGAACCTACCAATTAAGATACAAAGTCGTGATTTTGCCACATAATGTATAATATATATGCAGCTAGTCTCACCTTTAGGGCTTCCTCAGGAATAAGTAGCTCTCCACGAACCACAGTAAACAAGTTGGTATGTGGGACAAGTTAAGGCGAATGACAACGAGATGTTTGCATAGCGAGAAGCTTGTGGTAATGGCGTGATCTATAATGTAGAAGAGTGCCACTAATCATATTACAGTACTACACAAGAACACGCTCAAAGGATATCGTAACCAAACCTCAGTTTGTCATCGATCTTCAGCGTGACATATATTTGCTCCTGTATTCTCACATCATTGACAAAGGTCTGCAAGCAAAAACAAGGTTGCTGAGATAATATTACAGAATACAAACTATTTTGTTTCATGCTGAACCGAATATAACATAACATTCCTAAAAAAAAAAAACAGTCTGTAAAATGCAGGTTATATTATATTCGGGTCCGCTGGACAATTAGTGTGCACACACTCATTCGTCACGATCCACGCAAAGACAGGAAGTCCCACACAAGGCAGATATGGTTGTTCTGAATGCTTACAGCTGGGGGCGGAGCTGATTGGCGGAAGGGATCGTCATTCTAAAGCAAGTATTGGCCGATATCGATACTGTACTTTTTAACAGCTATGTAGTTGCTCTGTGTTTAGCCAAACTTGTTTTTAAACTTTGTCTACAGTAACATTTAGAACAAAATCAATGAAAATCTGTAGCTTTACATAATACTTCTGAAATATATACTATATTTGATTAAATATTTGTAGCTATAAATATTTGTAAATATTTGCTGGAGCTGTGTTTGGGCGAGAGGCGGGGTACACCCTGGACTTGTCACCAACCAATCACAGGGCACATATAGACAAACAACCATTCACACTCACATTCATACCTATGGACAATTTGGAGTCGTCAATTAGCCTAGCATGTTTTTGGAATGTGGAAGGAATCGAATCTCGATCTCCTGACTGTGTGGCCTACATGCTAACTACTCATCCACCGTGCGGCCCGAATTGAAGCCAACAATTGTACATTTAAATTTGATATAGCTAATCATTACAGACCAAAACTTACCCCATTTAAGCTCCCCAGGTCCTTAACTTTGTGTTCATCTGTATCTTCCTCGTAGTTGATGACAGCATGTTGCTTGTCGACACTGCGGGACTAAATCACACAAAATCCAGCCCATCACTGCCAACCATGCTCATCTCAATGCATCGGATTCCAATAAAGCCACAGCTCGGTGTAGTTCATTTTTACCTGAAGCATGAGTTCACAGTCGTCTCTCCCCACAAAGATCATCTCTCTGGGGAGACGATGGCGTGTCCCACCGCCACTCACCAAGAACCAAGATGTCAGACTCATATCTGCCCTTCAAGATCACCTTAGACCTTTATTGCATCCTGCTGAAAAAAGGGTACTGCAGATGTACAGTCATTCAGTGCATAGTATAATCAGGTCCAATACAAGTCTATGTCTAAGTACATTTGTTTGGTAATACTATGTACACTTGTGACCAAGCAAACATCAGCACACAATTTTTTCGATTAATCGATGGATTTTTTTAGTCAATTTATCTGAAACTTGTTGTGTCAATTGATCGTTTTAATATGAAGCAAACACCTGCAGTTAGTTGCTGGGTCTGCAACCTTTTACATTACACCATTTACATACATACACAAAAAACAATCGATTATCAAATTAGTTGCCGATTAATTGGATTAACCATCGATTAATCAACTAATTGTTTCAATTGTTGAAACAGAAGCTCTGTCTTCCCGAAAGGACTGTCTATACCGAGCGGTTCGGTTTTTTGTTGTTTATTTATGCAGTTACTATGTTTTAACGGTAGAAATTGAGTGTTTAATCAATAATTTAAATGGCTTGTGCAGTCATTTTGATGATACTGAAAACATGACATTTATTCAACGGTTCCTGTGGTGGACTCCAGGACTTAGTCCTGGGCCATCGGTGCCCTTTGCATTCCTAGGAAATAAAATGCACAATAAGATTAACTGTAATGTAAGTGTCATACAGTATATACTGTATATATGTACATATATCTATATATATACGTATTATATTTGATAATGACAATTTAAAAAACTACAGTGAACATTGGAAAAATTGCATTTCTTTCCTGTCCCACTTTTTAACTTTAGTTGGAATAGTCTACAAGTCGGCTGCACGGCGGTCGAGTGGTTAGCGTGCAGACATCACAGCTAGGAGACCAGGAGACCAGGGTTCAATTCCACCCTCAGCCATCTCTGTGTGCATGTTCTCCCCGTGCAAGCGTTGGTTTTCTCCGGGTACTCCGGTTTCCTCCCACATTCCAAAAACATGCTAGGTTAATTAACGACTCCAAATTGTCCATAGGTATGAATGTGAGTGTGAATGGTTGTTTGTCTATATGTGCCCTGTGAGTGGCCGACCACCAGTCCAGGGTGTACCCCACCTCTCGCCCAAAGACAGCTGGGATAGGCTCCAGCACCCCGCAACCCTCGTGAGGAAAAGCAGTAGAAAATGAATGAATTAGTCTACAAGTCACATGGTCCACAGTAAAAAGTAAATGAAACTAATTTTCTGACCAAACAAAAACCTCTTGTAGAATATTGTTTTCACCCCAAATAATAATTTAATGCAAAAAAATTCAACTTTTGTAAATCTCTGCACAAATATCACAATAACACACCGACTCAACACAGTCATACAGACTTGCTGCAATAGCATCACAACAGGCCTTGCTGACTCATGGCGGCAATAGTGGGCAATAATTCCGGACGTTTGGCCATACAGTAACCGAGACTCCTTTAAGAGTATCATCTCACCCCAACTTGACATCCTCCCTCCTCTTGGGAGGAATGTATTCCACAGTCTCAGTGCCGTGGCTTGAGCGGGTTGGTGTCCTGTTAGACGCTTGAGCACACATTTACATGCTCGGATGTGCTGAAAGTCGCCTTTGGAAATGACAACACACCAATTGTGCTCGCAGAGGAGGAGGCAGTTGACGGCCAGTCAGCCAATGACAGCGGCTTCAAATTAGCTCTGTGCTGGGCTAATTTCCGTAGAGAAACAAGCTATTCTAATAACCACATCAGATCGCCGATGCCACTGTTTATACGTGGCCGTGTTGTGCTATTTACACTACCATTAATTATGTTTAATCCGGAAACGATGTGTTGATCCCTACGCATAACCGCCAATGATTTACACTCGCTCTGGATAAGTCAGGCTCATTTAAAACAAATTAATCCGTCCGCGAACGTTGCCTGTTTGCCCGTTTATGGTTGACATTTAAGGCTAGCCTTCTCGTCATAGCGATGCTCATCTCAACACAATCCTTCCGGAGAAATGAGCCTCTCGCATCAGGACCAAAGGCAGGAAAACATTTGGAACCATTCGACTCACCAGCTGCTGTGAGGGGAATTATCATCCGCTATGTACTCGCTTTTTGGACCTTGGACCAAACTGGAGCTGCTGGTGCTTCTTTCTTTCAGCCGGCCGCCCAACCCCAGTAAACGTTGTGGCGTCTTGGCCTCACGATGGCGCTGTGTGCTCATGTTACTTGCAGAACATGATACGGTTACATAATACTACACAAGTGACAAACTCCGAGTGACCCATATACTACAACCTTATATTAAAGTGGTGCCATGTTTAAACAACAAATACCACATGGAATGGTTTATCAAATTGATTAAATACTATATACTTTTTAAAACTTGCTATTATCATCATCATTATTATCCCCTCTTACAAATATTTATTATAGATAAATTAGATCAAAGTCATCAACCATAAAATATTTGTAAAAACATAGATTTAATTATTTGAAAAATGTAATTAAAATGCCCCTTTATTGCGTGAAGATTTATATTTATTCACTGACAAGAACACTAGATGGCGCCAAAATATCAAGTAATACAATCATGCAAAATACATTTTTTTTTAAATTTTATGTTTTATATAATAATTGAATCTTTAGCCAATTCCACACGGTCTTAATGATGTTGGATGAATGTTTATATCTTCATTTGTTGTCTTCCGATGGTGAAAATGCCAAAGGTCCCTTATTTTTTTTCCAAATTCTGGATTATAGTATCTGGAATTATTCCATTATCTGGATCAGTCTTTGATATTTTGTAGAACTTTTTTTCAAGTGCCCTTACCATTTTTTGGTGGTATTTTATGCAAAATTGGTCCTATCTCACAATGTTAAAGAATCCTTGAAAAAATATTGTATCCAGACGGTGATCCGGATCGCCCCCAACAATTAATCAATTCATCCATATCACATTTCTGGCAATTCCCGACAGTTTCAACCAAAGTGAAAGCCAGCACAAACAAACAGGCAAACAAACGCCAGCAAAAATAATAATGAAAATAAACATATTGTGAAATAGTGGGTAGTGTGCAGGCCACACAGCTAGAAGACATGAGTTCGATTCCACCCTCGGCCATCTCTGTGTGGAGTTTGCATGTTCTCCCCGTGCATGCGTGGGTTTTCTCCGGGTACTCCGGTTTCCTCCCGCATTCCAAAAACATGCTAGGTTAATTGGCCACTCCAAATTGTCCATAGGTATGAATGTGAGTGTGAATGGTTGTTTGTCTATATGTGCCCTGTGATTGGCTGGCCACCAGTCCAGGGTGTACCCCGCCTCTCGCCCAAGGTCATCTGGGATTATCTCCAGCATACGTTTGCGACCTTAGTGAGGACAAGCAGCATAGAAAACGGATGGATGGAAGTAATTTAGCAACACTGTGTATCCTGTAACAAACCAGTTGCTTTACACTGTGGGTTTGCATAATGACTCCATAGGAATGCTTGCATGCAACTATCTTACATGAATAAAATATAGACTACATTATGACCAGAAATAAAAGAAATTAAAAAAATAAATCAACACTTGTAATTATGCTGATACAATATGGAACGTAAGCGTCCTCCAATAATCAATCCACTTTATATTTTGGATAATAACTGCATACTGTATATTAACAGTATATACAATAGCTTGCAATATATATTTGTATGCATTTCAATAGAGTGGAAGCATTATGGTTAGTGTCATTTGTTGTTTGTTCCAAAAGGCCCGATTCTAACCAAATCATTTTCCCATAATAAAGACAAAAATGTGAACACGAGAGGCGGGGTACACCCTGGACTGGTGGGCGACCAATCACAGGGCACATATAGACAAACAACCATTCACACTCACATTCATACCTATGGACAATTTGGAGTTGCTAATTAACCTAGCATGTTTTTGGAATGTGGGAGGAAACCGGAGTACCCGGAGAAAACCCACAAACTTCAAACAGAGGTGGCAGACGGTGGAATTGAACCCTGGTCTCCTAGCTGTGAGGTCTGCGCGCTAACCACTCGCCCACCGTGCCTCTAATAAGCTTGTCTTATACTGTTTGTTTACATATTTACAGGGCATGCATGCAATAATATTATATATACAATCATATACAATGGTTAGCACTGTACTTTATTTATTATGTACTATTTATATTGAGGGTTTTCATTATGACTGCTTGTATGCATTTTACATAAGGAAGTTTTTTTCAACACTTTCAGTTACTTAATAGAATTTATTTACACTGTTTGCATACTGTACAATAAAAATACATACAATTGGTATAAATATAGATTTTTTCATTATTCAACAATTACATTTGCTGTACAAGTATAACCAATAGAGTTGGGTTGTGGATTACTCTGAATTTGTGTAATTGCAATAGTCTTACAGTATTTATGATAACCTCACAACATCACAACAGTGTTCTTTATTACTATCATAAACCTTAGTCTTAGTCCTAGTCCTAGTCCTAGTCCAGCCCCCCTGCATCCTCTGCCCACTGGCGTGTCACCCCTCCTCGGTTTCAATAGGTAGCCCATAATGAGTGCCCATTGGTGCATGTGTTGGGTGGTCCCGCCCACTGGCCGCCTTGGCCCTGCCCACCTTTTCCCTTCAAGGCTCACTTTAGCCCATCTCCTGACGTTCAAGTTCGCGGGAACGTCACGTCCACACTTGAACTTGCAGCTCAGGGTTTGGAGAGGGGAGGAGGTGGAGGAGGGAAGAAGAGGGGGGGGTCGGGGGGGGTCTTCTCTCACTGAGCGCCCCATCATCATCATCATCATCATCACCACCACCACCACTCTCTCTGTGCGCAAAAAGTCATGAGGATCTCCTACACGCAACCCGTAGCGCGCTACTCCTCCTTGGCCGTGTTGTGTTGTGCGTGAGATCCTTGGTGTCCACCTCACCCCGTTGCTGCTTTTTTTTTGGTGTTCCTCTCGGACGGTCAGACGCATCCATGAAGAGGTTTTCACTTGGAGTCTACCTGGATTTCCCAATGTGATCTCCGCTGAGAAGCCGCCACTTGATCCAACATGTCTCGCCGCAAGCAAGGCAAACCCCAGCACTTGAGCAAACGGGACTTTTCGCGTAAGTGCTTTTTGTTTCTTTGTGAACATGTGCTACCTTATTTTATTTTTTTTATTTTTACAAAGGGGTTCTCCCGTGAGACATTTTATGCGCGGAAGAAGACTCCAAACTGTTGGGGGTCCAATTGGGTTTTTATCGAAAAGCTGTCAAAACAACGAAATAACTTCAATGTGTTGTATAACGAAACAAAGTATGTTTCTATTAGCCCCGAAAGGGCATTATTGACGATACATGAGCAGATTGGAGTGTTTAGAAATGTGCAACAATCACAATTCCCGTCCATGCTGCAAGAGTTTTGTTCCGTGGTTGGGTCAGGAAGTGGTGTTTACATACCCACTTGTCCACAGCGCGGTGTTATTTTGCGTGTGTCACTATAAGAGCCTTCTAAATATGACATAAATGTGCCTTTACGTCGTATTAGCATATGTGTATATATTTATATTCACAGAATCAGTGAATTTCAGTGCTACAGTATAGGCTATGCACCTTTACGCGCGTCCAAGTAAATCTATCCGATGCCAAATAAAAGCACGTAGTCATTTTTTTTGCTTGATTTGCTGCCATATATGTGTTTTTCTCTTAAATGTATTTGACGTAAATGTGCCCCCGTTCCTTCCGGGTCGGCTGAAAGCAATTATGCTCTCGTAGAACGTATGCATTTGTTGGGGAAACTGCTATCATAGTGTTTGCCAGTGGGGGGCGCACTATGCTTGTACTCCTGTATGAACTTGAACTTGAGCCACTTTATTATTATTACTATATTGCTTTGCTAAAGCAATGCAGATTAACACTTGAGTAGAGATACATTATGTTGTGTTTGTAGAAATAGTAATAATAGAGAATAATATAGTCATGGGGAACGTGTATTCACCTAAAGGCTCCATTTCCTTGAATTTAATGTCCTATATTTTAAACAGATGTATCCAATGAAAACATTTAAAGAATATATATGATGACTTAAGTATGCATATATTTTAATTGTGTAGCTCTCAAGCATTCATAATGCTGACACGACGCAATGAACTAGCACACGTCTCATGTACGTAATTGCACACTTCCTGGTTTTATTACCAACCCAGGGCCTTACTTTAAATTAATTTTACATTTTTTAAAATTTTGCACAGCAAGACAGGCAGCTTATATATTGAGATACACGTAAAATGCTTGCAGCATCAGTGTTCTATTAAAGTAGAGTGGACCTACGGTTTACTTGTACCAATATTTAGTGACTGCAGCCTGCTGTTTATTGCCGTTTGCCCACTCTATAGTGGCCCACTACGACACCGACCCAAAACCACTTGAAATTCTGGTGCAGTTGCCTAATAAAAAGATTACATTTTCCCGTTGAAACTTATTCACATGACTCTTGCTCGCTATCAAAAATGAGATGATTTGGTTTTGAAGGAAATGGTTCTCCTTAACCCAACCTCACACACCTCGCAGATGTCCGTGGCGTAAGCTGGTTAAGATAAGCTTCAGCAAAAGAGCGGCGAATTCCCTCATCTTTAATGCAGTCCAACATACAGGTAGCAGACCCTATCTTGCATAGTCCCCCAACACCTTCTCGTCTGACCTGACATGGAATTAAAGGTTGAACCAGTGGCAAGAATTCATCACATCTTATCTCAACATCCCAGTTGGCGGGTCCAATGTCATTTACCATGTGGCGAAGATGAATTCTCTCTCTCTCTCTGTTGGTACTTCAGGGACCTACTCCACATCCAACCCACAATGTCTAACCATGGTTCACGAGATCCCAGCACTTTTAACGAAATGGGGTCCAATCATCTTGAACTCAAATTAGAATCTATTTTTTGATTCTCTGAGGTGTTAGGTTCATTAAAAAGCGAGATTGGCAGCACAATAAAGAGGGTCAAGCAACTTAATCGTTGGCTGCCTGGTTGCTGAGCTTATCGAAGTTCTTTCTTTTCCTTCTGTGGTTCTTCGCCGTGTTTCTACGTGGCTGTGCGCGTACGCCACGTGATTTGTTTACATCTCACATTCTGCTGACTTGTCTTTCCCCCTCTTCCCTCCAGCTGAGCCGCTATCAGGTGTTGTGCCAGACGAAGATTGTCAGGACTCCCCCAGACTGGGAGTTGCTCAGGGCGAACCCCGAAAAGGGGACCAGGACCTGCTGACCTGCGGCCAGTGCCAGTCCCGCTTCCCGTTGGCCGACATCCTTCTGTTCATCGAACACAAACGGAGGCAGTGCCACGGCGGCCTTTGTATGGACAAACCTCTCGACAGGCCGCCGTCCTCGCCGCTCTCCTCGCCCCTCTCCACATCGTCCTCGCACTCGAGGACCCACCACCCACGTAGGGCGTGTCACCCTGTCGAGGTGGCCGTTCAGGTGTCGCCGCAGCAGGACGAGGATTGTTTATCTGCACCCTTGCAAGGAATAATCCCCAAGCAGGAGAATATCACAGGTAAAAACACAAATGGCCGCCGCGGAGGAGTTAAAGAAGAAAGCTTTGGGTGGGGGGTGGTGTGTGGGGGGGGGGCTGGGCTACAGAAGTGTCTGCTGCAGGCCTTTCAGTGTCCTTCAGCTTGACCATCCTGGCAATTATTGTGAGGAACGGAAACATTTTCAGTGAAAAACGACACACAGAGTCAGACAAAGAAAGAGATTATGTAAAGAAGGAATGGATTACAGATGTGCATAGATCCTGTGGAGGGATGCATCGCTCTCCTTCCCTTCCAGCATTATTCCACCGTCACGTCTCTTCCTTAAAACATCTGCTATATAAAGCTTACCGATAATAAATAAAAATAGAATTCTGCTGATTTTTGGAGTGAAATTGGTCATTTTCGGAGCTCCAATCCTTGTGATTTTGAGTAATTAAGGCCTTGTTAATGCTGCTGGTTTTTATTGGCGGTCCACTGGGACTCAATGGGCCTTTAGTGATAACAAGCGTGGGTCTCTTATGGCTGGTTTTACATGGTGGGGTTTGATTTTGTAGCGGCAAAGCCTATTCAGATGTTTATTCATTTCCTCACCGTGTGCCAGTTTGGCCTGATTGGCTTGGAAGGGGTGGTTTAATTTGAAGCCAGTTCGGGCTAAATGTGCACGGAACGCCGCTCGACAATGTGCGCTACTGTCCCCGTATTAGCGAGATCCGCGGTTCTGCAGATGGCACCGCTGTTTGGAGTTGTTAGCTAGTTAGCTCCGTGCTGCAATGAATGACCACTGTTCATTAGCGTGCAGTTTGTTAAACATCTGCCCTCTGTGTGAGTGCACACAGGCTTACACACACACACACACACACACACACACACACACACACAAACATCCTCATACTCATATGAAGCCCACTTGCCTCTTGGCCTTGTCAGCTGCTTGAACATGCTTTTCTTTGCTCATTTAGATCCTCATGCAACACAATTCACATGATGTCGCAGGGTCAGCAGCTCACATCGGGGGCAGATATTTATTTATAGGCCTCATGTAGCTGGATATTGTGTAACGCAGACACTGCTTGGCTCCATTTATGAATAGTTCCATTCGGTCCAGGCTGATAAAAAAAAAAAAAAAAAAAGATGCTTTAATATGACAAAGAGCAGTTCCGTCTGAGAAAAGAAGATGCAGTCACGCTTGTGAGAAAGAGTCCATATCAGTCGTGTGCAGTAAAAAGCCGTCCCCTCCCACCTCTGTTGTACTGCAACCGAGATTGATGGATGCCGACTGGCAGTGCCAGTGAGCCACCCCGTTCTGCATATGGTCGCTGCCATGTTCTTTTTCCCTGCTCTGTGCGAGATGAGGCACGGAATCTCTTCCTACACGCTGGCAACGTTACATTCCAGTGGATTATGTTTTACAGCAGAGGTAGGGAACCTATGGCTCGGGAGCCAGGTAGGGCTCTTTTGATGACTGTATCTGGCTCTCAAGCATTTCTTACCACAATAAAAATGTATTTTTGGGTTATGAAATGGGTATTATGAAATACGTCTACGGAGTACGGTGCAAAACTATGCAGCAGCAAAAGTTGTATTAATGGCAACAAGTATTTGGTTTATTATTAGACACTGCGCTGCTCATGAAAGTGTGCTGGCCACACCCCATTGGCGTGGGGTAGTGTGCCTGGTCTACGTAATTAGAGCCCATTATCTAAAACTGTTGGTCTTACATAAAAATGCACACATTTTATTGCATTCAATGTTTAAAAAAAAAGTATATGTCTCTCACAGATACACATTTTAAAATATCTGGCCTTCATGGCTCTCTTCGCCAAAAAGGTTCCCGACCCCTGTTTTACAGTATGTGTAGTCTGATGTATCTTGTTGCAAAAATGACGTCATACAAATGGTAATCGGTTGTAGGCGCTACCGAAATCAGCGAGGAGCACGCTCGAACCCGAGGTTGTGGGGGGTGCCAGACCTGTGCCTCAATGGGACAGCTGAGGCTGTCTGGGAAGTCTCATGGCTGCAGCTGGGGGCTGCGGTCTGCAGTCTGGAGCCCTGGGCCGTTAGGAGAGGGCAGAGCAGCCTGCGTGTCGTCATTTGCATGATAAACAATTTAAGATATGCACAGGGACAACGTAGCTTGTCTCCAGATTATGGATGGCCCAGAAACACGGCAGATGACCGTTTCTCACACTAAACTATGTTTCAGATGGATTATATTGCATTGTGATGCAATGCAAATGAAAGTGTTATTTGTTTGGAATACATTTTTTTAATAATTTAAATGCAACCATCATTACGTCACTGTGCGCCATGTTGCTAATGCTAATGCTAATGCTAACAAAAATCCTAGCAGTTGATGCAGCAGTAGAAATGTCTATATTTGACACACAGCACTCTCTCTCTCCAAAACCCTTCTGCTACGGTGACGTTCTTCTCTGATTTCAGATCAACATTTGCAATAAGACTGACAGTTGTAATTATTAGATTAGATTCAGCTCTCTTGTTTCTCTTCAGTATAACTCAGACTCTAATCAGCATGTTTGACTGTATAAAATGTACAGATACTCACCGGTAATTAATGATAATTTGAGCTAATTGATGAACACATGGAATCATATATATAGATATATAGATATAAACATGTAAAAAATGTGGGCTTTTTTAGCAGTGGTACATGCATGCTGTAAATTTGACCTTTTTTTTTTGGACTTTTTGCAATGATTATGAATTACAGTGTCATTTGCGGGGCCGTCCGTGAATGTGCGGGGATCCTCTGTATAATATGGCCGTCATTTATCCACCCCGACATTAGCATCACCGGTGTGTTAATGAGGCCGCTGTAACACCCAATCGAACACCCTCTCACACTTCCGCATCCTTTCCAGGACGCCGATACTGAAAGCTTGACTTTGAATCAATGCTAACTTAATTATGGCAGCCACTTTTCTTTCCCCTGTTCGACTACGTGGAGACGTAGGAAAAACCTGATTTCTCGCAGTATCTCTCTGAGGCTTTTGTGCGTCTTTCGTGCAGCAGCTTGCCTGTCCTGTTTGTTGTGGAGACAAAGGTATTTAGCCGGGTTGGGATTGGAACCGTGCCAGTTTTCTCCAAACCACCAGTCCCCCTGTCCTTCACCAGCTTACACATATACTCACTGGGTATCTGTCAGGGGGGGTTTGGAGGGGTGAGTAATATGTGTGTGTGTAAGGGGTTGGGGGGGTGGAGAGGCTTCTTGATCGTGACGTCTTTTTCCTGTATCCGGCATGTGTGTGTGTGTGTGTGTGTGTGTGTTTGCGCATATGGTTGGCTTTGTAAGTTCACATACAGTGCTTTGTTGGGGTGATCACTTTAATTGATACTGAAAAGACCCAGACGCACGCTATTCCATCCATTCACAATATCCATTGTCTGAAAAATTACTGTAATTGGATCCTACAGTTCTGGGCTCTGATGAATTTGGTTCTATTTTTAGCCGTGGGCTCTGACAATTTTTAATAAAGGTAAACAGCAGGGGCATGGAAAGCCCAAAATCTTGTTGGTGGGGGGGGGGGGTAATTACAGTGAGGTGAAAAGGGCTTTTCTTAGAATAAAAAGAAGAAAATGATGGCACAATTATCTGCAAGGTAAAACATGCAGGGTGAATTATTTAGTATTTTCACTTTGAACCAACTCTATAATCTCGCAGTTTATTGTAAACAGTTTTTTTATACTGAAATTATAGTTGATAGTTGTATGCTTCTGCACCTGCCTTTTACACTAGCATCACTTTCTCCCAGAGTGCTTAATGCTGCTTGCCTCACACGAAGATATGAATAAATGGATGAATCCATATAATGAATGTTATTTAGAGAGGTAATAACATCATGTTTATAATTTAACTATTATATGTGTAGAATATTTAGTTTGAATGCATTCCAGTGGAAAAAAAATGGTAGGTGCATATCTTAAATTACCTTGACATCAATGTACAGTGAGGAAAAAAACAATTTTAGTAAGATATTCCACAGGGGTCCACTGGAGCTAGGGTCTGGGTGAGGCTGGGCTGCATCAGGTTTAAAAAAAAAAAAAATATATATATATATATAAGAAAAAATGTAAAAAAATTATAATAAAAATATTAATAAATATTAATTATATTAAATATATATATATGTATAATATAATAGTCTTCAATGCTTGTGCTATACCCTCCACTTCTTTCAGTGCTTTGGTTCTTTGCAAAAGCTCTGATAAAACATTAAATTATAATCAATTATTTTAAATACATTTTTATTTATTATTAAATTATTAAATAAATGTTTAATGTTAATTTTGACACAAAATAAGATGCAAAAATAAATAAGCAAATCAAAAAACAAATGAAACAAGTGAAACAAATTAACAAATCAATTTTTATTTATTATTAAATAAATGTTTAATGTTAATTTTTATTTTTTGACACAAAATAAGATGGAAAAATAAATAAGCAAATCAAAAAACAAATGAACAAATAAATTTTTATTTATTTTATTTATTTATTATTAAATTATTAAATAAATGTTTCATGTTAATTTTTATTTTTCAACACAAAATAAGACGGAAAAATAGCAAATCAAAAAACAAATTAAACTTTCATATCAAGGTGGGGGACTCGCGTCCGGCCCGCGGGCCGTGAGTTTGAGATCCCTGTTCCACAATGTAGAAATGCTATTGCAAACTAATTTCATCCTGATAACTTTGAGAAGAAGCGTTTATGAATATGAAATGTGCGTCTGTGACTTTTTGTGCGGTTAGCATGTTGACCAGATTGGGAAGATCGGAGTTCAATTCCACCCTCGGCCATCTCTGTGTGGAGTTTGCATGTTTTCCCCGTGTGTGCGTGGGATTTCTCCGGGTACTCCGGTTTCCTACCCACATTCCAAAAATATACACCTTAGGTTAATTGGAGACTAGTGTGAATCGCCCAGAGGTATTATTGTGAGTATGAATGGTTGTTTGTCTATATGTGCCCTAAAATTAGTCGTGCACCTCAGAGGTATACCCTCTTCCCTGAAGTAGCTGGGATTGGCTCCAGCACACCCTTACGACATTTGTAAGGAAAAGCAACAATAGAAAATGGATGGATTATAATAACACATTTGATTCCTACTATAAAATGAGAGTTATGTCATTTATGCAGGCCAGTAGCTTTGGCTTCATACAAGCGCTGAAGTGAAGTGGATGTTAACATCTTGGGTGTGAATCTGCAAGCGTAATAATGCTCGCGCGTACGTGTACAAGTACGATTTTAACCACTTCAATGTTTATGGCGTTGTGTGCATGTGTGTGCGGGCTATTTGTTAAAGCTTTACTACCCTGGGCGTGCAAGCTGAACATGAAAGGGTCTTTGACTTGGCAAGCCCTGCCTCAGGACACCCCTCTGTGGACCATGCCAGCCCAGACTTGGCACAGAGTACCGGTCCTGGGGGACGGGCTGGGCCTAAATACTTGCGTGTGAGAAGGTGCACAGTGTGTGCGCGTGTTCAAGTGATGTTTTGCGGGCTTAGGAAGCAGACCCTATGGTGAGGTGGCAGGTGTGTGTGTGTGTGTGTGTGTGTGTGTGTGTGGTAGACAACGGGCGAGTACGTGTACTTATGAGTAGGTATGCAATAAAGTGTGTGTGCTGTCCTCGGGGCTCCTGGCTTGGGCTTCCTGTGTCTCTGTTTGTCTTCTAACAACCTTGGTACCACAGCCTCGGGCCATTCAGGTGGAGGCTAGTTGAAGTATGCACACACACACACACACACACACACAGGGCATACACACATGCACACTAAAAAGCATGCATTTACCCACAAATGTGCACAGACCCACACCTGCCCTCTACTCAAACGTTACACACACTGTGTAACCCCCCCCCCCCCATCTGTGAACCAGTGTTTTGTCAGTAATAAATGCATTGTGGCAGAGGCCCCATCATGTGTAGTGACTTGATAAGATCTGTCAGAAACATACGATCTTCATTTCACCCCCCCCTTACACTCTTGTCCCTCCCTCACGCTCATCCCTCGCTCTTTCAGGCAACGTTAGCATGTCTGCACCTTCTAAAAAACATCTAGAGCTCATTATCACGCCGCCAGCTTTGTCTATTGAGCACACGCGTGTGTCATGCAACAGACACGACACACCCATACCTCAGAAACCCCCCCTACCCCCCCAACATGTTTGTCGACAGTCAAGTCACACAGGATAAAAAATGTATCTATAGAAAAAAAAGCCTGTCCTGTCAATAGCGTGGCAGACAAGTCACATCTCGGGGGTCGGGGGTCATCTGACAGCGTCAAGGCCTGTCACGCCAGCCGCCAACTTCACCACCTGCAGGTTAATGACTTTATTTTTAGACATAACAGAAGCAGAAGACACAAAAAAATGACTTTGATGCAGCTGTACCTGCGGAAGTGGCAGGCAGCAGCAAAGACGGAAGTGGTGATGGTACAACTATTGATGTGTACTTTTACCTATAGTACCAATATCCGGTACACGATTTTCTGTACTTTTTTGTGTGCTCCACAAGAAGTTGGAGCTACGTGCTATTACGGTGGGAAAGTGGGAGCAGGACGCTGCCCAAGACGTTACTGAGGCCAAGACACTACACTGCAGGGATCACTGGGGGACCACAGGTCATCGACTTTTGGGATCTGTGTTAAAAATCAGCATTTGTCGATCACTTGATTTTTCGCAGAAATCATCCATTACTGATTGGTGGCATCTTTGGTTCGTGTGGTCCTGACAGAAAAAAATACCAATGTGGTAGATTGACCATCATTATAGCCTACAGATGACAACCGGACGTACGGAAGATGTATGAAATCCGAATGTGTGTTGGGTGCACCAATTACGACACGACAATAGGAGTTGCCCATTTTGCCCAAAATTGACACCAGCAAAACATAAAAAAAAAAAAAAAAAAAGAAACACAGATGACACACAAACACGTACAAAGTACTTGCAACCTGAAAAACACGTAATCACCCTTGGATGATGTTTGACATGACAAAGAACCGTTTCTAGAACAGCCATACGAATGACACATGACATATTGTGTCTGTTATGACTTATTGAAATACAAACTGTCTACTTTGTAGTGAATTACTTGTAATAATATGTCAATGATATATTAGTTACTTACTAAATAAGGTATTACTAAATTACTGATTTATTGTGATTTTCAGTCATTGGTATTAAAAGTATGCACAAAAGTGATGTTTTGGTGGTTTGGTTAAAATATAGCTCTTTGATCTTTTTGGTCATTATTAGGTCACGTAAATGTTATTGTATTCACATCGTGTATTTAAAAATATGACTTATTTTACTTTCTGTAGCTTGAGTTTGTTGGTGTAAAGATTGCCGCCTCATCTTCCTCTGTTATGACATTTAGGTACCGAATCATTGGTACCTTTTGATTTCCTCGGTAGTATCGATGAGATTGTCTATAAAAGTACCGTTTTCCGTATCCATCCCTGGTTTAGGACAGAAACAGACCTTGACAAGGTCATTTTCATCCCCAAATGTCAGGATCATTCAGGCTAAAGATTGAACAGGATGACTTTGAATGTAGTTTCTCCGTGTTCCTGCACGTTTATCATACCGTGTTTCACCATTCAGTGTGTCGGGTCATCCTCCTGTGTCGCTATTGTGACTTGTATTTAAGGCTGTGGGGCCGAGGTACCTTTTGCTTTGTCTTCTTCACCGCCATGATGATAATGCCGAAGCCTTCAGAGAGTCACATATACAAGGGCGTTGTGATAATGTGAACCCGTTGATCCTGGTCACTATCTGTCTTTAGTCTTTCTTGCACCACTATCTTCTCCATTGCAAGTCCCAGTGCTGGGTTTGGCCTGTCCGAGTGTGTGTGTGTGTTTGTGTGTGTGTGTGTATGTGGTAATGTATGACTCCGTGACTGTATTTGAATGGGTGGTGGTCTATACCGCTGTGTCTTGCCACCCTTATCGCACATAGATATGAGACCCATATGGGGGGGGCCCAGCCTGTGTCTGACTTTACACTTGCGAAAACTCACCTCTCTCTGAATGTGTGTGAGGGAGCGTCTAAGCCAGGGGTGGGCAAACTACGGCCCGGGGGCCACATCCGGCCCGCCAAGTGTTTGAATACAGCCCGCCCAATCCTTCCAAAGTATTTCATTTAAACTCAACATACAACCTGGCATCATGGCCTGAGCCAACCTTTTGATGGTTTTATCAATTTCATTTTTTGACATGGTCTGTTGTTTACAAAGTGTTCCTGAAAAAAGGGACACAAGCACATAATAATAATAATTATTATTATTAGATTATTATAATTATTATTAGAACTACTATGATTATTATAATTATTATATTAATGCTAATTATTATATTAATCATATAATATTATTGTTATATTTGCATATTTTACATAATAATAATATAATTATTATTATTTTAATTTTATTGTAATTATTATAATATTTTATTATTTTTAAAATATTTAAATATAAATATAAAATAATAAATAATAATAGCAGATTGCATGACAATTTTACAGATACAATAATACCAGGTGGACTGTTACGTGTAAAATACATAGTCTGCCCCCCCCGTAAATTTTGTCATATGAATGCGGCCCGCGAGTCAAAAAGTTTGCCCACCCCTGGTCTAAGCATTCATTCGCACACACAAAGCGTGTGTGCTGCTGCACGTATCCTAATAGGCGATCTTTTCCTCTGGGAAGGTTGCGTTCAAAAGTGCAGTGCCTTGTAATAGCTTAAGTTAGCAGCACATCTTAACTTAAACGCCTGAATCTTTTTAATGATGATCACAAGACGGCGCCCGCTTTGATTTAGGAGTTGAATGCGTTATAAGGCATTTATGGAGTTTCAAACGTGCAAAGATGTTTGTCGGAAAACACACACAAATACACTCGTACTTAAACATCCACCGCATTACCTCGTCCACAACGAGCCCCGACCCAAACACACATGTGCTAACGCTCATAAATGCACACTCCCGTCCCAGGCACCCTTTACTTTTTGCAGGCTGAATCTCACTGATAACATGCTGGTGCCCTCATTTAAATTTGAAGCGCTTCTTTAATCTTCAAAGGCCTGATTGCTTTATGAATATGCATAGACTGCGCTGACTCTCAGTTCATTACCTTGTTGTAAATTCTAATGACCATTAGGGCCCTGCACGGTAATTGCCAATTGTTTTGCATTTTTGATTAGCCCATTACTGGAGCGCATTCTGAACATGTCTGCCCTGCCAGCCTGTCAGGCCAAGACTAGAGGCTGAGATGAGTTGAAAAGAAAAGTGCACGGGGACTGGCGGGTGCGGATGTGGGAGTGGCATTAACATTTTTAGAAGCTTTGCAAAATGTAAGTTTTGTTTTGCGGGTGAACAGTGGTGACTTATGACAGACACAAGACAAGAATTGTTGGCCTTGATGTTCCCTAAATAAGGTTCATTCCGTTTTTTTTTTCTGGAGAGCTTGAGTGGAAGAACGTGTACCCGACTGCATTCATGTCAGCATGTGCTTTTGTTGATTGTGTGCATGGATGCCCGTCCGACTGTGTGTACATGTCTTAAGTTTGCGTGCAAGCCAGCGAGTTGAGCGGGGCCGCTGGTGTGCTGGGAGTGGTTGGGAAGTTCTGGTGGTATATCCCCATGCTCGGCGTGCCTGGGACTCATGAAAGATTGATGCTTCCTAGCAGAATGGCACGGCCCTGCTACAACTTGATAACATCTAATGGATAATTTAACGCTCTAAAACCGGCAGGCTGGTCCCCCTCTCCGGCGGGATGGAGCGGACAGCAGCTGCTGGGCTTTTGGGGGAGATGCTGCTTTGACTGTGTGTCAGAGGGAGACTTGAGGACAAGCAGGAAAGGGGGGGAAAGACAGGGAGCAAAGGAAATGTGTGTCCATGGCGTGACTGGAAACCCCACTCTAGTGCCCACAGTGAACTTCATAGTGTCAAAAGTTGATTAGGCAGCTCTTGTCACAGTTGTTAAGCTGTAAAAAAAAAAAAAGTTTGCTCTTCAACTTAAATGCACTCCAATTTACCATTTTGTGCAATCCTTTTTTCTATGTGAAAACAGGCGTAGGAACGAGCAACATGGCTGATATGTTTCACTGTACACTATACAATAAAAATTATATTTTTATGATTTAATTTGTAAACATGGTTCCCATCCACTAGGTCCATCAAGACTAAGTGACTATCCACACAGAGACATTCATTCATCTACCGCTTATCCTAACGAGGGTCGGTGCTGGGTGCTGGAACCTATCCCAGCTGTCTTTGGGCAAGAGGCGGGGTACACCCAGCCAATCACAGGGCACATATAGACAAACATATGGACAATTTGGAGTCACCAATTATCCAGTGGGGCGGCACGGTGGACGAGTGTTTAGCGGGCAGACCTCACAGCTAGGAAACCAGGGTTCAATTCCACCCTCGGCCATCTCTGTGTGGGTTTTCTCCGGGTACTCCGGTTTCCTCCCACATTCCAAAAACATGCTAGGTTAATTGCCGACTCCAAATTGTCCATAGGTATGAATGTGAGTGTGAATGGTTGTTTGTCTATATGTGCCCTGTGATTGGCTAGCCATGGTAAAGCATAATCCATTGCTACACAATCTCTATTTTTTCTCTTTAATTAGAAAATGATGACATGAACACAGGGAGTAAACAAACATTCAATGACAATATGAATATATATATCATATATCATAAATATGATATATAAATATATATGTGCCAACATGTACAAAAAATATGATATGAGCAAATCATCAATGGGGAAGGATTAAATAAGTTCTGCATCTCCCCACTGCTTTGCGGACATGTTGAATTGTGCCCATGAGCTGATATGTGCCCTGTGATTGGCTGACGACCAGTCCAGGGTGTACCCCGCCTCTCGCCCCAAGAGAGCTGGGATAGGCTCCAGCACCCCTGTGACCCTCGTGAGGAAGAGCGGCAGAAAATGAATGAATGAATTAACCTATGAATGTGAGTGTGAATGGTTGTTTGTTTATATTTGCCGGATTGGCTGGTGAGCAGTCCAGGGTGTACCCCGCCTCTCCCCCGAATAGGCTCCTATTATTATCCTATAGAGGATAAGCGGCATAGACGATGCATGGATGTAACATATACTGTTGTTTACAAACATCAGTGTGTAAGCGTCTATTTTGGTACTCCCATAGTCAGTGTGTGCTGCGCATTGATCCATTCTTTTAGGACAAAACGCTCATCTAGGAGGTGTATTTCTATCAATGACGGTTGAAGTTATTACTCTCATTTTTGTTGGTAACAAGTTATCTCGATAAATTGACCCATATTCTATACGTATGATGCAAGTGTCGTTAGGGTGTGTTCAGTCCTCGCTCCCGTCCCATTCTCTCATGGAGGATTCCTAATCTCTGCTGTGTGTACACGCCGCTCGGAGGTCTTCAGTTTGTCTCTTATTCCCAGACTATTAAACCGTTGACAGTTTGGTTAATCGGCTCGCAGTTGGACTTCAGGGGGGATGGAAAAGGGGTCAGCCGAGTCTTTTCCAGAGGTGTGGAGAGAAAATGGCTACACCAAAACCAGGTGTACGCACTGTTCTTTGCTCAATGGTGGACTTCAAGCAGGCAGTTTTAGTCTCGGTTTAAAAAAAGGATAGTACGGAGAGTAAGGGTGAGCAAGCCGTGGCGGCTGGTCTACGTCTGTCCATGTCCAGCCTGCATGTGCCCCCCGCTCCTGCACACGCTCGGATAGGAAGGTAGCAGAGTCTGCTTTAAGGCGTCTCATGGAGACAGCATGATAGATGGCTTTGTTAAAGGGTCCCAGGGTGTCCTCTGAACTTGAAGCACTGTGTTTATCTTGAATGGGAGACGTGCAGAGAGTTGGAAGGGGTGGGGGTGGGGGTGGGGCAGTGTGCAGGAGGAGAAAGGGAATGATATAGCTTTCAGAGAGGAGGAGGGTGAGTAAAGGTCTGTATCTGGGCAGCCCTAGCTGGGGGTTAGGGGGTTAAGGGGGGGGGTCGTGAGCAGGCACGGCTGTTGGAGGGTAGCACAGGAAGAAAGGGGGACGGGGGGGCGAGGTAGGGCACCTCTCCTGTAGCTGTCCATTAACAGATGAACTTGGCAATGGTCCAGGCCTCAAAGGTCTTGAGAGACAGGCATACACACATTGACTTGCTCACGCAGACATGGACGCCCACTTCCCCGGTACCTGCTGACTGTTTCTGGAATGCCACCAGAGTTCTTTTTGTCCACAGGCAGAAAGGAACACGTCTCTGGTTCACCTATGTGAGAACCAGTTCAGGCCGGTTATCCAGCCAGCCAGTCCAAAAGAAGGAGGTCGGAGAGGCCTGGTTGCCCTGCCCTTCTCTCATTCTCTCAATATCCTGCCCGTCTCTTCTTGTCCTTTATTTTTTAGACTTAGAGGAGTAAACTGAGAGAACCTCTAACCTGAGGGCACAGGACAATGTTGAGGGGAGACAAAAAGACACGAGGGAGCGTGGGAAGAAAGTCAGAGAGGAACGGACCCAGTTGTAATCAGGGTGGGAAGACGAAGAAAAGGGTTTAGTTGTGTTGGTTGTGCTCCCCCTTGACGGGGCAACAACACCACCTCTGCTGTTGTGTGCTAAAAACATTACAGTAAACACGAAGGGAGTTCAAACGTCGTGTGGGGGTCGTGATTGAGAATTCTTATTGGGGGAGGAATTATCGTAGCGTTAATGTTTTATTCACAGCATCTTTCTCTTTTCCTTATTCATGTCTGTGTTTGTGCTCGTCATACAATATAGATGTAGCTCTGCTCCTAATTACAACTTGGATGGCTCCCGTGAGTTTTGAGTGCATTCCACTTCAAATGCTTTCAGCTCACACACAACACAAATGCGACCTGAAGATGTCAGCTCATGAAGCCGATATTCAAGCACTTTTGTACATTTGCACAATTCAACATGTCCGCAAAAGCAGTAGGGAGATGCAGAATTTATTTAATCCTTACCCTTGATGATTTGCTCATATTTTTTTGACATGTTGGCACATATACATTTCTTATGTTTTGTCATTGAATGTTTGTTTACTCCCTGTGTTTATGTCGTTATTTTCTAATTAAAGAGAAAAAATAAATTGTGTAGCAATGGATTATACCGGTCGCCAGCCAATCACATATAGACAAACAACCATTCACACTCACATTCATACCTATGGACAATTTGGAGTCGCCAATTAACCTAGCATGATTTTGGAATGTGGGAGGAAACCGGAGTACCCGGAGAAAACGGGGAGAACATGCAAACTCCACACAGAGATGGCCGAGGGTGGAATTGAACCCTGGTCTCCTAGCTGTGAGGTCTGCGCACTAACCACTCGACCCGGAGTAAACCCACACATACACAGTGAGAACATGCAAACTCTGCACAGACATGCCCAAACCGGGAATTGAACCCGTGTCTCCTAGCTATGTGGCCTGATTTAATGATAAATGATTTCGGTGTTTGTGTAAATGTTGTGAATATTTTTGTCATTATGACTTTTACAAACAACGACAAAGAGCATCAATTCAGAATATTCTACTGCAGCATGATTCAATCACGCAATTAAGCAATGATGGCAATCATGCTATAATTACGTCTTGGCAACGCAACAAACTAATTCATCCAATCAGATTGCTGTGATGTCATCCCTGCTTGTCGGTGGGTAGTTGCATAGTATGTGAGGACTGTTATGACCGGATTTGATGGACAGTATTAAGCATCCATATACTTTGCAATTCATGCGGCTATTATTTCATGGGATCCTTAGCTTCGTGACAGCATCTTTCACATGCATTTACCAGATGGAAGTGCTTTTAAAAAAAATGTTGACTCATTGGCTGGAATGTACTGGCAAGTATTTTACCTCAAGATTGTCGTCAATTTTCCATTAAAATGCTTAGTCAGGCATTGTTAACTCCTTTCTCACAACAATTCATTGTGTGCCAAGATGTTTACCTGCCATGTCAGTCTGCATTGAATCAGCCGCTCACATGTGCGTTATGGCGCTCATTGTCCGAGAGCGCCTCCTGTTTCCACGCCACGGAGGATCCAAAGGCTGTTTAGTTGTGTCAAAAGCCGCCGCCGACTGATGGAGTGAGTTGCTTATGAATTCATCACATGCATGCTGTAGGGCTGACATCGATAATGTATGTTTGCGTGTCTGCGTGTGCATGTGTTTATGCGTTGCCGTGTAAATGCATGCAATCTCATTTGCATGTATTTCACACACGCTCACAGTTAATTTGTTCTTTAAAAAGACGCTTTTCCCTTTCATGTGCCTTCTCCTTTGCTATTTTTCTTGCGGCCTTCCAGCTCTTGGTCTATTTGTTGGAAACATGCTCACTTGTGCTAAACTCCTGGTCATGAAGCCGACTAAATTTCTTGCTGCTGTGTGTGCAGGGCTGTTTTTTTAATGCCCCCCCCTGTAAATTTGCATATGTATATGTGCAGATTGTATGAGAAGGGCTCTCACACTTAAAGCAGTTGGGGTTGGGGGGGCGGGGGTGATGGGGGATGTCGCAAGGCCAAACCAGTGTGTATAGTTTATGTGTGTGTGTGAAGGGGGTCGTGTTGGCACTTTGAGACCTCCCTAAACCCCCCCAGACAAAGCCATCCACCACTCCCAGATGGTAGTCTGCTCTCTTCGGCCATGTGTCTAGTGTAGATGTGTGGGCGTGTTTTCGGACAGGGAGAGCTACAAAGACAGAAAGAGTAAAGGAGAAATTTGCAAGTGAGAGTTTGTGCAGAAAAGTGCAAGACTGATGCGGAGAGAGAAGGTGTGTGTGTGTGTGTGTGTGTGTGTGTGTGCGAGTGTGCATGCATGCATGCTTGCATGTGTGGAGTTTAAAACGTATGTGTACTTATTATAATACATAATGCAAGACACGGGGACAAAGAAAAGGAAATCGACGTAGGGTGCAAATAGAGAGCTGCACTGGCATGGCAGGGCAAAGGGTGGGGGTGGCAGTTTTTTTACTTTGATATTGGGCACTGGCGATTATTTCTCTTTGTGCTGATGACCTAAAGATGGCCATGGATGTCTGGCTAATGGGGTCAGTCAGCGTTAAAGAGTACGCATTGGGATTATGTCTTTGCCAACTGCCTGCTGGACACTGGGACAAAAAATGGGGTTAAATTGTAGCGAACATGTGAATGAAAAAGAGGCTTATAAAGCAAAGATGCCCATCTTTTAGGCAATGGCTTTTTAGCCATTTGTACTGCAATTGAAAATATGTGTAATGATTTTACCTGCTGTTGAACTTTGCAAGAAAGTGAGCAAATATGCAGCTCTAACCATCCATTCTTTAAAGTTACGTTTGTATATGTATGTCGCATTATTTTCTGCATGTAAAATTTTAATAACAGTGTTCCCTCACAATTTTGCACATTTTAAAAATGTTGCTCTACGTCCTTGTGGTGTATGACAGCGATCTATCAGCGCTCTGTTGTGCGAATCTGTCATTGTGTTTACTCGCTCATTGTGTTCTGTGTCCTGATTGGCTGCAGGCAATTTTCAATCAATCTCCTTTGTGCCACTAGCAAACCAACTGTGAGCTGCTTGCTTGAACTGTCAATAAACAGTAGTAGTAACAGCTAAGTTAACAATGATGCAAAAACTCTACAGCTGAATGGCGCCAGGATGAAGCACTTATAGGAGTCACTTGATAGTTTCTTGTGGGCGCACTAGTAGATCGATCATTAAAATTCTAACGAAATTTGAACTTAAACAAGAGAGAAATATCATCAAATGTGAATGCCGACAATTATTCTAAACAAATGAAGTTGGCAAATTTGCAGATTTCACTTATATAAGAGCACTGCATTCTCTATAAAATGTGTTTCGGTTTTCAGTTGATCTTTTGGAATGGATTAATGACGAAAACCAAGGTTCAACTGTGTCTTTAGACGTACGTTAAAACATCTCCATCCTGGTTGCTAAGGCTCTAATAAGGATCCGATAAAAACCATGCCTGGAGTGCTGTCTAAATCCTGTTGTTCCCCTGGGGCTGTATGTTGAAACAGGCCTGCAGCTCTGTTAAGAAGGAGCTATCTATCGCCTGGAATGACTCCAGCTTCTCTGACCTTGATGTTTGTTTTCCTTGTATCCTCAGACATAAACATGGCTCACACGTTCAGACACAGCGAGGAAGAAAGTTATCCTTTCTCATGTCGTACTTAGTTCTCGCTTCTTGGTAAATACTGCATAGATATATGGGATTTTGACATGTACTGTGTGATAGATATTTGAATGCCCTCATCCCCCCCATCCTTTGCTTCTCCCATACCTGTTAGACTGGTTCTCTCTGTCTTTCATAGAACCAAAGCCAGCCTCCCTTTTCTTCACCAGGTAGTATTTTTTTTTAATCGGGCAGGAAACCAGACTCCCTTATGACAACACTTTAGCCCATAGTTCAAAGTGCCAAGATAACAATCCTCTAGTTATACCTTTATTGAGGCAAGCCCTTCTCTGCCAATAAGCAGTCTGGCACAGAGTTTTCTCCATGCTGGACATGCCCTCTTCTCCCCAGGCTCTGGTACTGCTCTGGTCTGCCAAGTTGCGGGGCCAGATTGCCTGTAATAGGCCTGCCATTTCCTTCTCATCATCTGTCAGCACTTTGGATTCAACTGCATGGTCCAAAGAAGGCGACCACTTTCCAATTAAAAAGGTTAATTTGTCCTTGCCTACCCCCCCCACCGGCAGTTTGCAATGTCTTCATTAGCACTCATTTGAATCCCCGTATGGTCCTTCCTTTTATTGTGTATTTTTCCATTACATGGAAAGGTAGGTTGTGTGTCCATTAGTATGTCATTCTCAGCAGACAAGTGCTGTTTTTATTATGTTTACCAGTTTTCCTCGGATAGAGGGCCCATTTCTAGATGCAGTGTTAATGTGTAAATGAATGGCTGGGTGGGATGTCAGCTTGAAAGACATCATTTCTCTTATGCGGAGACAAAGGATTGACAAAGAGTAAACTGTTCACATTTGAATTACGTTACCGACTTGCTAACCAAAAGAGCAGCGACTCCGAAAGCATGTACAGAAGATCAACACTCCACCCCAGCAGCAAACTGATATGCACATAAAAACGTCTATTTTTAACACATGCCTTGCTATTACCCCTCCAAAGCCCCCCTGCGAGCTTAGCTCATTTGCAACCAAAGTGGCAGTTGTAATTATTAGATTACGTTCAGTTCCAGAGCCCTCCACTTCTCTCTTTAGTTGCCATTGTTCCACTAGTGACAGTTTTAAGCTCTAAACCTGACTCACACGCTTATTAAGCGCATTTATTATAACGAGTATACAGTAGCTACTTCTCACCACTGATGGATGGTAACGTAAGGTATTGATAAACAGAAGAGATGACAGCATATGGCAATGCTGCGTTCAGGGACCGCCAAACAAAGTGTATCTCATGAAGAAACATTATCAGGGAAGCTTAAAGACATACACATGTAAATTATTTATTTTTTAAAAAGAACGGTACATGTATTATCACAGATTTGTAAGTGTGTGTGAATGATTTTCCGCCTAAAGAAGGAAACGGCCGTGGATGTTAAATGGCAAACGTGCGTGGATCTACTGTACTGGAAAAGATGACTTTGCTGAATAGTGTGGAGTTTTACCAACTGCTACTCAGATTTAGTAAACGGATCAGTACACCCACTTTTTACAGTCTTTCTTGGCCTATGCAGTAAATACGGTTTTATCATGGTGAACCTTAAACATATGCATTCACATATGACATCATATATTTTCAAATTTAAACAACTCGGTAGGGAACAACAACCTGGGGCCAATTGCACAAAACTATGATAGTATATGACAGGGGTCTCAAACTCAATTTACCTGGGGGGCCACTGGAGCTGGGGTCTGGGTTAGACTGGGCCCCATCAGGTTTTCAAAAAAAAAAAACAAAAAACGCATTTATTAAAAACAGAAAAATGAATAAACTTTGCTTTGGTTCTGATTTTCTACAATAAAAGCTCTGATAAAACATTCCACTGTTCTCAAATATCTTAATTGTTATTTTTCTACACAAAATAAGATGAAAAATAAATAAACAAATCAAGAATAAAGAAAATCAATCGATCGGTAATAAATAAATATAATAATAATAACAATAAAACGGCAAATAATAAAAACGTAAGAAACCACATATAGTTGGTGGGTAGACAAATTATTTTTTTTCAGATTAAAATGAACAAAGCATTATTAGAGCCCTGTAGACATGACAAAACACGACTATAGTCACATTTATACTCTTTTTATTTACAACATATTGCGCAACTGCAGGGTCTTGAGACACATGCTAACTCGCAAACGAGAGAGCTAGCGACCTAAACGGTAGTTATTTCCTTTAAACTTGAATAGCCAAAAACTTACCACTTCCACACGGATAGGGAGGATAACTATTAACAGTTATTTAACCTTTAACATGAACATTAATCAAACGTAATAATTTTTTCTGGGTACATGATACCATACAGCATCCATATCAAACTTTAAACTTTCATATCAAGGCGGGGGCCTCAAACTAGTGTCCTGCGGGCCACATATGGCCCGCGGGCCGCGTGTTTGAGACCGTTGGTATACGCACTGATCCAGGATCAGTTTCACCTGGCTTGATTAATCCATGTCCACTCATCCTAGCTTGGGTTTTTTTTCAAGCCTAGACGCTCTTATTTTGGCTTCATTCATCCTGGACGTCTGAATCCTACTTTCATGCAAAGAACCCCAAGCTGAATGACGTGTAAGAGCATCCTCTGTCTCTATCTCCGCAAGCTTCCGTGCACTCTGCTCATTTCAGTACATGCGCTCCCCACTCGTACCGTCCTTTTACAGTATCTGAGAGCTCAATGGAAAAAGGGCCCGGTGCATTTCCTGCTCCTCTTCCTCTTTCACTGAGCTGCGGTGGTGGCATCACCAGGCCCAAATAGCCCCCATCTCCCCTTCACTGCCGCGTCTTTCCCCCACATTATCTGAATAAAATGTACCGTATGTGGTTTCTTTGTGCACCTAAAGCCCAGCAAGGAAGCGTCTCCTAATCACCGCCTGTGCCATTGCATCGTTTCCACTGCTGACATAACTTCTGCTCTCCGTCTGACGCCTGACGCCAGCAGAGCCAGCAAAGTGTAGAAACCTTATTCGTATTTACTTGAGAGCATCTCGACTTTTACGAGCCGGATATTGAGAGTGTAATTCTTTGTGAAGGATCTTTGTTGGCTTTTTGACTCATCTTATTCATTGCTTGTTTAATTACCACTGATACAATTATTTTCAATTAGATGGCAGTGGATCTGTATAAATGTTTAAATTTTAAAAATGTTCAGGGTTTCCGCTACATGCGATTGATCATGACGCAGCGTTTCTACATTACATGTAAAAGTGAAACGAAATGATGGTAGACTCCTGGAAGTTGAAATGACTTGACGTAAATAAAGCAACGGTAGCAGATGTGTCATCATCTGCTGTTAAGTAGAACGGCATACTAAATGAAATTGGGGGTCACTCTTGGTTGTTTTGGTGATTAACATAATCTAATGACTTGGAAAAATGAACAGGAGGTGGAAATAAAGGGGGGGGGGTGTTGTCTATTAAGGCGCTGCCTGTGGACAGCGTGAACAGGCCAGTTTCCCATGCACTGGCGGCTCAGACGAGGCCTCTCTGGTTACACAAAATGTCTGCCTGTCCAGCCACGGAAAGAGAGAGATATTAGCATTATTTTTGCCTTAGTTATCTGAGAGCATTGTACTTTTAGACACCGTGTTTGAGTGCCTGGCAGACACTTGAGTTTCTGCAGCAGATTAAAGGACATTTTAGCAGCTTTTTCTTGGGGCCAGGCCATAAAAGCACACAAAGGGAGCAGCTGCCACTAATGTAATCTACAATAGGCCACTGCAATGTAAAGCTGTCCGGTACTCCTTTGTTTTGAATTTTTATGCCATTCTTGACACCCTCCAACACCCATTCCTCTTTATATTTGAATTCCTTGTTCAGCGCTAATGCTGTCTACTGAAAAGGTGCTGAAAACGAACAACAGCAAGGCCATATGTTCTTAAGACTTTTCTACGTATAGTATATAATTCCCGCTTTCCGACGGTGTTACATTCCAGGACCACCAGTGAATGGCATAAAAAACGGGAGTAATTTATGATGGCTATTTTTGACACATGGCTTGCCGCCTCCAAACCCTTGATGTAGGCATTTTTGGATCAACATTTGCAATAAAAAATTATTATATTCAGATTTAGTTTCATAAGCTTCTCATTCTCTCTTCAATTGCCATTGTTCACTTGCGACACCAGCTGATATCATAAAAAAATAACATAAACATGTATTACACATAGATTAAATGTCAAAACTTTGTATTTTTATTAGTTATTAGTATCAACATTTTTGCCTTTTCTAGTTATATTATTCCTTTTTTCCTCTATATTCCACTTTTACTGCAGTGAGCCACGTTATTACTGCGGCAAGGCCATGGAGGATTGTATCCAAGGTCTTCCGTCTTGGTTCTGTTGGTCAGGAGTTACATTGTGAGGAGGTGTTTATTATTATTATTATTATTTTTTTTTTTTTACAGCATTCAGACCTGCATTGTACGGCGTTACAAATATGGCACTCACTCCTGCTCGCCTGCTCAGCTGATTCTCCACCTTTGTTGAAAGAAACTCTATAGGCGCACCCTTAGTCGCTAAATATATCAACAATGTCAACACAGATCTCTTCTATGTATGAGGTGCTTGAACGTCGGCGCTGAGACAAATGCTACCAGCGTCAATGGAATGGCTCTGTGATTAAGGATGATTTACGTGGGTCGATCTGACTAATCTTTAAATAAAGTTGATCAAATGTAGAATTACTACAGCTTCTGCTCGGACATCAACAAGTAGCAAGCAGCTGTTCAACTCCGTTGGGAAAAAACTGCCTCACGTCACTCGCTGACGCTGTAAACACTGAAATTGGCTGGATTATAAGAGCATGCTTCATACACTTATCATCGATGTAGCGCTAGTAGTGATGCCGTAGTTCATGCCAAAGCCTGATTGGCTTCTGGCTACCCTGTTCTTGACATACAGATTTTCTCGTCAGGTTTTAATAAACAGTACTCACCACTAATGAATGATTGATGAGCCACTAATTCTAGTAATTGTAATTTTAGTAATGACTTACATTAATCAATTAACTTGTGTTCACTTCTGTGCAAGTTTTGAGTTTGGATTGACAATCGTGTTACCACTAATAAACGATAATTTAATGTTAATGGTAATGGTTTTATTTCATTTGAACATGCATCAGATTACAATTGAATGCATCCCATAATCAGTTCCCAGTTCCACATGTCCAAAAGGAGTAGGAAGAAGCAAAGCTTATTAAATCCTACCCCTCCATCTGGTACTTTTACAATCACTAACTGTTACATTTGTTCACTTCCTGCTTTCTTAATATAGTTTAAGTTTTATTTTATTTATTTTTGTCACAAGGTGATATGACCATGCAATGCCATAATGGGTACCATGGTAACGGTCAATATAGTATATAATATATATATATTTATAGCACATCATGACTGGTTCAAGACTGGTAAGACGATTGCCGAAGACTTGGAATCGGATTCAAGGTATAGCCTTTAGCCTGGTCGTCAGGCTAACACTAGAAGCTAACAGGCTAAAGACGGCATTTTCACCACTTGCTGCAAGTTTTGAGGCCAGATTGAGTGTTGAAGCGAGTACGTCCGTAGCCTAAACACACGACTATGGTGTGTGACTATGGTATGAAATAACGTCCATAAACACGAAACGTTAAGCATGAAGACAAAGATGTAAAATGATGAGCTTTCTTTCTATTATCACATATTTATACATTATTCCAATGTGCAGGGATCCGCTGTATCTCTCCAGTAATGTCAAAGTACACAAGATAACGTCCAACGTCCAGCGTCCAGGCACTTCCCCACATTTCCTGTGTGCTTTCACAGTGTTAGCTGTGGAATGAGTATATAGGATCTTCCCAGTGTGACCTTGCCCCATGCAGCTCAGTTCTCAGAATGCAACTCAAGCTGTCCACTGGGGTGGATGCCCCAATGACCCTTACGTCAGTCAGGGTTTTTTCAGCTTCTTTCAAAATGACAGGGTGGATCCGGAGAACCTGAGTTCACCGTGAAAGGAATACATACGCTACATGGCTGTCAGAACTGTTACTGAAAACAGAAACACGAGAGGTGACCAGTCGTGAAATGGTTATGCAGCTTATCATTTTTAAAAAAAAGCTATGTGAACGACTGGAGACTGGACACTGAACAGTGTCAAAATTATAATTGCAGGTTCAAGCACACAAAATGTTGCTGAGACTACATTGAGAAGCAGTCGTTTCCGACTGTAAATTCAGTTTTATAGCACATCAGAGAAGAAATGGTATAAACATCTGGCCCATAAATCTCCGGTGCTGGTGCTGCAGGAGTGTAGTTTAAGACGTTAGCTTCACACTCATCCTCTGATTAGCCATTAATCCAAATTAGTACACACATTTATTTGTACAAGTATATGGTTCGTTAGCTGGGGTGCATGCATTCCACATTCTGTAGATCAGGGGTCTCAAACTCAATTTACTTGGGGGCCACTGGAGCTAGGGTCTGGGTGAGACTGGGCCACATCAGGTTTCCCCCCCCCAAAAAACCCGCATTTATTAAAAACAGAAAAATATCCAAACTTTTTCAGTGTTTTGGTTCAGATTTTCTACAATAAAAGCGCTGATAAAACATTCCACTGTTCTCAAATATCTTAATTTTTATTTTTCTACACAAAATAAGATGAAAAATAAACAAATCAAGAATAAAGAAAATCAATCAATCAGTAATAAATAAATATAATAATAATAATAATAATAAAACGGCAAATAATAAAAACTTAAGAAACCACATATAGTTGGTGGGTAGACAAATTATTTATTTCAGATTAAAATGAACAAAGCATTATTAGAGCCCTGTAGACATGACAAAACACGACTATAGTCACATTTATACTCTTTTTATTTACAACATATTGCGCAACTGCAGGGTCTAGAGCAGGGGTCGGCAACCTTTACTATGAAAAGAGCCATTTTACCCAATGCCCACTGAAGAAAAATAGCCTGGAGCCGCAAAACATATAGTATGTTTAAAACAACATTGGAGGGAATTTGGGGGTATCAAAGTAGTTCAGATAAGAAAAGACGAGTTGGAGTACTCTTGCTAGTTTTGGAGATAAACTTACATAAATGTATGTGTAAACTACTGTAGGTAAGTATTACCTGTTTTTCTTCATGTACTGAACTGGATAGCAGTCAGAACTCACTCAGGATGCATTCATGGTCTCAGACAAAGTTGGATTTTTTAAAACTCATTACAAAAGATGTGCATTTTCCCCACTCGGGTGTTAAAAATATTCAAGCATCGCAAAGGGAGCCACAATAAAGAGTCTGAAGAGCCACATGCGGCTCTGGAGCCGCAGGTTGCTGACCCCTGGTCTAGAGACACATGCTAACTCGCAAACTAGAGAGCTAGCCACCTAAACGGTAGCCTCCAAGTTATTTCCTTTAAACTTAAAAAAAGCCAAAAACTTACCACTTCCACATGGATAGGGAGGATAACTATTAACAGTTATTTAACCTTTAACATGAACATTAATCAAACGTAATAATTTTTTCTGGGTACATGATACCATACAGCATCCATGTCAAACTTGCACGGGCCGCACTAACATTAAACTGTGGCCCGCGGACCGCGTGTTTGAGACCCCTGTTGTAAGCTGATGTGCTGAGCGGACATGCATTTTTATGTATGCATTTGTCATACTTACCCATTGGCTACATTTATTCTGTACATGTATGGGTGTCATGTCCCTGCCTGTTGAGGAATGTCTGACTCCACTGACCCTCTCTATGCAGAAACGATGGATTCTAGACGGACAGCCATGCATGGAGCACACCAATGCATCTACACATGCGTGTGTCCTCACTTGCAGCTGGCCATGAATAAATCCTTCTGTCACTATAAGCACCAAAGCATTCTGCACATATCCTACTCATTAACTCCTTCCTTGCTGGAGATAATACTCTTTGACATATGTATGTTTGTTTTTTTTAACCTGTCATGTTCAGCAGCTTAGTCATGCAGTATGAGTGAACTATATGATAACTATCCGATTAGATCCAATAGAATACGGTTGGAGGAACGACAGACAAAGAAGAAAGCGACAGGAGAGAGAAGAGACAGCGTTAGGTCACATCAATAACTGTCATCAGAGTGGATAATAAAGAGTGGCGGATATGGAGAACCCATCCACATGAGTTAAAAAAAAGTCAAGTTAAAATAAAACAACCTTTTCTACCTGTTGCTAACATATCCTCCAATAACTTCTTGATAGCATGTCCTTATTTCCCATACTTTGCTGCTCTTTGTTTCTTTGTTGGCAGACCAGACTTTATCTTAATGCTGCACATATGCATGCATGCAACACACACACTCTCATGCCAACACGGCATATGTTTGCTTAAACCTGATGACCCAATAGAAATAGCCCTTGCACCCCCTCTGTCGCGCTCCTTTTCTGCTCCTGTGTTCCCTCCTCTTCCCCCTGGGGTAGGTTGCTATACCCCCCTTATAAACATAGAGATCTATAGGAGCCCAGAACCCAGACAGGTTCTTGGCAAGATTGCACAGGTAGTACTCCAGCCTGGTTTGAGATCTTAAGGCTCCAGCCTCGTTAAAAGGCTGATTTATGCTCTACAGCTGGGCACAAAGGAACTTACAGGTTGGATACCTAATTAATATCACGCTCGCTACTGCTTAGATGCATGTTCCTGACAAACCTCTAGGGAGGATAAGCGGAAGGGTCCGCATGATGCATTTTTAACACGGCATATACATAGAGTGTAACTAAATATGCACAGGTAGTCTAGTCATTTACAGAGACACACGTAATCATACTTAATCACGCATACTATTTAAAATGTACTTCGAGGTGGTAACTCTCACTTGGACTACAAGTACAGACAATGTTTCCACCATTTTAGATGCAGCATTTGGACTGCGGCTGGTCATGCCACATGTTTTCAATTAGTGCGAAGGAATCTGTTACGGTGAGCGTCGACGATGAAGAATTGTGTAAAGCGTGGTCTGCCGTTGCCAAACATATGGCTCATCCATCTTATGGTGAGTTATTGATGGTCAACATTACCAGTAGGTAATCGCTGGCCGACTGCCTCTCTTTTGAGGGTATCCGATACTAAATAATGCAAATACGGTATAAGATGATTGCATCAACAGTTATTAGTTTTTTGTATCCAACCCTTAGACTTATAGTAGATCCCCATACATTCACAATGCAGCATTCCTAGCCACCAGAGAATGCATCTTTTTCACCATGTCAGTGATAATTTACAATAACATGACAATAACAATAAAATGTACAACATACACGTGGCACTGTTACTCCCACACCTCCTCTGGGATAGGCTCCAGCATACCCATGTGACCCTATTGAGGACAAGCGGCATAGAAAATAGATGAATATGTCTTATGCGTCACTGATGAGATTTCACACTTTGTTCAGCGGCCCTTGAACACACCTTAGATGTGTGCTGTGATAAACATATGATTCCATATGTTTATTAGCATTCGTTAGTACGTATACTTTGAGTGAACAATGAAGAAATGACACAACAATAAGGGTAATTGAAGAGAAAAGAGGTTCCGGAGCTGACAATAACCACTTTTATTGCAAATCTTGATCCAAAATCGGATATCACGCACGAGGAGGAGTGAGCTGTATGCGAATAAAAAGATATTTATATGTGCATTTTTTTTTGTAATTTGCAAATGTTCCTGAATTTGCTAGGTTTCTTTGGATATGTGACCCCACCTCATTCTGTCAAGTTCCTTGCAGTGTCCATCAGAATGTCTTTAAGGGGCTGAACAGGAGGCCATTTTGCAATTTTAATCAAGATTTGGAATGCAACTGGGTTAGGAAGTGGCACAACAATGCTTTCTCCCCAATTAATTAATAATAGGGAAGGGACTTGGAGGGTGAATGGATGGTGATTGGTTAGGCCATTTAGGTGTCTTTGTACCCTGAAATGAGTTTGCTAAATGTGTTTTTTTACGCATATGGAAGCGCTATGTCCGCCATAGTCCATACACAGACATCTTGACTTCCAACAAATTGATTTGTATACGTCTGACCCCTTTGTTGCCATCTGATCATAAGAGTCAGGCTGTTGCCTCTTCCTTAACCACTCGACCATCGTGTCACACAGTCACACACACCAGATGGGATGCATGTTAAGGCCTCAGTCTCCACAGCTCTGGGCCACGGGACGCGCCAGCACACTGGTCCTCTTGTTTTAAACGTCCATGTCCCACCACAATGCCTTAAGGCTGGTCTGCATAACGAGCTGCGATGCTTGGCCCGAGCTCACATGCCCTGGTCCTCTCACCCTGCGGTGGTAGGACATGATTGAAAAATACCGACGCGTTCAAACGCCTCTTCATAAGAGTCTACTGAGGCTACTTCAAATACTTCAGGAAGAAACAATAAATAAATATGTTAGTATTTATTGTGCATTACTTCAGCTTCACCTACTTCAGCAGTAGTATTTCATCTCATTTATATATGTATTTATAACATACTACAGTAGTAATTGGCCCTGTACCCTAGAAACCACCCACGAATGATACGGGAAAAGGCCGAAATGATACCGTGTCAAAGCCCAGGGCGGTGATACTGATAAAATATAGAGTTTAACCATGTCCAGTATCAGCCCTTGTAGCTGTCCACTCTGGTATCGTGCCCGTCACACAACCAATCAGAGAACAGCACACGAGCGTGAACACACAGCGTTTGTTTTGCTGCCGTTTGTTGTGCTCTGTCAAAATGTCAGCGGTTGACGCTCCCGGCGAAAGACAAATAGGGAAAATAGCAAACAGAATATTAGAAATGGAACGTTTTATCACTATTAATGAGGAGGACACTCTTGAAATGATCGAAAAAACACAAAAAAACTCGTAAAAAATGCAAATACAAGTCGCAAAACCAAGGGCGAAAACCTCAAGATTTTTTCTGAATGGCTCATCAACTGCAAGAACGAACAAAGACTGGTAGAAAGTATTCCCCCGCCTGAGTTAGACAAATATGTGTCTATGTTTAATCAATCAATCAATCAGAAAAGAAAATGTGGATGAATACGAGCCTGATTATTGTTGAAATATTTTTGCAATTATGGTGTTTACACTGTTTAGATATAATACATGTAATAAACTGAACATTTTCTGGAAACAAAATGGTCTTTTGATTAAATAGTACGTGATAATAAGCTCATGATTAAATAGTATGTGATAATAAGATCATCACATGGTTTGTCTGGTATCAGGCCCAGTATCGTGCCCCCCGCGTGTATCACTGGATATGGGAAAATACATTGTAAATAAATTATGATTAATTATTGAGAGCCAATACTTGTAACATGTAACCATAGAAGGTGATATAATTTAGTAAGTATGCATGGGTAAGCAAAACAGAGGAGTAATTGTTGTAGATGTGTGTGTGTGTGTGTGTGTGTGGAGATGATGTCCGGACTGCTATTAACTCCCAGATACCTTTGCTGCAGGTCTGCACATGCCCATAGTCTCCTTTGCCCTCTATGTTTATGTTTTTCACGTTGAAAACTCTTCCATTTAGCCCGTTCATTCATAGGCTTAACAATGCCACAGTTGCTTCCTTGCAGGTTCACTTCTGGTTTTCATTCACTTCCACATTGATCTTGTTTTTTATATATACATACATAATATATATACAAAACAAAATCATCTGTCCAGGACAGCCTGATTGACTTTTAAAATGGCTTGTCTTGATTGCTTTGTCCATCTTCCTGCATGTCAGCGAAGACAGAAGAGGGCTAAAGCGGCGAGGTCAGATACGGTGCCCTCTATGCTCCGGTGAAGCTGAATTGCGTACCGGCAAATGGTATGCAGGCTCATAACGCGCTCCACGCGTACAATAGCTAGAGACGAAACAGTTTTGACAGTGTCGAATGCCCTGCCCTGGGGGCCTTATCATCCTCCGCTGCTTGCTTTGCCTTCCTCCTCTGTTTCTGCCCCCCCTGATGCTATCTGTCTGGAGATTTATGCAGAAATGTGCAGCAAGCCGACCTCCCGGTCCCCCTCCATCCTTTCTGCGGGGACGCCATGCTGTCATAAGCAGAGCGATGCGGAGATAGTGAAGCTCACGCTGCTGCTGGCCTCATGTCTTACAGAGGCTATCTGTGCCTGTGCTCCTCTAACCTGACTGATGCTGCTAAAGACAGCATCCTTTTATCTCTCGTTTTTTTGGAAAGGAGCTTGCATTCTCTTCCAGTCATACAGTGTTTGCTGTTTTTTTATTTGACATTTTTTGATTTGCTTTCTGTTAAGTTGCATGACAGTAGAATCCCCGTTCTTTGCACGGGTTACATTATGGGGCCACCAATCAGTGGCGAAAGCCAGAGTGTAATTAATACACCCATAAAAATGTATATTTTTGACACATGGCTCCCTCTGTCCACCTCCAAAACTTCCAGCTAGCTTGATATCCGATTTTGGATCAAGATTTTCAATAAAAGTGGTTGTTGTCATTATTGGATAGGATCTAACTTCTTCTCGCTTCAATTTCCCTTATTATTGTCATTTGTTCATTGTTCACTTAATGTATAGGTACAATTTTAGATGAACATTTGCAATAAAACTTCCTCCTATTATTACATTAGATTCATAATCATGATACAGTCAACCTTTAATCCCGACCTATGCCTCATTCATTTTATACCGCTTATCCTCACGAGGGTCGCAACGGTGCTGGAGCCTATCCCACCCTGGACCGGTGGCCAGCCAATCACAGGGCACATATAGACAAACAACCATTCACACTCACATTCATACCTATGGACAATTTGCTTTTGGAATGTGGGAGTAAGCAAACATACAAACATACAAACTCCACACAGAGATGCCCGAGCGGGGAATCGAACCCTGTTCCCCTAGCTGTGTGGCCTGCACGCTAACCACTAACTCACCGTGCAGCCATTATTAAATACATATAAAGTAGAAAATACTGGTACTTATCACTAATGAATGATAATGTGAGATGATTGATGAACAAATGTAATCGGAGTCGGTAGTCAGTCATAGCAGACAACTGTGGTGCATTCAAGTGCCCCCGAACAAAATGTGAAATCTCAATGCTAGACAAAAAAAACCAAAAACCTCATCAGTGAAGTGACATTTACCCTCTGATGCATTCAGACGCTCCTTTCCCGTGTAGGATGCTACCAGAATCCAAAAATACTCCTGCTTGATTAAGCCTTTTGATGTACCTGCCTGTGTCTGCTTATATTCCCAATTGGCATTTTCTCAATGTATTCCTTTATTTAATTCCTACTCCACAAAGCGTTGGCTCATCTGACAGCAGTTTGATCCTGCGAAGCACATCCCGATTCAATAAATAATCACTGCAGATGCTCACATAAGTGATGGTCCATTTAATTAGACTAGTTAAGCTTAGAAGCCCTAAGGCCTTTTTCTATGTACCATTAGAGCTACAATGAGAAACTACAGCATCCAGCCTCCCACTGTTGTTAGTAAGCAGAGAACAAATAATGAGACACGGCTGGCCCAGATTTATAACAAGGTCTGCCGGACCAAGCGGCACCCAAACATGAGGCTGCCCAGCTGAGCTTTGTTTGAATGGATGGATAAACGGAAGAGGGATGGATGCATGAATGTGGGTGGATGGTCAGTTCAAACATGGTTCAGCGGACTGAAAAGATCAAACACAATAAGGTTACACGGGGAGACAGTCGATGTGATGCTTATTTTCAAAACTGTGTTGCTCTGTTCCAACACACAGTAGACTTTGGGTTAGCTTCACCTAACGTGAAAACGTGAAATGTTTGATTTACAGGTTGACCAAAACACAGAATCACAAAACATTTGAAAGAAACATTTAAATTCTCAGGCACACAAACAAGCGCTCTAGTGTGGGTACCATCTGTGTCTAATGGTTTCTTCATGGCCCAGACGCCTCTGTTCCAATGAGAACTGGAAAGGTAAGGACTGTGGAAGTCTGATTAAAGCGGATGACTTTATATCGGGTGCAATCCCTTTAAAAACCACCGTGCATATTTTATCTGAAGATGTGCCTCTTGTCCGTGCCAGCGCCAACTTTTCTTCTCCTTTTTCGCTCCCTTTCGTTTGGCATTTTGGGTCTCCATTTTTCTAGTAGCGGTTAGTGGTCAGTTTCTCTGAATTGTGTGTTGTGTGTGACTTGTACAAGACCGGGGTTTAGGTCTGCTCTGTCGGCTGGCTGGGTTTCTGTTTAGTAAACAGCATTCCCTGTATCCGGCTTTGTCTTCGGAACAAGTGTTGGTCAAACAAATCTTTTGTGTGCGGCCACCGGCTCAGCACGCCGCACCAAGTTTTGGCCGGTGACAAAGAAATAAGTGTTGTGTTTGAGCACGTGCGTGTGTGTGCGGTTCTGTCAGAGAAACACAAGCAGAAAAGATGAGTTCCAAGGCCGCGCTATAAGATCTTGTCAAACATTTTTTCCATCCAAGCTTTCCCAGCAAAGTCACGTCAAAGTTATGTTGAGTTCTAACGACATCCTCTCAGCCAACATCACCCTTCACCTCTGTCCAATCCCTGCCTGTGAATACACAAATGACATAAACAACATAGTAATCGCATTAACGCCAGTTACGGCTGAAGCGCTCTTAAGAGGCACTGTATTGACAACCCTCAGTCTTCCCGAGGCGCACACTCCCAACACCTATAAACACTTTTGAATATTGGCAAAGACCTGCTATTAGCATAATCACTTTAGCCGCGTGCGAGTACTCCCAAGCCCGGGCGACTTATAACTTTGGGAAATGCCGATGACATGTGGTGTCTCAGCCGTCGCTTCTCTCGCCACCTTCCTCCTATTCCTTCTCCATTTGGAAGACCTGCAAGTTAATCCTGTTAGCTCTCTCCTCCATTAGCTAAATAACCAATATCATTGAGAGCTATGTGGCCTTACCAGGACAGTAAGGTCCCTTGATGAGGTTTGGCGAAGGACATGGAGATCAAAACGCAGTTGTCCAACTTTTGGATACTTAGCTATAAAGTTTGATAGCTTGATGGATCGGAAAAAAACAGGAAGCTATGTGTTGTGTTTTGCATGTTTAAGAAGAAAGTGGTTTTTAACTCCTTTGTGCATGTGTCTCTGGTGGTCATAGTAAACACATAGTAAACACAGTGTTAGTACTACTATAGTACTACTATTAATCGACAGGGCTGGCTCTTTCCTCTTATAGCCAATGGCTTTTTGCCAACGAAAAAGACGTTGCATCTGAGAGCAAAGCATGTCATGCACAAGTTTCCCATGGTGGCACAGAACCGTGGAAGTTTAACACGATCTATCGCATCATAAATGTGAAGAAGGATTTTTAACAATTACACGACTTCCTGAAGCATCCATGCTGGATACTCCCACCGTTCTGTGCCACCACGGGAAACTTGTGCATGACAAGTTTTGCTCTCAGCTGCAACGTCTTATGTGAAGAAGGATTTTAACAACTACACCACTTCCTGAAACATCCATGCTGGAAACTCCCACGGTTCTGTGGAAGAGGAAAGCAAACTCCCACCGTTCTGTGCCACCACGGGAAACTTGTGCATGACAAGTTTTGCTCTCAGCTGCAACGTCTTTTTTGGACTTTAACAAAAACACAACTACATGGCTGACATCACTTTGACTGCTTGCTAAACATGGTAGCACAGGCTGTTGTTGTTATGACGTGGGTTCTATTAAGATGGCTGTTGCTAGCATAGCATGCTGTCATGCTAGCTAGTTAGCCTCTCCAATGTCGTTATTAAACTTAAGAAAGCGTTTCAAATGGTGTGGGGAAGAAAGACAGTGTAAGAAGCCAAAAACATACCACTTCCACACGGTACGGGAGAAGAAAGTATCATGTCAGACATACCTTGGCTCGCATTGCAGCGTGAAGCTAATGTCGTGTCTCATCAATGTAACACTAGCGCTTAGTGACCAAAATACTACATATAACTAATCTTTCAATATATTTAATAGGCCATAGTATCCATGAAACAACAATCATTTATTAATAATGTTAATAAAACGGCAATATAGCTCGGGTTGATGTATGGTCGGGTATTTGAGCGCTTTAGACATAAACGATAAGGTCTGAGGCTTGGAAAAAAAACATACAGTTTTAGTGCTGATCCAGAAATGTTTATATTAAAAAGCATTTGTATGGCATCTCCCTTCCAGAAAGATGGTGGACATTTCATCCCCCTAAAGGACAGGTGTTCATTTGACCGTCTGCCCTCTATTGATTGCTGCGTGGTCGTGCTTGGCCGGCAACAAGGAGCACCGGAGTGGATTGGTGGCATAGTAGATTGTGTGTGCATGTGGACTGCATGTGTTAGTCTGGATTTGGGGGGTTGGGTTGCCAACAATAGAACAATCTGAAGGGTGCTTGCTGCCTCAGCCTCCAACTGGTTTATGTGCTTGGTCAACAATGTGTCTGGAAGAGTGCTGAGAACATGGCACCAGCGACCGCAGGCGAAACCATGTGCTCTTTAAGGTGCAATTAATTCCTTGCGTCAGTAAGCGTTGCGCTCAGGATGGTATTATCTGCCTATTAGATGACAACCGTTTTTCTTATTCAGTACAGTACCCTTGCCTGCTTAGTGTTGCAATGTAACGAAATGGCTTTGGAGGACTTGTTAACCTCCTTTTTTCCCTTTGACTTTTTTTTCCAAAGCTATATTTTTTTTTTTATTTTTCTTCTCTGTCTCACTTAACCCCGTTCTTTTTCTTTTCACTTTTCATTTAGGCTTCTTTGCCTTTACTCCACCAAAGTCCCCTCTTTCAGCCCTTGCCATGAAATGGTAGCTACAGGGTTGTCAGTGTGGTTTCTCCTTTCGGCTGATCCTATTTCAAAGGAAGCAGGAGATCCAGCATTAGCCCAAGCTCTTCTACCCTCAGTCCTAACACACCACAGACTGGAAGGGGAGACTCAGACAGAGAGAGTGAGCTCTCCTTTATTCCATTAGAGGACAGACTCGTTTATAATATCATTCTTCCTCCCTCCTACATCTCTCCTCTCTCCCATGGTAGAAAAAAAAAACTCTTCAAGGGCATCAAACGCCATGTCAGAATAATTTTTCTTCGTTTGAAAAACTGTCCTTCCATCCGTTTGAGGACAGCGATTAAGGACAATGGTGGGCTTATTTAGATATCTGCTCTGCTGCTGTCACCACGCTGGATATAGTTTGATTTGGCCTTTTGATGCCCATCAATGTCCCCACCGCCTGGCTGGAATAGCAATTATTTGTGTTTCTTTTGCTTTTGAGCAGGTTGACTAATGTTTAAAGATGGCTTTCTGATTGCACAGCACAGGACATGCTGTCTTTGACACGTAAGAAAATGAACTCACGAGCAGCACGTGCAAGTGCGATGTTGTGTCCTTCACAAACATGCCGGGTTGTCATTATGAATGTCGCCTTTCACGCCACAATTCTCTCCTTCCTCTGATCCCCTTTCCCTGCTCTCTTTCCTTTGCTTCCAAGATCCTGCAGTGCTTTTCCTCCTCCGTCAATCGTAGAGTGTCTCGAAGGGGCCGCCCCCCACTCTTACCCCACACTCCCGCCGCTTGCTTCCTCCAATCCCTCCTTTGTCGTTTGCAATAACAGAAAAAATAATTTGTTTTCTTCCTCATGCATATACACCGTCTGTTCACACATGGGGCGAGGAAATATATACAGGCTGCTAATCAAATCAAAGTGAACAGGAGATGTCAGGTTATTGCAGCCATAAACCATAAAAACACACACACTGTTTCAGGAACTGCGTAGCGCCAAAGTCAACGTTATGAGCACAATGTATTTTCGATTGTGAGAGAGGGAGCCAAAACATGTATGGACAAATGGCTTTTTTATGATGGAAAAATTCCATAGTGGGTCAAAGCCCCTTGCAGGTGGCAGCAATTAACGGCAGTTTTTTCAGATTGTAATGATCCATAATTTACCAGTATACCCCCTTCCAACTCCTTTCACTCGGGAGAAAGAGGAGTGCATGGAGGTTTGATTGGGTGCACATTTTATGCCAGGTTCTGGTCTTGAAGTAAGATTGTTCACAGGGGGCCACCCCGGTTACGGACCCATGAGATAGAAAGGAGGCCCACAAAACGCCATTGGGTTTCCATTATCGTTCATCCTCAACACTTATTTTACCTAAGCAACGGTCTCTTTTTACTGTTCCATCCTCACCTCTTTGTCTTAGTACGTTTGCCATAGTGAGTTGAAAACATGCAAACCTGACCACCATCTTAGGGATCACTCATACACACAATCTATGGCTTCCAGTGGACAACCATTCTTTTGTTTTTTTTTTTTTTTGCAAATGACTTCAGAAAATTGTCCCCTGTGAAAGGATAAAGAAGGCAAGAGATGAAAGACGGTGCACATTTGCAAGTGGCGGATGCTTCTTATTTAGCATATTTCTCACTTCTGCTTTCCCTCCTTCTCCTTTTCTGTTCACCTGAGAGGATTTAAATAAATCCATACAGCATGAGATATAAAAGCACTGCATGAAATGCATTTTGAAAAATGCTTCCCCCGGTGACGCAAAAAACACATTTTCATTTCCAAGTGAGAATGTCTACGATTTATTAACATGTGACCTTGTATTTATAGTCACTGTTAATATGCAGCGTTAGATACATGTCACAATTTAGCCTTGTTTATTCTGAACACGAGGGAGGCGGGGGGGTTAAAACCTCAGGGCGGCGTCCAAAAAAAAGCATTTTTCTATTGAGTGTTTGTGGCTCAAGAATTTTGCAATGATTACTTTTCTATTGCTTATCTATTATCTTCATTCCATGCTGCAGTCTTCCACAAGCTGCTATTTGGTAATGGTAATGGTAATGGTAATTTCCCAGTTCCACATGTCCGAAAGGAGTAGGAAGAAGCAAAGCTTATTAAATCCTACCCCTCCATCTGGTACTTTTACAATCAGTAACTGTTACATTTGTTCACTTCCTGCTTTCCATAACACAGTTTAAGATTTTTATTTTTATTTTATTATTATATTTTTGTTTGGATTTTTTTAAGTGTTTTAGGATGGCATTCATATTTTAGATGATAATAGATAATAGAAAACATAAATATAAGTCACCACCTGTGAATCATCTGTGTATTACGTTTTAAAAATAACGTTATTCTTTCTCTTTCTCTCTGTGACAGATAAAGACGAGCCCAGCAGTTACACCTGCACCACATGCAAGCAGCCTTTCACAAGCGCCTGGTTCCTTCTCCAACATGCCCAGAACACCCACGGTTTCCGCATCTACCTGGAGAGCGAACCGGGCAGCCCCCTCACCCCTCGTGTAGGTGCTGCTCCCGGGATGGGAGGTGACTGCGCTTCGTCCCAGCCTCCCCTTCATGCTGTCCACCTGGCTGATGGCAGTCCCTACAGCCTGCTGCGAATGCCGGGTTCCGGATCCGGACGGGATTCCGTATCCACTCCTCGTGAGGGTCGTTATCCCCGGACCCCACCTCTTTTCAGTCCACCTCCGCGCCATCACCTCAGTCCGGACGACTTGGCCTTGGCAACCCACCATCCAAGCGCTTTTGACAGGGTGATGAGGCTCAACTCTGTACCACTTGAACCTCCTCCTAGCATGGACTTCTCCAGAAGGCTCCGTGAACTGGCTGGAAATGCCACAGGAGCTTCGCCCCCGCTCTCTCCCAATCGGCCCAACCCTATGCAAAGGCTTCTTCAACCATTCCAGCCAGGTTCTAAGCCTCCGTTTTCGGCAACTCCACCTCTCTCGACTTCTCAGTCACCCTCTGGCTCGAGGTCTACCCCGAATCCAGTATCCAACGCAGCTCAACCCAGCACGCCACTGAAGGCAAAGTCTTGTGAGTTTTGTGGGAAGACCTTCAAGTTCCAGAGTAACCTTATTGTCCACAGACGTAGCCACACGGGAGAGAAACCGTTCAAGTGTCACCTGTGCAACCATGCGTGCACCCAGGCCAGCAAGCTAAAACGACACATGAAGACGCACTGTCAGAGTAAGTCTTTGGTGCTGGGAACCAAGTCAGAAGATGGCCTCTCAACGGCCAGCTCTCCTGAGCCGGGTACCAGTGAGCTGATGGGCAGCGCCACCGATGCCCTGAAGTCAGTGGTGGCCAAGTTCAAGAGCGAGAACAACGGTCTGGTGACTGAAAATGGAGAAGAGGATGAAGAGGAGGAGGAGGAAGAAGAGGAGGAGGAAGAAGAAGAAGAGGAGGAGGAAGAGGAGGAAGAGGGAGAGGAGGAAGAAATGGAGGGTAAACCTGTGGTCGGAGAGGCCGACGAGGGCAGGAATGACTATCGCTTCAGCCTGAGATTGGAAGGCGCCCGCCACCACCAGAACAGCGTCGCTCTGCACCCTCGGCATCGGAGCACGCCGCAGGAGCCCTGCGACGACGACTCGGCAATGGAGTCCGACCGAGCGGATGATGGAACCACCACAACTTTAAATGGTCTCGGACCTTTATCTGCTGACGGCCTTTCCAGGAAGTTGTTGGGTGGAGCCTTGAGCCCGGGTTCCCTCAGTCCTCTGTCCAAACGCATCAAGGTGGAGAAGGATCTAGACCCCCCTACGCCCACCATCCCTAACTCAGAGAACGTCTACTCCCAGTGGCTGGCGGGGTACGCCGCCTCACGACAACTCAAGGACCCCTTCCTCAACTTCACGGGTGGAGACTCCAGACAATCGCCCTTTGCCTCGTCATCCGAGCACTCGTCCGAGAACGGCAGCTTGCGCTTCTCTACTCCGCCCGGCGAGCTGGACGGGGAACGCGCCGCTTCGGGACGCAGCGGCACGGGCAGCGGCGCCAGCACGCCTCACGGAGGCAGCGGGAACGGCAGGCCGAGCTCCAAGGACGGCCGCCGCAGCGACACCTGCGAGTTTTGTGGCAAGGTTTTCAAGAACTGCAGCAATTTGACAGTTCATCGACGCAGTCACACTGGAGAGCGACCCTACAAGTGCGAGCTGTGCAGCTACGCCTGCGCCCAGAGCTCAAAGCTCACGCGTCACATGAAGACCCACGGACAGATGGGCAAGGACGTTTACAAATGTGAAATTTGCCACATGCCTTTCAGTGTCTACAGTACTCTGGAGAAACACATGAAGAAGTGGCACAGTGACCGCCCTCTGGCTAACGACATAAAGACGGAGTAAGCGGCGAGCGGCGGCATCATGCTGGACGTTTTCTCACTCAGCTGGCTAAAATGCAACCCTGGCGACGGAACCGATGGATGGGGATAAGGAGCACAGGGTCAGGCAAGCGTACGCAGTACAGCCCTGTTATCGTTCCCGACCACCGGGGCAATACTCATGTATCAAACACAAAAAAAAATGTCGAGCCTTTCTATTGTGCAATAATTTACACATTTTGTAATTTTTTGTAACTGGACAGCATGCTTGGTGTGTTTTTGGCTGCGTAGAGAAAAACGATCAGTGGCTGGTGGGGTTTAGGTTTTACTCGTGTTGCTGTTGATTCTTTTGATTTAGCCAAGATATTTCAACTCGCGCTGCATTCACTGCATATTGTTTTACATATCATGTACAGTTTTGTTTTTCCGACGGTGTCATCATATTATTCAAACATCAAGACAAGCAGGGTCACATTTGAAACTGAATGATTTTCCATGCAAGATTGACTTAAAATACCTATATGTACATAAATATATATACAAGGATTGGGCTGCCTATGAAGTGCTAGGCACAAGCACCATGACCTATTTCTTTTACAAACAGCAATGAAATTAATAATGTGGTGTAAAATGACAACAAAGAGTGCCTTGGATATTTTACCTGCATTAGTTAGTCCTCCTTTTGCTATAAGCTCGGAGTTTCAGATTAGATAGTAGATGATTACAGGACATTTTGTGCACATATGGAATGAGCAGGTCCTTGCATCAAGCACCTGTGCAACCCCCACACCCCCCCCCCCCACACCCGTGGTGTCGTGACTTAGCAGCGTGTTAAGGAACCAGCTGAAATGAAATTGAAAAGACAAAAAGATCATGTTTATCTCTGGTAAATCATTTATCTGCCTGCCTCGTGTATATTTTCATTCTTCAGCTTATGGTTTTGTTTACTGGCATGTTACATGCTCAAGGGTTAGTGTTTATGTTTTCTGGTACATGTGTATCATACTGAGAGGGTACTCTGAGGAGTTGTTTTAAACCAACGTGAAGCTCTTAATTTTCCAGAGTGTTTATGTTCTTTTAAAATGAAATTTAGCTCTTTTTTTTTTTTTAAGTAGCACAGTTTTTTTTTGTTTTTTTGCAGTCAGTGTAGCCAACAGTAACTTGAAGACCACGCAGTGGATTTTAGTCTTTTTAAACCAGACGGATTTTGATTTTGGTGAGGATGGGGATGCTGTGGTTTCAGGGTTATGGGTGGGGAATGGGAATGGGAATGAGTTAGTATCCTCGTTATCCTCTTGATTGCATTAGATTTAAACTGTTTGACTTACATTTGTAATATTCGAAAGTTTAATTCCCAAATTGAATAGTAAAAGCAAGCTAAGTATTCTCCACCCTCATGTTTTAAAATGTTCTTTTTGAATGAACAGCCACTAGAAGTCATTTTATCGGTAGTAGTTCCTCTCTCCATCCCCTGTCATTGTTAATGATATAGCACTTGTCACTCTGCCTTGGAGTCTGTATCTGTCTCTCTAATCGGCGGTACAGTTGGTTGAGTATAAAATGAGGACCGGATTCCATATCTGGGACTATTTACATGCACTGTTCCATTTCCCCAGTTTACAGTTGGACGCTCAAGGGAAAAAAACTTGGCTTTTATGCTGACAAATAACTGTGGTGTCATTAGTTTGAATTAAAAAAAATAAAATAAAAAAAAGACAAAAAAAGTGAGCTTCAACTATCGCCAGCCATAAGAGCAAAACATCAGTTTGGCTCGTTGGGGTATCCATGCAGGAAACGCCATAGAAATGTCCTGCATCATACTAACTTTAGAGATGAATGAAATGATTTTTTTTAAGAGGCTAACTAAATTGTGTTGTTTTTTTAAAGAACATGTCAATGTCTTTTTCGGGGAAACGTTTATTTAAATGTTATTTTGAATTTCTATTGTTGTTTCTCTTCCCTGTCTTGTTGACATTCAGGACTTGATCACTATGTAAAGAATTGTAATGTCTCGCATCTTTTTTGCCTTTACTATACACAAGTCTTCAGGTTGAACAAAAATTTTGCATCGGGGGAGATATATGATATATAAATATATAAGAGAACTTAAACACATAGGAAAATGCACACTCATGTAAGTTCCTAAGTTCAAAACACATTTATGGTCGACTTTTTTCCTGTATTTAGAATGGTATTTGAAATTAATGTTCACTTAGTGTAGGCACTTATAGTATTTATGTTGGAGCCTGTATTTTTAATGGTTTTTGCCTGTACTCTTTAAAGGTTTCAATGTACCCTTTTTTTCTGTAGTTAAAAAAAAAATCCCAACAAGCTGCCACCGTATATTTTCTTAATTTGGCAGGATAATATAGTGTGAATAATTTGTATGCTTGAAAATAAGTATGTTTTTCAAAACTAAAATGTTGTGGTGTTCCTCAAGGGTGAGAGGTCATATGATGGCCTTTTCAGGCAGTCCCGCTGAACTTCCCACAATGAGGTAAAAACAGGTGGTTGTACATATCTTTTTTTTTTTTTGTTTGTTTGATTTTTTTCCTGCCATTTTATATGCAGTAATACAAGCTATTGTTGGGGTTTCTTGCTAGCCAACTTTTTACTGTCCTTAAACATGTACCACCTGATGACATTCCAGCTGTTAATGAAAAAAAGTAAACTTTTGTCATATGCAATCAATACAATATGAATCTGAAAAGCATTTTTTTTTTGTCTTTTGCAGAATTTTATTTTCTTATTTTAAATTGATTTCCTGTTGGTTTTATTTTTTTATTTGCCAAACGAACCACGGTGCTTTATGATTTCCATAAGGTACATGTCATATCATATGCAAGTCGTTCTCTCAAAATGACAAAACGGGAGAAAGAAAGGTTTGGTACATGTTTTCTCTGCTGATGGTACTGAGGTACGTCCACGTTTCAGCTTGATCTCGTCCTGTGTTCTGTATTTACTCGAAAGTTATCTGCTCTCAACTGAACTTGAAGTTGACCCGCGGCATTGGTTGACATTATTTATTATGACTACACCCACATACTGTACACTATATGCTCCGTTCGAAGAGTCACAGCAAAACACATCTGTTAATTTCCCCCCCCCCTCCCGTGAGGAATTCTGATGGCTTAGGTTCTTTTGTTTGATGACCAAAGGTCACAGACCAACACTTAAAGAGTTCCAGCTACAAATATTGTTTTTCAGTTACAAAACTGTCAGTCTGTTTTCAGCTGTTGCCTGCATTAGTCTCTTCACTCAGCCATTTTGTCTTGGAAAAAATAAAATGTATTGCATACATACTGTATATGATTTTGGTGTTTTTTTTAATATATAAGACCTAATTTCCTTCCATTTCCCAGGTGCTGGTGGACCACAGAGAGAATAGCGGTACATTAAAATAAATTTATATAATTAAAAGTATGTTCATTCCCACTCAATACTTAGTTGGGGCTCCTTACTGCATCAATGCGGCATGGCATGGAAACGATCAGGTGTAATGGAGGTTGCTTTGATTGCAGCCTCCAGGTCATCTACATGGTTAGGTTGTCTTGTCTTCCTCTTGCTGATACCCCACAGATTCTCCTTGGGGTTCAGATCAGGTGTGTTTGCTGGGCAATCAAGCACAGTAACACCACGGTCATTGAAGCAGCTTTTGGTACCTTTGGCAGAGCGGGCAGGTGCCAAGTCCTGGAAAATGAAATTAGCATCTCCATAAAGCTTGTCAGCAAATGGAAGCATGAAGTGCTCGAAAATTTCCTGGTAGATGGCTGTGTTGACTGTGCACTTCAGAAAACACAGTGGACCAACAGTGGACCATAATTTGATGACCAAAAACCAGGACACTCAGTCTGGCCTCTCTGACTTTATCTCGAAGGCCTCTAACATGTAATGTCCCACTGATGTACTCCTTCCTGATCCTATCCATCCTGGTCACTCCCAATGAGAACCTCAGCATCCTCATATCTGTTACCTCTAGGTCTATTTCCTGTCTTTTCCTCAGTGGCACTAGTGTCTCTAGACCAAACAACATGGCTGGTCTCACCACAGTTTTGTATAGCTTTCCTTTCATTTTAGCTGAAACTCTTCTGTTTCTCTGACACTTTTCTCCACCCGTTCCATGGGTCTAAAGTGTCTAAGGTGTATGTTAGGGGTTTTGCTTAAAACAGAAAATTGTAAATAAAAAAAAAGTTGGCTACTTCACAGATTTTACTTTTGGGAACCTATCCCCCACGATGAATGAGGGAACACTGTACCTCATTTATTCACTCAAAAACTATTAAACTAGAGAAAGAACTCATCGCAAAGTAAATGGCGTCTATGTGGCTGATGTTTCCAGGTCGTACGGGAGGTCCTGAGGAAGAAAGGAAAAAAATCAAGGAAGCTAATTTTGTGAAAAAAAGTTCAGAAGCTGTGGATCCCGTCCTCCTCTGGTTTTTGCATGTAATGCAAAGCTATAATTAGTCCCTATAAAATAGCCATCCATCAATTTTCTATGCCGCTTATCCTCTTTAGGGTCACAGGTATGCTGGAGCATATCCCAGCTGTCTTCGGGCGAGAGGCGGGGTACACCCTGGACTGGTCGCCAGCCAATCCCAGGGCACATATAGACAAACAACCATTCACACTCACATTCATACCTATGGACAATTTGGAGTCGCTGTATGAAATGTATATTTTTCCTGAATATTTGACTTTTTAAATTTCCATTTTGGTGGAACGAATGAATTGTATTTATATTATTTCATATGAGATCTTTTTTTGTCATTATCTTTTCACTTTTTGCAAAAAAAATACTTGCAAAAACCGAGGTAGAACTGTATTTTTTATCAAATAATTCCCACTTCACCCTATCAGCTGTTGTCCTTCCACATCACCTGTTCAGCTCCTACGCCGTTACTGTGTCGTCTGCACGAGCCCCTTTTTGATATTCCGTATTCAACTACATATTATCTTCCTACGTCCAAATCCCTTTTCTTCCAATCTTTCCTCCCCCCGCCTGCTGAGGCACCGGAGGGCAATGTGACAGAGTAATCACTCTCCTTGTCCGAGCCATGGTACTGTTTGCCTAGCAGGGCCAGATTAAAGTTCACAGATAGAAAGAGGTTCCTGCTTAGGCCAGGTGTTGACAGTTAAGATAAAGCAGAGTTGTAAGGAAGTGAGGCTGGTCGGGTGGGTGTCGGGTGAGGATTGTTAGCCTGTGTGTGTTTTCTCTCCCGAGACGCCACATATTCCAAGTTCAATGTCAAGAGACCAACAATGCCTTGGCTAACAAATCCTGCACCGGCGAGCCTCTGCAGCACAGCACGCATACTTTAAATAGAGTTTTGGTACAATCCTGATTCTGACACTTTTCGTTGATGTATTGGAGTTTAAAAGCAAAAGTCATATAGATTAGCTAATTCAAGGTGGTTCATGAAAAGACAGACCTCTTTTACTCTCCCTTCCTCCCCTACTTCTGTGTCCTGACTTGCTGGAGGCCTCCCAGGCATAGCTGGGGAAATCCTGTCCTGCTTGTTGAATCCCCCTCTCTAATCCTCATAATATGACCCTCGTTCTTATTTGCTGCTCTGCTGTTTGGCTTCATTCTTCTTCCTGCAGTTCTAGAATCTGTTCCGGCCTTGCTTTATCTTGGTTTTTTTTTTTTTTTTACTCCGTCTTATGAGTACCAGTGAGAAAAGGAAGGCTGAAGAGCAGAGATGGAGAGGCAGACTGCAGCTGTGCGGTCGAGCAGTGAAGAGGGGGGCCTCGTCCGGACTCCTCGAAACAATATAAAAGCACTAATCACCCAGGACAGCTGACACCCAGTGCCACACACACACACATACACACACACACATGCACACACACACATCTGAGAATTGCAGTAGTGTGGAAAAAGAGCTCTGCCCAGACAAGACTTACAGGTCTGGCCCAGCAAGAAAACAAAGTCTGTGTTTTGTCTATAGGCAGCAACGCTTCGGGGCTGAAATGCTTTCACACAAACATGCACCTACACATTGTACAGTAGAACTTGTACACCTTGAGAACCGGGAAAGTTACGCAACATGAAATAACACACAAATGTCATGTAAGACAGGTTTGAAGTAAAAGCAGAATCAAAGCGGACCGGGCACACACACACACACACACACACACGTGCATACACAAAAGTGTCCTCGGGAATGTGACCTTTCCCCAAAAGCCTCCCTTTCCTGCCCCGGCTCCCCTCCCCCTCTGGCTGTGTGAAGACTGAAGGGGTCAGGGGTCAGGTTTTGGGGGGCTGGAGATTAGGTTTCACATGACTGAGCACCTTTGTTGGAGCAGGCCGGCAGAAAGGAAACGTCCAGGAGGGTTTCTGTGTCTGTCTGAGGAGAACCAAGAAGGGGGAGGGCGAAAGACGAGACAGAGGGATGGCTGAAGTTGAAGTTTGTCCAAGCTGAAGTTGAAGTGCGCCACCGAAGGAGAGATTGAGAAGAAAAAAGGTAGCAAAGATGAAAAACTGGAACAACCTAAACCACATTTCTCACCCTATAGCTCTGCTTGATTCTATACACTCGAACTCCCTCTCTTGCTCTTTTTTGGCTATGTGGCTTATGTGTCGGCCTGCAGTGTCCTCAGAGCATGCTGGCAGGACTGATCTCCCACATGACCACACAGCGAGAAGAAAGCCTCAGCCAAAATAGTAAACTGGATCACAGAAAAAAAAAAAAAATCCCCCTTCTCCACCTCCCTCACAACATTGGAGTCCCGGGCTGCCCCTGAGACAATAAGTGCAAAACTGAGAGGGAAAAATCTTGGCCGAGACTTGGATTACCTTGCTTGTGAAGTAGCACTCCAATGTGTATCTGTGTTTTTCCAACATTTCAGAAGTACACCATGCAACGGTTTCAACTAAATGAGTCACAGAGGTGGGACTGGTACTACTGATGGCTTCCAGATAAGGTGAAAACTTTGACCTCGCACCGAGGGTGAAGGTAGAGGGGGAGGGAATGTCTTCAATACATGCTGACCATAATTGAGAGGACAATTTTAGTTTCATGCGCAATCAAAAGTCCGCCGTAGGGTATCATTATTAATTCTCATCTTTCGGCAACTGCTGCATGTTACTAATTTACCAGTGGCTTGGCTATTTGCTCCATATGTGCACTGTTATAGAAATAAAATGGCTTTACAGTATGTCTAACTATTATATCATTATCTGTTTTCACAATGAATCAATAGAATTGTGCACAAAAACATTATGCACCAAACTTCCATAGGCATTCTTTCTGCAGAAAGTGCATCTAATTCTAATCCCTATGTGCTCAATTACACTGAATTTCCCTTTGAACAATTATAATAATCAGTATAGTCCAGTGTTTTTCAACCTTTTTTGAGCCACGGCACGTTTTTTACATTGGAAAAATCTTTTGGCACACCACTAACCAAAAATGTTCCAAAATGTCACCACGACCTCACACGTGCATCAATAAGTCTATCGGAGGAACAAGGTAGGTGTTGCCACACGGACCAATATTACATTGCTCTGCCAGTCTTTACACCACAGACACTCCACAGTAGCCATGTTTTTACATCACCACTTTTTCTCTTTCCGAATGACCTTTCGGGAAACAATGGTATCCATAGAAAGGAATATTCCAATCTCTTGTCTACATGCGCCGTGAAAATCAACCAGAATAGTCAATAGGGCATGCCCAGTAAAACATAAAAATCAACATCACGTGATACCGGCTTCCCCGGGTTATTCTTTCACTTGTTGGAATAACTCCGTATTGCCAGTTTTTCGTCTGTCCAGTCTTGAAATTTAGTTTGAATCAAAAACAAACTTTGCTTAGTCCAGTGCCGATTGCTGGCCTCCATTTTTAAAAGTGAAGAACGTCTGGATCTGCGTGTTACGTCATATCTGAGCATACGCTGAAAGAACGCACCCGGGATCAATTTAAACAGAAAAAAGATCAAATTCAATCTTTTTAAACTCAGGACATGTTTTATATAGATATATATTTTCTTTTTTTAATAAAACTGCACTTGTGAATGGCGTATAGAAGGGTTTAGATTCTGTTCCACAGATGGCGCTAATGCACACGAAAGCTGCTTGCCAACCGCCAATAAACAACAGAAGAAGAAAAACACCAGGAAGAAGAACGCAGTATTACAACTTTCCGTTTGAGCGGGTACAAGATACCTCAATCGGATTGGTTAAAGGAATATTCCATCCCTGTTCAATTCTTTCCGTTTGAGCAAATAAGCCAAAGTGAATTGGAGTATTTGGGTCTATGTATACTGTAGTGTTTTCAACGGGGATGTTGGTGACACCAAGCTAAACCACGAAGGAAGACCCTGGAGTTCCACTGGAAAGTTTAATTGTCTTATTTTACATATATGTCTGTGTGTGTTCGCGCGTGGTGAAAACTGTAACAGAAAAGGTGCATCTCAACATCTTGAGCGGCTGCTACATTATAAAATGCCCCAAGCCCAATCAATCACAAAAAACAATATCCAAATATACCAAAATAAATCACAATGCAGTCAAACTCACGGCATTCCTGCGTGATAACTCAACGTGGGTAACATCCACAACGTTCCGTGCAGTCTCAATGAGCGATCTCCTTCCTCGCGATATCCGGAAGTGAACCGGAAGTGCATCTCCGAAAATCGGAAGTGGGCCGCGGCGATTTTTTTTTAAAATACGAATTTGTATAAACCATTAATTACTTGCCTAAACAACTTTTAATCACTTCTAGCAAAATACTCACCCTTAACATTGCTTATTTAAACCCATTAACTTATATTCGGAAAATTGCCTTAAGGGCAGCACATATACTATTGACATAATGGCTATTGACATAATATTTGCAAATTATGATTAATAAATGTTAATTATAAAAAGTGATATTGGATAATTCCCAACGGCACAGTGGCACAGTGGTTGAAAATCACTGATCTAGTAATAGTCAATAGTAACAGTGTCCAATAGTAACAAGTCCATTGGTGGCTCACTGCAGAGAATACATGAGTGAGTGTGAAGTTCAGAAAAAATGTAAAGAAGTTGAACCAAATCCCGGACAGCGGATTCCTAAGATTGTCTGACCTGACCTTGAACCACGGGGTGTGTAGCGCCAACTGTAAAAAGTCTTAGTGCGCCACTGTCACGGCTAAAAACAGCATGTTCATGCATGCATCGCGATCTGCATGTAAGAAGCGGACAGGCTGTAATGATAGACGTGTCCTCTCTGCTTACAGTCTACTCTGTTCTCGAGGTGCAGCACTAGGGAAACAATTATCTGACCGGTAAAATGGGGTCATTTTGTCTGTACTCCCTGACCCTGGTGTGCTTTCCAGTGCGCACGTAAAAATGTTCTCTATGCTATGTGTGCGGTGTGAAACACTATAGGGCACGTCTTTACCGTCCTGTAAATAAGGAGGCAAAGTTCAGTCTCCGGACTCTGAGCCATAATGTCATAATGTTCAGGCTGGACGGTAATTTAGCAAATACCTTTCTACTGCTGAGTCAGGATTCACACAGAGTAGCTGATGTCTGACTAAAATATAAGAAGTTGTGGTCAACACCCCGGTCACGAATGTAATGGCCGTGTTGGACTTTCTATGGCATCTTTGAACTACTTTTTATGGAGTTTCAAGGGTGGACAGCATACAATTTACTATGAGAGATGGCTGCATGTTTATTGTTTGTACGCTACTGTATAAATGTTTAGACACTACAACAAAATGCTGACACGTCATGGTCAGAAGTTTACAGAAATAAATACTTAGACCTCAGGGCTCTACATTAAAAACAGGCAGGGGTCTCAAACTCAATTTACCTGGGGGCCACTGGAGCTAGGGTCTGGGCAAGGCTGGGCGGCATCAGGGTTTCAAAAAAAAAAAACAAACGCATTTTTTAAAAACAGAAAAATATACAAACTTTTTCAGTGCTTTGGTTCCGATTTTCTACAATAAAAGCTCTGATAAAACATTCCACTGTTCTCAAATATCTTCATTTTTATTTTTCTGCACCAAATAAGATGAAAAATAAATAAACAAATCAAGAATAAAGAAAATCAATCAATCAGTAATAAATAAATAAATATAATAATAATAATAAAACGGCAAATAATAAAAACTTAAGAAACCACATATAGTTGGTGGGTAGACAAATTATTTTTTTCAGATTAAAATGAACAAAGCATTATTAGAGCCCTGTAGACATGACAAAACACGACTATAGTCACATTTATACTCTTTTTATTTACAACATATTGCGCAACTGCAGGGTCTTGAGACACATGCTAACTCGCAAACTAGAGAGCTAGCGACCTAAACGGTATCCTTCAAGTTATTTCCTTTAAACTTAAATAGCCAAAAACTTACCACTTCCACACGGATAGGGAGTATAACTATTAACAGTTATTTAACCTTTAACATGAACATTAACCAAACGTAATAATTTTTTCTGGGTACATGATACCATACAGCATCCATATCAAACTTGCGCGGGCCGCACTAACATTAAACTTTCATATCAAGGCGGGGGCCTCAAACTAGTGTCCTGCGGGCCACATGTGGCCCGCGGGCCGCCTGTTTGAGACCCCTGCCTTAAGGTGAGAACTACGTGCCCGAACTTGCCCCATGTAAAACGAAAAGACTGCCATAATGATATCATCTCATTTTTGTGGCATTACATGAGAATCTCTTGTGGTTGTTTTCCTACATAGATCATGACGTTGCATGGAAATCCGGATTTCCATGACATTATTGAATAGACACATTTGTGTACTAGTAAAGTGTTTTTAATCCAGAAAAAAAAATGCTCAATGGTTAAACAATAATTTGTGAAGCAAAGGTGAGAAAAATACACAGAGAAATGGAAGCGCTAGATTTTGTAGCTTGTGCAAAATCAGCACTCGGTATTGGATCTAATCGCTGGTGTTTTCATTGGGACCACTTCAAATTGTCACAGCAATGTGATTCACTCACCTGTGCCATCATTTGATTTGCTAACCGCTAATAAAATACTTGTTTAGGAGGCACTGGTTCATCACTTTTTGCTGTTTTCCTTCAGAAGTTGTTGAAGAATTAGACCATTGTTGGCAGGGACGCCATGATAGATGTTTTTCTAGTCAAACCATCGCTGATTGGTTGATCGCGAACATGAACGGGTGTGGGTAAAACGCGGACTGTGGACTGCGGACCGCGGTCTAAATAAACGATTCTGATTGGTCCATTTCAAGATTTGCAAGGATTGGTTTGCAAATTACCACCGGAATTACGCAGTCCGTGTTTTACCAACACCCAACAAGAACCGCTTTAAAAAAGAAACTCACGCCAAAGTACACTTGCCTGACGGGAATATCACTGATTGGATTTACTTGCCCGAATTTTGTTTGAACTTAATCGCTACATCGTTATTATCGAGCCCTGGACCTGATGATATGAAGGAAGTATCTTCCTTTGCCACTTTCATCCAAAAGCAACGCCTTGCAGGGTTGGCTTTGCTCTTCTATACGTACGTGCTGCTCTTGTGTCAACCCTGCTGGATGTTTGTGTGCATTAAAGGTGTATGTGGCTCTAGTTGGCCTCCCCGGGGCCAGCAGAGCGCTTTGAGCCACTCCAGCTGTTGCAGGGGTGAGAGAGGCTAAGACCAACCAGGGTTGAGAGGTGAGAGGGCTCTGGAAGTTTCTGAGAATTGCAGTGCCACTCCAGGTTCATTCCTGAGGCCCGGGGGTCAAAGAGAGCATAGTGGGGGAGGGAGGGTGTAGGGGAAGGAAGAGGGGCTGCGGGGCCGTGGTCACATGCTTGACCTGATAGGCCGACCTTGCTACTCTGCACATACTTCCTTCTCTTTGCAGTGGTTGCTGTTTTCACCACAGATATTTCTGTTTCTTGTGTTAAGAGGATACTGAATGTGTCACACAGGTAAATACTTTGTAAACACTCCCTAAGTCACTCCCCGGTTTGCTTATATGTTACTCTTTTAAACTGAACATAATGTTTTAACAGTTAGTTGGGGTTCACTTGTAAATCATCCTTATGTGTAGTTTCTACTCTTAAGCCAGTCCTTTAATATTGCAGTCTTTTTGGGGGCCAACCAGTGGTCCTTGGTAGGGGCACATTCATTGTGGGCCTCTGTCCGACAAAGCACTTGTCAGTCATTGTGGCGAACTTGTGTTCTATGCGGCGCTCGAGCAGCCCAGCTGTCGTCAAAAAGACCCAAGGCTACTCTACATTGGCCTGAAAGAAACAAACAAACAAAGCCGTAAAACAAGAAAATGAAGGACAAAAAAAAGGGTCACAAATAATGAGTGTACAAAAACCATCCTGTCCAATTGCACCTTGGGAGCCTGCCTTTGGGAAGAAGGCTAAGAAGCTTCTGAGCAGACCGGGGGCACAAAGGGACTTGGCCCCCCCTGTGTTACTGTTAGACAAACCCTTTGGATGAACTTGTCTCCATTCAGCTGGCGCTCTTATGCACAGGTGTGTCCTTGTGTGTGTGTGTGTGTGTAGCACTGACATCTCTTTGGCCCCAAGTGCTCTATTGAAAATAAGACGGAGAGCGGAGCGAATGAAAAGAGATAAAGTGCAAAACAAGGATGGAAGGAAGAATAAAAGAAGAGTGGCTTCCTTGCTTTTCAGGACAAGGACAATGTTCAGGCCTTACTCCCACGCTCTGTACAACTCTGTTTGCACCCACGGTCTTCTTAGTTGACCACACCTTCCATCTATGGGTCATTTCATTGGAAGGCATTCGGAAATTAATTGCACTCTTAGATAAAAAGTTGTCTTTTTATTGTAATTCTATGTAATCAATTGGAAAGTATAGAAAAAAAATCTGTCAGCCTCATCTTAAGGATATCGACGATTCCAGATAAAACAGACTGGCACTGAATTACATAACGCGTCTTTTAAGAATATGTTACTTTTTAATAAATTTGTCGATATTTTCCTAATATCGCGATGGCTGCATAGATCTCTTGGGTTGTAGCTCACTGGCCGAGCAGCCGCCCAGACAGGCGAGTGAATGGCTCCATGCCAAGGCCAATTGAGAGGTGCTGCTGTGGTGGAGAGCCAGAGGGGAGATGGTCATCCATTATTCATCACTAAGCCAAATAATCCCCCACAGAATTGGTCTGGTCTTGTCTGGCCTAACGGTTGAGGAATGGATGGGATGGTCCGGGGGCAAAAGGGGAGGGTTTTTGAGGCTGGGGGGGGGGGGTGGCAGGTTTGAGGGTTTTTTAGGGGAAGTTTAGTAGGATCTTTTGGGGGGGTTGAAAGAGGGTAGCGGGTTCTCTGTAGGAGAGTGGAAGGGGGGGTTCTTTGAGGATTAGATGCAAATATGTCTTTGATAGCTTTCACAGTCTGGGAGTCCTATTCTGTTTATGGATATTCATATTAAGTCTAATCTTTGGAAACAATCCTTGGCATGGAGCAGTGAGAGGCTGCTGGGATCAGGATGGAGCACCGAAGCAGCAGGGGGTTCATGGTGCTGTGGAATGGACCTGAATGGGGTCTCTCTGACCCAGATCTGGGGCAAGACTGGCAGTGGGTGCTTGTGATTAAACCACCTTGTGGGCCAAAAGGCCAAGTGAGTGGTGACCCTCGCCCCCCCCCTGCTGACAGCATGCAGCTATGTAAGCGTAAACATACCCACACACCATGGATTTTGTACAGAAACATATGTCGTTATACCGTGTCATGTATACATCAAGTGTATTTGTCCTCCACGTGGGTTCATGAAACTGTAGTGTTTTTAGTTAGGAGCATTTGACAGTTTCAGTACACAACAGTACACACAGCACTTTGAAATGTGCATTATTTAAATATAATGGGCATGAATACATGTTTAGCAACATTTACTCCAGGGTTGATTCCGGCACGTAATGGTCTGTACGGCACATACAATGAACAGAAAATCTAGAAAACCTACCTTGGTGTATTGTTGCGTACACGGTACATTCATCTACTGCATGCTCTTTGTTGTTCTGGTTGTTCTGGTGCTTTTGCCTCCTGACACGGATGATATAAATAATTGACCTGCTTTCTGTCAACGATAAATTGTACACACGTAATAATGTTAGTGCAGCTGACTGCATCATAATAATTGCAGGGAGAGAGTGGGTGTGAGCTACAGTCACACGGGTGCCAGAAAACACTCAGGATCCACATTTCAAGGTAAGTTGGAAAATTGCAAGAATTTACATTTTACACTGTTACAGCTTAAGTACAGCTTAAAAAATAATTTACGATTAAAGTGAAATTAGGATCAAACAGGCCTCCTGCTGCGTTCCATTGCTGCTGAGGTCGGACACAGTAAGACCTACTTTAAAGATTCTGATGGTTATGGAACAATAAATAAATTCATGCCAGTAATGTTTTCCAACATTATCCACCTGATATGTTTTTTCACACAGTACAGTGGAGGGGGCAACATCATAATCTGGGGTACTTCTTCCTTCAACGGAACATTTGGGTTTCAGGTTGTTCAGGGGCGTCAAACGGCAACTGGGGGTATACAGCATGTTATATAAAACTGTGAAATATGGAATTTGATGCCTGAGCTATTCAACTTTTTTTTTTTTAAGGTGAATGCTGGTCGCTGATCCTAAAAATGTTATCGGTTTTTCTCCATCAGTTCTGGTTATTATTATTATTTATGCAAAATTATTTAAATTATTTGTGCAATTTACTGTTTACGCTGTACATTGTTGATCACATTTGATGTCATCTATTTATTCTCCACATTATTATTTATTATTTATTATTTATTATTTATTTTTAATTTTTAATTTTTAATTTTTAATTTTTAATTTTTAATTTTTAATTTTTAATTTTTAATTTTTAATTTTTAATTTTTAATTTTTAATTTTTAATTTTTAATTTTTTATTATTACACGGGAGCCAGGCAACGAAATTTCGTTGGCAATTTCACTGCTGTGTTATTGTGGAATGACAATAAACAAAGTCTATGTCTATGTCTGTTGTGACACGCTTGTGAGATATATTTATTATCTCCTGTTACACGTGTTCAAAATAACTTGACAGTTTATTGGATTGTTGGAAATGGGATATGGAAGAACTGACTAAATTTCGGGGGTGATCGTTCTTTAATTTTTAACATTATGAGATAGGACCACCACCAATATTTTTATGGATTACTGGTAGTATAAGTATCTTATAATAATAATATTAATCTTATAATAATCTTACAGCATACACAACTCCCACTTTCCTCTCTTTATAACACAGTGGCGTTAATTCAAATAATACATTTCCAAAAATAGTCCATGCTCATGATACAAGTCCCGTTTATTCATCCATAGCACGAGGTGGTCCAGACACGATGACTCCTCCCCCTTTTTCAGCAGGTCAGGGAGCAGAGGGTGAGGTGAAGGGAAAAAAGGAAGGAGCGGAGGTCTTATTTTCCTCCCCCCAACCCAGCTGGGCCCATGGTCTCTCCTCTCCACACAACCGTCCTTCCATCACCTCCCCCATTTACCTTCCAACTCTGGTAGGCTGAACTCTGCCTCCGGGTCAGGAGGTTCATGAAGGATGCAGAGTGTTTCACTCCCTTTCTGAGACTTTGTGTGTGTCTTCAGCCCTGTGATCATGTGTGCATTTGTGGGTGCGCGCATAGTCGGTGTCCCAGGGGGCATGAGGGGAAAAAGGAAGCGTGCGATACAACAGATCATCCCCTGAGTTTAGACATAGGTACTTCTTTAACGCATATTGTATAAGAAGAATAAAGTCTGCGAAAAAAAATATCCGCTAGTGCAAAACATGAATGTAACTCAGGTAAGTTCCTGTAACATTGTTGCGACAATGCACGGCTCTGTTTGCAGGCTAGTGCAGCTATTTACATCACGAGGAGACAAAAAATTGGTCACAATGGACTGTGTTTTCCATTTGAATGTGCTCGCCCTTTTCTTTTATGAAGGTCCACGGGTGGGAGGGATCGAGTTGAGGGTGTCTGGAAGTAGACTCTCAGTGGATGCTGACCAGCATGAGATACATCTCTCTTGAGGATTTCATTCCAAAAAAAGTAAATATACTTCACTATTACTGTATCTTGTCTTTAACGAGTACTCAATTAAGATGGTGGATATTTACATGTATATATATGTGTGTGTGTGAAGACTGGAGGGGTTTGGAGACATGGGACCCCCTTTCCCAGACATGCAGTGACCTTTCCAACCAGACATGGATAAAGGGACAAGGAGGGAGGGCACAAGGGCACTGGTGTGTGGACGTGTGTGTGTGTGTGTGTCCTTATTTTCATATGTGTGTGTGCAAGTCCATGGCAACGTCCATGTGTTTGTCTGTTAACCGATACTGTGAATCCCTAAATCAGGCAGTTCCATCAAACACACCTCACTCTCTTTTGTTGCAAGTCATTGTGTGTTCTTCATGCAACAAAAAACAACAAAAAAACAGTGACACTCTAAAGTTCACCAACTATGGACCCTTGCAAATCAATTTGACAATGGAAGGGCTGAGGGCAACGAGATAGGATGGGGGTGTTGTGGAGCCCTGATCAAGTGCGGGGTAAATTAGGTCTGATGTATGTAACTTTTCTCATGAAAATATAATCATTAGAGAAGCTCAATATTGAATATTGCACAGCATGCATCTCCAGGATAAGCAGCGATTTATGCTATGTTCCACATGACAGGTTGGACGTTTTCCAATTTTCCTTACTTTTCACACCATTTCTTGTTTTGATTTTCTGATTCCTGTTTGGTGCGACATGCTGGATAGCAGTTTTATCTGCTTCTCATTAGTAGTCAGTACTACTATTTATTACATAACACTTTACAGCAGGGATGTCCAAGTTTATTGAAAAATGAAAGGATGCAAAGGGCCACTTTGACAATTTGCAAGGCAAAACTGCGACAAAAAATTATTTTTCATATTGCAGGTTTATTCTTGGAATATTGTGACTCTTTTCTATTCATATTGGGGCTTTTCATAAAATAACAGCATTTCTTTCATTTTTCTTGTAATTATAAAATTCTTGCCATACCTTGACTTTATTCTCCTCACATAACTTTTTGTGAAACCTAATTAAAAAAAATTTTTTTTTGGTTTAGTTGTAAAAAAATACAATATTTTTGTAATATTTCAACTTCATGATACTAAAATATTTAATTTTCCCTAGGTAATATTATGAGTTCATCATTGGAAAATCACAACTTATTCTTTTTAGATTACATTTTTTTCTCGCAAGAGTTTGACTTTGTTTTGAAAATGAAAATGATGTTGTTTTGAAATGTTCTTGTTAAATTCTATTTTTAGAATGTGCCTTAGGACATATTTTCCATACAATGAACTTTGGATACTCCTGCAAATTGTATATTTACAACTTGGAAAATAATTCTTGATGGTGCGTTTTGCTCTGTGCAGCACGGTGCAATTCGATGGTCTCACTTCTACACAAAAGAAAATGATACCGATATGGGCTAATGTCTCATTTTCATCCGATATAATCGGACGTCCCTCATAATAATATTAATATTGTCACCTCTCCATTTGCAGTAATTGTTTAAACCAAACGCTAGTTCAAGCAAAGCTAGTCTGAACATTTGCAAGACAAACTGTCGATTTGCTGTTTTCACAATGCAATAATGATGTTGTAACCAATGTAATGGCAACCAATAGAACATCTGCTTGTTAGTTGGTAGTTGGTCTACAGAACTTCCACCAGATACGTCCATTGTAACTATCGGGAGTTGTAATAACTCCATTTGTACAGTACTATCAGTAATGGATTGTGCCCCATTAAGTTTTTATTTAGTGACTGACAGATATTTTTTTTTTGCTGTTGTCAAACAGAACAAAAGTAAATCTAGATTGACCCGGCTGAGAGGGGATCAGACATTGATTGTGGTTGTCTCTCTGTCGAGTTCTCTCTCTCTCTCTCTCTCTCTCTCTCTCTCTCTCTATCTCCTTGGATTTAGACAGGAGGGTCCCTGAAGCATGCAGGCTTCACAGGGTCTTTGCTTGACTGGAACAACAATGATCAATACCTGTCACTTCTGTCTCGTCTGACCAGAGCCGTGCTCCCCTGCCCCCCAGCACACAGTGAGGGCCGGACATGCACACGCACACACACACACACACACACACACACCAACATGCACAAATAGCTAAATATGAAGAGGACATATTGTACACACACAAATGTCCACAGATAAGTGTGCACGCAGTATATGCAGTACATGTGATCCATTACAATGTGCATGCATGATATGATGATATGATGATAGGGATGCACATGATGCATCTTGTCATGTGGACGGAACCCCAACCACACACACACACAAACACACACACACAAACACACACATAGGCAAGCGTCAGCGAGGTCAGACAGGGCATTCAGACCCAGACACCAGTCTCTTCTCTGGGGTCAGACCACAAGGCCAAGGCCTGCTCTCTAACCCCAGTAGCCCTTAACGCATACACACACACACACACACAAACACACACACACACACACAGACACTGAGCAAGCCAGGATAAGTACTTTGGGGAGGGGTGATATGGGAATGAAGGAGGGTGGATGAATACATTTGAATTAAGGCATTTAAACTTGGGAGCAAATGGGTATTGAAATATAAATATGCAACAGCTTTGTGTCATAGCAACCATAACTTTAATATAAATCAACAGATAAAGACGTTTAAAAGCTCGCTACCTTTAAGCCACTCCCATATAGGTTTACGTACTGGATTTTTTCAGTCTCTGGATTGTCAACTCTTTCCCTTCTTCCTTTGTTCTCACTCTGCTTACTCAAGAGACCCTTGCTCGACCAGACCAGAGCGATAAGGAAGTGGAGGGGCCAAGTTTACCTCAGCAGATAAGCTGTAATTGCAGGGTAATAAAGTGACTGACAAAAAGAAAATGGAGACAGGAGAGGAAGCGAGCGTGGACACAAAGGGGTGAAGTGAGCAGCTAGAGAAATGATTGATTTAACTGGTGACACGGTGGTTCACTGACGGTTATCAGCCAGGGCAACCTTTTGCTCACGACAGTCATCAATGTGCGGCCAGAGGGTCAGCGGCTGTACTCAAACAATAACCATCAGCCTTGACCTGTCTGATAAACAGCATCTGCAAACTAAGCTAAACAATCGCTCCTCTGTTCCTCAAAACTGCAGTGATGTTCTTGAAGTCTTCGCATCTAACATTGATGTTGTACCCACAAAGAATTTATATGGTTGTCATAACCTTGTTGGTTATTCAATATTCAAACAGTGGCTTTTATCTACTGAAATGAGCCATCTTAGCTTGATCAGTTAAGTTGAGGAAGCAAAGAATTTAAGAAAACATGTAACAGGTTAAGAACTCACACAGACCAAATCCTGCAGTCACAAAACCGGATCCCGGCCTAGAATTTCTGTCTATAAAAATAATGTAAACGGAATCTGTGGCAAAGAGCAGCCCCATGGAGTCCAACCTGCACCGGAACCGAGTTTGACTTATCGGCAAACAACCTGGACCAAGCTCTGACACAGGTCACACTTGCCGAAATTAGATGGTCCGGTACCCCATACTCTAAAGAGTACCCATGACAGGAACAGGGTCAAATGCCTTCTCCAAGTCCACAAAACATATGAGGACTGGTTGGCCAAACTCCCATGCAGAGAGTGTAGAGTTGGTCCACGGTTCCACGAACACATTGCTGCTCCTGAATCCCAGATTCAACAATCCGCCAGATCTTCGTCTCCAGAATCCCTGAACAGACCATACAATGACGGTTGCGGAGTGTGATTCCACAACAAATGGCACCACCCCAATGAGTGTCAACCATCCACCCCCGGGGCACTGCCACTGAGGAGGCCAATATTAGCAGCTTAACAAGATAGTTTGATCCAATTTAAGGAAGTGATTTTCCTGGTCTAGCATGACCAGACAAAACAAAACAAGGTCCACTAAGACATTCTTGGATGAGCATGGTGCCCTGACCTCAGGACTCTCAAGATGAATTAGGAAAGACGAAAGAGATGGTTAAGTTCTAGACGTGACCGCTACAAGTGAATTTTTACAACACAGTATTCAATATTATTAAATAGAGTATTTTTGTAGGTAGAGCATAGAAAACTTGTTTATGACTTTCTAAATATGATTATTACCATTATTAGAGCCTTGTATACATGTGTAAAGTCACCTTTACACTCTCATTATTCTTTGTTTACAACACAGTGTTCAAATGTAATGTGCATGCTATGGGATCATTGTAGAAACACAAGAGACGGCCGCCGCTTTAAACGCAGCATACTACCAAAATAACAAGTTAGCTTCAAATGTATTTATTCTAAACCTGAAGAAAGGATTACAAATGGAGTGAGCTTCGAAGAAGGACCAAATAAGAAGCTAAAAACATACCACTTCCACACGGAATGAGAGGAGAACTATAGCATGTCTGACAACATGCAGTGTGAAGGTAATCTAATCTAATGTCATCGAGTGAAAATAATACTACAGACACATTATCTTTTGGTATTTTTTGACAAATAATAATAATTCATGAATTAATTAATTTTCAAAAAACCCTGAGTGAGGGAACAATGAATGACTTCACAAATGTGCTTCTTGATGTACAAAAAATCCCTCAGAAAGTGGAATGTTTGGCTTTACTGTATGATGGTGGTGACTGAATTATAGTAGTATTGCATTATTTACTGGTGTATGTATTCATCCCCGTCTGTGTCTGTGTGGTAGGTCTTGTTGTCTGCTCACCTCCATTGCTTGTGTCCAATGCACCTGTCCCTTGTTCTGTTTAGTCTACGTGAATTTGGCCTCCCTTATTTTTCATTGTTGCTGTCTGTTGTGCTATCCTTCCCATGCTCAGTCTGCTGACCTTTGCCCCCGTGCTCTTTGTTTTGGACTTTTTGAAGGATTATACACCTCAAAGTTTCTAAATGGCCCTGTTTGCATTAGTTTCTCAGGCTTCCTCCCACATCACAAAAAATCGTATATTAGGCTGATTGTCCATTGGTGTGACTGTGGAATGTGAACGTATATCATGCTTAGATATAGTTTGTGGAGTGCCCCAGGGGTCTAGACTGTGACCAAAATTGTTATTTTATATAGAAATTATACAGTGTTCAATTTATATTTTGATCAATGTGTATCATATGTGCCAAGAAAATACATTTTGTTAGTGTTTCAAAATATGGCACTGCTTTTGTCGGACATAGTTTAATACTATAGACACAGAGAACATATATCTATACATAAATGTGCATTTTATGGAAGAAAAGTGATGCAAGAACATACAATCTCCACACAGAAGCAGACATGCTAACCACATACGGTGCAATTTTATGAGCGTGATAATACTATGATAGAGATATATAGATAAATAATGAACAGTTTATGGTTGAATTGGGACACACAGGTGCTCGTCTCCATTAACAAGTTAGTTCATCCTAATTCATTTTAAAAACTATTTTATGCCATGCCCCCTTTGGGGACAGAATTTGCTTCATGCCCCCCCCCGACTTGAATTGCTTTTGAGCACTTCAGTTCTGACTTTTAGGTTTGGAGTTCCCCTCTCTACTGTATAAGTCCCTGGTGGGCTTGTCCCCTGGGGATGGTCACCACAAGATGTTGTTGTGGTGGTGACCCTGTTGCATAGCGATAGGTCCTGCACCTGGCTGGTGGCAAAACAGCTCGTTAGAGTCCATTCTTCACATACAACGTCCCTAAAATCTCACTGCATTCGTATGAATACTATATACACCCTGTGGTAAAAGACTCTAACCTTGATGAAGACTCGAGATTCCCTGACTCACCGTTACTGACAAAGACCTCGGTACTCAATCAAAAAATTGCATTCTACCAAACAGAATCAAAGCTGCACGGTGAACGAGTGGTTAGCACGGAGGCCACACAGCTAGGATACCCGGCTTTGACTCCCCGCTCGGGAATCTCTGTGTGGTGTTTGCATGTTCTGCCTGTGGGTTTTCTCCGGGTACTCCGGTTTCTTCCCACATTCCAAAAACATGCTAGGTTAATTGGCGACTCCAAATTGCCCATAGGTATGAATGTGAGTTTGAATGGTTGTTTGTCTATATGTGCCCTGTGATTGGCTGGCCACCAGTCCAGGGTGTACTCTGTCTTTCGAAGACAGCTGGCCTAGGCTCCAGCATACCTATGACCCAAGGAAGAATAAGCGGCATAGAAAATGGATGGATGGATGAACGGAATCAAATAATCAAATTTGCATCATTGCATGAGAGAGGTATTTGTTTATTCTGAATCAAATTATATTTACTATTTATCATATTTATCATATAAAAGAAAACAAACATATTTTATATATTTACATATATTAACAACAGCTATTTCTTATTGGGGTTACACCAGTGAAAGGAAATGCAACTTTGTGTGTGTGTGTGTGAGGCGGAACAGACAGCTCTACCGTTGGTGTGCTTGTGTTACCACCAGGCCGTACTTCCTTCCTCTCTGATGGCCCGAGGAAGACTGTGAGTTCTGTTGCTCGGTTCCTCTGGGGCCAGCGTGTGTGCGTGTGTGAGTGCGACATTGTGGGTACACGTGTACATTTGTGTGCATTCGGTCACAGTCCAGTGCTCACACGAGGTCAAGTTAGATTGGGTTTAGTTTGTGGTTCCAGGAAGAGTGGACAGCTGCAACATCTCATACAAACGTTGCTACATGACACACACATATTTTACACACTCTTCAAACACTAACACTTTTGTAGCCCAGTTATTGCTCTTTAACACAGGGGTCTCAAACATGCGGCCCGTGGGCCAAATGTGGCCCGCAGGACACTAGTTTGAGGCCCCCGCCTTGATATGAAAGTTTAATGTTAGTGCGGCCCGCGCAAGTTTGATATGGATGCTGTATGGTATCATGTACCCAGAAAAAATTATTACGTTTGATTAATGTTCATGTTAAAGGTTAAATAACTGTTAATAGTTATCCTCCCTATCCGTGTGGAAGTGGTAAGTTTTTGGCTATTTAAGTTTAAAGGAAATAACTTGAAGGCTACCGTTTAGGTCGCTAGCTCTCTAGTTTGCGAGTTAGCATGTGTCTCAAGACCCTGCAGTTGCGCAATATGTTGTAAATAAAAAGTATAAATGTGACTATAGTCGTGTTTTGTCATGTCTACAGGGCTCTAATAATGCTTTGTTCATTTTAATCTGAAAAAAATAATTTGTCTACCCACCAACTATATGTGGTCTCTTAAGTTTTTATTATTTGCTGTTTTATTATTATTATTATTATTATATTTATTCATTACTGATTGATTGATTTTCTTTATTCTTGATTTGTTTATTTATTTTTCATCTTATTTTGTGCAGAAAAATAAAAATTAAGATATTTGAGAACAGTGGAATGTTTTATCAGAGCTTTTATTGTAGAAAATCGGAACCAAAGCACTGAAACATTTTGTATATTTTTCTGTTTTTAATAAATGCGTTTTTTTTTTTTTTGGAAAACCTGATGCGGCCCAGCCTTGCCCAGACCCTAGCTCCAGTGACCCCCAGGTAAATTGAGTTTGAGACCCCTGCTTTAACATATAATGTGGCATAACAAGAATTATACACAAAGCTACTCCTTTTCCACATGTGGTCCCTGTCTGGTATCTAACATGTAATACGTCTGACCACCTTTGTAATCTCATCCTGTCTTATCTGTCCACATTGCTCTCATGTACACAGATGAATCTTAGCCGCCATAATAACAGCTTCTCCCTGTGCTCCTATCTTCACAGCTATTGATAAGATACCTGAGCACTAGGGAAACGAGCGAGGAGTCCAGTCAAGGTCATGCTTTCTACTTCTCACACACACACACACACACACACACACACACACATGCATCCACACAGGACCATAAACAGGTTGTCTGCAAAGTATCAGCGACTGTGATGCATTGGAAGAGCCTCAGCCTCCTTCTCTCTCTTAGCTCTGTGTAAATACTCTGCTCATTGTTTATATAGTGTGGCGTGGATTCAGGTTCCAGGGACCATCACTCTGGGTCTGGGTCAGGTCGCCAGGAACACATACACACAAAACTTTGAGAAGTGCACACACACGCACACACACACACACACACACATGCATGCATTTTCATACTAATGCAAACCAGACTCTTTCCCCCTCTGCCGCTAAGAAAAGAGGGAGGGAAGGGAGCCCAGTTGAGAGACCGCACAGCGTTGGATCTCGGCCAAATGGACCAGCGGAGCTTGTTTGGAAAGCTTTCAGTCAGAAAGCCACTTTTTGGCAGGGGCCCTGTGAGTGCTGCTGAGCCCTGTGAAGCTGGCTGGAGCTGCTAAAATAAATAATGGTTAGGGCCAAGGGGGTAAGAGTGGCGTTTTGGGTAGGGTGGGGGGTGGATGGGGGGGGATAGGGTGTCTTGATTGGGCGCGGTGAGGGGGGAGGTTTTAGAGACCGCTCCTGTAATTATATCTGTCAGTCGACACCACTTGTGTCGCCGGCGATCACGGTTCTTCTCCTCTTTTTTCTGTCAATAGAAAAAAATGGCGATGGCAAGAGGATGAGCGAGCACATGGGCTCTTTATGTGTTTAACCATACGTGCGTGAACAACGTTGCAAGCTTCCTGAGGAGAACAGGCCTGCATGTGTGTGTGTGTGTTTGAGATGATGGGCCTGCAGGGAAACAAACCTGGGAGGGCGAGATAAGAAGGTGTTTCACACAAGACTATGCTGGTCTTTCAGCAGGGGGCAAAGTAGTGTCCCATCTGTAGCCAAAAACAGCTTGTTGCACTTGAAGTAAGCACTAAATATGTGAAACTGCACCAAAAGCGACTTGGTTCTTTCCCCTGTGAGATGAACAGATCATTTGGTCGTTGTCTATTTCATGCCTGGAGTGGGTATGTAATGGGATCTATATTATATAAGTTGAAAGTCTTTTGTTAAAGGATATATTGCTAATATAGTTTTCCTGCTTCGTCTAATTCATTTTCCGACATTGCTTTCGACGTTGCTTTCCCGACCTCCCCAATTAAGGAACTTTGTAAGTAAAATAATAGTCACTCAAGAAGGAATGTTGGCAGTCAAGATTACACTCTGCTAGATTGGGGCTGTGGACCATACTTCCCGTTTTCTTTGATCAATCCAATTTGTGTATTTAAAGCTGCAGTGACGAACACTTACCACGGACAAGCCCAAAAAGCACAAGAAAAAATCTTGTTATTATCTGTTTGACAGATCGTTGCAGGCAGGATGATAAAAAAATCTACCAAAACTTCCCATTTAATTTTGTAAAATGTGTCAGATATTGAGCCATATCTGTAAACATCATAATATCAACAATGTTTTTTCCCCTTTCCTTATCACTCTAAGGATGCTCCTAAAGGTAACGTGTGAAGTTGGACAAAATATGCATTTGTTGACATCTTGTTTAAAACTAATTAAAGCTAATAAATACTGTGCCCCTGTGCTGATGTCTGTACTTTTTTCAAATTGTACGGCTGCAAAGTAACCCACCAAGATACCAAAGACAGGTGCAAGTGACAGAGATAATAAAGAAGGTAAGAAACACTCTTAAATTCATGGAAGAACTCATGGCATACTACAAATTATCGTTGTGCCTGCGGCTCAAGTTTATGATAAAGTTGAGATGAGTATATAACGCTCACCTTACTTTTGTTCAAGTTAATTTTGAATTTTTTAGCGGACTAGAGTGAAAAAGCGCCCATGTGGCTCCCCTCCTCCGTCCACTCATAGCCGTGTTCAGCAGTCTTCATAAAAGATAAAAGCCGTGGTGGGTGGTGCATTTGGCACCTGGGCCTTCAACGGGGACGAGACTAGCCAGAATTTAAACATTTTTTTTGGTAGACACTGTAACATGAAAAAACATGAAAAATAAATTTATATATACATATATGTTACCTGCAAATTAATTATATTAATAGCCTTTTCTCATCACAATCAATGGGTCTACACAAGTTTTTAAGCACGTATAGTCCCACAAAAAACAAGTAATGACCACATTTGCACCACATAATTATCAAATCCTATACCGACAAAATTAGTTAGCGGTTCGGCAGCTGTCTGGAAGTCCTCGGGAGCCCGTGGGAGTGTGACCAATCACAGTTGAGTGGGCATGCCTGGAGGTGGGCCATGGGTGGAATACATTAAAACAGACCGTTTTGATGGGAAGCAGGAAATACAAGCAAACACAGCTGGTATAGGTGTAGATTCTGGACGATCTAGTAAGCTTTCTGCGCGGGTTATCGTGTACGAGTCCAGAACTCAATACAAAGGGCCAAAAATGAGAATAATAGGTCCCTTTTAATGCCACATTTATGGTATTAATACATTCATTCATATGTTGTAGTTTCGGTTACGACAAATTCAAAGTGGCAATGAAACAAACCATCCAACTACCAAGCAAATACACAGTATTCTCCAGATTTCCGCTTCTCTCTCCATCTCACACTTGTTTTTTTTTCCTACTTTGTAGTCATCGGCCTTGCCCTCTGATCTCAGCCAGGATCAGGTCCAAGGAGATCACCCTGGAGACACAATTATCACACCGGGCTAAGTGTGCCGCCTACAAGCAGCAGTTCCTATCGAAGGCCTTTCAGTCCTTACGTTTTCCTTTTCGTATTTTTTCCCTTCCAATCCCTTCAGTCTTTCTTTTTCCATCACCACCATGTCTTGCTTATACATTGTTTTTGCTCTTCTGGCTGCTCCTTTCTTAACCCTCTTTAACAACTTGTGAAATGACGTTGACGATGAAGAGGTAATTGAACGGGTGCGATGAATGAGTTACAATCAACACAGCATCTTGATGAAAGCAACCTGATGCCCCCCAGTGCCAATTGAGATATAAAGAATATTCCTAACTGTGTTGTCAGTTGAAGCAGCACCAAGATAGACAGTCGGGCCGAGCAGCAGGCAGTCGGCGGTGGTGGTCTGAAGCTGTTCAGAGCGCACGAGAGGTGTTGATTTAGCTGTAGGAAGGAGGATTAAATGGCTCATTGGTGGGGCTCGGAGGGGAGAAGGTGTGAAGCCATCAGCCCCCTCGCTCCCGCCACCCCCAGCAGCCAGGAGAGAAGGCCATTGGGGCTGAACAAACAAATCACATGGCCATCAAGCGCTACTTACTACTGCTGCATTGGGACTTCATTTAGACGACATTTTACTAGTCTCCACAGTGTGTTCAATACCCACAACCAAGGATGTGCACTCCCAACACACATACGTATACGGTTGAGCCCCCCATTGGCCAGACAATGATTTTACAAGTCCCCGTAGTGTGAGGTCTCTTATTCCCTGCGTAGCTCTACAACAACATCAGTACAAGCTGAGGGAGAGGTGGGGGGGTGAGGAACAACTTGACTATTGAACTGCTGGTGCTGGGCTTTGTAGAGTTGTCAATAAAGCTCATAAAAAGGGTTGTGAAAGTTGTAACTGTTTGGTAAAGGGAAGTCTGTGTCAACTCCTTTTAAAGTTATGACCCCTTTAAAGAGAAGTGCGCTTTAATGTGACGAGGATGCACCTTGCAGGGCGTTTAGATTGATGGGAGGAAACTCTAAATGGTCGTTACGTCTGGGACTTAAACGTCGTATGTGCTGGCAAGTGTGTGTGTGTGTGTGTGGTCTGCGAGGGTGCACGTGGTAGGACAATCTGCCAGTAACAGAAACCATAGGCTGGCATTTTTGTTTTAAAAATGAAACTTTCACTTTTATGTTCTCTCCGTCGGCCCCTTGGCGAGCCGCTAAATGTCACTCCCTCCTCTTAAAAACAAACAGAAGCAGTCACGTCTCATATTAGTCGCTATTTGAAATGGCTCAGGGCCTTTCAAACGAGCATCAGCAATTCCTTCAAATATCTCCATGCACCAACAGTTCAAATCAGATGGAAGATGTTAGCGAAGACAACGGCTGGACTTATAGCTCACAGATGCTGGTCATTAACTCTTAGATATGCAACACTCGTTGAATATTCAAAATGACTAAAAAGTAAGCTGAACTTGCATATTACAGAGAAAAGTGGGTTTTGTTTTTATGACTGTTTGCGGCTCTGAAGTTGAGGTCCATGCTGTAGTTTTCCTGGTAAAACTGGTAAAAAATTTTCATACAACATGCAAAATCTGAATAAAAGGTAAATACAATGTCTAAATATTAAAATTGTGGAAAGTGGAAATAAAACAAATAATAATAAATTATCTTAACTTGTGTGGGATCCCTCTTGGGGAACTACATCATCAATTCCATTTCCACATTAATTGTTTGTTTAATTAGATAATTGGCATTCAGGTGCCAATGCCAGAAACTGCCACTGGTTATATTTCATTAACTATCAAATACCTTCATCTTAGTTTATCACATCCATTGCATAATATGGTATATACATAAAATAATGACATCTCTCAAGGGTTGGCAACCTTTACTATCAAAAAAGCCATTTTGCCAAGAAAAACAGTTAAAAACAACACCTGTGAAACGGAGAGGGTTCTCGGCGTGGTGAGAAGGTCTCCAAGGATGAACTGGTTTGGAGCGGTCGAAGGTATAAAGGTGTGTTCAAGTCAAAGAACACGGCAGGCCGTCCTCTGTTTGGTGGATTTATTAAGGCTTTATGCTGTGGTACTGTAACAACATATATACAATACAAATACTTAAATAAACGATAAGTAAAGTAATGTAACTAATATTACATAAACATAATGATGAGCCAAAGGTGCATTAAATACAGAAATCAACAAAGAAATTAAGTAAATATGACGCTTATTAGAACAATAGTTGGTCAGACAGTTAGCTTGAATGCTAATGTTAGCGCCAATGAACAAAGGAGCCTCACTTAGCAAAAAAAAACAACACAGCTCCCACAATGGAACCAAAAACTCACCTCTATGCATCCACGCACAGAATCAACCCACGGAGATGGTGGATGAGGCTCAGGAAAGCCTTCAGAGAAGAAGAAATAGTAAAGCTCAACTGACGTAGCGGCGCTTACACTGTGGTGAGTTTGTTGACCGTCGAACACAGTGGGACAAAACAACGCTTAAAGCTCAATTATCAGTGACAAAAACCATATAAATTATGGACTTTCTAACAACCTGATCAACTTTTTAAGGTTTGAATCTCTCTTAATTGATCTTAATCTGCTCTGTCTGTGTTAGTATTAACCCAGGGAAGATGCCCAGGGAGCGTTCCCGATCATGTTAGTATTAAATTTGTCACTTTGAGACAGTTAATCTGAGTTAATCCAAAGAAAAGTATAACATGTGTATTTGAATCTTTTTTAAATGCGCTTTTTATTTATATGAAAAGTTGAATTAGAGTAACTGGACTTCTCAGAAACATCATGGATTAAAAACCTTTGCGGACAATTTTGGTTAAAATTATTGTAACTTTGTGGGGAAAAAAGTATTGCGAATGAGTGCAGGAGTTCTACCGAAGCGAGTTAGTAAACCTTAGTTTCAAGCTACATTACATCCTGGCTTTGTGAAGTGAAGCACACATTACATAAAGCTATAGCTAAAGATAAGTCCTGAGTGGCCTATCTGTCATAACATAATCACAAAGAGCTTAGATGAGCCCTGCTGCCCTTGGCTTACGAACACTCGTCGTGTCATTATTACCCTTAGTGTTCCATCAGCTGCAGGCCCGACACAGGGCCGTGCTAATTCCCCACATAGATCTACAACTGACTGACAAGACAAAAAAAATTTTTTTCTGGCGGGGGAACCTGTGTGTTCGTGCATAATGCACATGCACACAAACCGCCACGGCCTCCAGGATGTTGCGCCATTGCAATTGCGCTAATTCTTGTCCTTGTTTACAATGAGAAATCGATGCTAATCTCTCGTTGGTATAGTGTTATCTACTTCCTATGAGCAGTATGGGCAGCATCAGGTGCTAACAACAAATAAATATCATAGCACACCAAGTCTGACGTCCTGTATTGCCGACCTTAACACACCACAACAGCAGCACCATATTCTTAAACTTAAGTTTCACCAATACTTTCTGCACCAGCAACACCCAGCCTTCTTTGTTTTATCCACCAGTCCTACTCACAGCAAGGTGCATTTGCAACACAGTCTGAATCCCCGCCATCACCGTTGCAGTGCCCCCCAGAGAATGCCAGTACTCCTGGGTAACTGCCTATGTAGCCCATACCGCATCTTCAACAGCCTCTTTTCTTCTTTTCCATGTACGATGATGTCATCAAGGTATTCACGGAATCAGCTTGAGACATCAGGCATGATGTGTACAAAAGTGTTTGATGTAAACAAAAAAGTTTGTTGGCTGTAACGTATGCCGAATGGCGGACTGCGTGGCAATGTCTGAGCGAAACCTTAACTCTCTGCAGTTGAGGCAAGCTACACTTTTTACAATACATGGATGACCACATGAAACAAGCGAGAGCGCTTACATTTGGTCAGCCTGCCCACACAAGAATGTTATTGGATTGCTGTCCAGTACTCGGAGTGGTCCAAAACATGTAGACTTTTGGTGGTTTTAATATAAAAATAAACAATATTGGCTGATTTCTGTGTAAAATCAAGTGGTCGACATAAGTATGTCAATAAATGCCTTTCAGCATCGATGGTAAAAGCCTGTGACTGTTACTACTGCAGCCCGTGGTAATTTCTACAAGTGATATATGTTCTCTTGAAAAAGTACGTCAAATATGTTTGTCTAAATGAAAGTGACTTCATGGTTGTTTTTTTTCATATCACATATCCAGTAGCAGGGGTGCAGCCAGGAATTCTGGGCCTCATAATGCTCAAATTCTGTCAGTCAAGGAACTTGGGAATTGTCCTGACTTCCCCTCTTTATACTACACCCCTGACCAATAGCAGTCATACATGTGGTCTGTATTGTATTGCAACAAATATTTGATATATCTGTCACTGATGTTGCTGGGACTGGTCCATTAAAGCCAGAACGTAGTACTTTGGTATGATTATCTGCTAAATCCGTGTTGATTTGGTTGAGACAGGGAACTATCCAATCTTATTAATACACTTAAATACAATTAAATATCCTACTTACTAATAATTGACTATTTTTGGGATACATTACTAGTATAATTTCACTATTTTGATTCACTTCCTTGCCGACTGAGTGGGATTAAGCAAAGGGGTGTACTGTGTTGACAAATTTAGTTAGCTCCATTAAATTCTCAGTCGGAAAACTTTGACTTGGAGGCCACTTGGTTTCAACCGTTTCAACAAAAGAGTGCAAAGTATTTTGTGTTTCTGAAAAAGACTACTACAACAGGTGAATGATTTCATGTTACTTAACAGCAGCATGCAGTAGAAATAGCCCTGTAAGTCCGAGACAATGCATTGAGAATTTTTTTCAGGTTTCAAAATGAAAGTTGTTAAAAACATTTGCGTTATTGTTATAGTCAAAACAGCGAATCCGCAGGAAGTGGCTTCTTAATTTCCTCCCGATGCGTGTGTTGCATAAAACAGTTAACCACAGCATGTTTAATGTCCCAGATATCAGGGGCTGAATTTCCATTCCGGTGACAAGCAGATCTACCTGAATGTTACAAAAATGAATTTTTTGCACCGTTGTTCTCTCAGGGCAAGGTGTTTGTCAAATCTCTGTCTCTATCGGGATGCAGTCTGACATCTGTAATGCATTTTTCTGTTCTTTTTGCATGATTAAGCAAACTTGGCATGCAGGTGCTGCCCAGTGGACTGCACCAGTACAACAATATTCCCAGAACAAATTAAAGTAGCTGTCGTATGGATCGGTCTCGCCCTGTCTCTCCCGTTCCCTTACACACACACCCATTTACACACACACACACACGTGCATACAAACATGCACACGTGAAGAAAGCCGGGCTAAATGAAAACAACACGTCTCACAATCTGACCGGATGAGAGCTTCACTTCAGAAAGCTGTTACCACAGTAATGGTAACAGCAAGACGGTGCAGAAAATCCTCCAACCCAAATCACCCACATCCCGCTCTAAGACTAATGAAGGGGCCTCAAGTGACATCATTAATGCGCTAACTAGTTTTGGTCCTCTGCAGTCTCATCACTTATTCAGATAGACTGAGGGAGACACACAGACAGACATAATCAGACAGAGGTGACACGCACTTCACACTCTCAATTACGCAGTGGAGCTCATCACTTGGCAATCTGTCCCGATCATTTTAATTGGCTTGTAATACTGCCTCTGATCTCGTCGCCCAATTAACAGGCCGGTCTGGCAATCGGGCTTGGAGGCCCGATGAGCATGTGATGCCTCCCTGTCTGTACCATATGGTACAGCACCACTTAGAAGGCGTCGCTTTGCCCCTCAACATGGCTGCATGTTCATGCATGTCTGTGCACGATGGGGGGAAGTCACAACTGTAGTTTTACATGGATAAATATGCAAAATACGGTGTTGCGGTTCTTGAATATGATTTGCGGCAATCAATGTGCCATACTCGTACTTGTACTGACAAATTAGAAGCGGTGTTGGGACACCTGACAATTAAAGCTATTAAGGTGGAATTAAAATATGGAGTCGGTCCATCTTTTACTGTGGCAACATTCACTCTTTTGCAAAGACAGGGTTTTGCTGTGTGATGCATTTGTGAGGTCAGAGGACATTTATGTTGGACCTGAGAGAGCGCCTGGCTTATGGTGGATGGTGGACTTGTCAAAAATGTCCCTGTAAGCCGAAACATTAAGAACGGAACTACTGTATGCTCTCCATGCAATTGTGGAATATTTCCAGTCTAATTCTGAGTCATTCTGATTATTTTTAATTCTAAGCCTTTATTTTCTCAAAAGCGACTAGTGACAAATCTAGCTACTTTTTTGGTTGGTTTAAAAGTGAAACCATGTATTGGGAGAACTTTGTGTGATAAGTCCTAACTACACGATAGAAGGTTAGCTGGAGGCAAGTCCAGATGTAATTATTAACGCTGTCTAGACTTTGGAAGGTGCAGACCAGATTTTGATGACGTGATGGTGGCCAGTTTTAACCAAGAAGTAAGTTTATTTGGAGTACTATACGTAATTAAGGTGTTTTTTTTCTCCTATGAAGTTATGCCTTTTTCCTACAGTATATGTTACAAAATCATATGCAAATAACATGCAAATGAGTCGATGAAGTCTTTTAGTGACTTTTGGCGACTTTGAATAGTAACTTTTCTGACTGAGGAGTTGGCTCGGCTCGACCCGTTTCAGTTTCGAGTGGGCCCTTTTGCCATAATAGTCAAATGGAGTAGAAGAACTACTAGACTTCAGGCCTTGGATTTGGTTTTCATTCATTCATTTTCGACCGCTTATCCTCATGAGGATTGCCAGGGCGCTGGAGCCTATCCCAGCTGTCTTCGGGCGAGAGGCGGTGTACACCCTGAACTGTTCGCCAGCCAATCACAGGGCACATATAGACAAACAACCATTCACACTCACATTCATACTTATGGACAATTTGGAGTCGCCAATTAACCTAGCATGTTTTTGGAATGTGGGAGAACATGCACGGGAAGAACATGCAAAAAAGAGATTGCCGAGGGTGGAATTGAACTTGGGTCTCCTAGCCGTGTTGCCTGTGCACTAACCACTCGACCCGATTTTGGTTTTATCAGTCGTATTTATGCATGTAGTTTATGTACTGTATTACTTAACAATAGATGTCATGTTTTGTGACTTTTGTCACTATATTGTCTATTATAAATGTATTATTATTTTTATAAGTTTGGCTTTTAGAAGCAACTTTTAAGGTTAAGCATTTCCAGAAAAATGTTTTGACATTGATGTGACATGACATTGATAGATGTCTCTTGCTGACCTCGTTCTACATTGTGGGAATGTAGATTCCCAGTCAGTGATTGTAGCCAACCTATTGGTTTATCATGGGGAGGCTAAACCAATATTGATAAGGAAAAAAAAAGGGTGATTCACATTTGTGGGAGCGTCATTATCACGGCATGAAATTACAGTTTGATTCATTCACATCAGAGGAAATCAACCATGCTTGTTATGTAAGTAAAAAGTAAAAAAGTCAGTATATGTACATATATATACGTATATATATATGTATGGTGATGGCATCACTAGACATGTTTTATTGTTAAATAAAGTGTCAAGCTCTACAAGACTAGTTAGAGCAGGGGTCCCCATACTGTGAGGGCTACATAACTCTGATGGGGGACCAGAGTCAGTTTTTTTGTTCACGTTCTATGACGTTTTATGGCAAAGTGAGGTTGTACTAATATGGCTCACAATAGGGGTTACCATTTCTGGTCCATGACAGAAACTGCACCCTGTCAGAAATGTATGTACGTGCAGGTACCGAGCAGGTACAGTTTTTGTCGTGACACGGGTTGTATCGTGGTAGCATATGTGGAAGCGGGCCATGTGTGTATTTTGGGGACCACTGGGTTAAAGTCGTGTTTGCTTTTTCTATGTTATGTCATTGTCTCCTTTTTGGTGCCATCCATTGTGAGTTTGTGCCTCGCAACGTACTTTGCAGTTTTATTTTTTGTGATCCTCTGTGTGAGCTGATTGTTGTTGCATAAAAAGGTTAATAGAAATAAAAAAATTCTTGAAGATACCCATGTCCACATGGACAGAGCCTGACATAAGAGCAAAGCACGGTTCATAGAATGAAGTGTAAGTCCTCTCAACTCTCCCTTTTTAGTTCCGTGCAGTTTAAAATTCCTCATTGTGCTGTAGCTAAAGCTGTCTGTCCATTAGAGAGAGAAGCAGCAGGAGCACATAATCTCTTTCCATTCCTCCTTCATTCCCAGAGGATGCAGCGATATAACTTGAGAGGAGTCAAAAAGTCAAATCACTGTAAATCTTGTGACTTCACAGTCCAAGGTGTTAAACTTGCAGCGGCTCTGCCTCCTGACCAAAGCTCAAGCTTGACAGATCTGGGCCTGCAGACCAGCGTCCCCGAGTGCTGAATGCTTGGCACATCTCAACTACTGTAACGGCGCATGGTGCAGACTGGTCCAGCCGTGCTCCATTTTGGAATGCTTCCATATTGGAAGTGACAAAAATGTTAGGTAAAAGAGAGGATGGAGTGAGGAGTGAGCTTGTCTGGCCCCGTGTTGCTGTCCACTCCTTTTTTTTTTTTGGCTCTATTAACGTGTCTACTGAGCCATCCCAGCACTGCTATTCCCCCATTAACAGAGACCCACATCTGTTTCTCTCATTCCAGTCGTGTTTTAAGGTCCCAGAAGGTGCCGTTAAATTAGAGCCAGTACAGGTTTATAAATGTAAAATCCCCCAATAATCTGGAGCTGACATGACCCCTAATCTTCTTGCTCTTGTCAGCGGGGCGATTAGCGCTAACTAGCTCTTTGGCAGCATCAACATGTGTTTTCTTGGCCAGACTTTCAAGCCGTAGGTGGGGACAAGAGGGATTTTATGGGGGGACTGTTATTTGTGTCTGGAACATGCTTGCAACATGTTGATAGGTGAATGGCAATTCAATGGGTGGTTAAAAAAAAAATATGGATTAAAAACAATGACACATGTCTTAGTCACTGAATTAATTAGTTAATTCATGAAGCAATCGGTGTATTGGTTGGCAAAGACCTTTGAGAAACCAACATCAGTTGACCCACTGACCTCACAAATGTTGTTCACGATGAATGTACACGGAAATATATGGTAAAAAGTCAGTCCGTTAAATTCCGCTTACTCATTATGAAGTATAAGACAACAATATATCAAGAAAACGTCAAATTAGGGGAGTCATGTCCTTAGAAATATTTTTTGTGAAAACTCACTTCTGGTCATGGTGGGTCATGACATCATCGTTGTCGTATTGCGTTGTCGACATGGCTACGCTAATCCTGCGTTTTCAGATTTTCCCACTCTGGAAACCGTTGTCAAAAAATACCACAAAGAGCGCCGTTGATGAAAGGCTGAAACGATAACGCTTCCGTGCGGATAGTTCCTTAGATATATAGAGCAAACTATCGGAATAAAATTAATATACAGAGAAAAAACATGATACAATAGTTTTTCTAGTCCTCCAAACTATCCTGTTCCATAAATGGACACATGGAGAGTGTTTGAAGGTTCGCTTCCCTGCTGTGTTTCTTGTTTCTGATTGATAAACAAACTAAAAATGATGGCATCCTTTGTTGTGTCACGATGACATACCAAATCTCCATGCTACATTTTTTTTTAGGTCCAATTCAGTAGAACGATAATTCACTGAAGTCACCTTGTTGAGCCTCGCAATCACAACATAAGTCCCAATCTCTTTGCTTGGATCTGCATTTATTTATTCTTGACATTTGAGTTTTTTTTTATTTAATCCAGGAACATATGCACATGAACTCTGCATATTTTCTGTGAAATCGTGTTAATGCGTGCCCTTTTCTATAACCTTGATTATTTGGTTGCGGACATTGATTTCTGCCCGGGGCTACGCTACTGAAAGTGGAGCAGCGTAGCTCAGCGAATATAATGAACTTAAGAGAAAGCTAGCTATTACCGCAACCTCTGACATTTTGACATTATCAAATGCCTTTTTTAAATCGTACATATGGAACAAAAACACCACATGATGTGCATATCATTTGCATGCCATTTTAATAACCGATGGAGAGTATCATTCTCACAATTATTTGATTAAAGTTTGTAATCAAGTATTAAAGTTGATTATGTCATTGTCATGTACAGCTGGGTGATTTTTTTTTTTAATGAAGTGGGTGTTAGTGGGTCTGTAGCAGTGGTGTCCAAAGCACAGAACCAGGGCTATTTGTTGCCCACTGTTGTCTTTTCATTGGCCGGAGGTATATTCTAATAATGTTATTTCATAATAAAGCTTAAAAAAACACAATGGTAAAAATTGAAAAATCAGCAGTAATTGTAAAGGAATACTGTTAAAATATGAAACTGTAATCTAACATACTAACTATACTAACTATACTTTTATTAGAATAACATAAGGTTATGAAGAAAAGTAGTAACATTTTTCAGTAGCACAAAGTTGAAATAAAAAAAACAACCCATAATTTGTTAAATTTGTCATGTTATCAAAAACAAAAACATATATAGTATTTTTTGGGAAAATTTGGTTAAAAGAAAATTTACATAAAGTTGAAATAGTTGGAAAAAAAATTAAAATTTTTGCATGGCCGTCGAGTGGTTAGCGTGCAGACCTCACAGCTAGGAGACCCGAGTTCAATTCCTCGGCCATCTCTGTGTGGAGATCCCCGTGCATGCGTGGGTTTTCTCCGGGTACTCCGGTTTCCTCCCACATTCCAAAAACATGCTAGGTTAATTAGCCACTCCAAATTGTCCATGGGTATGAATGTGAGTGTGAATGGTTGTTTGTCTATATGTGCCCTGTGATTGGCTGGCCACCAGTCCAGGGTGTACCATGCCTCTCACCCGAAGACAGCTGGGATAGGCTCCAGCACCCCGCGACCCTCGTGAGGATAAGTGCATAGAAAATGAATGAATGATTGAGGAAAAAATGCAATTTCACGAAAATAAACTTATATAAATAAACGTAAAAAAAATTTGTAGCATATATAGGTATATATGTAGTTATTATGGGAATAAAGTCAGAATATTACAAAAAGATAATTTACTTGACGTTGATAAAAAAACTTCTTATCACATCTACTTGTGGCGCTTGCATCCGTTCGTCTTCCAGTGTTTTTCCCTCAGAGGAAAAAGTTTGTACACCCCTGGTTTAAAGGTTGAGGGGGGGGCTCCACTTACCCAGCATAACCTTTGACCGCATTAATTGTTCTAAATTGTAACCCTTGAACATATGGGCTGGTGAAAAAGCAGGAGGCACCCTAAGGAATGCCGTGGCGTCCCCGAGAGGGCAGGTATGAATGTGAGAACCGCCGTGACCCAGGATGCTTCTGTGTGTCGGGGTCCATCCAAATTGACCGTGTTTATTTTCCTTTCCTGAACTTGTTTTCTCCCCCTTTCGCGGTGTGAACGTGTTTTCACTTTCTGTCTTGATCCTTTTCATCATTCTCCTCTTTAGTCTCCCGAAGCCCACCCCCCTTTGTCACCTTCACTCCAACCTCCGCACCCCCCTCCCTGTCCTTCTCGCTCTGTCTGGAGAGGAAACGGTGGCCATTAAATGTGTCTGCTGGGGTCTGGGGGTCTGGAGAACAACCGTCACATTGTGTGACCCCGCCTTGGACCCCAGACGGACTAATGAATAAGGGTAGCGCTGCACCCCCACCTTTTTTTTTTTTTCTCCATCCCCCTTCATGCCAGACCTCTGGTAGGTAATTCCCGCACTTCTTTCACAGGATCCCAGACATCTCCCGCGGCCTTTGACTGAGGGCTTATCTTTTCAGAGGGAAATGTGTGTCATTTGGGGTTTAAGGAAAAAGCAAAACAAAAACATTGTAACTAATGTACAGTTCAACCCCCTGTCTTCACCCGACTACGTTCTCGTCCAAAACTTCCAGGGTAAGGACACAGGATTAAGGAAATAGTTTGAGACATCTCCAGTCTCCCCAATTATCTTAAGGAATATGTAAATTAGGGATGAGACAGTAGCAGGATTATTTGCAACTGGCAACACTCATGACAAGAAGTGGACGAAAGGGTCGGTGGAAAACAGGATTATTCTAATACGGCCAGGACAATGGTGCACTGAGACAACTGTGCAGAATTTCCAAAACATGTTGACAAAATATGTCTAAAAGGACCAGAAACCAGAAAAAAAACAATAAAGCTCTGAAAGTTGAAACAAAAAAATGGTCCATCTTATTGTTCAGGGACGCCTACGCTCGCAGCAGACTCTTAAATAACCGTGTTTCCCTCCGAGATTTAACAATGGTGACGTGCATGAGCTCAGTGCATACCAAACATCTCGCAGCTCCTGCTGGGTCTCATCCATGTACCTTCCTTGGTCTTCTCTTCTCCTCATATTTGTCTTGTGCATGAATTGTGCCGGATGAGTGGTTAGTGCACAGGCCTCACAGCTAGAAGACCCGAGTTCAATTCCTCGGCCATCTCTGTGTGGAGATCCCCGTGCATGCGTGGGTTTTCTCCGGGTACTCCGGTTTCCTCCCACATTCCAAAAACATGCTAGGTTAATTAGCGACTCCAAATTGTCCATAGGTATAAATGTGAGTGTGAATGGTTGTTTGTCTATATGTGCCCTGGGATTGGCTGGCCACCATGCCTTTCGCCCGAAGACAGCTGGGATAGGCTCCAGCACCCTCACGACCCTCGTGAGGATAAATGCATAGAAAATGAATGAATGAATGAGGAAAAAAATGCAATTTCACGAAAATAAACTTATAATGTTATGACAATATAGTAATATAAATAAAGAAACAAATATATTCTTTTAAAAAAGTAATTATTAAGAAACAAACATAAAGTTGCAATTAGATTGGGGGAGAAGATATAAGTCAAGTTATTATGGGAATAAAGTAAGAATATTACAAAAAGATAATTTACTTGACGTTGATAAAAAAAAAAAAACTTCTTATCACATGTACTTGTGGTGCTCCTGCTCCTGCTCGGTCTCATCATCCATGTAAGTTCCTTGGTCTTCTCATCTCGTCATGTTTTTCGTACACGGCGCCTGACCGCCTCGTTATGAGTGTTCCTTCAGTAGCTTAACGCACTTACACTTACAACTAATGTATTCTGCACGCAGCAAGACTGACTGCCGCTATCAAAGGACTTGCCTGAGCGCTTGTAATAACTGGAAAATTATTTCTGATAGCCTGAAACAATCTTCCAAATCATCACAGAACTTTATTAAAATAATATCAAATCAAATTAGCCAGTGTCCCCCTGTAATGAATTAAGTAAAGGGTTATGCCAGCATTAATCCCATCATGCTCTGAGGCACAGGGGCGGTGGGAGCGTTTAATAAACCAGTCAGTCCCTCCAAGCAGATGGGCAGGCTATGGCTACACAATCCACCCCGATGCCCGCACTGGAACAGGGAAACACATCAAAAGACTTCCTCTCGCCTTGCTCGCCGTACCCTCCAACCCTCCATCTCCTTTTATTCTCTCCATTCCGCTTCTCCCGTCTCCCCCTCATCCTCACTCCCTTTATTTCTTATTCCCCCTCAAACTATCACCGAGCCATCCTGTGTCTTTCTAAATAATCTGTCGCTTCCCTCCTCCCTCGCAATGCACCATTATGCCGGTGGGTGAGATTATTCATAAGGGGGTGAATCTTAGTGGAATCTCAGAAGGCTGCTGATAAGTGATGAAGCCCTTTGGGATGGATTGGCCTGTCCTCCCAGTAAAGGCTCTCCCACAGAACTGACGGAGACTAAATCAAATAAGCTCCTAAACCATTGAATGTGGAAAATATATTTGCTATTTAAGTGCAGTGAAATGTTCATGTAAAATTGCTAAGGACATATTACATTGAAAACGGAAACTACGGTTTGAATCTGAATACAAACAACAGATTTTTAATCTTCAAGACATTTTTAGAGATGCCTATGAGGGGAGACTTGCTATCCGTCTAATTTCTATACCGCTTTGTCTTCATTAGGGTCACGTGTGAACCGGAGCCGATGCCAGCTGACTTTAGACTGGGCCAGTCAATCACGGGACACAATTAGGCAACCATTCATATGCACATTCACCACTATGGACTATTTATAGTCTCCAATTAACTTAATATGCATGTTTCGGGGGGGGGGGGGGGTGCACTGGACACACATGCAACTCCACACAGAGATGCCGCAGCTGAGACTCGAATGCTCCACTTCCTGCAGACGTGCCAGCATGTATGCATCTTCCATACTTGGCGCACATTTTGATCCTTGACGATGCTTCAATGTTCTCTGGGGATTCATTTTGTTGCATTTTGCAGGTTTCCGTTTCAGGTTTAGTCTGAAACCGAGATCATGGTCCTGCTGTTGCTGCTCACTCCTTCCCATGCAAACCCTCTTGCTTAGCGTAAAAAAAACAAATCTAACCCTGTCCTGTTACAGAACTGTAATTGGTGCATGGAGGCCACAATTTGAGGAACCAGTAAGTAGAAAACTGAATAGGACATGAACACATTTGTAAGTCTTCTTAAAGGAGACCTATTATGTTTATTTTTCAGTCCTTCGTATTGAGTTGTGGACTCCTATAGAGCAGCTACACACAATAACCCACATAAAACTTTTTAGATCTTCCAGAATCTGCACCTATTCCAGCTGTATTTCCTTGGAATTGGGCTTCTCGCCTAAACGTTCTGTTTTAATTTATCCCACCCATGGCCCGCCTCCGGGTATGCCCACTCTGCTGTGATTGGTCACACGACCAAAGTGCTTCCTAACCCACTTTCTAATATAGTGGGTATAGGAGTTGATAATAAATGAACAAAGTCTTTGGAGAGCTAATTGAAAAGTGTTTAGGAGCTACTGGCAGCTCATGATCCACTGGCTGGAGAACCCTGACTTACCGTGAAGCTCAGGAGAAGCCGGACATGTGGCAACCTCGCTTGCCCGAGGGATAGCGCTCATTGTCGGGCACACTTTGGCAGAGGCGCTGTTGGTGCGGTGGAGTTCAGAAGCTGGACGTGAGGGCGCCGCTTTGACGCACAGCGTGTCCGAAATTATTGCACCTTTCTTGGCGAGAGCACGTTGCTTCTGGCTCCAGCAACATTTTGCCTGATTTTTTACGTTCATGTGTGAAATGCCGTTGATAGAATACAATACAACTAAATACAATAACGTCTGCCTGAGCTTGTTTCGCGAACAGAGTAGCAGCGCTTGGGTGAGAGTAGAGAATTTATCTGGTTTACAGCCACGCCCATATAAGGAAGTCTGCCCCTCTGTGACATCACAATGGGGCAGTTTTACCACACCTTTTGAACTGAGCCTTTTAAGCCATCCCCAACTTTTTTCAGGGCTAACTTCCAAATGTGCAAACCTCATTATCTGAATCTGAATATGAGAATACAACATTCTAAGTACATTTATAGGTCAGAAAAGTGCAAAAAGCATAATCCCCTTTGATCATTCTTATTATTACACCTTGTACTTCTCTACGAGGTGCATTATTAAAAAAAAACAAAAACAAAAAAAACCTTAAACTATATTAGGAAAGCAGGAAGTGAACAAATGTAACAGTTACTGATTGTAAAAGTACAAGATGGAGGGGTAGGATTTAATAAGCTTTGCTTCTTCCTACTCCTTTTGTACATGTGGAACTGGGAACTGATTATGGGATGCATTCAATTGTAATCTGATGCATGTTCAAATGAAATAAAACCATTACCATTACCATTACCATTACCATTACCATTACCATTACCATTACCATTACCACTACCATTACCATTACCATTACCATTACCATTACCATTACCATTACCAATTCATATTTCTAATTAACCTTAACCATAAGATTGGTGTAACAGCCACATTTAAGATGATGTGGCCAAGTTACTTTTTAGTACAAAAGACAACCCAGCAAAAGACTGTTTTACAACCGTGTACTCTACATGACATGCATCATGGTACTTTGATTGATATGACCAGCATGGGCAATCCCAGCATATTTCACTACTCCCACATTGACTCAGGAAGCTCCTTTGGCTGTGAACTGCTCACCCACAACAACCACCACCTCTACTCCTTATGAAAGCTTTTGGACAGCATTGGTAGGTCCTGTTGCTGCACAGCGCAGGTCCCGGTGCGGGTCAGTGTCGTTGCGTGCAGGTGGAGATGAGATAGCATCACCACGTAGGAGGGCACGGATGGCAAGACGAAGCCAACGTTTGATGTTGGGTAATGTCCGTGTGGCGGCGCAACAGGCCTGAGGGCCAGTCAAATTCTTCACCTGCCTCTAAATATGTTGAGACGTGCCTTGATATCGCTGCATCTTGAGAGTTAGTCACTGCATAGCTTGTGTGTGAACGCTTTGATGGGCATCACTGATAACCTCGTCTCCCCCACTCACACACTTCAGCGTGTGAGAAAGTGTGGGTGAGTGAGGGAGGGGGTCACCACGCTGTCTTCCCCTCCGGAGGGCTTGTCCTGTGCCATCTGGCACCTCAGATGCATGGGCATGGCAGGAGGAGGGGGCCATTGTGTGTGTGTGTGTGTGTGTGTGTGTCCATGTGTGGGCGTTTTAGTGGGGAGGGAATTTGAATGCAAGTAGATGGACAAAATTATTGGGATAGTTGGCCATCACCCAGGAAGTAAATATGGTAGAATACAGTGCATTCACACATATTTTTTTGTCGAAAAATCTACACAAAAAAATTATAAAATATATAAATATGTGATAATATATATACGTATATGTGCCACTGTTATAAAAAAAAAAGCCCAAAATTCACCTTTATGTCTTTATGCTTCACTGATTATGTGAACAATGACAATTGAAAGGTTTTGGATCATCTAATAGTTTCAACAATCGCTTGTATTGCAAATGTTGATCCAAAATCAGAGGAGAAGGTCAAAGCCAAGTTGTTTTTATATTTTAAGGGGGTGTCAATTACTTAGTATAGATTTTTGTCTTTTTTTTGGTACATATGGACAGTAACTGGTGAGGTGTTCTGGGCATGCCCAGCCGGGAAAAGGCCCCGGGGCAGACCTAGGACACGCTGGAGGGACTATGTCTCACAGCTGGCCTGGGAACGCCTTGGTGTCCTCCTGGAGGAGGTGGCCGGGGACCGGGAAGTCTGGGCTTCCCTTCTAAGACTGCTGCCCCCGCGACCCGGACCCGGATAAGCGGAGGAAAATGGATGGATGGATGGATGGATGGACAGTAACTGTGGCTCATGTACTTTGGCGCAAGACCAAGGAAAAACTTGTAGAGCTGTTTTAAAGTCTATTCTCTGGGTGACAGGAAGGCCAGTGCCGAGACCTGAGTACTGGACCAATATGGTCATATTTGCTGCTTCTAGTCAGGACTCAAGCAGCAGCATTCCGGATGCACTGCAGCGGTTTATACTCGGTTCCACTCTGCTAAGAAGACATTCGACTAGAAAGTGTCTGAGGGACTTTTTTTTTTTATCCTTTCATCCACAATAACATTTGGGAGGTCGGAGGTCACCGATGCTGAATGAAAGGGTCAGGCTCACAGTTTTTGATGTTTTAACTGAGGTCTGTTCTTCCACAACAAACGTGCCTTCATCTTATCGGCCTCGTGATGGACGAGTGGTTAGCACGTAGACCATACAGACAGGAGATCGGGAACACCTGTGTTCGATTCTCCGCTTGGGATCTCTGTGTGGAGTTTGCATGTTCTCCCTGTGCATGCGTGGGTTTTTTCCGGGTACTCCGGTTTCCAAATTGTCCATAGGTATGAATGTGAGTGTGAATGGTTGTTTGTCTCTATGTGCCCTGTGATTGGCTGGCGACCCCGCCTCTCCCCCGAAGTCAGCTGGGATAGGCGCCAGCATATCTGTGACCCTTGTGAGGATAAGCGGCATAGAAAATGGATGGAAAACATTGATAATTAACATTTAGGGGAATAAAGAGTTCTAGCACAATTTCTAATTGATGAATTAGCCAATAAAGAGAAATATGCCCAAAGTCTAGTGTGCCTCTTTGGTCCAATAAGGACTACCTCCATCTTTTTTGATGTCTAGATTTGGCAACACAACATTCCTCACCCACATTTTTTTATTGCACCTCCCCTTCGTTCTCCTCAGAACCAACCTGAGATGTGAAAGGACATGTTTTTTTGTGCAACAATGACCTCTTTTTCCATTCTGTGTTTTTTTTCCCTTTCTTCCAATCACTTTCCCACTACTTTTACTCCTAACCCTGCTGATTGATTCTGTGTGTTGGCACTGTGGTTATTGTCTCTTTATTCCACTGCCTCCCTCCAGTGTTCCCCTTTCTCTCCTGAGTGTGTGACGCATGGGAACAGCTCAGCCAGCTGATGAGGGCCGGTTAGAGATAGCACCCAACCTTGACACCCACAGCTGCAGTCCACACACACACACACACACACACACACACACAGGGATTGAGGGCATTGCGCTATGTTAAATATCACAATGCATTTACATTCATTGTGGTGTGGATTTGTTGCTATAATAAGGCAGTAAAAATCATGAATATTCACACACACTTTAAGCAATTATGATAATCAGCATTAGTCCTCGCCTCACCGCTATCTGTCACAGGAGGCGAAAAAAAAAAAAAAACTAGGTTGGGGTAGTCTTGCACCGGTTTTGCATTGTAGAAATTATGCTGAATTATTCCTGCTTCTTATTTTCCGCTCATCCCCTTCCCTTCTGTCTTTGTCCACCTCATTGTGCTCCTTCACGACGATGTTTCTTGGTTCCTCCTCCGCCTGTGTTTTTTATCTCCGTCTTTCCTCATATCCTACCCTCTTCTTGGAGACTTGTTCCGCGCTAAACTCCATTGTTGCTGTATGAAGAGGAGGGGTAGAATCCCGGAGTGAGAATGGCCCTTGGGTGCCGCAGAGCTGGCAGCAGTGTTGGTCTAATCTTCCGGGTCAGGCCTGCTTCTTTCATCTTCTCTCACTTGGAGCCCCTTGTGTTTGATGTGAACTTAGCTCAGGAATAACCATTCTTTTCTTCTATGCTAACCTGGTGCTGGAGCAGAGGAAAGCACTTTGTTGTTGTCCTCCGAGTCTTAAAATGCTGGAAGGAGTGTAGAAAACTTAATGAAAGCCTTTTGATCCAGACAGATATTAAAATGCGAACCTTGAGTAAAGAGACTGTGAGCGAGCTCGTTGTATAAAGTGCAGAAATCGCAGAAATCAAAATGCAAATTACAAAGGAACAGCAGGATGGATTTTTTTTTTTGTTTAATTCACAGCCTTTGAAATTAATTACTTCAGACTTGACTCCGATTGTTTCAAGTTGCAGGTGAAAAAAGAGTAAAGAAAAAAACCATTTACTGTTAAAGTAGAATAACAAAATATCCCAGAAAGCCTAGCAGGGTTTGAATGATTAATTTCACCATGCGCGGCTGCACGATGTACGACAGCTTCTTTGCCTTTCATGATGCGAGAGGCAAGTGGAACCTTCAAAGTCCAACTCTGTAAAGTTGTTCTTAATACATTTTCTAACAAAATTGAAGTAAAAACTCAGGGATCTTCCACTCAGTGAGCATCCAAAGAAAAACCTCCACAGGTGGTTTACTTTTTCTATGTCTTTTGTGGGTCCAAGGGTTTCAGTTTAGTATGAATTAAGTGATTAAAATGAATTTATAATCATTTACATCAGGGGTCTCAAACTCAATTTACCTGGGGGCCACTGGAGCTCGGGTCTGGGCGAGGCAAACGCATTTATTAAAAACAGAAAAAGGAATAAACTTTGCTTTGGTTCCGATTTTCTACAAAAAAAGCTCTGATAAAACATTCCACTGTTCTCAAATATCTTCATTTTTATTTTTCTACACAAAATAAGATCAAGAATAAAGAAAATCAATCAGTAATAAATAAATATAATAATAATAAAACAGCAAATAATTAAAAATTAAGAAACCACATATAGTTGGCGGGTAGACAAATTATTTTTTTCAGAATAAAATGAACAAAGCATTATTAGAGCCCTGTAGACATGACAAAACACGACTATAGTCACATTTATACTCTTTTTATTTACAACATATTGCGCAACTGCAGGGTCTTGAGACACATGCTAACTCGCAAACTAGAGAGCTAGCGACCTAAACGGTAGCCTTCAAGTTATTTCCTTTCAACTTAAATAGCCAAAAACTTACCACTTCCACACGGATAGGGAGGATAACTATTAACAGTTATTAACAGTGACTTCAGATATTCAAATACAGGTATCGGATTATCCATCTATCCATTTTCTATCCTTATCCTCACAAGGTCATGCTGGAGCCTATCCCAGCTGTTTTCGGGCGAGAGGCAGGCTACACCCTGGACTGGTGGCCAGCCAATCCCAGGGCACATATAGACAAACAACCATTCACACTCACATTCATACCTATGGACAATTTGGAGTGGCCAATTAACCTAGCATGTTTTTGGAATGTGGGAGGAAACCGGAGTACCCGGAGAAAACCCACGCATGCACGGGGAGAACATGCAAACTCCACACACAGATGCCCAAAAGGGGAATTGAACCTAGGTCTCATAGCTGTGTGGCGTGCACGCTAAGCACTCCACCACCATGCAGCCTTGCCTGCAACAATGTTTTTGTTAACCAGTTTTAACAAATGCACAGTGTTCAATTCTGAGGTTCCACGACAAGATTCCGTCTTTTTCGCATTGCAGCAACGTAAATCAACCAGGAAGTTGTGACTCTTCCGATATTCAAATAGGCATCGGACTAAAACGCACCAAAGCAGTCACAAAGTCATATATTTACCCACAACTGCTTTTGAAGTGTCAAAGCTGAGCCTCTCAAGTTTTAAGGTGAAAACAAAATAAAACCCAAAGGTCAAGCTAACACTTATTTTCAGAGAAAGCAAATGCACCTTGTTTTTTGACAAGCTGGCTGCCATGGCGATAGCCCAAATCTCTGCGCAACAGCAGCACATTAACCCCTTTTGACCTTTTATTCTCACCTGTGATAAAAGAGGAAGAAGAGAAGGAGGAGATGCCCCCCTTTTTTCCACAACGCCACACTTTCAAGCACCCGGGCACCAGCAGGCCCTTGAGAGCCCACAGTCATTAGGAGTGCTTTATTCTCGGCGAGGTAGAGAAAAGGGGAGAAGAGGGAAGGATGGGGAGCATTTAGTGTGGAAGATAATGTACGGTCAAGACTGGAGACTTGTGGGCACCGGGTGAAGAGTGGGTCGGGGAGAGAGGCGCTCCGAGCTTTTTAAACAAGAAGTGCGAAGCGAGGCAGCTGCTTTTGGGACTTTTGCTTGTCTTTCATTTAAAGTAGAGAAAGGTAGGCTAAAGAGCTACGGATAATTGGTCCGGGGCCACTGGCTGTGGACACGGTGCATAGTTTCCAATTCTTTGTTCCTCATGTTGCTTATGTCTGATTCTGTTCTTGGTGTGTTTTATGCACATGTCATTTTTCATGTTTTTGCATACACATAAAGGCACTAAGCCGCACACGAGAGGGTAGCGTGTGGCGACACGTATACTGATAAAAAGGGCCGGGCATCCTTCCATTGACTGGTGGCACTGAGGGGGTAACCTTAACTTTCTCTGGGAGCTAATCCCTCTGATAATCAATAATAAAGACTAGCTTTCATCCTTTCAGCCTTGATAAAGTTGAGAGGCCATGAATGAATGAATGGAGCGAATATGTCCCGTAAGACCCTGAGAAGTAACGGTGGCGAAAACATAATAAATGCTCCTCCCCCAAAATAACCGGGTGCGGCTTATGCACATCTGATGAAGTGATGAAAATAAATGAATTATGCATTGGCTATCAGTGAGGGAGCAGAAGACGCATTGCTTCGGGCCATTTTTAAGCCTCTATTCATAAAGAAGAGACAGACACAAAGGCCTAAGGACTGTGGGAGTCCACCATCGGGAGGGAGGAAGGAAGGAGGACACTCATTTTAAGAAGGAAACTGTTTTTCTGTACTCTGCCCTTGTGCGGTATCATCTTCGGTCATATTTTAAATAATAAATTGCTAGGAATATTTGTTGACATGCCTTAAAAGGGCTGTTAGTGGGAATAGAACTTTAATATCTGCAATAAAATGTATTCATAAAAATGCATCACTTCTGAAATGAATGCCGGGTATCTTTTATTGGTGATTCGGCTTCAGTGTTTTGTAATCGAGCCAATCGATACCAGCGTCACCTTGCCTGATGTACTGTATATCCAATAAACATTGGATAAGGTGGTGATTTAAAATACTCATTTAAAAACATTAAAAACAATATCTACATACCTGAAAATACAACAACCGTTACAATGCAATACAATAAAATACAATTCAAACAAACAACCCAGATTAGGCACAGCAAGTGAAGACTGGGGCTGCTGGAGCTGGTCATCGGTAAAAGCTGGCTTTTTAATGCACAAGACTAGACACGCACAAACTAATAAACACGTCTAAAAACCTCTCAGGTCGGGTTTAACAAGAAGATACTGATGTTTGGGTTGGTCACCTGTTCAGACGCAGTCTCAAGTTCTTGTTTTTTTTAATGCACAAGATTAGACACATGCAATCCAGGAAATGATATGTAAATGTCACAAAAAAGTGGGCTAATAAATTGACAATAAAAACACAAATACTGCAGATTTCAGAAAATAATAGATGGAATGATACAGCACTCTACAAGAAGCAATGAAGTCTGTAAAATTAAATAATAATAAAAAAATTCAAAAATTGTTAACTATAATATAATATAATAATGATAAAGATTATAACAATAATGATAATAATGATAATAACAATAATAATATTACAATGGGGCGGCACGGTGGTCCAGTGGTTAGACCTCACAGCTAGGAGACCAGGGTTCAATTCCACCCTCGGCCATCTCTGTGTGGAGTTTGCATGTTCTCTCCGTGCATGCGTGGGTACTCCGGTTTCCTCCCACATTCCAAAAACATGCTAGGTTAATTAGCGACTCCAAATTGTCCATAGGTATGAATGTGAGTGTGAATGGTTGTTTGTCTATATGTGCCCTGTGATTGGGTGTACCCCGTCTCTCGCCCAAAGTCAGCTGGGATAGGCTCCAGCACCTCCGCGGCCCTCTTGAGGATAAGCGGTAGAAAATGAATGAATGAATGAATGAATATTAAAATGATAATAATAACAGACATGATCATTAGGTAGGCATTTATAAGCTTTTGCTTCAGTCTACTCCTTTTTTGGGCTTGTGATCAGATAGCTGAATACAGATGTAAATAATGGAGAGTTGTATTTTGATTGGTGTGGGAGATGCACTGTGGTGTTCCATGTATTTGCCCAAATAAATATATAATAATAATAATAATAAATATATAAAAAAAAAACATGCAAAAAAAAATATCTTCCTAAAGACGGGCAGCTTGAATGCAGACCGACACACCAATATCTACTGACCCTGAAACATGCAAAGAGAAGAGTACAGGGGTGTCCGTTCTTTACCTCCTTTTGCGTCATATTTTAGCTGTCTGTGCATATACGTGTCCGACCCTGTTCATCACTGATTGTTAAGTGTTTGGAGAACAAAGAGTTAATCCTGGAGTCCTCTCTCCAGTTATTCCACTTCGAAATGTCTTCTTTTGTCAGTTTTCCCATTCTTCTCACAGGCCCCTTTTACTCCATATTTAAGTCTGAAGGATAAATACCTCGGTTGACTTTGTGACCCAAGGCCAGCTTACATTTCACAACATTCCTGCTTGGGTGACATTGACGAGTCTCAATTATTATCTGCTGTTGGTTTGTGAGGATTGCACAATGAAGGACACTCGGGCTTTAACTGGAGCTACATAATTTCATCTTCAATGGTATCTATTTAAAACAGCTCTTTGCTTGGCATTGGTAGCTCTGCTGCATCACTCATGGAGAGCATGGACATATGTATTCAAAACACTTTTAAGGACATCATAGCGCCCTTAAAATACCAATGGCGATATTTGATATTTGATATTTGACTGACTTCGGCATTCACAGCCTTGCAAATGTGAAGATTTGGAACTTAACTGAGATCTACAGTATTTATAATGTTTTACTGTGTTATCTACCTGCCAGTTTGACTCCTAATCGGCGTCCCAACAGCCAACCATTGGAACGGTTGCAGCACTTGTGTTAAGACCAGATAAATGGGATTGTTGCATCGGGTTCGATCAGGCTTTTTGTCATTAAACCTATGATGCACAACAGTTTTATTATCAATGGACGCACAATGACTTTCACACAACATACAATAAAAATATATTTACCACTGTTTGTTAATACTGACACTAATAACAAGTTTTCTTAGGTGAAAATGCATATAATATTTGTTGTTTTGGGTACTTTTGAGCCTTTTTTTGCCTGATAATCCACACTGTCTCCAAAGTGCAAGTGCGCCAAAGAAAAGGAAAGACAAATGAATATCATAAAAAGCTTAGAGAAAAGAGAAACACACCAATTTTGAATTGCTTGACCGTTCTGACAATCACTAGGGGGAAATATTATTGAATGTTAGAAGGTTATGTTAGAGGTTATTCTTCCAGTCTAGCCTGGGACAATATTTTAAGAAAGCGGAAGGAGACTTGTACAAGAGCAAAGGCTAATCGTCTTTTTATAATAATTACAAATTCACCACATGTAGAAGATGGCTCTGTAACATGGTGACATAGTTTGTCTAAAAATCAAATTGCACCCAGTGCTGAAGCAGTACTTCACAGCAAAATATGAAAAAAATGCACAGAACGAGCTATTTCCAGTAACCTGTGCTTGCACTGATTGTCCTCGTCCGTTTTTGCAGGTGTGTGCGAATGTGAATCACGTCGCTGTCTGCACACATACATTTTCAAAAGTAAACATCGTAAAAGTGCTAAATCAGTTGAAAACCGGAAATAAAGTCGACACCTGAAGTCTGCTTCATGTTACTAATATGATTGCTCTGCTCCATACTCAGGTGCTGAGTATGGACACTTCCATGACTTCAGTACTCTTGGAAGAGAAGAAACTGGGCCCCGGCGCTTATGCACACAAACCATACGTGTCGTATAACTACTGCATGGCTCCTTCTGACATTTATTCATGAGAAGCTCCGCCTTGCACAATAGAATTAAACATAACAAATAGGCATGTTACAGTAGGTGCCACTGTCCAAATCCCAGGTGCCAGAGTGTGATTGCACTTTTTAATATTATGTAACCAAAGAGGAAAAAAAACTTGAAATTGTGAGAAGACAATGATGTATTCCACATGTTCAACAGTGAAATGAGGGAAGTAAAGCATTGCATATGATGGACATTACATTTATTATATGTCAACATTAGGTTGGATCCAGGAAAAAAAGGACATTCCTAATATGATTTCTTCCTTATCCGAGCAACTTCACATGAGCTATTACTTACAACATATTCTCCTTGAGGTGTCGCCAAAGCATGGCCTGGGGTTCAGTTGAGGCCTGTGGCTCAATTTTTAGTGGCCCTTGGCAAATTTTAAATACAAAATGAAAAATGATCTTGGATCAGAACAATTACAGACGATGTTACAAACTGCTGTTTTATCATTGAATATATACGAGGTGTACATAATCTCTCCTTTATCACAGTTAATTAGGTCCAAACCCAACAGCTCCCATTCCCTGAAGTGTCAAAGCTATGGTAATGGTAATGGTAATGGTAATGGTAATGGTAATGGTAATGGTAATGGTAATGGTAATGGTAATGGTTTTATTTCATTTGAACATGCATCAGATTACAATTGAATGCATCCCATAATCAGTTCCCAGTTCCACATGTCCAAAAGGAGTAGGAAGAAGCAAAGCTTATTAAATCCTACCCCTCCATCTGGTATTTTTACAATCAGTAACTGTTACATTTGTTCACTTCCTGCTTTCCTAATATAGTTTAAGGTTTTTTTTGTTTTTGTTTTTTTTTAATAATGCACCTCGTAGAGAAGTACAAGGTGTACTAATAAGAATGATCAAAGGGGATTATGCTTTTTGCACTTTTCTGACCGATAAATGTACTTAGAATGTTGTATTCTCATATTCAGATTCAGATAATGAGGTTTGCACATTTGGAAGTTAGCCCTGAAAAAAGTTGGGGATGGCTTAAAAGGCTCAGTTCAAAAGGTGTGGTAAAACTGCCCCATTGTGATGTCACAGAGGGGCACACTTCCTTACATTTGTTCACTTCCTGCTTTCCATAAAACAGTTTAAGTTTTTTTTTTGTTATTTTTTTTAATAATGCACTACGCACCAAAGTAGGAGGTGATATGAGCATCCAATATAATAATATAATACATAATGGGTACCATAGTAAGTGTCAATATAGTAGCACATCATGACATCTAGAGATCCTTGTATTTAGCAAACATCAACTGCTTGTATTGTTTCTCGAATTCACTCGGCCACATGTTTGCGTGTCACAGAGCACACACTTATGATGCGTTCAAAGACTGACATAAAAAAGTGCAAAACCTCAACGTTTGATGAAAAAACACAATATTATCATTGAAGCATAAGACATAAACATGTAAAGTCTGTGAGTCATATGATGTTATTACGTATTTATGAACTATTACTGATTGAAACAGGGGGTCTATTTTTGAGGAACAAATACAAATTAATATTTATTTGCGATCTGCAAATTTGCAGAGCTGTGAATGTTGAATAAGTATTTTTGGAGATTATGGGTTCATATGGCTAATTTTGGTGCAGTGCAGCGCACCGATTTATGTTTTATGGCACAGTGAAGAATGCAGCAGGGCCTGAAGGCCACGGCTCGAAACACGCGTCTGTTTCTTGTCATGTCACATTTCTTGGAAGGAACGTCTGGGGTATGCTGGCATTTTCTCCTTGAGGGGTTGTGTTTATGTGGCCGAGGGACGCTGCTTAGTCTCATCAGCCTATAGCCGCTAAACACTGGCCCTCATCACAAAGACACTTGTTATGTTTTTCAGGCTTTGGCTTGGAAATTTCCTTTCCCTGTAAATACGCCATTATTTAAACCATGAAATGAAGTTCTTGACCAAAACAGCCTTCGATGTCAGCCAGGGGACATTTAGTCATCAGCAACATTTCAGCAGGCAGCCTTTATAAATGTTTTGACATGTCATTACAGGGCATCTGATGAAAAGGGCAGTGACATACAGTGACCATTCCGCCACTGTTACAACGCGTTACTTCACCCGGGCTCCACATAAGTCAAACGAACCAATGACACAACTCCTGCCAGTGCCCCAACGTCCTAATGTCACACATGTCCCAACAGGTTTACTTCAAACTTCTCTCGTCACCCCTCCAACCCCGCATTGGCCCCGGCCCGTCCCCCTCTTGTTGCGTCCGCCCTTTCATGCGCGGCCTCCTCGTTCCTTTCAACATCTCAATGCCCTCCCTTCTATCCTCTGTCTGTGCGTCCATTTGTCATACTTATCATGCTTTACCTACTTTGCTTCACCATCTCAGCTCAATCGCCCCCCCTCCTCCTTTCTTGGTGCTTTTGTCCCTGCGTAGCATATGCTTAGACTGGCATGGCATCTCCGAGGTGCTGTGAGGCTTGTCCATATCACGTCGTGTGAGGATGGTTATTTGAAGAGGCCTGCAGGCACCTCTCTTTGTCACCAGCTCTTAGTCTCAACACTGGCGCAAATCTGCAGTGAATACTATCGAGGATACAGCATGTTGCATGTTGTTGCAAGTGTGAAAGCGTGTGCAGACGCATTTGAGACGCACCCATATAGTATACTCAATTTAGTTCTTCACCCCATGTTGGGCTCTACCTAGTCCTCACCCGCCCGTATGACCAGAGCATGTAGATTTCCTTCAGACACAATAGCGGCTTTGTCTTGAGGTTGTGCTCTGACAGTTGTCACGGCCTGATCCCTCCTGATATGATAATTGCTTTGACAACCGATGAGTCTGTATTGGAAATTAAGAGTCTCTTTGTCCTATTTTCCTTAACAGCCTTTCAGACCTGCCATCTAAGGCAAAGCTATATTCAAAAGATTACGTGGTTCCCCCGTCAGGCCACAAAAGCCTTAGAATATTTCCCACATAAGTTATGCTACATATACAGCCTCACCATGTCCATCAGATTGTAAGAATCACAAAGACAATGTAATGAGAGGTTGTGGGTGCTGGGTAATATGCTAATTATGACTAATAGCCATTATACGTATTGTTCTTGGTGCCAGGAAAGTGTCTACAGCAATTTTAATTTTGTGCTCTTAAATGTTCTATGATAAGGTTAACGCACGGTGTTACTTCACAGGAAATGGTGGGATTTTCAGAATAAATCAGGGGTAAGGTTAAATATTATAACACCCGTGAGATTTTTTCGTTATCTCTTCATTATACTGATCTGCTCATCTTGTCCTGTTCAAGCAGTGAGAGTTGGTTTCGCTGTTCATCACGGGAATCATGGAAAAACGGGAATACAAGCGCACTGGAGTGAACGGGAGCGGGAATCTGGACTTATTAAGTGCATTTAAAGTATCAAATGTATGTACATATAATGTGAGATGATTAATGAGCAGATGTACGTAACCGGTAACGATAACTTATTGACTTGTGTTCACTTCACTGCAAGTTTTGAGGCCGGATTGACTTTGGAAGGTAGTACTTCGGATTGACTTTGGAAGGTAGTACTTCCATTGCCAAAAAAAAAAAAAAACACGTCTGTGGTGTACAAAACGGTAAGAAAAGAGTCGATTGTTTTAGAAATTAAATTAGTAGTTTTCATAAATTTCTTATATTCTGGTCTCGTCTTGTTCTCGTAGACCCAATCTCGTAAAGCAATTGCACGTGGGCCGAAAACTGGACATTAACCGATTGACCGATTCTGTACAATATTTCCCAGCATGCTCTGCTGTAGTTAAAATGATGGCTTTTGACTGTCTCATGCCTTTTTAATGTGTTATTTTGTACAGACACAGTGTTTTTAGTCATGTACTGTTAAATTATTTCAACATTTGGTTTGTATCTTGCACTTTTATTAAAAAGGTTGTGGATTTCATGCTATATGCTAGTTTTTTTTTCCACTTTTGAAGTCAAAATAATCATTTCATTACTCGGAGACAGGACAACTCAATGCTATTTTCCAAACAGTTCTGCGGGCAGAAGAAATTTGTGCCACGAGCCAGATTTGGCCCCCGGGTCTCCTCTTGAGTGTCTTGTGACACGTTTAGTAACAAGATGTTCCTTTTTTCCTTCAGATTTGAAATTTATGTCTTCTTTCATCATGTATTGTTAATTGCACATGTATGATATGTCGTGATTAATTTATGATTTAAGGAAGGCATATTGATACAGCTCTAAGTGTGTGCGAAAGTGTTAAAATATTAAAGAGAAGCTTATAGAGTATCATGATACACCTGAAGGGAAAAGAATGAAGTCTAATCCTTGCAACAGTGGAAAAATATTTCATTTAACTTTAATTATGATGATTAAGGGAAAGAAGAAAAATTCTGGTGTTTCCCTGGAGTGTTTTTTAATTGCCAAACTTTTATTTTGAAGGCCTGTCTTCATGGCTCATAATACGCGCGTATTGCCTGAATAATGCTGCAGGAACTGGAACCTCTGCTGCTCCAGCAGTACTGGAGAGGGCGCTGGGAAAAAGGATCAAAGATGTGAGTTTCCTGGGGAAAATGGGAGGGTTGACAGGTGTGCTATAAATTTTGCACCTGTAAGCCCCCCCCCCATGTGACTGGTAGCACACACTTTTTCTGGAAGCTTACACTGGCACAGAGAGACATGTGTGTCTGTCTTGTTCCATCTCCAAACAGACAAAATGCAAGACCAAATATTATATTTATAGTATATTTTGGGGCTGAATCAACTTTCCTTTGGACACGTATGAACGGATCATCATCTCCGGATCAGCCGGCACAAAAGGCAGGCCATTTTTAGTGAGCTGATCATGCAGTGCCAGGAAAAAGACTATAAGAAAGCATAAGAATTCAGGTCCAAATTCAGAGTCTTAATCTGCTTTTCGTCCCAATTAAGACCCCCATGTCGCAGTCATGCAGTGAATGGACCAGGAAAAAAGCTTGTAGTGAAATATCACTCTCTTTGGTGTTGAATTCGGTCCATTCCTCTAATGTCTCTGAATGTGTCTGAAAAGTTGTGGTGGGAGGACGGCAGCCTCGGCCAAGATCATGATAAAACACCGCAGTTGTTGCAGCAGAGACAAAAAAAACTCCAAATGTTGGATGATGCCGTTGTAGCTCCATCAAACACATCTCAAATGTTTCAGATGTGTTTGGTGGAGCCACAATAGGAGACTATTAAGGTTTTGGGGCCAAAAGTGGGGTGATGTAAAAATATTTTTTTTGCACGTGTGATATTTTTGTCTTTTACATGGACACTAGCAGTCCACTGTTCTTCTGAAAAAAAAAAAGTTGTATCCACACTGTGCTGGATCGGTAAAGAGTTGCATTCAGACTGCGAGTGAAAACCATGTAATACACAAGGACACCTACGTTTGGCGCTGTGAACAAACACACGGCTGGAATCAATTGACACACCAAAGCATAGAGGAAGAAAGAATGCATGAGCATAAGTCGGTCATTTTTCAACACTCATTTCAACTCATTTAAGTGGAATTCATTTTAATGTACTTCAATGAGTGTACTAAGGCAACATACTTGTATACCTGACCTGCAGTTCACCGACGTGGCTGAGTTTTTCCATGCATCCATTTTCTATACCGCTTATCCTCAGTAGGACTGCGAGAGCATGCTGGAACCTACCCTGGACTGGTCTCCAGCCAATCACAGGGCACATATACACAAACAACCATTCACACTCACATTCATTCCTATGGACAATTTGGAGTCATTAGTTGATGAATACAGATTTCTCATTAAGAGGAAAACAGTTAAAATTTTGATAATGGTCTAATAATCCCTTACCTGTGTGTTAATAACTTTGTTTTCAAACACAATAAGTACTTATGCAAGCCGATTCACAGCATCATCTCCCGACAGAGGAGCAGTTTTAGGCAGATTACTATCACTGTCCTTCTCCATCAAAAGACTGAGGAAATCATTCTTGCCCCACACCATGCGGCTTTTCAACACAACAGAGGAGGAGCAATATGAACACACACAAGACCGGACTTATTACCTTATTATGTATGATTATTTAGTTTTTAAAATTATTTTTCATTATGCATTATTGCACGACAAATTTGATGTGATCTGTTCCGTATTTATTTATTCATTCTTATTTATTTATTCTTGGCTTGGTTGTTTTATTTTGTGATGATTAGAACATTTTTACACAGCTGCTGGAGATGTGAATTTCTCTTGGAAGTATGTATTTCCATCCATCCATCCATCCATCCATCCATGTTTTATCTGTATATGAAGTACATGCACTCCACCCGTGTCCAGTAAACGTTCTGATACTTTGTTATAAAAGTACTTATGCAATCCGATCCACAGCATCATCTCCCGACAGAGGAGCAGTTTTAGGCAGATTACTATCACTGTCCTCCTCCATCAAAACACTGAGGAGATCATTCTTCCCCCACATCATGCGGCTTTTCAACACATCCATCCATCCATCCATCCATCCATCCATGTTTTATCTGTATATGAAGTACATGCACTCCATCCGTGTCCAGTAAAAGTTCTGATACTTTGTTATAAAAGTACTTATGCAATCCGATCCACAGCATCATCTCCCGACAGAGGAGCAGTTTTAGGCAGATTACTATCACTGTCCTCCTCCATCAAAAGACTGAGGAGATCATTCTTCCCCCACATCATGCGGCTTTTCAACACATCCATCCATCCATCCATCCATCCATACATGCACTCCATCCGTGTCCAGCAAAAGTTCTGATACTTTGTTGTAAAAGTCTGAATACCTTCTATTAAACCTGGAACTATGATCCATATCTTTTAGCATCTGATGCTAAAAGATGTTGCTAAATCTAGGATAACGGCGAGCGTTCCGAGATACGCCTTTAATAAATTTTCTGGAGTAAAAAAATATATCTATATACTGTATATTGAGTACAAGTCTGCATATTTGCGGGGGTGTGAGTGCTGCATGGAGAACGTGGTCCACTGTAGTATACTAGGTCTCTACAGGTTTTTCCTGCTGCTTATCATTCAGAGCATCTTTGAAGTCATCTCTGGCAGTTTCGGGTCAAAACCTACGCCGGAGGTCACTTATGCTGACCCTATCACCACAACTAAGATCTCATCCTTGCTCCCTTCATCTCGAGGTCGGTTAATTGCTATTGGCTAATCATCAATTCTCAGCTGCTCTCTGACACCACTCATGCACTTGTTAAGTGCGCCATTTTCCCCCCCACGTCGTCTCAGCATGTGAAAGATACCGAAACAAAAAGAAGACAGCGGAAAAAACGCAACATAAGCTGGCCTACATTTTGGAAATGATCTGGCATTAAATAAAAATACTGTACGCATGGTGTTAAAGAATATACAATATCTAGGGCAATTGAAGGAAGCGCGTATGAACTGAAATCAGGTCGTTCCTGCAGGCCACTGATAATGAACTCGGCGATGAGGACCGAGGAAGACGATGTGGAGCCGCTGTTTAAAGGCTGACCTCAGCAGTAATGCAACAGCACGCTAGCATGTGCTCAAACTTATAGACACTCACCTTTTTCACATCCTGACTGCAAAGTGCTGTAAGTAATGACTGAAAGTGATGATCCCCACTGAAGGTGAGCGTGGCTTTAAGAGCCATGTTGAATGGAGAGTTGTCACTGTGACATTTTCTGGGCTTCTGAATTACACAGCGAGCACACGGATTAGTGACTCTCATCCCAGAGGTGACTTTAAGTGACAATTTGATGATACATGTAATTCCATACAACTGGTATTTAAATTGGAATATTTTAATACGGTATGTTCTGAGCAAACCTTATGGAAGTTGTCTAATATCATCATTTCAAAGGAGAATTCAACGCTAGTTTAGACCTCCATCACTGTCCTCACTGTCAGAATATGGGTCAGGTCCAAATTCTACACCTTCATGACCTTTCTCCTGCATATGTCTGACTTCAGACATTAAGGAGTATGGATTAAGGATCGATATTTGTGTTTTTTCCTTGTATCGGTATCGGCTGATACGTGCGGCAGAGGACCCCCCGCAACACATGTAGTCACGGTACCCCGCCCCCACTGTTGAATCATATCAAGAGCGCATCACACTGCGTAGGAGCAGTCATCACATCGATGCTAGATAAACTTAAACTACGACAGAAAATGTTTTGCACGTGGTATTTATTTATTTTAATAATATTTATTTAATAATGTAATAATATTTATTATTTTTTAAAGTTGATAATGCCGTTTAAATGTGTGTTTAAAAACACACTGAATCCTACTGTGTTCAGTGTTTACATTTCAATAAATATTTGTTATCATGGTCATTTTTTCATGTAAATTGAGGGATCAAAAGCAGTATCGGCCACAAATATCAGCCCAAGCAAAATCGGCCAAGGGTGATGGAAAAAATCGGTATCGGCATCGGCCCCCAAAAAACCATATCGGTCGATCCCTAGTACTGGATATTGTGTTTTGGGCTCTCGTCTACACACAAACTTAAAATCTGAGCCTTTCAAAAACTCCAAACTGAGTGGAAAGTTTCTTTTCTTCAGCATTAAAGAAATGTGTGACATTACGTATCTCATGTTCCTAACAGCGGTTGGTTTCAGGCGTTGGTGTATGTGCTGATTTTAAAGATAACGCACGCACCATTCTTCAGTCTTTTTCCGCTGAAGGTCACATGATGAAAACTAAAAGAATGCAAGGACCATTTTGATACGTTCCAAACCAAAACATGTAGGTGTTGTAGTATATTTCAAGGAAAAAACTGCATCTCAATGTTCTAATGTAGTGAAAAACCATATTGAGGGTGTGTTTATGTGAACAGTTGTGAACGCTACTCATGTGGATGGAGATTTTTTTTTTTTTTTAACACTGAAGCAGGGGAAATGTGCATTTGTGCATAGAGTGGGTTCCCACTCTATTCCTGAAATTCATTTTCCAGAATGTTCATTTGGAACAATGCTATAGCGACACAGGTTGCTGATATGTCCTTAATAATAATACTTTTTTTAATCATTTGTCCATATGTTTTACACAACTAGAAAACTTCCAGGTTTTCCAGGAAGCGTGGGAACCCTGTTAATGTATTTGTTCATCACTTGGAAAGATGATTAACGCAGTTAAGCCCTAATTTTTCCAACAGTTTGCGTTGACTGCTGATAAGTTGTGTAACAGATATGAATTAATGAACATTATATATTTTCTTATAGTATAAATATATTCAGAAATCATCTTTTGACTTTGTAAATTTTCTACATAACAAAATACGGTGTTGTCATGAAGTCCACCAAAAACATCGAAAGCAGCCAACGCTTATTGGCGGAACTGCGGTCATGTCGCTTTAAGATTGATAGCGAATCTGACCAGTATCCCTCATCGTTATCCCCTGTGCATACATAACTGTCTCATCTGCCCCTCTCTCCCATCTCCTTGCCTGTCCGGGGGCCTAATTTAGCCATAGCAGGCTCTCCCGGCGCCTAAGAGAATTCCCCCTTATGCAAGCCAGGTAAAATAAAAGCGCAGCACAGATGAGACCCCTCTCCATCATGGCGGATAGGGGGAGTCACGGGTGACACCCCCTGATCAGGTGTGCATGCGTAATGGCCGTCCCAAAATAATCACTGCTTTGAATAATTTCCCCGGCTTTATCGCTGGGTGCGTGATTCTTGCTGCTTCGACTCGTTTTTGTGGCAAGAATCCCATAAATCCTTGCGGTAAATGTAAATCAGCGGTCCGGGTGTGTCTGACAGATGGGGGCCGCAAGAAGTCCTGGGAGATCTCTCCTCTCACCTTTTCCTTCATTCGGAATGAATGAATCACTAGCATGGCTATCTAAATAGTATGAAAGCGTAGAAATATGATATATATACCATATATGAGCCAATATAATAACCACAGGACGAGGCTTTCATGAGAAGGATGTGAGCATCCTGCCAAGGCGTGGACGATACGAACGATAGTAAACAGAAATACTACCTTTGTTGTTGTTGATGTGATGGGGAAATGAGGTTGTGCAGGTGGAGGGGATGCAGGCGTGCGGAGCTCCGAGCTGTCAGTTCCTTGGAGGATTGGAGATCTGAAGGGGTGGAGGGGAGAAATGTGGAGGAGGAGGCGGGGAGGGTCCATCCTTGGTCTCCTTGGCTGTCTGTGGAGCAGAACCCATCTCTCATTAAGGGAGAGTGCCGAGGAGACACTTGAAAGTGACATTCACCCTCCCCACGCACCCCCCCTTTCTCCATTTTAGAGATGCTATGCATGATGGCCACTGCCACTCAGCCAGCAGGGTCACCTCTCTCTTCCTCACTGTCTCCCTCGCTTTCTCTTCCTTTGCCTGGGGGTGAATATCAATGCCGTAGTGCTTTTGGCAGATATACATACAACACCTACACCCTTCAATGCAATCCATCAATTACGGACCCCTTACAGAGAGAAAGATGACAACAGTTACAGACGAGCGAGACGAGGAAAAGCGGATAATAAGACTGCTTTATTAGAAATGAGGAGGGTGGAGTCGCATAATATGCAAAGCGATGAAATGACATGTGTTCTTGATGGGGAGATGAAAAAAAGAAGGCACGGAATCAAAGGCTGCAGCCCACTGTGGGGTCAGGGACCCCGAGAGATGGATCATCTCTGCCGTGGCAGAGTGTCGATTTTCGCCCCCCCCCCAGTTCTAACCTCAGGCCTTGACTCCACGGCTCATATCCATCTCTTTAATCTCCAGAAGCTCCACCTAATGAGCTACGTATAGAAACAATTGGGGCCTCTGTGCTCCTCCCTGACCATCAGGCCGTGTTGTCGATAGTTGCAGTGCTTATGATTTTCATATATTTTTTGGCACACATCATATTTTCTTTCTTCTGTAATGACTTGACAAAACATGATCTTTAGAAGAACCATTTCCTGTTGTGTTCCCGAACCATTCTGTCTGTGTCCGGCGATTGTGTCGGCTCTGTAATTGCCACAAGCTGCTTGAGCTCCGCTCCCAACCAATGAGACTCCAGAATCCAACACACTCATAAAATATATTACCAAAATGGACAGTGCTGTTTAACAAAGAGCCTCTAATTAAATTCACACAGTTATGCTGAAAAAAAAAAAACCACCCTGTCAAAGAACTCTAAACAGGAGTTGATATACGGCACGTGATTCATACTCAGCCATAAATCCTGACTAAGCTATCCACTCATAAAGGCGGGTATAAATGGCTGCCGTCACATATGCTCACCAGAAGAACTGTAAGTAATTTGTCATGGAATCCTGTCATTTGCGGTTTGTCACTCGGCCTATTTTGGACGAGGCCTAAAAACGCAGTTTACGGTTCGCAGCCAGAGCTTCGTGATGGGTGTTGATGAGATGAGAACGAAGAGCACATGTTCAAATGTTTCCGCACAATGAAATGACAGAGATGAGCTCGTTTGATGTTAATTGCTGTTGTTTATCTTTAAACTTTGTATTGACATGTCACTTTAAACTGTAAAAAAAAAAAAAAAAACGCTTTCATGAAGACACCTGTATCATCGTGACCTCATACTTGACTGCGAATACACAATAATAGGACTTCATTATGCCACCTTATTAACTCGAAAGCTGTATTTTCTGAATGAAACATACAGTAACTCTCACCTTTTTTTTTTTTTTTTTAGATTACACTCAGAGTAGATACAAAACGCATTTTCTTGGTTATTTAGCCCTTAGTGCAGCCGTCATCACACTGGCAGAATAGCTAGTGCCTGTGTGAGGGATAATTTGTACCTTCTCAATGAATGAGGAGGACAGGCAAATTACTGGCTGAATAAGGACTGCCTGTGGATCCCACTGTCAGAAAGAGCGAGGAGGGCAGAGAAGGAGAGTGTAATTATCAACTACCAAAGTGCATTCATATCCTATCACAAAAGAATTGGGATGTGGGTGGAAGAGAGAAAGACTAAGAGAGAGTGAAGGAGGTAGAAAAATGGCGAGAGATATGGAGAGGGGGAGGGACGCCGAGTGAAGGACTCCTGGCCAAATGGATGCAAGGCCATAAACAGGGTTAAAAACAGCCTTCTATGGTCTGCCTCCATGAATGCAGGCACATTAAGACCTTTTAGCCCAGCGCACAAGCACCTCTTTGGAGTTTAGGACGAGAAGAGCTGTGCAAGGAGATGGAACACGATGAGGACGTGAGAGGAAGTGAGAAAGGTGGTATGCTTACAATTAAAAGCGTCCATTCATTCAAAATGTCCACGATAAGGACCCAGGGATAGAAGGAATCGTTCCTTTTTGGTAGCTGACATCGCAGAACAAAGCTAGTCTATTAGTGACCCTGGCCTTTATTGACAAGCCCGCTATTACTCGTACTTCCTGGGGTCTATGGGGTCAGGGGTCATGGGCAAAGGGCATGAAGGGGGCTGCTGAAGGGCCTGGGGAACACATTTAGAGAGCAGGGACACCTGTAGGGTTGCAAGTGGTTCAAAACATGACCGTGAACAACAGTTAAATCTTTTGAGAAGGTCCGGACAATACGGGCCCCGTCAACACCGGCTCCTCCCAAATCACGCCTCCTCTTCTTAGACTTGCTACCTTTGAGTTTAAACATCTTCTGCCTGTGCCGGCTTAAGAAGATTCAGTGCAAGAACTGCCCAAAAATTCATTGCATTTGTATTATATCAGTGTCAGTTGAGGACACGTGTGATTCCATTAGATGCTTGATATTAGCTTTCTTATCAATATCTGATCTAAAGTAATCCTTGTTCATCGCCGTTCAGTGGTTCCAGACGTCACCGTGATAAATGGATTACCGCCACAAAGGATTCAATAAACGGAATATTTTTGGAGTTAGTTCATCCAAAACTTTAGCACTTTCTAAATATATATTTTTTGTCTGTAGACATAAAATACCGCCCATATAGTCACTGTTACGCTCCTATTATTCTTCTTTGTGTACATCCATATTGAGTAACACTAATGTGGAGGCGACGGGATCAATGCAGGGACGTAAAACACACAAAAGCCTCCAATTTATTTCTTCTAAACTTAAGTGTTTCAAACAGAGTGGGGAATAGGGACAAAGTAAAGGCCAAAAATGACCACTTCCACACCGAAGGGGAGGATAACGTCTCGCTTTCTCGCTATCATAATAATAATAGCGCTTTTCAAAATACTCCAAGACACTTTACAGAAGAATGGAGTTGAATAAAAGCAAGTAACAGAGTAAAAGATACATAAAAATACAACATTCATTGGTTAATACACAGTTAAAACATGAGTAAAAGTAGGACGGGATATAAAAAGTTAGACATTAAAAACAGATTTAAAGAGGTGGGTTTTTAGTTGTTTATTGAAACTGGGAAGGTCAGGGCAAAGAGTTCCAGAGGGTGGGGGGCAAAGATGGAGAAGGCTCTGTCTCCCCAGGTTCGGAGCTCGGTCTTACAGGGGAGTGCCACGAGGTTGGAGTCTGAGGAGCGAAGTGGACGCGGGGGATTGTGTGGATGGAGCAGGTCTGTGAGAGTCTGATCGTGGAGGGCTTTGTAGGTGATGAGAAGAATTTTGAAGTGAATGCGTTGGGGAACGGGAAGCCAGTGGAGGTTTTGGAGGACGGGGGGTAATGTGTTCACGGGAACATGTGGAGGTGAGGAGGCGGGCAGCAGAGTTCTGAATATATTGTAGTTTGTTGAGGGTTTTGGACGGTGTACCGTAGAGAATACTGTTGCAGTAGTCGATTCCGGTTGTGATGAATCATGTCGGACATGCCGTGGCTGACTCCATGCAGAGCGTTAAGGTAATCTAACATATGTCTCATTAATAAAACCAGTGACCAGAATACCACATATGACATATGAAAAAAAAAAAATCAGACCATATGTCAGTTTGTTTTGAGGCAGTGACGAAAGATTGCGCACGGTCAAAGTTCAGCCTCAAAACACTTAAAGTCACACAATCAATCATAGCCTTAGACTCTAGCACGGTCAGTCGTACGCTACATCAATCGGAGCACATCGCAGATGGTGAACACACACTTGCCTCGCAAGGCAGGCAGGGTTTAGAGTAGCGAGAGCTAAGTGATAGCAGCATGCATTTGATATGTGTGACACTGCAAATGGAGGGCATCAGTGTTGTTTGCTGGCACAGCATGGCCGCGTGTGGTGCACCGCGGGCGACTGGCACACAAGCCAAGCCTGGCATATCCTCTCCCTGATTTAGGAAATGAATCCCCAGTGGGTTTGCTCTCTTGAGTCGGTGTGCATGTGTCTGTGCATGCCGACGCTGGACTCGGTGTGATAGTTGTGTTGCTTTGGGGATAAGTCTAAAAGCCATTTGGTCCATGTAGACGGATACGCACGAGTGTGGAGGCACACAATTGGTTTTCTAGCGTAATATAAACAATATACTGCATATTTCTTTTGCAGCACCGGTGTGTTTTAAGTTTTGTGCTCGGGTGGCAGCAGGTCCAATGCCGTGGCCCAGCAGTCAGGTGTTGCTGCATATGTTCCTGGTGTCAGTTCCCTGTTTTCCCAAGCGAGCAGGCCAACTTACTGCCAGCTTCGTAATAGGAGGGCTGGGCAGGGGCCATGACTACCACTTGGCACGCCACACTGCCAATATGGCTGGCTTTTTGTTCTACCTCCCTTTGAAACTTAACCACTTCTGTGCCAAGATTGATTGCTCCACATTTGCATAGCATCGTTATTGCAGCTCATGTCAGCGCAGTTGTCGGAAATGTCTGGCTTTATTGTGTCATTAATCACCAGACCACACAGTAAGGTGATAAGACCTTCGGATATTGGGCGCCGGGTCTAAAATAGATGATCATGAAAATTATATTTGATTATAACTGTACACAAATTCACTTCTCAAGTTTTAACGTTGACTGATTTTAGCAACCTTCATAGCCGAGTGCCTCTTTTTTCCCCAACCCAAAAAATTCACGTCTTGCATGATGTCAATTTGATGTCATCACACGTCTACGCCACTATGTACATCTGTGTAATACTTTGTTTTTTTTATATTCAGTATGGTTACTCCAGACTCCATTCACTGTGCAATACCTGATCAAGCTCCATGTGCAATATTAAGGCTCTAAGTGCAATATATTAAGTTCTAAGTGAAGTATTTCTATAATGCCTCATCGTTAACTCACTAGCAAGATCTCATAGTATATATACTGGTCATATATTTCATCTCATTTCATATTATCTGCAAACTGTATTTGTATATAACTTAATATTTGGGTTTATTTTTTTATATTGTGTATTTTGTACTGCTTAACTGATTCTCATATGTGATTTTACTCATCTGTATACACCAGTCATTATTTGACCCATTTATCATTGCACTAAAATTAATATATCTGCAATATGTCCGCTCCTGCATATGCTCCTGTGCAATACTATGTGTATATTTTGGATATCTTGTATATATCTTGTATATATCTTGTTAAATTGTTTTACTTTTTCCAAGCAAATAACAGTGAAATAAAGCATAACAAGGATACAACAACAAATGCTGATCAGTTCATCAATTGTAATTACAATGTGTCCTAATACTTGGTTTTCATTAATAAACCTTCCCAAAAAGTCAGACAAAAAACGTAATATTCTGAAAACGGAGACAGTACTCAAGAACTGGGGCGATATCCTGTCGAAAATTGCTATTGAAAACCAAATCATAAAAAAGTAGGCAGTCCCTTCAAAGCTGATTTCTATACATTCCAGGTACACTCTGGACTGGTGGCCAGCCAATCACAGGGCACATATAGACAAACAACCATTCACACTCACATTCATGCACGGAGAGAACATGCAAACTCCACACAGAGGTGGCCGAGGGTGGAATTGAACCCTGGTCTTTTAGCTGTGAGTTCTGCGCGCTAACCACTCGACGTCCACCGTGCCGCTGCTCTTTTGGAATGATTTAGAACCTAAATTAAATATCAATATCACTAAAAAAAACCACATATGGAAACTCATACACTTGTGCCAATATGGATTTCATACGGTGTTGAGCTGTGTCCTGGAGTGTATTCCAAAGCCTAAGGGTCTTGGCTTTGACAAGGAAAGAACATTGTTTATTTTCTCCTGCTGTGCTGCCCCCCCCAACACACACACACACACTGACCAAGACGTGTGTGCATATTGGATATTTCATATGCAAAGACGGGTTAATTACAAACATACTACACATTCCCGTAATTGTTACACGATGTTGGACATAGTATTACTACACAAATGAGTACTGTATATAGAGTGGCCTGACCTGGCCAGAGCGGCCGGGGTCGGCACCAGGGCAGCCTACCACTGTACATCTCTGTTAGTCATCCATGTCATTCAGGTCAGGATCACGAGGGAGGGAGGGAGGGACGGAAGGGAGAGAAGGAGCGGGATAGGAAAGGAGAGGCATGGCTTTCATTCAACCCCCACACTGTTGGCCTCTGCTCACCCATTGCCTCTAGCAGGGGCCACCCCCCCCCCTCCTCCTCATGTGTGCACACATACGCAAACCTACACACACACACATCTACTTCATCCCTCGGGCCCCAGTCCCGGCTCCTCTAGTATGGGTCACTGCTAAAGAGGACGCATGGCAAAGGACAGATAGACCCAAGGCTGCCTGGACCCCATCAGACCTGGTCAGAGACTGTGGGAGGGTGGGAGTCAAAGGAAGAGACAAGTTTGAGGCATTTATGTGCGTTTGTGTGCTCTTTGTTTAGGATTAAGATTTTATGGGGTGAATCTGGCCTCAAATGAATGTATTATGTCAGGGGTCTCAAACTCAATTTACCTGGGGGCCACTGGAGCTAGGGTCTGGGCAAGGCTGGGCCGCATCAGGTTTTCCAAAAAAAAAACAAAAAACGCATTTATTAAAAAAATATACAAACTTTTTCAGTGCTTTGGTTCCGATTTTCTACAATAAAAGCTCTGATAAAACATTCCACTGTTCTCAAATATCTTATTTTTTATTTTTCTGCACAAAATAAGATGAAAAATAAATAAACAAATCAAGAATAAAGAAAATCAATCAATCATTAATAAATTAACATAATAATAATAATAAAACGGCAAATAATAAAAACTCAAGAAACCACATATAGTTGGTGGGTAGACAAATTATTTTTTTCAGATTAAAATGAACAAAGCATTATTAGAGCCCTGTAGACATGACAAAACACGACTATAGTCACATTTATACTCTTTTTATTTACAACATATTGCGCAACTGCAGGGTCTTGAGACACATGCTAACTCGCAAACTAGAGAGCTAGCGACCTAAACGGTAGCCTTCAAGTTATTTCCTTGAAACTTAAATAGCCAAAAACTTACCACTTCCACACGGATAGGGAGGATAACTATTAACAGTTATTTAACCTTTAACATGAACATGAATCAAACGTAATCATTTTTTCTGGGTACATGATACCATACAGCATCCATATCAAACATTAAACTTTCATATCAAGGCGGGGGCCTCAAACTAGTGTCGTGTGGGCCACATTTGGCCCGCGGACCGTGTGTTTGAGACCCCTGTATTATGTTATCAAATCAACATGGGCATTTCGCTTGGAGTAAAAGCTGAGCGTCGGCGAGTGCGGTGACATCGGCCCGACACAACCTAACAAGGCAATTACGGAAACACCGCGTGCCACTAGTTGTGTACTTGTAATTGTCGGAGAGACACACATCTACATAGTGTCTCTGGAGTGTGAAGATGAGCGCGTCATTGGGGGGGAGGCTCACATGCATTTCTGAGGACTGCCGCTAATACGGCATGAAATTCAATTTAAATCTTGGAGGCCGTCTCGTTCCCCTTCTTTGATTGAGCGCCAGATCCCGACAGCAAATGCGGATCCACAGCTACTGAGTGATTGGAGCATGTTGGCGTGTCGTTGGAAACACACATACCTCGAGTAAATAAACAAGGGAAATAAATAGCGCTGCGGTTGCTGATGATATTTTCTGGGCTCGGGGACTTTGTCACATCAGTCTACGATTTGTAAAATGAAAGCAACTTTCGTCAGAAGACCGGCTCGCATCAAATTGGGAAAATACTGCTTGTGTTAAAAAAGAATGCTTGATTATGAAAGAACTTGGTGACTTTTGTACTCCAAATGGCATGGGACCATCACGGACAATAACAAACGCATTGAAGGTCTACTTTTCATGGTTGCCAAGGCGTTACTTTGCAAGCTAAAATTGCTGTTTAAAATAAAAAAAAACAATGGTTGAAAAATGACCTGTCAGTCAGCAGCCCCCGCTAACAATACTGCTGCTGGCCCCGCAACGCTTTATGTTCAGGCACCGAGCAGGGCCCCTTTCTATCCTAGAGACCAGGGTGAAAGGCCACTGTGGACCTCTGGACATATTCTGTGATAACACCACCGGCTATGTTTTGTGTGTGTGAAAGGGGGGGTTTATTCAAGAAAGAGATCAAATGATGAGCAAGAAATGAGAAATAAAAAAAAGGTTGCATTTAGGAAAGACCGGAAGGCACAGATCATAAGATCAGCATGCAGGTCATCTGTTTTGAAATCCATTTACACGATTCAGCCCTGGGATGTCAACTGCATACAGCCCAACACCATTCAGACCCCCCCCCCTTCCTCCTCCATACGCTAACCCTTACAGTGTTTTCTTTCTCCACCGCAGCCTTTTGTGGCTTTCCATAATTAAAGAAGGCATTTGACTGGGAGCTAAAAGAAAATGGCTGCCACATTTCATGGAAAAGGTTAGGAGAGTATGATGGGATGCAGAGGAGCTGTATCCCACAGTGCGCAGCGTGTGACCTTGTCATTATCTTCATAGAATGCTGCTCACGCCTTGTCATGGACATGACAAAAATGTATGGAAATCAGCTTTGAGGGGACATATGATGTGGACATATATGACATATATGATGTGGAATAAAGTATCGGCATCCCTAGCCATTACACCTACAGGAAGTCAAAAATATAACAGCTTGTTGTTGTTTGAGCGCAAATTGATAAATTCATGAAGAAGTGTGTCCTCAGGTAAATGCATTGGGTGCAATGCACACTTTTTTCCAATCATATAATATGCAAATAATAAAATTCAGCATTCACGGCCCACAATTGAGCACATTTTCTCCTCTCACCCCCAAAATCTGCCATTTTTTTTTGTAGAAAACTGATCCCATTCGCCATAATTGGAAAATAATTAATTCTGTAAATATGTGATAATGTGGGTAAAATGTGCACATTGTCCATAGGTCCTTGAACGCACCATATTATGTGATAATGTGGGTAAAATGTCCAGCTAATGCCCATATTTAGTTCAGGTTTATGCCTTTATACTTATTGGTGAAGCGATGAGATTGTGCACATTGTCCATAGGTCCTTGAACGCACCATAGTATGTGATAATGTGGGTAAAATGTCCAGCTAATGCCCATATTTAGTTCAGGTTTATGCCTTTATACTTATTGGTCGAGCGTTGAGATTGTGCATATTGTCCATAGGTCCTTGAACGCACCATAGTATGTGATAATGTGGGTAAAATGTCCAACTAATGCCCATATTTAGTTTAGGTTTATGCTTTTATACTTATTGGTCGAGCGTTGAGATTGTGCATATTGTCCATAGGTCCTTGAACGCACCATAGTATGTGATAATGTGGGTAAAATGTCCAACTAATGCCCATATTTAGTTTAGGTTTATGCTTTTATACTTATTGGTCAAGCGTTGAGATCGTGCACATTGTCCATAGGTCCTTGAACGCACCATAGTATGTGATAATGTGGGTAAAATGTCCAACTAATGCCCATATTTAGTTTAGGTTTATGCTTTTATACTTATTGGTCAAGCATTGAGATTGTGCACATTGTCCATAGGTCCTTGAACGCACCATAGTATGTGATAATGTGGGTAAAATGTCCAACTAATGCCCATATTTAGTTTAGGTTTATGCTTTTATACTTATTGGTGAAGCGTTGAGATTGTGCACATTGTCCATAGGTCCTTGAACGCACCATAGTATGTGATAATGCGGGTAAAATGTCCAACTAATGCCCATATTTAGTTTAGGTTTATGCTTTTATACTTATTGGTCAAGCGTTGAGATCGTGCACATTGTCCATAGGTCCTTGAACGCACCATAGTATGTGATAATGTGGGTAAAATGTCCAACTAATGCCCATATTTAGTTTAGGTTTATGCTTTTATACTTATTGGTCAAGCATTGAGATTGTGCACATTGTCCATAGGTCCTTGAACGCACCATAGTATGTGATAATGTGGGTAAAATGTCCAACTAATGCCCATATTTAGTTTAGGTTTATGCTTTTATACTTATTGGTGAAGCGTTGAGATTGTGCACATTGTCCATAGGTCCTTGAACGCACCATAGTATGTGATAATGCGGGTAAAATGTCCAACTAATGCCCATATTTAGTTCAGGTTTATGCTTTTATACTTATTGGTGAAGCGTTGAGATTGTGCACATTGTCCATAGGTCCTTGAACGCACCATAGTATGTGATAATGTGGTTAAAATGTCCAGCTAATGCCCATATTTAGTTCAGGTTTATGCTTTTATACTTATTGGTCAAGCGTTGAGATTGTGCACATTGTCCATAGGTCCTTGAACGCACCATAGTATGTGATAATGCGGGTAAAATGTCCAACTAATGCCCATATTTAGTTCAGGTTTATGCTTTTATACTTATTGGTCAAGCGTTGAGATTGTGCACATTGTCCATAGGTCCTTGAACGCACCATAGTATGTGATAATGCGGGTAAAAAGTCCAACTAATGCCCATATTTAGTTCAGGTTTATGCTTTTATACTTATTGGTGAGGCGTTGAGATTGTGCACATTGTCCATAGGTCCTTGAACGCACCATAGTATGTGATAATGTGGGTAAAATGTCCAACTAATGCCCATATTTAGTTCAGGTTTATGCCTTTATACTTATTGGTCAAGCGTTGAGATTGTGCACATTGTCCATAGGTCCTTGAACGCACCATAGCATGTGATAATGCGGGTAAAATGTCCAGCTAATGCCCATATTTAGTTTAGGTTTATGCTTTTATACTTATTGGTCAAGCGTTGAGATTGTGCACATTGTCCATAGGTCCTTGAACGCACCATAGTACGTGATAATGTGGTTAAAATGTCCAGCTAATGCCCATATTTAGTTCAGGTTTATGCCTTTATACTTATTGGTCAAGCGTTGAGATTGTGCACATTGTCCATAGGTCCTTGAACGCACCATAGTATGTGATAATGCGGGTAAAATGTCCAACTAATGCCTATATTTAGTTCAGGTTTATGCTTTTATACTTATTGGTGAAGCGTTGAGATTGTGCACATTGTCCATAGGTCCTTGAACGCACCATAGTATGTGATAATGCGGGTAAAATGTCCAACTAATGCCCATATTTAGTTCAGGTTTATGCTTTTATACTTATTGGTGAGGCGTTGAGATTGTGCACATTGTCCATAGGTCCTTGAACGCACCATAGTTGTATGCACACACCATGAGTTTGTGCATACATTCCATCTGTTCATTGATCAACACTAATAATGTTATGAATAATTTCACTGTTCCATTATCGTTTATTGGTGGTGAACAATAACTCAAACACAACTGAAGAGAGAAGGGGAGGACAATGTCAACGTTAACGTCATGCTAGCAACAAGGTTCGGAGGGGAGTTAGTAGTGGTAAAGGTGCAGAATAAAATTTTAATGGGCTTAAATGCATTTTTCACCATAGTTGTATGAATGAGGTACAGCATTATATATATACCGTGATACTTCAACATTTTGTTGTTATTTTGATGATTTATCCTAGCTGTCCTCAAAGATTAATTTCAAGCAGACTCCTGCAGGACGAGAGATTCCATTTATGTATACTTGAGCCTTCGAGTGAATGCACATGCAGCTTCCATTACCTTTAAACCACTAGATGCATTTGATCATATTGGCCCTCAATTTATTACTCAAGACAGCTCCAAGCACTTCTGTGAGTTATATGAAAAGGTCGGCTGGTCATCTACAAGCCGTCATCTCACCTGTGTACATTTATAAAAGCTTGCTGTCAAAGATGATGACATATTTAACATCCTTGCTGTAGTTCAGAGTTAATATCTACAATGTCAGATCACCAGGGAGGATGTCTGCTAAAGTTTCTCACTTGATTGGCCAACCTGGACCTTTTAAGACGATGCAGTCACAACAAAGTACTGTACTGTGAGCTACTTTAAAGTAGTAACATTGAGAGTCTACAGTATAAGCATTTGGAGTCCAAGCTTACTTTGTGTGATTATAAACAGTATTTAATGGCTAAACATCACATCACAGTTTGGTGCCGGATTATCATCCTTCCTCACAGAGAAACGTATTTGTTGGACTGATTGTGGTGTTGTTTGTTGTTGTTTATTTCTCCCTGTGTCCTCTTGTGTGCCTAATATAGGGCCCTATAATTTCCGCATTAATGGGATGATATAGCGGATTTGGCCAATAAAAACGTAATCTACTGTTAAACATGGAATCTGACAGAAATTGACAGTGTGAATTGAATTCATGGAGGAACATTTGTGTGGGGAAATATTTCACATTCATTTAGTGATGTCCACGTTGACACCCTCAGCCCTCTCCTGAACTTAACATGTTGTATTATAATGTTGTATTATTTTGTTAAACGATGCCAAAGTTTCAGATCATGAGGTGTGAGCATTTGGAAGTGAGCCCTGAAAAAAGTTCGGGGTGGCTCAAAAACACTTGGTTTCAAAAGGCGTGGTAAAACTGCCCCTTTGTGATGTCACAGGGGGCCGGACTTCCTTATATGGTTCATAGCACTTTGGCTAGAGGCGGGCCATGTGTGGAATAAATGCATACAGACCAAATCAAAGGAAATATAAGTGAATAGGTGCAGATTCTACAAAATCTAAAAAGTTTTCTGTGCTGGTTATTGTGTGTAGCTGCTCTACAGGAGACCACAACTCAATACAAAGGGTCGGAAAAATAAGCATAATAGGTACCCTTTAATGCAACGCTGACTTTGTGCAAGTTCTGCCACATTAAAAATTAATTTCAACACACACCACACTTCCGGCGTTCAAAAAAAGAGAGGTTCAGATCATGTCTAATATTGGTAAGAAAATTAAAAAAAAAATTAAATAAAGCAACTGCACGTCATCCTTAACCACAAGCACAGATATGATTGTTTGTTGAACATTTTGAGCAATAAAAGGTTACATAAATAGATGTAAGGAGTTTTGCGTTGAATTAACTGACACAAAAACACACAATCTGTGGTGATAAAATTAGTGTCAAATTCGGGGAAAAAAATACAAAGAAAAAATAAAAGGGATTTCATAGGGTCCTACTATTGGCCTTGATCCCCAGTTGTGTTTTGTGTCGTCTTTTTAAAAAAAACAATTTTTACAATTATTTTGATTATATTTTGTTTTGTTTATCGCTCCATACAAATGCTATACAAGTTGTTTACATTATGTCAAAGTTACATTCACAATAAAATAACATTTCCTTTCAACTGAACATTGGAACATTATGCTAAAATAAAATTCTATTCTCCCACGTGCACCTTTCACTCCCCGCAGAGGTGACGGTGAACAATGGCCGCACTGATGAAAAACAAACTGCCACTACTTTGCCTTGTTCCCTCTTGTCATGTGACCCACATGCTGGACAGAATGTCACGGCTAGCGTTGCCTCATTTGCATAAGACAATCACCCCTTTCGGACGCAGGGCACAAATGTTGTCTAGACGACATGCATCATTCGGGGTGAGCCACCCCCCCCCTCCCCCCCATCGCCCCTCCTATACACACACACACACACACATAGACCAGCACCCACCGCCCACGCATCCACATGCATAAACACCTATATCTCTATCTCGACATCAACTCAGTGGTGTCACTTCAAACAGGCCAGACGGTGCCTCCAGCCAGTTTAAGACGATAAATCAGCTCCAGGTCTGCCTCAACTTCATCCACATGCTGTGTTATTATGGTGCGGTGTGGTAGACCAGACATGGGAAGTCGTGTTAAATACATCACACGCATGCAAATCCACTCTGATGGAATGACAGCTCAGCCCGGCCAGTCATTTGGATATGTATATGACTCTATAGTTTGGGGATTATGCCATTATTATGGTCTATGTGCCACCGTGGGTCAAAGGGACAATTCCTTTGATATGAGATATGTGTTGATGTGATGACAGTTGAGTGTTGGCGGTCTCTAAGCAAGCGAGTGTGTGTATATGTGTAGCATTGTCTGCAGCTTGTTTGATGTGTGTATTAGTTTGGGTGTAATGAATGTGGAAGCGACAGGATGGGTCTCCGGAGAGCTGATTACATCTGTTTGTCGTCTGTGGTGTGGATGATCTTTTGACACCAGGTACATCTACAAAGCTGATCTCCTTTGATATCGGCAGCGGAAATGGACTTTTACGTGTGTGATGTATATTATAGTAGAAGTGCTTTGCATATAAGAGGCAGTTTTACACGGAAAACCCACAGCGTGATGTGGCTGTCACTTTGTTGTGCATGTCTTATATTAGAAGACGCATTTGCATGAGGGGACTTGACTTCCTGTTCTGTTTTTCTTCCTCATAAAAGTGGCACCAAACATCTGTCTGCTGTCACCGTGGCAACACTAATGGTGCGGGCTGTTGTCATTAGTGCAGTGGCAAAAAAAAAAGGATGAGAGAGAAAAAGAGCCATGCCCCGTGGGGGAAATAGAGCAAAATAAGAGAAGACAAGAAGAGATGGAAAGATGACCAAAGAACATGCGGGTCACTTCACCGCTGTCCAAAAAGTTCTCATTTTTACACAGCTCAACCCCCCTCCCAATGCTCAGAAAGCAGCCCAAGGGCAAACATGAGCTTGGCATAAGACAGCATCTCCACTGTCAGGACAGGGGCGTGAAGGTGTTTATGAGGAACAGACAGAATTTAGCTATTATTGTTGACCGAGGGTGTGTGCTATAATTTACCTCCGTGCGCCAGGCTTGTCTCAGCTAAAGCAGTTTGCAACAGCACTAATCAACACCTTTCTATTCACACACTAAGCTAGCAGTCATTAACACATATGCTGCCTGATTGGAGTCTGTCGGCACTTTGTAATGGAGCAGCTTCCTCTAAACAAGCCAATGTAGGTTGGGAATTTGCTGTAACATGGAATAACCTGTACTGGATGTAATATTTTGTAATGATATAGGTCAGTTCTTAATATTGCCATCATTCTATGCTAATATTTTTTTTTAAACAACATTTAACTGCAATCATCATCAGCGCTCACACTGACTCTAATTTGTAGTAATGGATATGCTCACTCACAGGAAATGAAACTGCATGTGTAAATTAATTCAGCGGACTTGACTTTCGCAGAGTACACATATAATATGTGGACATATGCATATGATTTGTATGGTTGTGTAGCCTAATGCACCCAGTCGACTGTAATATGAAGAGCGAACATGCTCAGGCGCATAACATTAGGTACACCTACACAACCGCATGACCTCTAATACAAGAGCTGGGTTATACAATAATGAACCAGTGAGTCATATATTGGCGGTCCTTGTATGTTTGCATTGAAACCCTGCAAATTTGCAGCAAAAAATATTGTATTTAATGTTGTTTTGTTGCAGGGAGTATTTTTTCAACACATCTCATTCACTATAAATATTCAATAGTTTATATATATGTATGTGATAATACAGGCAACATGTACAGCATACATGAAACCTGCAGTTTTTATATGTCTTTTTGCTTCTCTGATAGTGTTTTTTCATCAAGCATTGACATTTCGCACTTTGCTTGCAGGTCCTCGAATGCACCACTGTCGTGTGCGGTGACGCAAAAGTTTGCAGTGATGTAAACACAAGTTAATATAGGGAACTGATCAAAAAGACGATGCGACCACGTTCAAGACGAGAAAGCTTCTTAGCTTCAGCCACCAGGAGAGCATGACCTTGAGGATGCCTGAAAAAAATGGTAATTTTGAGCAGTTATATTCATTGTTATATCATTTTACATTTTTTATCATTATACTTTAAATGCATTTATTAAGTATATGAGGCATACTATGCAGGGCTTCAACCGGGTTGTGAGTGAACAATGGCAATTGAACTGAATTTAGCTGAATCGAATTTTATAATTAGATTAATAATAATGTATCAGGCATTTTTAATAATAATAATAAAACATTTTATTTGTATAGCACTTTTCAAAATACTCAAATACACTTTACAGAAAATGGAGTTGAATAAAAACAAGTCGACTATTTTTATTGCAAATGTTGACCTGAAATTTGAGGAGAACATCAATGCCAATGAGGTTTTGCAGAGTGTGTCAAAAATAGAAATTTCTATGTTCTTATTATGTAATTTAGTTAAATTTGCTGATGGTTAAATCGATACCTTTCATTATCATCTTTGATAAGGCAAATATTTTGAGGCAGTTCCTGGAAACAAACAGTGGAGCATGTTTACACAACTGAACTATTCATATTTTTTTTAAGTATTTAGAATACAATGGCTGTTTGTATTTTTCAGCTGCTCTGCCCCTAGGCATTGATAAAATTATAACTCTTTATTTTTAACGCATTGCTCTCATTACCAGAAGTAATCAAAGGTGTTAAATAAGTGAAATACTGAAATTTGGTGACTCTTGAGGGCAAAGCACAAACAAGCGGCACAGCAGCTGAATCTCATGTGAGGCAGGGATGATTTTCATGGATGAAATCGTGTATTAGAGTTTCATGTTACATTTAATTACGTCTGTCACATCGTTTCAGGGTTGCCAGGTTTGTGAGCATGGCAGGAGTGTGATTTTGATTCAGTGTGCACCATCACACTTGTGACACCTAATCATGTTCATGTGTTTGGCCCAATACAAATGTACGGTGCCTACACATGTGGCTTCGAGATTTACGGATGATCAAATTTAGTTCCTATGTAACTAATAAGCCTATTTAGGCAGTCGATTTATGTTTTTTTGGAAAACAGTGATACACAGTGAGGGCTCAATGTTCAAAACTGTAATGTAATGAGCGACGATCATATAATCTGTGGTTGCTTTCATATCACACAAGAGAAATATATATATGACTGCAATAACATATGGGATAAAGGACTCACAGTATACGCCACAATCTCATGTCCAAGGCCTACAGTGTGAGAGGGATGGTGGATTTAACCTATTTAGTATCCTCTATTCATCCCAAACTGTGCCTTTTAATTCCACTTCCCACGTTATGCTTCGGGTGGATATCGTTGAGCCGGAATAAGACTTGCCTGCCTACACACATACTGTACATGCATGCGCATATACATAAACCAACAATGCACTACTCGACATTTTTTTTCTGTGCCTTCAGGAGGCAAAAATCTCCTTTTAATCTTTTTATGATATCCTTTGCCTGGCAGATATGCCTCAGGTTTTTTCCCATTAGCCCCTGGCTTCCTTGACCTACATTTGTATCTACAGGATATATACTCATTATACTGTGTGTGAAGTTGCTTAAAAATACAATAAATGTGTATGCTGTGCTCACATATGCAAGTGATACATAAATGCGCATTTGAATGCCAAAGTCCTAAATATCTACATGCAACATTGTTGAATTTAACAAGTCATTTCAGCAAACATGGCGCCAATAGTAGTTAATACTTTAAACCAGGAGGTGGCGGACATCTGTAACTTTCATCTAAACAACATTTGTGGGCGTGGTTTTACGCAAAGTATAGGCGTTAATACACTTTCAACTACTGTGTACTGATAGCAGCAAGTCCATATACCTTTGCCGTTGCAGGAGGGGATGTGGTGGGTTGTCAAACACCGCTATTGGTTAGGGGGTTAGCGAGAATGTAAAAAAAGTGAGTCATATATTGGCGGTCCGTGTACGTTTGCATTGAAACCCTGCAAATTTGCAGCTTTTCGGTGCAAAAAATATTGTATTTATTGTTTATGTTGTTTTGTTGGGAGCATTTTACTATTTACTATGTTGTACAGGTTTTTGAGTGAAATAAGAATGACATTATCAGACATTATCAACACACCGGCTTTCAAAATAAGAGCACTCTTTGTAACATACTGTCTAACTGTGTAAACAAAATAAGAGTGTCGTGAAAAATATCTTACATTAATAACATAATTGGAATTCCATTGGTGATTCTGTCTTCTCTACCCACAAGCATGGGAAGACAAGGTTTAACAAGAATTTGGACATTTCTTGTCGGAAAATTTGCGTCCGTTTTGGTTAGAGTCCATCCTTCTGGAACAAATTAGTAATGGAGGTACTGACCGTGAATGAATGATAATACAGTAAAGTCTCGTTATATCGATATTCTCGGGAGTCGGAAAAAAATACCGATATAACCGGACTATCCATATATCCGATCCTGCGCCGAACTGCATTAAAAGTGGGCAATAATGTTCTATAGTATAGAACAATGTCGAGCAGCTTAAATCAATCTTTGCTTAAGGATTTCAATACCAAAAAAGAACACGGCGAACGGCTGCTTCCAGTCAACTTTATTTTTCACACTTCCACCACCAGAGCGCAACACACACACCGATTCCCGCACTTCCTGGTTCACAGGTCATGCTCAACCCGCCCCACATAGCTGGCCAAACACATGCCTGCAACAGAAGAACCAACTGACATAGCATAGCAGCCGTTCATCGTGTTCTTTTTTGGTATTGAAATCCTTAAGCAAAGATTGATTTAAGCTGCTTTTGTATCGATATAAGCAGACCAAATTGGCTGGCGGGAGATGAAAAGGGCATCGTAGTAACCGGATTATCATAATAACCGGGTATCGTACTAACGGAACTAATTATATCATAAAAGACTAGAAATTTAAGATGGTATTTTAAGGTTGACTTGAAGACACGTTCGCGACAACCCAATGATAATTTACCTTCAAGATGACCACTGGTAATTTGATATAATTTGTACAGTTTTACAGGACCCACCCACCCACTTGTCTGAATGAGAAAGGAGCTTTGGGTCAGGACGGGCGGCGGGGGGCTGGCAGTACTTTGAATTAAATACAGTGTGTATACTGCGTACACCGTGCAGCTCCTGAGGCTGCAGTTTTTGACCGTTTAGTGATATCCCAAATCGATGACTGTCATCGGGCACTTGCCCAAAAATGGCGTTTGCAGTATTGATCTACTTCCTCTTCTTCTCACCTTTTTAATTGTGAACCACTTGAGTTAGTCCCTCCCCTTGATGGCGATGATTGAGGGTGGTTAGGGTCCAGCGGTATGCCGCGGTACGGAAATCCCTCAAGCCTATGACTCAGTAAGAAGCTGAATTGTTGGGTAATGTTAAAGCAAAGAATACGGAAGCGTTGATGGTGGGTCAGTAAAATGAGCAAGTTATTATTTAGAAGCTGACTTTGGATGCAGCAAATCCATTTGACCTTTCGCTATGAGGATGGAGCAATATACTATTTTTTCGGTAAATGCACAGGTATCCCGAGATGTTCTGGTTCATAATCTTTGTTTAAAAAAAAATGAATAAAGGCAGCGTTTTACTTGTATTTGTATGCAAATGCGCACACAAGCAGCCTCAGCAGTTACAGTGGCTCACCTGCTGTTTACAAAGGCAAATGCATTTCCCCCCATTCTGTACACAAAGCATCCTACAGCAGGAACCATGTTAGAGAATTCATCAGGCATATTGATTTAGGCGGTGAATCATGCAGTGAATATTTATGTAAATCATATTTTAGTGCGAGGCCTTTTGAATAAGCCCGACTAGCCCGTGTGATATTTTTGATAGCCTTTGCTGGACGGCATGTGTGACTTTACTTTGACTGACACACTGAAACCCAGCGTGGGGAGATAATGCCGTTTTCTAATCCCACGGAATAACCTCAAGCTATACAAGCATACTTGATATTACTGATAACACTCTGACTGTGAGATTGTGTCGAAACTGCACTCCATCCCCGAAGCCATATCACATGCTCCCGCATTGCCTCATTCCAGTTTCAATCAAATGTGTGTTGAACGTTTTACTTGATGTGGGCGAGGAGTAGGTACAGGCCATCCGAGAGGTCAGTTTGTGGACTTCCTGTGCATGAAGTAACACCTATTATCGTGAAACCCGAGAGCATGTTGAATTCAGTTTTACAAAGACGTTGATTCAAGTCGGTACCGTGTTCGCACGTTGACTCCATTGTGAAAAATTAGTCGCAGCAGTTAAGTTTAAACTTTGGCAGAGTGCAGACCTGTGTGCTTCTGTTCCATTTTTCTCCGCCGTTATGTTAACAGGACACTTCCTGGTTCATGAACGGTAATGTAAAGATGACAGGAATGTACCATGTTTTACTTTTGTGGTTAGGGAACGACTGCTACCATTGTGACTGGAACTCTCCATATTTTTACATAAACCAAAATATAATGACCTCTTCCTTGACATGTGGCACCCCTACAACCTTATGCTATTTTTATCTCTACAGTTTTAGGCTTTGGTGACACAAAAATAGATAAATAATTTGGTGTGTTGTATGACAATTAAATATCTTCCCCCGTAGACATTTTACCTTTGTTTGAACCCTTAAATAATGCATAAATGTTGCATATTTTGTGTCAAGGTTTATGGGATCACAGTTGCTACATTTGCATGGCCCCAATGTAATCTCTGAAGGCTTTTTGAGGTTACATAGCAGGGATAGAAAGGTGCATTTTTTTTATTTAAATGATGTCTCATGCTGAGTTAAGGTTGAGGTCTCTTTTTAGGGTTAAAAAAAAAAGTCTAATTAGGCCAAGAATTTCTGTAAATACACGATATGAATAATCATTAGACATGCAGGTGAGAATTTGGGTAATAATTGTTATGCATATTTTAGAAATGGAGCCGCACGGTGGATGGTGGTTAAGACTTCTGTTTCACATCAGGAGGTTCAAATTTCTGTTGGAGCATCTCTGTGTGGAGTTTGCATGGTGTCATCGTCATTGCATAGCTTTTTTTCCGGATACTCCAGCTTCCTCCCACATCCCAAAAATATGCATGTTAGGCTAATTGTGGACAATAACTTGATAGGACAGGTGTATTCAACTTACAGCACTATTAAAGCTATTTTAATAGGGATAAGGATAAGTGAGCTATTTTTGTTATATATGACTGGCAACATTTAAATTGTACTTTATTTGCAAAGCACAAAATGACTGTCTTCCCGTGTCCGACCTCAGCAGCTATGGCACGGTCATTTTAGTGTTTTATTGTGTACTACTACTCATTAACTGTTACTTTTTTTCTGTTTTCTTTGGCTATTGTTAAAGTGGAATGATTAAGCATCGCCTCTTAGTGTGTTTTACAGCAGCAGGCTGTTTTCCATGCATTAAGATTTGGATCTGCAATCGATGCGATTGGACTCCCGTACAGTGAGTTAGCAGGAGATGAAGAGGGCTTGTTACCACATCTCTGTCAGCCTCATTACCTCAGGGGGACCGAGACAAATGAAAATTGGATAAATAAAGTCAACAACTTCCATCATCATCCTTGGAGAAAAAGCAAGGGAAACAAGATTTTGAACACGATACCCACATCACCTCCATGTTAAGACAATTTATTAAAATGATTAAATGAAGAAATTAATTTCATAGCCTTGGTTGCATCTTTAAAATAATGAATATGTTAATTATATCTGCATTTTCTTGAACAACAGGACACTTTGTTTAGGGCACGGGTCTCAAACATGCGACCCGCGGGCCAAATGTGGCCCGCAGGACACTAGTTTGAGGCACTAATGTTAGTGCGGCCCGCGCAAGTATGGTATCATGTACCCAGAAAAAATGATTACGTTTGATTAATGTTCATGTTAAAGGTTAAATAACTGTCAATAGTTATCCTCCCTATCCGTGTGGAAGTGGTAAGTTTTTGGCTATTTAAGTTGAAAGGAAATAACTTGGAGGCTACCATTTAGGTCGCTAGCTCTCTAGTTTGCGAGTTAGCATGTGTCTCAAGACCCTGCAGTTGCGCAATATGTTGTAAATAAAAAGAGTATAAATGTGACTATAGTCGTGTTTTGTCATGTCTACAGGGCTCTAATAATGCTTTGTTCATTTTAATCTGAAAAAAATAATTTGTCTACCCACCAACTATATGTGGTTTCTTAAGTTTTTATTGTTTGCCGTTTTATTATTATTATTATTATATTTATTTATTCCTTTTGTGCAGAAAAATAAAAATTAATATATTTGAGAACAGTGGAATGTTTTATCAGAGCTTTTATTGTAGAAAATCGGAACCAAAGCACTGAAAAAGTTTGTATATTTTTCTGTTTTTAATAAATGCGTTTTTGGTTTTTTTTGGAAAACCTGATGCGGCCCAGCCTTGCCCAGACCCTAGCTCCAGTGGCCCCCAGGTAAATTGAGTTTGAGACCCCTTGGTTTAGGGGAAAATTGACAACATTTCACAAAATCTCTTCTGGATCAGAACTTTCACTGTTCCAAACCATGACAGGATGAACCAGGGTAGGAGACAGATAAGGAACATTAAACTCTGCTAAACTAATAAATAAACTCCTTACCCTTTGCTCATTCTTGCTCTATCTGCGGTGCGACTGCACCTTTAAGTATGTTGAACACACCTCCCTCATATATATCATGAAGACATATGTGAACTATGTCTAAGGAATGTAACCTTTGCCGACACCATCCTCCGGGTACTGTACAACAGTGTGTGTTGCGTGTGTGCACCGGTGTCAGTGTGTTGTGTATAAATGTGTGTGTGTGTGTGTGAGAGAGAGAGGTAGCAGGGGTCCATATCTGTGCGAGAACCTTTTCACCTCAACATTCTACGTTGTCCGGTTTGAGTATGTGCAGAGCATGTGAAAAAGAACACATATGGGGTTATGGAAGAAATATGGCTGAATGTATGAACTTACACCCTGCTGAATGTATACGCGCGGGTCACGGAGACTATTTCTGTCACGTAACATGAAGACGGTGGCTTATCGTGAGGGTGAAGTGCACAAACTGTGATCAGAGGACTTGTGTTCGGCGAAGGGGGTGAAGTGTGTGTATCGGTGCTTAACAAGTCGTCTGTTTGTGTTTGCTTGGGTGCAATGTTCATCATCACTTTTGTCTTTTTTTATTATTTACAACTCAGGAAGTGTGCTCCCAGCTGAAGAGATAACGCAATGACAGCTTGAGGTCGCCCGCAGCCGAGGGGTCAATTGAGCTATGAGGAAGGCAAAATATTTTCCCGCGTTGAAGCGTGTTTACATTTCAGTTCCGCAAAGGCTCTGCAATTGTTCCACTGGTGCTTCAAGAGACTGGTTTTGTTCATATTTAATCTCTAATATCTTCTTACTTATAGATGTGAGCAGCGCGGGTGCAAGCAGCTATCTTCTCCAATCTGTCATCTTCTGAGGATTTGACTTGGAAGGCTCATTGACTATTCCTGTGTACAGATGCTGATGTTCAGCTTTAGGTGGTCCCACAAGGACTTCTCTCTGTCCATGAACCCATTCCAGGGTGCGTTCAGTGGCTCTTTCTTTTCATATATCAAAACACGGCGCGGAACTATCATCCTCAATCACCCTTTTTCTGTCTGTCACTCAGAACCTCACGCCATGTTGGCAGCACTCCCAAAAGCTAACGTGGCATCACATTCTTGACTAAACGTGCATAAAAACAAATTAGCCTGGCCCATACAATTTGCAAAGAGATGTGTGCAGCCAGCCAGCAAATAGATGTCATTCCAAACCAAGGTCATGCCGATACTGAGGTTGGAACTTTACGATTGATGTTTGTACGTGTTGGCCTCCTCCACTTTCACTCACATCTTGCCGTGTTGCATGAAAGCTTATTGGACGAGAGGTGAAAAACAGCTCAGAGGTGAAAGTTTACATCTTTTTTTGGAAAAGTGCCATCAATTATTTGAATGTTTAATCATTTCACTTCAATAAGCTGTCCAACAAATCAGAATCAGAATCAGATTCAGAATCAGAAAAGGGTTTATTGCCAGGTATGATCAAACACAGACTAGGAATTTGTTTTGGTGAAGTAGGTGCAGACACATCTATTAAAAAAGAATGAAAAATACAAAATATACAGAATAAACAGTATAAATATATGTACACCAGGGGTCTCAAACACGCAGCCCGCGGGCCAAATGTGGCCCGCAGGACACTAGTTTGAGGCCCCCTGCCTTGATATGAAAGTTTAATGTTAGTGCGGCCCGCGCACGTTTGATATGGATGCTGTATGGTATCATGTACCCAGAAAAAATTATTACTTTTGATTCATGTTCATGTTAAAGGTTAAATAACTGTTAATAGTTATCCTCCCTATCCGTGTGGAAGTGGTAAGTTTTTGGCTATTTAAGTTTAAAGGAAATAACTTGAAGGCTACCGTTTAGGTCGCTAGCTCTCTAGTTTGCGAGTTAGCATGTGTCTCAAGACCCTGCAGTTGCGCAATATGTTGTAAATAAAGAGTATAAATGTGACTATAGTCGTGTTTTGTCATGTCTACAGGGCTCTAATAATGCTTTGTTCATTTTAATCTGAAAAAAAATCTGTCTACCCACCAACTATATGTGGTTTCTTAAGTTTTTATTATTTGCCGTTTTATTATTATTATTATTATATTTATTTATTTATTTATTACTGATTGATTTTCTTGATATTCTTGATTTGTTTATATATTTTTCATCGTATTTTGTGTAGAAAAATAAAAAGTAAGATATTTGAGAACAGTGGAATGTTTTTTCAGAGCTTTTCTTGTAGAAAATTGGAACCAAAGCAAAGTTTTTAAAAATTTTTAGTTTTTAATAAATGCATTTTTTTTTTTTTTTTTTTGTAAAACCTGATGCAGCCCAGTCTCACCCAGACCCTAGCTCCAGTGGTGAGACCCCTGATGTACACAGTCTGTATTTTGTTTGTTATTCCGGAAGTGCAGTCTGATTGTCCAAACTGAGCGTACGTACATACGCATACCTACATATACAGTATGTGTATATACAGTATCTATGTATTCCTCAACTTATTGGGATGCATGTCTGATACACAGCTTGTAACATCTCGCTCCCTGGTATGCAGAGTGGGGTTGTGTTGAATAGAGCAGAGCTGGTCTAATAAGTCCCCAAGCTATGGCAGGCAGGCCTGTGGTAGGTGGATGATGGATCTCAGTGCCAGGGTACATAATGGTGGGGCTGGGGAGCACTGGGGTGAAGGACAACACTCTGCCCTCTCTCCTTAATCAGATGCAGATCAAGCTAAAAGCAACGGAGCAGCAAATCCCTCCTCTAAGAGCGAGCCTCTGGACCCGGCACAATCCCTTCTACGCTGCCTCTCTTCTTGCCTCCGCCGGCCCCTCCTCGCTTTACCCCCCCCCCCACACACACTCCTTTCCCTCTGATTATCTTAGCAAGGGAGCTCAGAGAGTGGACGAGAGGAGGAGATGGATGCTCGCAGGCCTTTACCACAAAGATCATACGGGGTAAGTGCAAAAGCCTCTTGTGGCTTGTTGATAAAGTATTGATTTTTTTCACAAGCGGCTGTTTATGAATCACCTTGGAGGCACTGACCCCCAAGACCTGAGAGTGTGAGGTAGGAGCACGGTGAGGGGGGGTGGGCATCAAGGGACACAAGGGGATAATGTGAAAAATGAAGAAAGAGAGAGGTAGATAGCTGGAGAACCAGAGGACAGGGGGTGGGATAGCAATTGATTGGGGACAAACCTCAGTGTTAATTGAAGCGACGGATCAATGGTGGCGGAATGCTGAATTTTGGCTAAACGAGGCAAGGGGTGCCAATATATTCAGGCTATCCTTGTTGAAAACCGCTTGCATGAATGCACAGACACACTCAAACGAACACAACGTGTGCACTCCGGTGGCCTTATCCATTGTTTTGTGTAAGATCGGGCCTTTGGTGTCACGACTGTTTCACTGTCAGCAATGCAAATGTAATCCAAGACATCTTCTTGTCCGGTGTTCAAGTAAACCATGGAAGCACAAACCACCACACTGTCAGTACTTGATAGCAAAATCATTTACTACATTGCATACTGATTCCAAAAAGCAGACGTTGCCAGTTGAGTTACGTCACGATCAATACAGACTCTTATTTATTTGCCATTTTGCATCGATATTCTATCAATATTTATCTGCCTTCAGTTCAGTTAGCGTGCGGCGAAAACAAGGCCCTGACATAAAACAGCTGCACTTGCTAGCCATCTATTAGCACAATATAGTAATAGATCTAGATCTAATAGAATCTAGCACAAATACCGCGGATTTCAGAAAATAACAGATGGAATGATACAGCACTCTACAAGAAGCAATGAAGTCTGGAAAATTAAATAATTAAAAAAAAAAAAAGGACCAGGGTTCGATTCCACCCTCGGCCATCTCTGTGTGGAGTTTGCATGTTCTCCCCGTGCATGCGTGGGTTTTCTTCGGGTACTCCGGTTTCCTCCCACATTCCAAAAACATGCTAGGTTAATTGGCCACTCCAAATTGTCCATAGGTATGAATGTGAGTGTGAATGGTTGTTTGTCTATATGTGCCCTGTGATTGGCTGGCCACCCAAAGTCCACATATAATGATAAAGATCATAACAATAATTATAATAATGATAATGATTCTGTAATGTAAAGTGCAATATAAATAAAAAATGTCATTATTATTATTATTAATAACAATAATAATATTACACTGATAATAATAACGGGAAAACAAGACAGTGGCATGAACATGATTATATCTTGCAAAAAGGGGTAGGTATAAGTTTTTGCTTCAGCCTACTCCTTTTGGGCTTGTGATCAGATAGCTGAATACAGATGTAAATAATGGAGAGTTGCACTGTGGTGTTTCGTGTATTTGCCCAAATAAATATAATTTAAAAAAAAAAAAAACATCTGATCGATAGGTCACTATTTACTGAAAGCGTTACCTGTGTGGATCTGTCCTGTCAGAAATATGAGTAATTCACAGGGCTTTCATGCCGACACACACACAAATACACAAACACACACAAACTGCTCATTAGAAACAACCCCTGGTCCTGGACATCTTGTTCACTCATCCATCTATTGAGACTTAATCTAAAACAAAAAAAGACCAAAAGCAAGAATTGGGAAATCAAATCTGTACCCGGCACCCACAGAGCCACCTTGTAACATCAGCGGCATGCGAATGTGGCTGTTTTTGGTGCATCTAGTTGTAAAAAGATAGCAAGAAAGGCAGGGGGGGGGGGGGGGAGATTGCCTTGGAGGATTAATGACATCATTCTGTATGCACCTCTGGATTCCCAGACTGCTCAGATATTACCAAGCTCTGACATAGAGGGATAATATTGGTGGTAGGAAGCCTCAACGTTCGAGGCGCAGTATCTTCCTGCTGGTGCACAAAAATAATGGGGCAGGTTCATCATCAGATTGCAGTGTCAGGTTTTGGGGGGAAAATGAATAAGAATATGGCATATTGAGAATAGATGGGTCTGAGGCTGTAGGCTAGTTAGAGTGTTGCGCCTTGGTGGGTGTCAGTCTCTCTAATGGTGGCTCGGTCCAACACGGTACACAGCGCCAGGGTGCGGTGTGCGCCTGCGACATGCAAACAATATGGTCGACTATCCATCAACCGTGCTGAATATTTTAATGCTTTCATTAGTCTCCTTGTTTTGTTTATCAATGTCACAGCCTCCATCATCAACACATATGGACTTTAAGGATGGCAATATAGTAGACCCCCGCTCTTCAAGCGGATTACTTTGAATGGCGAAGTAATTAATACTCCCATAAAAATATTTTTGACACACTCCCTCTTATCCCAAACCATCCTGCTAGCTTGACCTTGACGTTCTCCTCCAATTTCAGATCAACATTTGCAATATGGATGTTGAATTAGATTATTAGATTAGATTCAGATGGCCGTTGACCGGTCCAGAATGTACCCTACCTCTGCCAACAGTCAGATAGGCTAGGATAGGCTCCAGCATACCCCTGCAACTCAAATGAGGACAAGCTGCATAAAAATTGATGCATTTAAAGATTAAAACACATACAATATATCAGGGGACTCAATTTACCTGGGGGCCACTGGAGCTAGGGTCTGGGCAAGGCTGGGCCGCATCAGGTTTTCCAAAAAAAAAAAAAAAAACGCATTTATTAAAAACAGAAAAATATACAAACTTTTTCAGTGCTTTGGTTCCGATTTTCTACAATAAAAGCTCTGATAAAACATTCCACTGTTCTCAAATATCTTCATTTTTTTCTGCACAAAATAAAATGAAAAATAAATCAAGAATAAAGAAAATCAATCAATCAGTAATAAATAAATATAATAATAATAATAATAAAACGGCAAATAATAAAAACTTAAGAAACCACATATAGTTGGTGGGTAGACAAATTATGTTTTTCAGATTAAAATGAACAAAGCATTATTAGAGCCCTGTAGACATGACAAAACACGACTATAGTCACATTTATACTCTTTTTATTTACAACATATTGCGCAACTGCAGGGTCTTGAGACACATGCTAACT